>NC_141697.1:635229713-635905444 GCF_964263255.1 Lissotriton vulgaris
GGCTGTTCTCCTTCCACCCATCCTTGCTTCATCATTCACCCAGCCATGCACCATACCATATTCTTTCCTTCCCAGCCACCTCGGGGACCAAGCAAACACATATCATTCTTCTTTGCCAGTCATCATTACATTTCTCGTCCTTCCACACTTACTTACACCCTTCTTTCGCTTTTCGTTCATCCCATCCATCAAGCTCATCTCAGATCTGATTGGGATCTTCTCGCCAAAACTTCACAGCTAAGTCGAAGTACATTTAGAGGAGGCTACTACCTGGTTGATTTATAATACACCCATGCAGAAAGCACACTCTGCAGTCTTCAATCTCAATAAGTAAGGAATATATAGCTTACCTCTGCCCGCCACCACCGTGTCATCCCCCACAGAATTGTCCGGCACTTCCACCGCCTCCTCCCCAGAGTTGTCCTCGTCCAATGCCGCCGTCACCTCCGCGCTGGCCCCGCCTCCAGATGTTCCACCTACAAAGTACATTTAATAATGTTAGAATACACCACTCACTACTATATAATATTTGGTCTAGGAGGAAGAAAGAAATGTGAAAAAAACAGTATACAATGTAATAATTTGTGACTGTCTACTCTAAAGTAAAAATGTCCCTTTTTCCAGGGAGGGCTGTTGTCTTGCTGCACTTTTTGGCACAACTGATGAATGCTTGCTTTTTATTTTTAACACGCACCACTTTTTCTCCTAACAGACAGAAGCTTGACTTCTAAGAACACGAGCAGGATCAAGTTCAAACCAGGTGAGAGCTCGGCTCGACCATAAGAAATGTGTCCAATTAATCGTCAGCACTAAGCACTTTTCCATTTTCAGTTAAACGTTTACTTTTATGACAAACTTGATTTTAATAAATGTGTTTACTTTTAATAAAGCTTTTAAACTTAAATAGACTCCGTGGTTTTTGGTCCTCCAGACTAGAGTGGATGAGCTAAAGGTTTTGCAATTTTTGCAAGCATGAGTCAGTGCCTCTGACATCATTGGGGAATAATCATAATCATCGGTGACTTTGGGAGCTAAATGACTCTGCCACACTATCTAGTCAGTAAGGAGATTGGGGGTTCAACTACAAAGTCTGTTATCACTGAGGTATGTGGAAAGTCTAACAGCACCTATTATAATTGATAAGCTAAGCAATGCATTATTTAGTGTCCATAGTTCTGTTTGTGCAGATTTGTCCCTGCAACAGTAGTAGAATGGATTGTCCTCCTATCCAAACCAAAAGTAAAGTAGTATCTTATTCTTTCTTGGTGGTCATTCACCTTTTTATTGTGGGCAATTGTCAAAGCATAAACATTTAGAAGACTTGAAAAGACATTATGGACAATCCCAGAGGACTGCACTCTGTGCATAGAGCTATTGCTGACTAGAATGGGAGTCCAATGGAATTGCCAAATGTGCAATCTTAGTTAGCTACACAGACAGACTAATAAGAATAATCTAGTAATACCACACGGAGTCATAGTCGAGTCAGGATAAGAATTTAGATCCAGTCTACAAGAATATCAAAGACGATTTAGAAAAAATCGAACGAGGAACACTGGGAAAAAATAAGTACTCTATATTAAAATTAAAACTTACTGGGGCCAGCAAAGGAGCCCTCGCCTGCCCGATCCTGGCCTGTATCCTCAACAGCACCCTCCTCCTCCTCCTCCTGTGTCCTCCTCTTGCCCCTGGGGAAAGCTGATGTACAACATGAAAGAAAGAAAAACAGAAAACATGGATGATATTTGTCAACCAAATCAAACATTTCAAAAGAACTAACAAAATATTTTGGCGAAATAGCAAATAGACAACTATTCAACGGGATATATTATTGACCAATCTCATGTGGTCTACTACGTTATTAGTATTGCTTGATTTGCGGACCGTCGAATTGTAAACTTCTTATGCAACTCACTACACAAAGTACTAAAAAGGTTTGTCTAGGATTGGCAGGCAGCAGTCCGCAGCACGCGAAGTGACAGCCAAAGTCCACCGTGATTGCAGATCAGCGACAACACTAAAGTTTCCTACTACATTAACCAGCCATTAAAATACTCAAACTATCAATCCACCACCACTATTTCTTCTTATCGCCATGTGTACAAAGGAAGGACTGGACTTGAGTCTGTAGGGGCTGATTTAGAAGCCCCTTGCGGCTCTTTTGCTCCATTGTTGCATGACTCTTGCAGCACAAAAGAGGCGCAATGGTGCGGCGTATATTAACAACGTGACGTATATCGGAGATGCATCACGTTGTAAAGCCCTGCGCCATCAGGGGGCGTTCCGGCGCAAGGGAGGGCGTTCCTGCGCAGGAACGCATCCTAAAAGTGGCTGAGGGAAATCTACAAGATTTCAATCACTCACTTTAACGACAATGATGCGTGACTCAAACCCTGCGCCTGCTTGAAGCAGACGTACGGCTTGACGCAGCTTTGGGGAGATAGGGCACCCCAGAGCATTGATGGAGCTGCGCCATCATTGCGACGCAACTCCAGCAATGCGCCGCCCTTACGGCACAGATGCGTAACGCTTTGGTGACGTATTGGGCCCATGGTGCGCCGCATTGTAAATACGGCGCACCATGGGTGAGAGTGGCGTGGCGCACAATTACTGGCGCATCCCTGCTACTTTGCAGGGATGCACCGGTAATTAAACATCTGAACCTTAGTGTGTAGCATTACGCAGTTCTTTAAACTACACTCATACATAATTTCACAGGCCAATGAAATGAACACAAAATCGGAAACAAATAAGCATAGTATCAACACTACTGGGAAGGAGAGCAGTGCACCTGAAATGCACAGAAGATTTTGAAATATAATATACCTACAATGTAATGAGCAGCATTATTGCTCTTGGTAAAAAAAAAATTGCAATATAATAACACAGCAGGAGAAAACAGAGTAGTAAAGAAATAGCTACTACTACTACTCACCAAGCCTGGGGATCTCGAGGCCAAGCAGGTCGAGCAGATCTCGTTCACGGGTCAGGACATCCGTCCAGCGGTGGGTGGCCTGGTTGTATGTGCGCCGGACCCGAGAGTGGTGGTACATGGCCCAGCACACCTTATCCCACCGCTTCCGGCGATCCCGCATCCCGTACCCGCCTCCGATCTTGCCGCCTGCCATTATGGTCCTGGGGAGGTGGCGCTGTACATAGAACACTAGTGCGCCCACCTCCTCCGGGCTGAAAATCTCCCGGGGTGCGACTGTCTCCCCCCTCAAACGCCCGCACGGGAGCCGGGCATGGGGTGCGGGACCCTTCCCCTTCTCGGTATGCTTCCCGGCTCCCTTCACCATGGTCTGGGCGGAAAGGAATAAAGAAAATAGAATAGGGAAGAGAAGAAAAGAAAAGAGTTTGAAAAAGTAGTTTAAAATTAACAAAAAGTAGCAGTAAACACAAAAATATAGGGCTAGAAAAATAGAGGGATAGATAATAAGAAAAATAGATTAAAAAAAACTTCAAACAAGCAAAGGATGGCACAGATTTAGAGAGGATACAAGAAGCATGCCCAGAACCATAGCAATGAATGAGAAACAAGATGGCCACGCCCGTTCACGACCGCGCGGGTAAGTTCGCGCAAGATGTTCCTCGCGAACACTCGCGAAATTGTACTTGCGAGCCCCACACTTTGCGAGATTACACTTCGCTCCCGGAAACGGAAATACGTCATGCAAACAAGATGGCCGCGCCCTTGACAACTGCGAGGGTAACTTCGCGCCTTGCGCTACAAGCGGCTCGCGAAAACGCACAAAACCTTGCGAACTAACACACCGCAAAAAAAGAAATCGCATATTCACACGAATTTGCGGCTTCCGAATCCGATCTCGCGCGTGTTCGCGCCCCGCGAATCCCGCGAAATTGCAGAAAAACGAGTTTTGCAAAACTGAAAGCACTCGGCAGGTGCAAGAGTTCAAACTCATCATTAGTAACAATTCGCTGTAGTGCTTCCTGACTAGGGCCCCTCCAGAGTTCAGTTGCTAGCTGCAACAATTGTATGACCCGCTCTGACCCTCACAACAGGCTCATAGAATATCTAGAAGTTGGCCACAAAGGTCCTGGAAAAAAAATTGCACTGCAACAGAAAGCAAATTACTGATAAGGAAGCAGGTGCCAGACCTGGAATTTTAAAACAGTGACACATTAATAAACTAACCCCAAATTAATTCATGTCAGTTGAAGCAGGGCAGGTGTGCTTGCTTTTCCCCCCATAATCTACATTGATGATGAACCAGAGGGTGGCATTGATGTAACAAAGGGTGGCATGGGTGAAAGAGAGGGTGGCAGTGGTGAAACAGAGGGTGCTGGGGAGGCTGTGATGATGAACCAGACGTAGAACCAACATAGTCGCAACCGTTGCGAGCTGACAAGTAAGTTCGCAATTGCGAACTAGTACCAAACCCTCGCAAACTGGCAGAAACCCTTGCGAACACACAAAAAAAATCCACAAATTCGCAAGAATTTGCGGATTTTGCGGATTGCGAGTTCGCAAATTTGCGAAATTCGCGAACGCCAGATTCGCAAAATTCGCCCATACCTAATTTAATCCCAAATTCATAAATGTGGGCCGTCATCCCTGGCCACGAGTACATCTCTTTTAATTCTAGTAGAGATTTTGAGATCCCTTGATGTATCAGATCCTCTCCCATATGTGCTTCTAAATCAAAGCACCTCTCCGATTCCTGTTTGGAATTACCCTATCCCCCACTCCAGGGATTCGAGCAAAAGGAACGGAGTTGGCATCAATTATGTATGTATACTCGAGTGGATAGTTTAGGGGCAACGTAGCTCTGCTGCCTTTGATTGTGGCATTGACAGCTAACATTGTTTCACCGTCTATTTTTGTTTTTGAACGAGTGACTGCAGCTACGGAAGCCTTTGCACAGCTGCCTTCGCAGCTTCATCAGCCAATGAATTCCCTGCAACGTGAACGCCATCACGCTGATGACTCAGTGTATGGATCACGTGAGTCTTTTGTAGTTCTTTTTTAATTGAACTACTTGTTCCCAAAGCAATTTATGTTGATTGTGCCACCTTTTGCATCTTTGAAATCGTTTTCAGCCCAGTTCTGCAAGTATTCATTGTAAGACTGAACGCAGTAATACGAATCACACACTATGAGTGTGGGGAATATGCGATCGGTATTTTCAAGCGCCATCTTGAAAGCCTGTAGTTCAGCTCGCTGAGCTGTACAGTCTCCCAGTGATTGAGTTTTTGTGACCATAGTTCTTAATTTACCATAGTGCCAGCGACCTTTAACAATCGCGAATGCAGCACTATAAGCTTGTTTGCTCCCAATTGCGGGCTCTGCTGATCCGTCTGTATATATTATACATCCGTAATGTTCTAGAGGCAGAATCTCAATGAGCAGAGGACACTCTCGTTCATATTGTTGAAATTCTTGTGTTTTCAAGTAGGGGTCAAACACTTATTCAATGTCTGTTGCAGCAAGAGAGTTAACCCATTGTATCCATCTCGGATGTAAAGCTTTTGCATTTGGAATCCTCGGTTTTGTCACTGCCTCTAAGGTAGGTACAGGCGTAACAACCATTATGCGTTTACCCTGCGCAAGTGCTCTCTCTTTTGCTACTGCAGTTTGAACCGCTGTCAGAATTTATTCTGTTGAAGTAAATTTCATTTCAGCTTGTGTGTACAAGTGTGATTTGTAAGCTATTGGTACCTTTTCACCTTCGTTAAAGGTTAGGTATGTGAATCCGCATGTCCCTGGGATGATTCGGATTACAAGGTTGTGTACCTTGTCGTGGATCTGTAAATGCTTTGCTGCTAACATGTCTGTTTGCACTGAACGCAAAATTTCTGTGTGTTTTTGAGTTAATTAGTTGATTTGATTAATTCGTAGAGAAGTTTAACCCTTTCTGCATAGTTTAGAATGTAAGTTCTTCCAAAATTTAGGAAACCTAGAATTGACTGTAAGTTTTTCAGCGTCTTTGGAGGTTGAAGCAGCGCACATTTCTCTAGAAAGTTAGCTGCTAAGCTTTTGCCTTCACTTGAAAGTTCGTATCCTAAGAACAGGATGTTCAGGTGGGCCATTCGTGATTTCATAAAATTGAATTTGTACCCTTCAGAAGAAAACCCAAGTATTATGGTATTCACTCTTTTCAAGTGCACATCCAAATCATCGTCTACTAGATATCAGTCATCGTCATAGGATAATGCCTCATCATACGTTTGTAGTAACTCTGTTACTCTGTTTGAAAATAACCCTGTACCATTCTTGAATCCTTCAGGGAGACGGCAAAAATGACGCTGTGTCCCCATGATTAAGAAAGCGGTCAAATACCTGCTTTTCAGTGCAATGTTTTGACAAAAGAAACAGTTAGAAATATCTAATGTGGTTTTATATTTTTTGCGCACAATGTTATTCATCAGTGCTGCACTGTGTGCATTTTGTACTGCAAAAGTTTTGCAACAAGAGTTTAAGTGTCTGTAGTCCAAAACTAGATGATACGAATTGTCTGGTTTGGAGACAGGAAACAAAGGATTGTTCATAGACGAGGTGCATGTTTCAATCACCCCTTGGTATTCAAGTTGATCTAAGATCTCCCTGACCTGTTTTTTTAGCTTCCTGCTTAATTGGATACTGCTTCTGAGCAGTTGGTTCATTTTTCTACCTGGATTTTATGGCGAAGAGAATCCTCATCCCATCCCATATGATTTTTATATAATGCTGGTAATGGTATGACAATGTTAAAAAATCACTCCGGGATCATACCTGTGGTGTCAACGTTCCGATGCGCTGCTATCAAAGCCCCACGGTGCTTCTGTGATTACCGCGGTAATCATTTTAACACCATAAGCAATGCGGCGGTTCACTCGTCTCAGTTATTACCGCAACGTGGTTATTTCACACAACATACATACTTGAGTCTAAAAACTTGTGAGTTTTCAATATTTTTGTGCATTCATTGAAATTTTGCACTCTTACAAATGGCGATCGTATATTTAGTTTTGGGACCCGGGAGTCCGTTTACGATCATTTCGGCCTAAAATATTATTAGTCTCGCCAGACTGCCACAGCATTCCCGGAAGCACTGTGGAGGCTTTGGTAGCAACGCTTCGGAACGTTGACACTACAGGTATGATCCCGGATTGATTTTTTAAAATCGTTAAACCGTCACTATCATATTTAACATCGAACAGTAGAGCATAAGGGCTAATAATTTTTTCGATCGGTTTCTTTTTTTAGATCACAGTTTGGGGGTTTAAGCAGGAGGTAAGCGTGAAAGCGGACTGCATTGGCATTTTTTAGAACATCCCTGGTTGAAACAGATTAACTGAAGTGAGACATTTCTGTTTGTTGCAGCTGTCGGTGACTTGTTATCAAGCACACCGAGGTAAGAAATCTCAGTATCTCTAATACAGCCCCACACATTGTTTGATAAGTAAGGGAGTAGCCTGATACTTATTGTATCCCTTTGTTACTAAGAGCACATCTTATGTGTATACTGGATGATGCAGACTGCTTTATACAGAGTAAGGTAGGACTACTCATAGACAAATAAACGCACACAAGGTTTTCGCATGATAACAACTGCACATGGGTATACACTTTGAACCACGGGAAACAAAGTTACTTGAAACATTGTTTTGCAAAACGAATATTTGAATCTTTCGTGAGCACTGATAGTATGCATTATATGTTTTTGTTTACATATGAACCCCAGAATAAGGAACTATCAGTTCCGAAATGCATTAATGATGCATGTATATACTGTTGTTACTTGTAAATTGAGAATTGTACAGCAGTGGTATTTACATGAATAGTTAATTGTTGTGATTTGAGAAATGCAACACCATAACATTGCAAAATTATGTTATAAAGAAAATATATAAAGATTGTGTGACACAACACAAATAAACACAATGATAACATTGAAGCACATTGGTTGAAATTTAAGTGTGGTTTACACTTGTTGAAGTGTGCACAACTGAGTCAGGCCTTGCTGCCTGTTATATTTGAGATTTATCAGACTCAGGAGTTGACAGCTCTTGCCTGTTGCAGCAGCTCTTAAAAAAATTGGGATTACATTCTAAATACAAAAAGGAGTGCTCCCCCCATTCATAACTATATTATATAGCATTCTGTCAAAACCAGGAGGTAGCACCCATTGAAGAAGATGTCATTTGAATCAATCGCAAGCATAACGGATAATAAAGCCAACACACTGGCTTATACTAATGATCAAGCTAACGAAATATACAACCTGATTCAGGAAGTACGAACTATGGATGCCCATGGAGGTTCTATATCCCAACAATTAAAACAGCTTGAATACTTAACTCGACGTCAATTAAATAAAAAACTGCACGCCTCTACGTTAGTTCAATATCACAAGGCAAAGAGGATACCCAGAGGATTAAGATTATCTATAAAACCTATGTTATTTCGTTTTCATCTCAATACAGCTTTCATAAAATAAATGGTATAGCATTCTGAATAAATGCTCTTTGGATCTCATTTTATTAATAATCGAAGAACTTTCAAAGGCAATACAGGAATTAGAAGAAGAGATTCATATACTCAAAGGAGAACTAGAGTTGAGGATGGAACAAAACACGTGGCAGATAATTTTAGAAGGATTAAATAAAAAATTGGAAAAATACAGCAAGGAGTTACAGGAGGGTAAACTGAGAAAATACAAATGAGATACAATAGATTATACACTAAATGAAGTTTATACTTGGGCAGAGATTTATGCTCGAAGAAGGTTTGACCAGAGAAAGACCACTGCTCATTCGTCTGAAGAACGTCTGGTAACCGACAAGAACACATCACCAACTAGGAGCCCAATTTAACCAGGAACATCAGGCACCAATACAGGCGGGCCCAGAATTGAATCATTGAGCAAGTACGAGCATCCACCACAGTGGCTTTTTTGTCCCAGGTGCCGGATCAAGGCACACCGCCACTTACAAAAGGCCCTACGGAACTCCAAGCCAACAAGGCGAGGAAAAAGGAGGCAGATCCCTGTGGAGCGGGAAACAAGTGACCTAATAAATAACATTTCATCCAAACAACGAACTACACAACAAACAAAAGTACTTAATAAAGGACTATCATTTGTACCGACTAACACTCCTAACAGCATGGAACTGGAAATTTCAATATACAGATTTATGAGGACATTACGGTTGCGCCATTTTTAAACCAATGTGGTTCCCACAGAACAAAGAGAACAGACACCTGAACAAGTCAAGTTTAAACCTAAAAGCACCTTCCAAGCACCAATCTCCCATTAGATGCTTGATACATTTGAGGTTATGATTAAGAAGGACATTAAGGCTTGAGATCTAAAGAAGGTTAAACAGCAAAATCTCAGCAAACATGATAAAGTGACATTGAAATCTATATCTAACAACCCTGATCTGACAATTCAACCCGCGGATAAGGGGGGAGCCATTGTTCTCATGGACATCACCTTTTATCATCAGAAGGTCAGCCTACATGTTATGGACACTGACACATATTTCCCATTGGAAAACGATCCCACCATAGAACTTCAACAACTACTCGAACAAGTGTTAAAGAATGCAGTGGACTTGGGGTAGATTGATGAACCTATGAAGAAGTATCTGACTATACTTAACCCTCGAAGACCAAGGCTGTAGTGATCCCTAAGATCCACAAAAATCCCATCGACCCCATTTCAGACCAATTGTCTCAGGGTGCGGGTCAATTTTTGATCCTATTGGCCGATATCTTGACCATTTTTTTCAGCAATTTGTACAACAGTGGACATCTTACATCAAGGACACAACAGATTTTTTATCAAAACTTGACAGTATACAGCAAGACATGCAAGAAACATGGCTACTTTGCACAATAGCCGTAGTAGCATTCTACACCTTAATATCACATTCAGCAGAACTGGAAGCCACAGAATGGGCACTGTTACAAATGGAAGATCTTAACACTAACAAGGTGCTATTACTACAATTGTTAAAATTTTGTTTACAAAACAGTCAATTTATTTGGAATTAGAAGTATGACGCACAGCTCGCAGGAACCTCCATGGGTTTTTCGGGGGCGCCTGCGTATGCAAACATCTTTATGGCCTTATTCGAGCAGCAACATTTAATGAGTAACAACACATGGTGGTCTAATATAAGATCATTCTGTCGTTTCATAGACAACATTTTTTGATCTGAACAGATAAAATGGACACACTTGAAGTCATGGTGAACCAACTGAATACATTTGATCCAAGGATCCAGTTTACCCATAAAATCAGCAATAGGGAAATAGAATATCTGGATGTTACAATCACTAAAACAGTGGACGGAAAAGGATTGGAAACTAAGATATACACCAAGAAAACAGATTGAAACAATGCACTAGATTTTTCTAGTTTTCACCCGTGAAGTCTTATCAATAACCTTCCGTATTCTCAATTTGTGCGAATAAAAAGGATCTGTTCTGACCCACAAATTTGTTAAGTCAAAACCGAAGAATATCAGGAAAGACATAGACAAAGAGTTTACCCTAAAGAAGTAATACAGGAATGTGCTTCAAGATCATCCAAAAAAGAACGCAAAGAATTATTTGGAAAAACTGTTGCAAAAAAATCCAACAACGTAGTATTTATTTATTTATTTATTTCTGAATTTGTAAAGCGCCTGGTTACACTGTCAGTGTGTCCCCGCGCTGTCAGAAGAGCCAGATACTCCGTCAGTCAGAACAAGACGGGCTAGACTTTAGGAAAGAGGAATGTTTTAAGTTTCCTGCGGAAGATGAGCTCCGATGTTTCCACTCTTAAGCTCAGGGGGAGAGAGTTCCATTTGTGTGCCGTCAAAGTACGAAAGGATCTTCCTCCCATTCTGGCTTTCTTGTGTCTGGGGACAGCGAGAAGGCCTGCTCCTAACGAGCGGAGTTGTCGGGTGGGCGTATAGGGGCAGAGAAGGTTCCGAAGGAAGGCCGGGCCCTTGCCATGTACGATCCTGTGACCAATACAAAGGACTTTGAAATCGATTCTTTCCTTGATCGGAAGCCAATGTAGTGTTTGTAGGGATTTTTTTGAGGCGGCTCTTCTGGGCAGCCGGAGGACCAGGCGAGCGGCAGCATTCTGAATTGTCTGCAGTCGCCGCCGACTAGTGGCGTTGGCACCTAGATACAGGGCATTGCCGTAGTCCAGTCTTGACGTGACAAGGGCGTGGACCAGGGTCTTCCTAGATGATTCTGGGAGCAGGTCGATGGTTTTGCGGAGTTTCCGTAGAATCGAGAAGCACGTACCAGCTACCCGTCTGGTATGGTAGTCGTAGTCCAATTTTGAGTCCACCCATACTCCAAGATTCTTGACCCGATCACTAGGGGTAGGGAGGGGCCCCAAGGTCTGCGGCCACCAGGCAGATGACCAGACTGAGGGGGGTTTTCCAACAATCAGCACCTCAGTCTTGTCACCGTTAAGACGGAGGCAGTTCTTAGCCATCCATCCAGCCAGCTCCTGGAGGCATGCTGAGAAGTTCGCGGCGGCTTGTTCAGCAGGTTGGGTCAGAGCGACCACCAACTGTGTGTCGTCTGCGTATGTCACTACTTCCACCCCATAGCGTTCCGCAGTAATAGCCACGGGGGTGACATATAAATTAAAAAGGGTTGGACTGAGACTTGAGCCCTGCGGCACTCCTTGACTGAGGTCAAAGGTGTCGGAACGTGCTCCTCCTTGCTCCACGAGAAGCTACGGTTGGTGAGAAAAGATTCCAGCCATAACCAGGCCATGCCTGTCACCCCTCCTTTCTTCAGACACTGTAGCAACGTATGATGTGCCACAGTGTCGAAGGCTGCACTGAGGTCCAGGAGCACTAGTGCTGCCACATGACCGGCGTCCACGTGCTTCCTCAGTGCCTCAGTCGAAAAAAGGAGGGCTGATTCTGTGGAGTGGCGGGCCCGGAAGCCCGATTGGTTGGTATGCAGGAGGCCTCTGGACTCTATGTGTGCTGAGAGTTGTTGGTTAACCAGCTTTTCCGCCAGTTTAGAGAAGAAGGGTAGAAGCGAAATGGGGCGTAGGTTGCTAAGCTGGGACGCACTGATGTTGGGTTTTTTCTTAAGAGGCAGTACGACTGCCTGTTTCCACCCGTGATGGACCTTGCCAGTGTTAAAAGAGGTAGACAATATGTGGCCAACATAAGGTGCCAGAAGAGTCATGGCGCTGGCCAGGAATTTGGCAGGGGCAGGATCGTGCGGGGAGCCTGATTTGATTCCTTTAGCAGTGGCTATCAGGAGGTCCTCCGACGGAACCTGGTATACTGTGAGGCAGTCTTCGATCTTTGCCTCCCAAGTTGCTTCTTCCTGAGGAGGAAGAAGGTTAGAGCCAGTTCTGGCATCATCAGGGAAGCTGTTGTAAATGTCGCATACTTTTTTGTGGAAAAATTCAGCGATGGCGTTACAGGATTGTGCTGAGGTGTCGGCCTGCTCTAAAGCGGGGGGAGGTGTAGTAATCTCTTTATAGATCCTAAAGAGTTCCTTGGATGAGCAGTTAGCACTATCTATTCGATCAGCGTAGAAGGTCGCTTTAGTTTTCCTAATTTGGAAGTGGTATTTTTTTATGCTAGCTTTGTATACATCTCTTGCCTCTGGTGAGTAGATCTTTCTCCAGGCGCGTTCGAGCCTCTTACAGGCTGCCTTGGTTTCTCTAAGAGCTGTGCTGAACCAAGGTGCAGTTTTAGTTTGTCGCTCCGGGCCCTTATTGGCCCAAGGGGCAGAGATGTCCAGGGCTTTAGTGATGTGTCCGTCCAGGGCCATGCAAGCCCTGTCAACGTCCACTCCTAAGTCTGCGGGGGAACCGTTTAGTAGGAAGTGATGTTCAAAAGAGTCCATGGAGAAACTGGCCCATTTCCTTTGTTGTTTATTGGCGCTATGGTGAGTTTTATTATGGTGAGTCATGACTAGGAAGTGAAAGGGGACTAGGAAGTGATCGGTCCACAGCAAAGGAATGGGAGTGTCCTGCTTCAGATCCTCCAAATTATTAAAAATGGGGTCAAGTAGGTGCCCCTGACGATGAGTCGGGAGGAGGGAGGCAGTTTCTAATTGTAAGGTTTGCAGCTCTTGGCGCAATTCTTGAGCAGCTGAATTGTTGAGGTCTTCGAAGTGGAGATTAAGATCCCCTAGTACAAGGAACTTCCTGTATCTCATAGCCGATGGGGTGACGTTCTGGATGAGACTTTCCGCGAAGTTTCTGCTACCTCCCGGGGGTCTATAGATTAGTAGGCCTTTAATGACCGTATTTTTGTCGATACCGATGGAGAAGGCTCCAGTTTCGCTATCTGTTATATTAGCAGGTTCGAGGGAGCATGTCATATTCATTCTATAGATTATGGCAATGCCACCTCCCCTTCCCTTAGGTCTATCCTGCCTGCAAATTGCATATCCAGGGGGCAGGGCCTCCCTGACTTCAGGGTCTGAGTCTTCGTCCAGCCAAGTTTCAGTGAGGCATAGTATGTCCCATTTGTTGTCTGTTATAAGGTCAAATACTTCTAGTTTATGCTTTTTGAGGGAGCGACAGTTAAGCAGAGCACCACTGATTTTCCTACTGTGCTCTGGTTGGGCGTTGCCGTTGGGCGTACTTGCTTTGGGATGTTTATTGAGGATGAAGCCACAGTGTTCGCAGGGATTTGTAGGACTACGCATACTGAGATCAATACTGTGCTCACATACCTTTAGGTATTTGTTGCGAAGGCTGAGGAGCTCCTCTTTATCGTATCGGTTATCTGGGAGGTGAGGACCAGGGGGTCTGGCCCCGTGCCCCGGTCTGCCGCGGACGGGCGCAGACGGGCTTGCCTTAGGCGCGCCTTCGGCGCGCAAACGGCGCTCCCGCTGCGCTCGTCCGCTGCGCTTCCGCTGGCAACACATGATATGGGCGGGGGAGGGCGTGGCCTCGAAAGTGGGCGTGGCCTGTGCGTCGCCGGGGAGGCGAGCTGGGGGTCGTTGCAGCCGTCACGAAGGACGCTGTTTGGTCTAAGTTCAGGTAATGTGAAGCAACAAGCTTCTAGATAAGTACACACAGATAAAAGCAATTTTTACAAGTTTTTAAAAGAGCGTGTCTCCCGGCGTCTGCCTGCGGAGCTCTGACACTTCAGGAGGCGGCGCACAGCGCGCGCGCTTTTAAGTGTGGTCACGAAAGTGGGCGTGGCCTCGAAAGTGGGCGTGGCCTCTGCGTCGCCGGGGAGGCGAGCTGGGGGTCGTTGCAGCCGTCACGAAGGACGCTGTTTGGTCTAAGTTCAGGTAATGTGAAGCAACAAGCTTCTAGATAAGTACACACAGATAAAAGCAATTTTTACAAGTTTTTAAAAGAGCGTGTCTCCCGGCGTCTGCCTGCGGAGCTCTGACACTTCAGGAGGCGGCGCACAGCGCGCGCGCTTTTAAGTGTGGTCACGAAAGTGGGCGTGACCTCGAAAGTGGGCGTGGCCTGTGCGTCGCCGGGGAGGCGAGCTGGGGGTCGTTGCAGCCGTCACGAAGGACGCTGTTTGGTCTAAGTTCAGGTAATGTGAAGCAACAAGCTTCTAGATAAGTACACACAGATAAAAGCAATTTTTACAAGTTTTTAAAAGTTTCCAAATATACTACAAAATCACCAGCTATCAAGAAAATAATTAACAATTGATGGGAACTATTGGCTAATGAGCCTGACTTTAATGATATTTTCAAGAACCCACCAATTCATGCTTATACAATAGGGAAAAAATCTATGGTAGATTCTGTCCAAACCATCCACAACGGATTTGAATAAAGAATGGAAAGGAACATTAAAATGCCACAATTGCACTCATTGCATCTGCGGCAATATTTTGAGACATCTCACCACAGGAATAGAAATTTTGTTGAGGCACACAACGGACTGCAACTCACAAAATTTGGCAAAGTCTATGTTGGAAAAACCGAACGCAAAATCAGACTAGACTAACAGAGCATAAAAGCTGCATTCGTACTAAGAATGTAACCTCAGCACTAGAGCTCATTGGTCTGAAGCACTCCATTCAATCTCCCAGATAAGGTTTCAGGTGATTGAACAAGTAAAATTAAGAACAGGGATAGTCAACCATAGGAAACTGCTTCAACGTGAGGTGTACTGGATAAAACTGCTAGACACCATAATCCCGAAAGGATTAAATGACAGAATGGATATGTCCTGTTTCACTTAATGAAATTACATTCACTAGAGATGAATAGATATCCACATTATAGATTGGAGCAGTATGAGTAATGACGCAACATTAATTTTCATCATTTTGACACACAGTTAGTAATTTTTACACTTTTTGCATACAGAAACAAGCATTAGAGGACTATAGATAACATGCATTTCATAAATATTCCCATGTTAATGATAACCATGTTTCCATATAACAATAATTACTAACGGCATAAAGTGTGTGCCATTGTGTAGTGTTAAAATGAATGGAGTTGTATTTTTGGTATAAAGGAATCAATGTATAATGTTGAAATGAATAGATCTGTAACCAACAACTTTACATACACACACAATATCTAGTATAGCAGCTCATTATCAGACATTTGGAAGCTTCACACAAAAAGATTTGTTTCTTACAGTTAATTTTCTGGTACAGGATGTTCTAGTGAACTAAGGGATATGTTTGGTTAATATCAAAGCAGTCACCGGAGCACGGTGAAACGGTTCACTACAGGATTTTTTTATAAAGTCCAAACATTTTTACCAGCTTGGACGATCAGGGTAATCATTTTAGCACCATAAGCCGTGCGGCGGTTCACTCGTCTCAGTTTTTACCGCAAGGCGGTTATTTCACACAACATATGTACTCAATATTTTTGTGCATTTCATTGCGATTTTGCACTCTTACAAATGGCGATCGTATATTTAGCTTCGGGACCCGGAAGTCCGTTTTCGATCATTTCGGCCCAAAATATTATTAGTCTTGCGAGACTGCCGCGGTAATCACGGAAGCATCGCAAAGTCTTTGGTAGCAATGCTTCGGAACGTTGACACTACAGGTATGATCCCAGATTGATTTTTTAACATCGTTAAACGGTCACCATCATATTTAACATCGAACAGTAGAGCATAAGGGCTAATCATTTTTTTAGATTAGAGTTTGGGGGTTTAAGCAGGAGGAAAGCTTGAAAGCGGACTGCATTGGCATTTTTTATAACATCCCAGGTTCAAACAGATTAACTGAAGGGAAACATTTATGTTTGTTGCAGCTGTCGGTGACTTATTATCAAGCACACTGAGGTAAGAAATCTCAGTATCTCTAATACAGCCCAACAGATTGTTTGATAAGTAAGGGAGTAGCCTGATACTTATGGTATCCCTTTGTTACTTAGAGCACATCTTATGAGTATACTGGATGATGCAGACTGCTTTATAAGGAGTAAGGTAGGACTACTCATAGACAAATGAACGCACACAAGGTTTTCGCATGATAACAAATGCACATGGGTATACACTTTGAACTATGTCACATGAAACATTGTTTTGCAAAACGATTCTTTGAACCTTTTGTGAGCACTGATAGTATGCATTAGATGTTTTTGTTTACAGATGAGCCCCTGAAGAAGGAACTATCACTTCTGAAATGCATTAATGATGCATGTATTTACTGTTGCTACTTGTAAATTGAGAATTGTACAGCAGTGTTATTTACATGAATAGTTAATTGTTGTGATTTAAGAAATGCAACATAACATTGCAAAATTATGTTATGAAGAAAATATATAAAGATTGTGTGACACAACACAAATAAACCCAATGATAACATTGAAGCATATTGGTTGAAATTTAAGTGTGGTTTACACTTGTTGAAGTGTGCACAACTGAGTCAGGCTTTGCTACCTGTTATAATTGAGATTTTTTAGACTCAGGAGTTGACAGCTCTTGCCTGTTGCAGCACCTCTTAAAAGATTGGTATTACATTTTATATACAAAAAGGAGTGCTCCCCTATTCATATTTATATAATGATGTCTTCGCCATGTAGGCACTCCCTGACAAATTGAGGTGGCCAGTCTTTTTCAGCTAAAAGAATGTCCTAACCCTTAGAGAGCTTCTCCCAAAAGAGTGCTTTTATTTTCCTAGTTATATCCCCCTCCATCCGGAGCGTTACTTCATATACCTTTTGGGGTACACTAACCATGGTGTCGGCAGTTTCAACTTGAATGTATTCATTCAAGTCCACAGTCTCCCGATGATCCTTCAGGATCCTACGAGCTATGGTAACTTCTGCTGCGCTGTCCAGCAATGTCTGGGCCCACTCTCCGTTCTTGCATTGTGTCTTCAAGATCCTCTTCATGTCTGATTTTTAGACCTGCTACCTCTTTCTTGGTGAATTGTTGTTTCTTATTTTTTGGAATGTGCTGATCGTCTTTGGACTTCACACGTTCTTCTTTGTGTTAGGATCGTCCTCTTCTTTCGGATTTCTGCGAGGAAGTCTGAAAGGTACGAGAGGAACGTGTATCAGTATCTTAATATCTATCAGGTTTTCTCAAATTATCCCTATTTATGAGGTTATATCTCTTTTCAGAGGGCTCCCTTTGAGGAGACCTGCCTCTTGATTGGTAACGCTTCTCTTTAGGAAGCTTACTGTCAAGTATTTTCCCACTTCTTTTTAGGAGAAGTTAGATTGTTTTTGACAAAAACTTTTTCAGGATTTTCTGTTAGTTTGGGTTTTACTGGTTTCCCTCCCAAACTATCTCTACATAGTTCTTCATAGGATTTTTCTATTATCCTGGCAAGTTCATAGTGTTGCTCGGTTACATCAAGTTCTTTTAGTTTTTGGCGGATTGCCACGGATGCTGCTTCACCTTTAATGTTAGCTAATAATATAGCTGAGACCTGTTTGTAATCTTTTAGTAATTTCATACCAAGATTCAAGGCAGGTTCTGGTCTGTATTCATTTTCTATCGGGAAATACAGCCTCTATTTGAGTAATTTTTTGAGCTAACCAGAATGCAATTTGTTCCCTTTTTGCGGGCAATTTACCAATGACTGATTGTATAGTCTGTGGTGTAATTTTGTTTGTGTTCCCCTGATGTGGGGTGTGCTGTGGAATCCTTATAACAGGTTGGACTGTTAGAGTCCGCATGACATATTGTACCAATTGTTTATGTATTTTAATTAATTGTTTTAGCTGAACTAATAGTTCTGGACCTGTCATCTGTTCAATGTCAGGTTGTTGTGTATAGCTGGCTAGTACGGCCATGTTGGTCCTGGTCTACCTAATGGACCAAGCCTGGTAATGTGATTTTGATGTTGTAGGGCACCTTTAAACCAGAGCTGATACTCTTGGTAAGTTAGTGGAATTTCAACGTCCTCGAAAGGAGCGTATTCCGCTGGAGGTTCCTCTATCTTATAGAAGTGGATCACATGTGTTGTTGGATTTGCTTGTGGAAAGATAATCCATGAATAGAATACCTCTGTCTGCCGATATTCATGTGCCTCTATGACAAATATTACCCTACCACCTCTCGGTGATAGGCCATTTTCTATAAGCTTTATAGCTAAGGTTTTCCTTAAGTTTTCCGGGACAATGATAGCATCATCATCGTCGTCTTCATTAAACCCTGTAACGTCTAAACCCTGGTTGCTGCAGCTCCACCGGTTGCGTTGTCGCAATTATTCGACATTGTTAATGAAAGTTTGCAGAGCAAGTTTCAAGGAAACAAAGATGAGGTGCACAATATTTTGGAACACTGTATCCTTCAACATTGAATTAACCAAATACTAATACATAGGATTTTTTGTCCTACTCAGTTATGGTGGATTTTTATCCTTTCACCCACTCTAGATGTCTATTGGAGTATTTTACGGGGAAAAGGGGTCTCTGTGAAAAGCACACCTGAGTTACTAGCTAGTATCTAGCGTTAAATTAATGCCTTACCAAACGTTGGGCGCCATGTAGTGTAGTTCCGATATTCCCAATAGGCACTGAGTATTGGAATAATATATTGTATAGATTAAACGTAGGACTGAGGTTGACTAGGTCTCTATTGAATATATTAGACTTGATTGTGAATGTCAGCTAGCTCAGAGGTCACTAGAAACTTTCTCGAATAAACAAGACAGGATTAGTTTCTGACAACCGCATAAACATGACAACTTTGTTTACCCAAGATAAAACGGATCTTCAGAGTCGTGGAAACAATAGATAGAAATTTTACTCAGTCATTCGTGCATGCTTCGTTTCATCAGAGGTGCAGAGAAATAGAGAGATGAACAGTCTTCTTTCTCATGCAGAAGAAATGAACTGCTACAATCGTAATACTGGCTGCAAATTATAATGAATACAGCAAGAAGAGTATTATAAAATAATACTGTAAAAGCATGGTATGGTTTCTAAGCCATAAAATACATAGAATACATACATGAATAAATAAAGACTAAAAGTTCTCAACTGGTGCTTCTAAAATCCGCCTACCCGGATGTGCCTAACCTAGGACTAGTATGAGGGAAGAAGTAAGTGTGATGTAGCATAGGTTTAGAATTCTTTTTGCCAAGAATCTATCCAAGATTTCTCTTAGGGTCTAATCAGCTCCGTACCTTGGTTTAAAATGAAGAAGTTCTGGTATCTCTCTGTATCAGGACTCAATTTCCCAACAACCCGCAAGGGTAGCTTGGAAACACTGGAGCTGGATTTCTCGGCAAGAGAAAAGACAGCGTCTCTCTCAGTGCATCTGCTGGAGGATCGGCTTCTTTCGGCACTTGCTGTAGCGAGCTGCGTTGGGCAAGTAGATAGTCGAACTGCTCCAAACCACCGTGTGTTTGCTAGAGCAAGTGAGGGCATATTTATACCTTGAAGGTGCAGAGTTTGATGTAAGGTTGGACATAAGAACGTCATCAGAGAGTCTCAGTTCTTTGAAAACTCCATGAGTTCTTGGACAAATCAAAATTCAAGCAAGGAGAAGTCCCTGACTGCTGAAGGCGAGTTTTCCAAGAAATCGTTGTGGATTTTCGGAAGTAGTGGAAGTAGCCATGCCGTATTTGGACTGCATGAGCTATGTCTAAATATGGTTATGATTTCTATGCCAATATAAGGATAGGGTGATTTATACCTATATAAGGCCATGAATTGGAAAATGACACTAGGGTCCTAAAATCCTATACAACATAATGTATACCACGTATTTGGTGTTGCAATTCATGTTCTGTTTGATGTTGTATCTCTTTTTGTCCACGCTGGTGAAGTCACAAGTGAGATGTTTGGCCCATCCCCATACCCCACAACAACCCCACTTATAAATGCATATAGTGTGTTTGGGCGGCCATATAGGTTCGCTGGCAGTGCGTGGGACAGTCGGGTTGAGTCTGTTTCTGAGTCTCCTACCTCTCCTAAAGGTTATAGGTGGGTAGGAGGTTATCTGGTCGTTAAGATTTATGTCAGCTTGTAAGCTTCTCCAATGTTTTGCTAGGCTTTTTCTAATGGCATGGCTCAAACCGTTAAAGTCTGTGATAAGTCTAACTGATTGGTTTGGCTGTTGTTTGGGAGTCTTGACTCGTATTGTATCTACTCTTTATACATGTTCAATTCTACTCTCCGGTATCTTGATGACTTGTGTTGTGTATCCTCTCTTAATGAATCTGTGTTTCATGTCTATGAAGCATTTTTGGAAGTTTGTCTCTTCGTTATAGTTCCTTTTCGCACTTATAAATTCACCATAGGGTATTGCATGAATCTGATGTACGGGATGAGAGCTGTTCGCATGTAGAATTGCATTACATGAGGTCTCTTTGCGGAAAAGTCTACTGTGCAATTTATCTTCCTTGATATAGAGTTCTAAATCCAAGAATGTAATTTTGGATGTGCTCGATTCTATAGTGAATTTCATGTCATAAGTATTGTTCTTCAGATGAGTATAGAATTCAACCAATTTCTCTTGTGTGCCTGACCAGAGTAACCAACAATCATCTATGTAGCACCCCCAATAGATGATGGAGTCAATCCATGGAGCTCCCTTGTCACCCCAGATCCATTCCGCTTCAAGAGTGCCAATAAACAAATTCGCAAAGGACGATGTAAATTTAAGACTCATGGCTACTCCACTGATTTGTTTATACCACTGATTATCAAACATGAAGAAATTGTTGTCTAGAATGAGCTTCATCATAAAGATTGGCATAGAGGTGTGCTGCTACTGGATAGCTGGCCTATTATGTAACAGGCACGTTATTGCGTGTAGACCCAGATCTGGTTTGATGATGGTGTACAGGGACACCACATCTAGTGTCACTAATATCATCCCTGGCTGCCATTGTAAGACTGATAAAATGCTCAAGGTATGTTTGGTATTTTGGATGTAGTATGGTAAGTTATGTTCCATCGGTCCAATGAAGAGATCAACATATTCAGCTATCTTCTCTGTTGCACCTCCTATCCCTGACACGATGGGTCTGCCCGGAGGGAAAGGGAGGTGTTTGTGTGTCTTCGGAAGTGTGTACAGCCAAGGACAGGTGGGTCTGAACTCCTTCATATAGCTATGTTCATCCTCGTCTATTAGCCCTGCAGTGTGCCTTTCAACCAAGAGTTTGTATATTTTTAAGGTAAGTGGACCTGTCAGGTTCTGTGCTAGTAGTTCATAGAAGGTATTGTCTTGTAGTTAGGTTAAAATGTCTTTTCCATAGTCATCACGGTTCATGACTACGACATTTCCCCCTTTGTCAGCTTCTCTGATCAGGATGTCGGTGTCAGTACTGAGTGTCTTAAGGGCTAGGCGCTCTCCTACATCAACATTGTCTTTTTGTTTATATCTTTTTTTAGTTCTTTTTTTGTCAATTGTATCAATATCTTCCAATACCCGTTTATAGAAGGTGTCTATGGGGTTACCCCCAGGAAGAGTAGGCGTCCATTTCGATTCGGTTATAAGACGAACTCGCTAGGAGTAGTTCCATATCATATTGTGGTTGTTCATAATCTGTTAAAGACAGAAGTAATTGTGTGGCCTGCACATCCTGTATGGTTAAGACATTAGACACACAGTCACTGGAAATGTTCTTAGTGTTTTTATTCATAGTCGGATTACAAGAAAACTGTTTCTTGCGTTTGAGACCCCTGATGAATTTGAAAAGGTCCATTTTAAGTCTACCAATATCCCCCGGCTCGTATGGGTTAAAGCTTAAACCTTTGCTCAGAAGAGATTTCATATCTGGGTTGAGGGATTTGGAGGACAGATTAACTACCTGTACTTCTCTTCCCTGTTCGTCTATTTGTTCTTCATATCCCCTGACCTCAGCTTCTTTTTGTACTCGTCTTTGTCCTGCTCTCTTGCCTCTGCGGGTTATGTGTCTTGCCCTCCCTGTTTAGGTTGTGTTCTGTTCCCCTTACTTATTCTTTGTACCTCCCTTAAAAAATAAGATTTCGTTTGATCTGTGCCTGCTGAATTCCCAACCTCACTTTTACTGGTAAGGGGGGCACTCAAGAAAGTGGAGCTAGAGGAAACGGATATTGTCCCTAATCTAGTAGATCTGTCTGCTTGTTGAGTAGTGTGAACCAATTTATGGTATTTCCTGGCATATGTAAATACTCTACCTTCCTTGTAGTCTATTTCGTCTATTTTGAGTTGCCTAGCTTTCCTGTTTGTTATTTCATTCTGATGTTTGAGAAGGATTTCATTGAGAATAACGTAATTCTTTTCTGTTGCCTCTTGGATATTAGGGTCTTTGATTTCCTTTTCCAGGGTGGAGATTTCTATCTGGAGTCTAGTCGTTTTGCATTCAGCACTTTCAACTAATATATTCATCAACGTATAAGGCCTCTTCCCATCTCTCTAGGAGATCCTCGTCAAGATCGTCATCAATTGGAAAGATCTGTAATCTGAGCCCCCTTGGCACTATGTTTAGTCTTAGATATTGTTTTAGCGTGGCCCCATCCCACCACTTTGAATTTTCTAATTTCTTGGGTCTATCAAGTTTGACCAATTTGTCTTTTACTCCCTCTCTGCGTGAGGGGTTTCCACTCGTGGAGGCAGTGCCAGTGGACATGCCACTTGTTAAGTTTTCAAAAAGTTCCTCTGCAGCTTTTCTCTCTGTCCATGTTGATAAAAGCAAAACAAAAAATGTGTATTTGGATTGGAACCTTGCAGCAGCCCTTCCTGATACCTAATGATTCCCTATGGCTGAAGGGTTTTTAGTGGCTCAGGAAATATGGCACTCTGCTATGTGAACGTATGTTATTATTAGTGGAATTATATTTATGTACGGTGCAACAAGGTAAGGTAAGGAGATACTCAATAAAACCCCTAGACGTGTGTAGGCAAAAAAAACTGCAATATATGATATAAAACCAAGTCCTGGGCACACGTCAAATCGTATTTAAATAAGGTATGAGCCAATCTGAATAGATTTTGAATGAAATGTCAATGTTCATCTTGGGTAAATAAATTTGTGACTTTTATTTTTCAAAGTGAGTAAAATAATACCAGCCATCACGTGTTTCGTCGCCAATGGAATTAATCCTGCAACTTCCTCAGGGCTGGGAAAGATACAAAAGATAATATGAACATAGTGAAATGAATATTGAAGTTGTGCTTGGGAAAGATATAATTTGTTGCAGTGGTGACTTCGCAACTTAAAGTGGACACCCTAAATGACACAACCTAATTAGCAAAAGTGGCAACATGATATTATAAGTGACATTGTAAGCATCGTGAATTTTCAATAGAATAGTGAATTGCTCAAGTGACATAGATAAAAACAACACATTTTTGTTATCTTTGAATCTCAATAGCTCTATCAGAAGGGCCAAAATTTGGGAGTAAAGGTGGCCTGGACAAACTATGGGGAGAGGCACAAAATTCAAGTTACAATTAACAAGAGTGACTGTTTCAGTGAGTACGTAAAGAATTGCTACCTAAAGGTGAAGGTAAATAATCTTACATGAACTGTGGAGGTAAAGGTAAAAAAACGCAAACAAGTATAAGTGACAAATTACGGGGGCAGGAGCTAAATTCTGTAAAAACATAGAAGAAAAGAGAGCACTCACTGCTTCTCCGATGATAACTCCAACCCGACTGGTCAAGTTGTGCATCACGAAATTGAGTGAATTACTCTAACGGATACAATTACATCTATATAGGAAAATTGTAAATTTGGTAAATTCTACATATTCTAAGTCTCAAAACCATTACAGTGTGTATAAGGCGTGAAAGTAAAGAGTGCAATGGATCTTACCCTAGTGATGGCGATCCGGCAACTTTTATTGTGCCCGAGCATGCTGGCGAACTGAAGGTAGTCTGTGTTCTAAGTATGGATCTGAAAGATAGATCCCACTTGAATACTAGTCTGGATACATGTATTGACAACAACATCAAACAGAACATTAATTGCAACACCAAATATGTGGTGTACATTATAGAATGTGCATGTAAGACACAATATGTGGAAAGCACCATCTGACCTTTTAAAGACAGAATCAGCGAGCATGTAAGAGCAGTACATCAAAAGGATGCCAGATATCCAGTGGCACTTCATGCAGCAATGTGTCTATCTCAGGGTTTACACAAATGCTTTCCCTTTTTTGGAATCAAAGTTATCCAACCAAGTGTACGAGGAGGAAATAATATCTACTTTGTCCTGTATGGCACTTACAAGAACCCTGTATGTGTAGTCAATACATGTATGCCGACTAGTATTCAAAATCTATTCAGATTGACTCATACCTTATTTAAACACGATTTGATGTGTGACCAGGACTTGATTCTATACAGATCAGTCTTGACCCACCCAAAACATCCAAGCTGGGTCTTCCCTGGTCTGGAAACAAGCATCCTGGAAGCAGATTTGGGATAACACCCTTCATCAGCCAGGCTCGCTTGAACCCAGTGCCATAGTGAGCAAGGGACCCATGTCTGGGCATATCCATATTTAGGGTTAAAGTGATGCAGCAACGAATGAGGTACGGAATGCCTGAATGAATTACACATTCACACCCAATCAAGAGATCTGGGTTGAATCCATCATTCTTTTGCTCACTGCACCACTGAACTTTGTACCCACTGTATGCAAATTAGTCTTGACCCTGTTACTCATGAAAACAGTCCAGCCCAAACTGCAAAGCCGGGTCCCCACTGGACTGGAAAGAAGCATCCGGGGACCTGTTTCAGGGCAACACCCCTCTTCAGCCAGGCTAGCTTGATTCCAGTGGCACAGTGAACAAAGGACCCACGTCTGGGTATACCCATACCAATTTGGGGAAAAATTGCTGCAGCAACAAATGATGTGATGCTGAATGAATAAATCAGTCACTCCCAGTCAAGCTATCTGGGACATATCCATCATTATTTTGCTCACTTCACCACTCCAGTTTGGACCCAGCCATATGCAAATCAGTCTTAACCCTGTTCCTCATGGGAACAGTCCAGTCAGAACTGCAAAACCTGGTCATCCCTGGACTGGACAAAGCATCCTAGGACCTGTTTTGGAGGTAACACCGCTCATCAGCCAGGCTAGTTTAAATTCAGTGGCACAGCGAGCAAGGGATCCACGTCGCACACACCCATCCCAATTAGGGCAAAAAGTGCTGCGGCAACAAATGATGGACAGAATGCTAAAAGTTACTCACTATTCCAACCCAGTTTGAACCCAGTCATATGCAGATCTATCTTGATCCTGTTCCTACTGGGAACATTCCAGCCCGAACTGGGTGTTTCCTGGACCAAAAGCAAGTATTCTGGGACCGATATTGTGGGGTAACACCCTTCATCAGCCAGGCTAGTTTGAATCCAGTTGCACAGCGAGCAAAGTGCTGCAGGAACAAATGATGGACGGATTGCTGAATGAATCAAACATTCACCCCCAGGCAACAGATCTGGGTTAAATCCACTGTACTTATGCTCACTACTACACCACCTCAGTTTGGACCAGCTATATGCAAATCAGTCTTGATCCTTTACCTCATGAGAACAGTCCAGCCTGAACGGCCAAGCTGGGTCTTCCCAGGACTGGAAACAAGCATCTTGGAAGCAGATTCGGGGTAACGCCCCTCACCAGCCAGGCTAGCTTGAATCCAGTGGCACAGGGAGCAACAAGGGACCCATGTCTGGCAATACCCATTCCACTTAGGGTGAAAAGTGCTGCGGCAACAAATGATGGACGTAATGCTGAATGAATTAAGCATTTCCCCCCCAGTCAAGAGATCTAGGTTAAAACCATTGTACTTTTTATGACTGCGCCAACCCAATTTGGAACCAGCCATATGCAGATCGGTCTTCAGACTTTTCTCCTGGGAACAGTCTAGCCCAAACTGCCAAGCCGGGTCATCCCTGGACTGGAAACAAGCATCCTGGGACAGGTTTTGGGGGGAAGACCCTCATCAGCCAGGCAATTTTGAATCCAGTGGCACAGCGACCAAGGGACCAATATCTGGGCATACCCATCCCACTTAGGGTGAAAAGTACTGCGGCAACATATGAAAGACGGAATGCTGAATGAATCACACATTCACCACTAGTCAAGTGATATGGGTTATATCTATTGTTCTCTTGCTCACTAAACAACCCCAGTTTTGACCGAGCCATATGCAAATCAGACTTCCCCCTCATTGGAACAGTCCAGCTCAAACTGCCAGGACGGATCATTCCTGGACCAGAAACAAGGTTCCTGGGACCCGTTTTTGAGGTAACACCCTGTAACGACCGGATTTTCGGACCAGATAGAATCAGCTCACCAAGACACCACTAACCCAGCCGAAACGTAACCACCTCCCTCCTCAGGACCTATTTGCAACAGGTATCTGTGTTCCTACCTAAGGATGGGGAATTAGCAATATACAAGCTTAGATCTTCTAAAACACCACACTCATACCATATAGTCTTGAGGCAACATGGGCCCAGACTAAACTACTACAAGGCAGTTCCAATTACTTACCGTTACACACTGACCACAACCAGTGCTTTCCCAAGCCACAATCTTGTGGGTATAGGCACTGTATCCTCCCAGTGCTCTCACTATTTTATACAAACACAAGCCACAATCTTGTGGGTATACACATTGACCGCAGTCAATGCTCTCATTAACGCCGCTTTCCCTAAAGGCGATCTCACTACGCACCATATCCCCCCGGTGCTCTCTATCTGAAGCCACAATCTTGTGGGTATACACATCGACTACAGACAATGCTCTCATTAATGCCACTATACAACGACGATCACTTTCCTATGAATACCTTCAGCTCTCCATATTGGGAAATCTCTCTCCATCTACTGGGATTACAATACTACAATATTATAGATCACACAAGAATGGCCAAATTACACTTTGTAGGAGTTATTCCCTATTTCAAGAGCTCCTCTCCCCCTCATTGCTCAGTTACCATTTACCTGGACGGGAAACACATCTGTTCACATAACAGCATCTGACTAGAAGAAAGGTTAACTTTACCATAAGAAAATAACAAGTACACACTAGTTCACTAAGAACTGGGGTATCTTTATTCATTCATAACATCAATAATATAATACTGCACTATAACACAAAGCCTGAAAAGCAAAAGGAAAGGTTAGAATGTGTGTGCACACTAATAAGAAAGGGTCAACGTCACCTTATGAATATGAAGTCTGGACTCAGCAGTCATCTGGGTTCCCTCCTCGTCTGTGCCTTGGCTCGTCTTAGGATCACCTCTGCAGTCACGGATACACGTCTGCACCAGTATGCTCTGTCTCCTCCGTTTCCCTCCAAGTCACTGGAACCTTCCTCTTATTCTCTGTCTCATCAGCTGCTCTCTTGCTGTTCTACACTACTCCTCTCTCCTCTCAATCAAGGACTGTCTTCACTTCTCAGCTTCGATCTTATAAATCAGTTCCTACCACTCTGGTATTCGTTCTCTCAACTAACTGCTTCACTCTGTATGCTCTGATCTTAATATCAAAGCTCGCCAGCTGCTCCAACTAAAATAACTTCAATCTTTCTAAGAGAGTATTAGCTTCTCGGTCTTTCTCGGACTTCAAGATGGCGACTGTCTGCCTTGAAATAATTAATTGCAATGATGCTAACTGCTAGCTGCCGCCTACGAACTGACTGACTCACTACCTCCTGCTTTCGCTAATATCGAACCTTGTTCATGCATGGAAAGTTACGGCCAGTAACCTGCCGCCCACCAAATTCTTGTAGCTGCCCGTACCAAGGACACGTTCTCAGCCGGCCGGCCTGATGTTATGTCTTCGATACGAAGAAAAATACAGTCTTTTGATAAGGGCCAGTCTGAGCCGGTTCTTTCCAAGCGAACAACACCTCATAACTAAAACATTACATTTGACCTAAAAGCATCTCAAGCTGCCGAGGCAGAAAGAAAGATGGAGTCTCTCCGGTTGGAGGCCTACAAGGCCCGAGATAAGCATAACTCCATCAGAAATATACTAGTACTCTTATAAAAGGGCGGATTACTACTAATACTAAGGAATCTATCCCTTAACATAGATTTATAAGCCCTGAACTGAAAAGAAGGGTAGGGGATTGCAGCAAACGCCTTGTAAATAGGCCCTGTCTAAGGTTCTAGTCCTCCTATTAGAATGATAGCAGACTAAAGTCCCCTTCAATCACATTCACTCAAGAAGAGGGGCAAAAAGTCGGTTAGAACACTTCACCCTTGACTTTAGGCTACTAATCATTCGCTAAATGGAACTAACATCCGTAGAGGAATAATATGAAACAAAACTAACTGATCTATTTCTAGTATTACATCTACAAATCTGGAGTAGGGAAGGGATGCACTGATTAAAGCAGCAAATAGCTACTAGAATGCAAATAGTAATCAGGATACCCCCTAATATTTGTCGTAAAGAATGTAAATCAGGTAACCAATTAAAGAGCCAGTGAAACCAGCTCTGGTCAATGTGTTTTCTAACTTCTTTGGTCAAGTCATGAAGTTTGTCAATATGAGCCTGAATGGATCTAGTATGATCTGATAGATTGAAACAGCAAAGGCCCTCAAAGTCAGAACAGTCATGTCCATGTTTGAGCAAAAGATAGTTGATGGCAGCCCGGTTCTGCAAAATAGCTCTGCGATCACCCTGGGCGTCCAGTAACATGTCAGATAAAATTATAGAAGTATGATTAATAGATTTAACCATCCAACAGGCCATCTTCCCAATGGACTTGGCATTATAGACCGCTAAGGCAGGGACACCTACAATCGAAAAAGCTAAACTAAGATATTCAGATTCAGAAAATAAATGTAGTGTTGAGTCACAATTGTCATATAACATTACAGCATCACGAACAACACGGGAATGCATATTAGGATGTGAAGAAAACATCAATAAACTCAATCTAGTAATGGCACAAGGTCCTCCAGAAATATTTGCAGGAATGTAAGGCCAGGATGTATTGCCACAAGAGAAAAGCCATCCAGAAGGTAACAGCATTTTACGATAATGACTGGGGGTAACTACTAAACTCTTGCAGGTCATATTATTTTTAACAGAAGTACATAATTTCGGTGATCTTCGGGAACATAAAGTTCGTTCATGAGCTGTAAATGAAGTGGCACCTTTCAATTTTAAACGCACAAATTCAGTTATAGCATTGGGATCATAGGTAAGGAAAAAACATAAATCACCCTGCGTGATATTATACGTAATTATTTGGGAATGAATCGGGGGTGTCGGATCTGAAAGCACAGTACATAAAGGGCAATATTCATGTGTTGCGAAATCACCAAGAATAATATTAGGACGGGCATTTGATATATTGAAAATATGGGCCAAAGTCTCCAACGAAGCAGGGACAGCAACCAAACAGGTCGCTAATATGTCAGTCACCGAACGCATCGGTGTTAAACAGAAATGTGGGGAATTTGTCACCCTTCGTGCCAGGGTAGTCCAAAAGTTAGATGATTAATCCCACGCAGCAAAGGAACGCGGTACTCGGGTTATCGAATCAACCAAAGTCTGTGGGTTCCCTCCTTTCCCGACGTAGCAGGCCAAAAGGAGTCCAACGCTGGCACATCCTGCAACAACAGTCCAAAGAGTGATCTGAAAGAAAATCAAATACAGGCATTATTCATTCTCGTAAATAACATTTGTCAGCCGGGACAGCTTCCCAGCTATCTTTCCCTGGTCTCATGTCGAGTACTGTGTTATCATGACCGGTTGCAATAACTTCAGCTTGTTCAGGGGGATTTTTAGGCGATTGCACCCACACTCTCGCTCCTGGATTATCTGTGGAGCCAAAACCTTTTTGTCCTCGTACAGTTAACAAAGTTGGGGCAGTGCCTTTCTGAATCTCACCACTGAAAACAGGCATGATTAGCAACTGAGCAATTCGGTCAGTCTTATGAATCGGCAGATCAACTTCACTGCTATTCAGCAGGAGTACCTTAATCTCTCCCTGATAATCACTGTCAATGACTCCTCCGAGTACTTGAATGCCTTTTAAGGCCAGGCCCGATCTAGGGGCAATCAATCCAAAGTTTCCAGTTGGTATACAGACACCAACGCCAGTGTCAATGATAACTCGATCTCTGCTTTTTACAATAATGTCATTCATAGCATGCAGGTCTAAGCCTGCGGAACCTGGGGTTGCTCTGCATGGAGCCAGGGCTCCAGGGGAAATTTCCCAATACATTACAGTATTTTTAACTGTGTTCGGTTTTACGTCAACACCTGGAGGAAATAAACGCATTAGTGGAGATTCAGCATTCAAAAAGGGACGGATTTTCAAAATCAACAGTGCCTGAAACAAATAATCTCTCCAATTCTTATATTTATTGTCAGTTAATTTACGCAATTGATCTTTTAGCAAACCATTCATTCTTTCAATAAGGCCTGCTGCCTGTGGATAATATGGTATATGAAATACCCATTCAATGTTGTTTTCCACACAAAATTCCTGCACCAATCTTCCTTTGAAATGGGATGCATTATCAGATAGAATTTAAAACGGAACACCATAATAGAGCATAATCAGTTCCAATGTTTTAATGGTGTTTACTTGGGTAGCTCGGTTACAGGGAAAGGCCACTAAAAGGCCACCATATGTGTCAATAATGGTGCAAATATATTGGCAATTTTTACTCATAGGGAGTGGACCAATGTAATCAATCTGCCAAATTTGAGCGGGTAATTTTCCTCGATGTAAATGTCCTTTCACAATTTGGGGTACTTTTCGTTGTCTAGAATGTTGACAGATAGGACAATGCAATATTGTATCTTTAATCAAATTTAAAGGAATATAAATTCCTCGGTCAGCAGCCCACCTGCTAGTGGCTCTCTCTCCAAAATGTCCTGCTTTCTGGTGGGCCCATTTCGCCAATCCCGCAAAATCAGAATCCTGCATGTCCACCACTGCCTTAGCAATTTTAGATTTCTCATCTGCAATGTTATGAAAGAATTTGTCAAGGGAGTCTATTGGTGTATGAGCATCCACATGAAAGATTGTAACAGTACTTTGTGGGAGCATCTCCCAAATTTCTTGCCATAATTCGTTACCCTAAAGTTCTTTAGAATGCAATTCCCAATTATAAGAATGCCAGGTTGGTAACCAAACCGCCAGTCCATTAGCAGTGGACCAGGAATCAGTAAAAAGATGACATGTACCGGGTAACTCTTGTTTTAAAACTTGGTAAACAGAATATAATTCAGCAAATTGACTACTCTTTCCTTCACCAGTTGTACTCAGCAATTTTTGTGTGATGGGATTATAGGACACTGCTTTCCAATGCCTTTTCTCTCCTATGTACCTCGCTGAACCATCCGTAAACCACACATGGTTTCTGTCCTCCGCGGACAGATCATCAAATGGCTTACCCCATTTAATAGGGGATTCCTGTACTACAGGTACGGAGCAACCATTCCCAGTCTCAATCGATGGCGCCTGCGCCACTTGCTCATGTAATGATGCCACACCTTTCGGTCCCATGCGTGTCCTGTCTTGTATGTACCATTTCCACTTAATCACACTCGCCTCTTGAGCATGTCCGATTCGATGAGTTTTCAGCGAACTCAAAACCCACTGCATAATAGGAATCTCAGGTCTCAAAACCACATCATGCCCCAAAGTCAATTGCTCGGTATCCACCAGAGCCCAATAACATGCAAGTAATTGTTTCTCAAAAGGTGTATAACGCTCACCAGCATCAGGTAACTTTTTAGTCCAAAAACCTAATGGTACTTTATTTTTGCCTTGTTTTTGCCACAAACTCCAATTTGCATAAAGACCTTGCACGGACACATTCAGATCCACATCACCGTCACGTACGGGCCACAAATCCAAAGCATACTGAATCGCTTCTTTCGCCAAATCAAACGCATCCTGCTGCAGTTTACTCCATTCAAACACATTCTTTTTACGAGTAACTTTGTATAAAGGGGCCAATATCTGACTCAAATGTGGAATATGTTGACGCCAAAAACCAAATAATCCAATAAAGCTTTGGGCTTCTTTTCGGTTCTCGGAACCGCAAAATCAAGAATTTTCTGTTTTACTTGTGGAATCACCTCTCTATTACCTTTATGCCAATTGATGCCTAAAAATTTCACACTTTGTGATGGACCTTGCAATTTGTCGGGATTGATTTCCCAACCGTTTTCACGTAAATGATCAATAACCTGATCTAACTGAGTTTGAACTTGATCTTGTGTCTCACCTTGAATCAAGATGTCGTCAATATAATGACACATCTGAATTTGTGGATTTACGGGTATTTCAGATAAATGCTCCGCCACCAGCTGGTGACAAATCGTAGGACTGTGTACATAGCCTTGGGGAAGACTTCTAAACGTCATTTGACGTCCATTCCATGTAAAACTGAACTGTTTTGACACTCAGGGGCAATTGGGATTGAAAAGAAAGCATTAGCGATATCAATAGACGCATACCATGTTCCTGGATGCTTCTGTATTCTCTCAATTAAAGTAATTATCTCCGGTACTGCAACAGTCAAAGGGGGTGTATGTTTATTCAATTCACGGTAATCAACAGTCATACGCCAAGAATTATCACTTTTACGTACAAACGGGATTATTCCAAGCAGAAGTAACCAGAGTTATAACTCCTGCATCCACTAAATTTTGAATTGTAGCACTAATTTCTTCATGACCACCTGGGATGCGATACTGCTTTTGGGAAACAACTTGTGTAGCCTGAGGAATTTTTATAGGGGGCATTCTCAAACGACCAACTCGTACAGGTCTGGATGATATATAACTTTTACTTCCAAATTGATAACAGCCGTCATCTAAATGCAATGTCATACCTTTCAAAATATCAATTCCAATTATGTATTCCAAGAGTGGCACAACTAAAACAGAATATTCTTTTCGGGGAATTCTACCTATTTTCATTTCAAGTGTAGTTTGCACTGTGGGGGTTTCCTTTCCACCTAAACCAGCAATTGTGAAAAACTGACCTTTACATTTCTTTGACTTTCCATGAATAAGAGTGGCCCCCGCTCCTGTATCTTCCAATGCTCGGGCCCTTTGGATATTACGATGTTTCCAAAAAATGTCAATATCTACATAGGGTCTATTGTCTCTGTGAGCCCACTTGCGTACTGGAGCTTGACCTATTTCCTAGTCATTTGTATTGCGTTCTGATAACCAAGACAAATCAAGGTAAATGCTCTCATATTTCTTGGACAATATAAAATCCTGTTCATATCCATCCCCATTACGAAATGGATTCTTGTCATCTGCATGGTATTGTGAGTTTCGATCGGAAAATCTATATCGATCCTCCCTCCTCCTCATCTCGGGGGACTGATCCCTTTCATCTCTATACCTGCTGTTAACACGGTCATCTCTCCCCCTTTCTTTTTCCCTCTCTCGCCCCCTCTCTCTTTCACGCCGAGGGGACACACCACGTTCATATCGCCGTCCATCACAACGATCAGAATCATCATGACGTCTATCATCGCCACTGTCATCAGAACATTCACGATCACAATCATTCTTACGCACACGTCGAGCAACCTCCTTCCGATCCAAACCACGCTTGTGAAACATGTCCCACAAGCGATTATTAGGTTCGCCATCAATGTCCTCACTCTTCACACCATCAGCCAGTAAAGCAAGAAACATATCACGTCTAGTGAACTTATAATTCCCAGCAGTACGACCCTCAGGTCTGGACTGCCTCTCAGGTTTAAGCCATTCGCCCAGCTCGCCAAGCTGACGCACAGATTCAAGCACCATAGACAATGCATTGCCAGTCTGAATAATTAACAAAGTCATCATAACCTGCATATAAGCAACAGGGGAAGAACGGATAATGCGATTCCGCACAGAAGACGTCAACAAACCATCCAACAATCTGTCAGATGTACTCAGGAAAATCGCAGTTTTCATCACCTCCTCTTTCAGCCGTTGTGCCGCATCGCGCAATGTGTACCATGGCTTGTCATTCAGAGGCCAATCAGATTCAGTAGGGTATTTGTGACTACAACCATCAGTCGCTAACTGAAGCAGACTAATTTGACCAACACCATTATAATTCCGGAAATTCATCTTGTACAGTGGAATCAGAACTCAAAGAACAAAATTTCAAGGCATCTCCTGCATCTAACATGATGCCTGCAGCGCCCAATTCATAAAGGCATACCATCCACGTAAGCAAGGCCTCACTGGGCCGTTGCCGAAATCGTTGCAAAATGTCACTAACTTCCTGTTGCGTAAAATCTTCTAAACTATCCAAAGGAATACCATTTGGATTACCAGGAGCTTGCTGTAACTTTCGTCGAAAAACCGGATGCGCAGAAACCTCAGGACGAGCATCAGAAGAAGCCCGATCAACAGATTTAGAGGGACAATCAGAAAGAGAGATGTCATCAGAATTGAAAGAGAGACCACGGTCGCCGGAATCATCATATTTGTCACAAGAAGTAGATTTACAATCACGTCCGGTGCGAGAAGACTCGCCCCTGTCAGACTACTCAGCCGAGGAGCCAGAATCATTCGAGTCCCAGATATTACCATCCCATTCATCAGGATTCCAATCCAGTCCGGCTTTCGCCATCACCAGACGTACTTTCCGTTTACAAACACGATCGCGACGATTCTTATATTTGTATTTTGCAATTCGAACAGCAGTCCTTTCGGCTATTGTCTGATAAGTCTCAAGTTTGTCGGCAAGCAATTTATTTTGATATCGCAAAAGAGTGTGCGCATTTTGCACTTCAACAAACTTTTCTTCCATATCCACATATTGTTTCTGTAATTTCAAAAATTTCTCATGTACAATCCTGTACGCAGATAAAACAATCCAACCTCTGCGTCCTAAGATAGGAAGCTCACACCCTTCACAACTGGCGCTTTCTGCAAACAAGCAATCACATAAGTCGGCTCCGCCAGTTCCAAACAAGAATTCCAATTTTCACTTCAACCAGTAGAATCGGTCCACTCACGGGCCAAAGCCTCGTAAGGCGTTGATTCCCAGCCGGGAATTTCAATAGGCAATTTAAAAGTAGACTTCGACTTTCTTAAAAACATTGTAACAAAAAGAAAAAGATATATACAATTTTAAAGAAATAATATACAAAATGAACTCCGTACGTGCCGAGCGCAAACCAACAAGATGAAAACAATACCGCGCAAACAGGCTTCGTAAACGGTTTGTGGCACCAGATGTAATGACCGGATTTTCGGACCAGATAGAATCAGCTCACCAAGACACCACTAACCCAGCCGAAACGTAACCACTCCCTCCTCAGGACCTATTTACAACAGGTATTTGTGTTCCTACCTAAGGATGGGGAATTAGCAATATACAAGCTTAGATCTTCTAAAACACCACACTCATACCATATAGTCTCGCAGCAACATGGGCCCAGACTAAACTACTCCAAGGCAGTTCCGATTACTTATCGTTACACACTGACTACAAACAGTGCTCTCCCAAGCCACAAGCTTGTGGGTATATGCACTGTATCATCCCAGTGCTCTCACTATTTTATACAAACACAAGCCACAATCTTGTGGGTATACACATTGACCGCAGTCAATGCTCTCATTAACACCGCTTTCCCTAGAGGCAATCTCACTACGCACCGTATCCCCCGGTGCTCTCTATCTCAAGCCACAATCTTGTGGGTATACACATCGACTACAGTCAATGCTCTCATTAACGCCGCTATACAACGACTATCACTTTCCTATGAATACCTTCAGCTCTCCATATTGGGAAATCTCTCTCCATCTACTGGGATTACAATACTACTATATTATAGATCACACAAGAATGGCCAAATTACACTGTGTAGGAGTTATTCCCTATTTCAAGAGCTCCTCTCCCCCTCATTGCTCAGTTACCATTTACCTGGACGGGAAACGCATCCGTTCACATAACAGCATCTGACTAGAAGAAAGGTTAACTTTACCATAAGAAAATAACAAGTGCACACTAGTTCACTAAGAACTGGGGTATCTTTATTCATTCATAACATCAATAATATAATACTGCACTATAACACATAGCCTGAAAAGCAAAAGGAAAGGTTAGAATGTGTGTGCACACTAATAAGAAAGGGTCGACGTCACCTTATGAATATGAAGTCTGGACTCAGCAGTCATCTGGGTTCCCTCCTCGTCTGTGCCTTGGCTCGTCTTAGGATCACCTCTGCAGTCACGGATACACGTCTGCACCGGTATGCTCTGTCTCCTCCGTTTCCCTCCAAGTCACTGGAACCTTCCTCTTATTCTCTGTCTCATCAGCTGCTCTCTTGCTGTTCTACACTACTCCTCTCTCCTCTCAATCACGGACTGTCTTCACTTCTCAGCTTCGATCTTATAAATCAGTTCCTACCACTCTGGTATTCGTTCTCTCAACTAACTGCTTCACTCTGTATGCTCTGATCTTAATATCAAAGCTCGCCAGCTGCTCCAACTAAAATAACTTCAATCTTTCTAAGAGAGTATTAGCTTCTCGGTCTTTCTCGGACTTCAAGATGGCGACTGTCTGCCTTGAAATAATTAATTGCAATGATGCTAACGGCTAGCTGCCGCCTACGAACTGACTGACTCACTACCTCCTGCTTTCGCTAAAATGGAACCTTGTTCATTCTTGGAAAGTTACGGCCAGTAACCTGCCGCCCCCCAAATTCTTGTACCTCCCCGTACCAAGGACACGTTCTCAGCCGGCCGGCCTGATGTTATGTCTTCGACACGAAGAAAAATACAGTCTTTCGATAAGGGCCAGCCTGAGCCGGTTCTCTCCAAGCGAACAACACCTCATAACTAAAGCATTACATTTGACCTAAAAGCATCTCAAGCTGCCGAGGCAGAAAGAAAGATGGAGTCTCTCCCGTTTGAGGCCTACAAGGCCCGAAATAAGCATAACTCCATCAGAAATATACTAGTACTCTTATAAAAGGACGGATTACTACTAATACTAAGGAATCTATCCCTTAACATAGATTTATATGCCCTGAACTGAAAAGAAGGGTAGGGGATTGCAGCAAACGCCTTGTAAATAGGCCCTGTGTAAGGTTCTAGTCCTCCTATTAGAATGATAGCAGACTAAAGTCACCTTCAATCACCTTCACTCAAGAAAAGGGGCAAAAAGTCGGTCAGAGCTCACCCTCATCAGCCAGGCTAGTTTGAATCCAGTAGCACAGAGAGAAGGGACCCACATCTTGGCACATCCCACTTAGGGTGAAAAGTGCTGTTGCATCAATTGATAGACATAAGGCTGATGAACCAAACATTCAATGCCAGTCAAGAGATCTGGGTTAAATCAATTGTTCTTTTGCTCACTATGCCACCCCAGTTTGGACCAAGACATATGCAAATCATACATGACCCAGGCCCTCATGGGAACAGTGGAGCCCGAACTGCCAAGCCGAGTCCTCCCTGGACCAGAAACAAGCATCATGGGACTGATTTCAGGCTAACACCACTCATCATCAGGCTAGCTTGAATTCAGTGGCACAGTGAGCAAGGGACCCACGTCTGGGCATACCCATCCCACTTGGGGTGAAAAGTGCTGCAGCAAGAAATAATGAACGGAATGCTGCATGAGCGAAACATTCACCCCTAGTCAAGAGATTTGGGTTAAATCCATTGTTCTTATGTTAACTACGCCACCGCAGTTTGGATCCAGTCAATTGCAAATCAGTCTTGACCCTGTACATCATGGGATAAAGTATGTATGTCAAGGAGAGAGGTAGGGAGAGTATATGACACTCTTGTTCCCCGGTCAGATATCCATAAACAAAAGAAGAGTGTCTGGAAGGAGGCTAAGCCATTCTAGGGAGCACGGTAACAACCACACTGGGATGTTTAAGATCCACCTAGTGATGACATGCTTCATCATCGGGCCCCACCAAAGAGACCGAGTGTCTCTTTGGTGTGCTGCCACGCCAGAATTACTGCGGAGCGGGTTGGTGAGTTTTAGGGCGTGTTGAATGGAAATGAACATATAGTGAGTGATGAGGGTATTTAAAATTGTCAGTAGTGTATCTGAAGTAATTTTATTAAATGATCACTAAAGACAAAAGGTATAAAATATGTGTGAGGACCGAGTCCACTTTTAATTGAGTGGTGGGATCCTAGAGGGTAGTCGACATGTTTCTTGCCATCGAAACGGTGTTAATTTACCCGGCAATTCGTCAGGACTGGGTATGATAAACCCTGGCGGTATGGGCACACTAAGGCCCACCCTTACCTAGGGACGTGAAATGTGAAAATTATAAAAATGGTAGGTGAAAAAAGTGCAAAAAAATTAGGAATAATTGATTAATTCCTAATTACTCCTGGTTTAGGAGGCTTCTACTGATTGTTTCTGCACCTGGAAGATAAAGGGACAGAGACACACAGATAAAACAAGACAAACATTTAGAATTACTCCTTGTTGTCATCAGTCTTGTGGTGAATATTGTGCTCCAAATGTGAAAGACACACTAGCTGTGAAAAAATAGCGCTATGTTTAACACCATCTGGTAGCCATGGGCACGCAAGAGCTAGGAGAGGTGTGGTGTACTATTTGTGGTACACGTTAGTAGTGACTAAGGGATAAAACATTGCTATCTTTCAGAAAGTGTAATCAAGACAGAGACGCAGAGAGAACCCTGAAAACCTGCTACAAAATAGGTCAAAGGTACACTATTTGTAACAAAACAGTACAATGTAATATGAAAGGGATGGTAATGATACCTAAACCGACTGTTAGACTTGGCTGTCTCTAGTTGGCAAAGGTATACACTTCTGATAAATAGGGACTCACCTCCTCTAGTCAGGGCAAGGGGATCACACACTTAGATAACCCCTGCTCACCCCCTTGGTAGCTTGGCAAAGCAGACAGGCTTATCGCAGAGGCAGTGCATTAAGCATTTACGACCACATACAGTAATAAAGTGAAGACACTACAAATGGACACGACACAGTAGTATTATAGGTGTTGGATTCTCAGGTTCCAGCAACAAGCACTTTTTATCAAACGGTGAAGTCCTTTAGCCCTGTGACTTCAACAGGAGGCTGGCACTCTTCCCGCCCTTGGAGATTTCCTTGGCAAAGTTCGAGAGTACACACTCAGTTCATCTCTCCTGGTTCCTTGGTAAAAATAAAGAAGTGACTGCAGGATTCCCCCCAGCAAACAGCACTCTGGCAGAAGGGGTAGGCAAGTCCTTGGATCAGCAGGCTTCTTGTCCTTGGTTCAGGGTTCCTTGTCAGAATTTATCTAAAGTCTTGGTTCAGGGGTCCTTCTCTTATACCCCTTTTTGGCTTTGATCCCTTTGTCCATGCAGGGGAATCCCCCTCATCCTGGGTTTGTTGTGGGTGTAGCCAGGCAGAGGCACCTGGCCTATTCACTGGGCAGGGCTGGGTCCTCAGACGCCCAGCAGGAGGTGGAGCCCGTATTGTCACTGGCAGGAGCAGAGCTATCAGTCGCCCGGCAGGAGGTGGAGCCAGCATTGTATCAGGCAGGGCAGGCTATCAGGAACTACTCTCCCCCTACTGTCAATGCAAATGCACCTTTCACCCCACACTGACTCAGTCAGAACTCTGGAGCCACCCAGCCCCTGTCACACACGCGCCAAACCAGCAGAAACCAGAAATAGTTAGACAAGAAAATAGCCACTTTCTAAAAGTGCTATTTTCAAACCCAGAGTTCAAAAACCATCCACCCAAACGGATGCGTTATCAAACTCCGAGTTCAGGGATACCAAACTCGACATTGCACCATGCTCCCTGAGCCCGCTAGGATTATACCATTAATAATCCCGGCACCCCATTCTAACTAATGGAGAGCAGGCGACCTTACGATAGTGAAGTACGAATATGGCGGTAGTTCACTATTAGGACATGCCAACTTCGTCAGGCTTGTCCTACCTTATACTTCCAACGCACCCTGCCCTCGGGCCTACCATAGGGTTGACTAATATGAAGTTAAGGGAAGGTTTGGAGGACTGGCAAGTAGGCGTACTTGCGCAGTCCGCATGACAGTACAAGACTGCACGTAGGTCTCGCAATGACAGACCTGTAGACATACTTTTACTAGGCCGCTCGTGTGGGTGGCACAACACGTGCTGCAAGCCCACTAGCGGCATTTGTATTTACAAGCCCCGGCACTCCGCGTGCACTAGACTAGGGACTGACAGTAAACCAAATAAGCCAAACATGGAATTCAATCAATACAGTAATTTAACATAGGGAGCACTTGCACCGCGGCTCTGATCAGCAGTGGCACAGTGCCCAGAGCGATATACCAGCAAAAACATCGTAAACAGAGGAGGCAAACAGAAAAAATGGAGGAGAGACTCAAGCCAATGATGTCAGGTCTAACACGTGTCCCCTCCAGCTGAAATGTGGGGAGAACTATCCTTGACCTAGGGAGTCCTCTTCACTAAGGCGGAAAAATCTGGACCGGCCATCAGCATTGGCGTGATCTGTACCAGGGTGGTGTTCCACCGTAGAGTCCATCCCCTTTAGGGAAATAGACCACCTCAACAGTTTCGGATTCTAACCCCTCATCTGCATCAACCATCTGAGGGGCCTGTGGTCTGTTTTAACCCGAAAGTGAGTCCCAAACAGGTAGGGTCTTAGCTTCTTCTGCGCCCAGACCACAGCAAATGCTTCTCGCTCTATCGCACTCCACCTCTGTTCCCTTGGAGGTAACCTCCTACTGATGAAGGCTACGGGTAAGTCTCGGCCCTCTTCATTCACCTGAGCTAGACCAGCCCCCACACCATGCTCTGAAGCGTCTGTCTGGACAACAAATTCTTTAGAAAAGTCGGGTGCCTGGAGTATGGGTGCAGTACACATTGCAGTTTTCAGGGTGTCGTAAGGCCGTTTGACAGGCGTCAGTCCAAATCACATTTCGCGGCTGCTTCCTGGAAGTCAGCGACGTCAAGGGGTGCACAATGTTACCATAATCCTTGACAAACCTCCTGTAGTAACCCGTGAGTCCTAAGAAGGCTCTCACCTGCGTTTGGGTTTTGGGCGGTGCCCAAGCCAGGATGGTATCGATCTTGGGTTGCAGGGGGGCCACCTTGCCGATCCCTACTTGGTGCTCCAAGTACACCACTGAACCCTGCCCAATCTGGCACTTACTGGCTTTGATTGTGAGGCCTGCTCTGCGCAGGGCCAATAACACTTCCTGGAGATGGCGCAAGTGTTCCTCCCAGCTGGTGCTGACCACTGCAATATCGTCCAGGTAGGCGGCAGTGAAATCCTCCAGTCCAGCCAAGACCTGATTGACCAACCTCTGGAAGGTGGCAGGGGCATTCTTCATCCCAAAGGGCATAACCCGGAACTGGTAGAGCCCATTTCGTGTGGAGATTGCTGACCTCTCTTTTGGCCCATCAGTTAAGGCGATCTGCCAGTACCCAGGCTTTAGATCAAACGTACTAAGGTACCGTGCAGCCCCTAACGATCTATGAGCTCATCAGCTCTGGGGATGGGGTGCGCGTCAGTCTTGGTGACTGAATTGAGTCCTCGGTAATCCACAAAGAACCGAAGTTCTGGTGAAGCACCAGGCGCCGCAGCCTTCGGGGCCAAGACCACTGGGCTGGCCCAAGGACTGCAAGAGGACTCAACCACCCCTAAGGCAAACATTTTGGAGACCTCCTCCTTAATGTATGCTCTGACCTTGTCAGTCACCCTGTAAGCCTTGTGCTTCACAGGAGGGCTGTCCCCGGTGTCCACGTCATTGACACACCAGTGAGTGACTCCAAGAATCAAGGAGAACAGATCAGGGAATTGTCCCAACAGTTGGCGACAATCTTGCTGCTGCTCAAGGGTCAGTGTGTCAGAGAGGACAACACCATCCACTGACCCGTCATGCTCTTTTGCGTACAGGAGGTCAGGAAGAGGCTCGCTCTCCTCCTCCATTCCAGCATCTGTAGTGAGGAGCATGCCCACTTCGGACCTTTCTAAGTGGGGCTTTAACCGGTTGACATGCAGGACCCTCAAGGGGTTCCTGTGAGATTTCAAGTCCACCAAGTAGGTGACATCGCTCTTCTTCTCCACAACCTTAAACGGTCCAGTCCACCTGTCCTTGAGCGCACAAGTTTCCACAGGGGACATGACCCAAACCTCTTGACCAGGCTGAAGTTCGACCAGAGTGGCATTCCGGTCGTACCACCGCTTCATCTCTTCCTGGTTGGCCTCCAGATTTGCCTGAGCAAGATCTCTGAAGCGCCGAGTCTGGTTCCTGAAGGCCAGCATGTAACTGTATACATCCTGGGGAGGTTTCCTGGGAGATTGCTCCCAGCCTTCTTTGACCAGACTCGAAGGTCCTCTTACCGGGTGACCATACAAAAGCTCAAAGGGGCTGAACCCTAGAGACTTCTGTGGCACCTCTCGGTAAGCAAACAGCAGGCATGGCAAGAGGACGTCCCATTTACGCCTCATTGGTTCTTCAAGACCCATGATCATGCCTTTAAGGGTCCGGTTGAATCTCTCAACCAGCCCATTACCTTGAGGGTGGTAAGGAGTGGTGAACTTGTAGGTTACCCCACACTCCTTCCACAGAGACTCATATAATTGGAAATGAAGTTGGTGCCTCTGTCTGACACCACCTCTCTGGGGAACCCCATGAGGAAGAAAACACCCATCAGTGCCCGTCCCACCATGGGGACCGTCACTGTTCGGAGAGGGATGGCTTCCGGGTACCGTGTGGCATGGTTCACCAAGACAAGGATGAACCTGTTGCCCAGGGCTGTCTTGGGGTCCAGGGGCCCAACAATGTCAATCCCCACCCGGTCAAAGGGGGTACTGACGACTGGAAAAGGTTGGAGGGGAGCCTTCTGCTTCCTTCCGCTTTTCCCACTTGCCTGGCAAGTGTGACAGGTTTTACAATGGATGTCTACATCCCTTCTCATCTGAGGCCAATAAAAATGGGTGACAAGCCTGTCATAGGTCTTGTCCTGCCCCAGATGTCCAGCTAACGGAATGTCATGAGCCAAACCCAGTAGGAAGGCTCTGAAGCGCTGGGGTACTACCAGCACACGGGCTGACCTAGGCTCAGCAGCCTTCGGCTCCTTATACAGGAGGTCGTTCTCCCAGTAGACAAAATGCGATCCTGACTGATCACCTGCGGTCTGGGCTGAGGCCTGCTGCCTCATACCCACAAGAGAAGGGCACACTTTCTGTTCTGCACAAAATTCTTCCCTGGAGGGACCACCATCTTGCTGCCAGTGGGTCAGCTCGGGCAGGTCTCCCAGTTCAGCAACTTGTTCCCCTGTGGGCTCCAGGCCATCCCCCTCAGGGTCTACCTCCTCCTGGACCACGGGAACGGTGGGGGCCGGTTTTCTGCGCCTCCTGCCTCTTCTATTCACAGCTGGGTTCTGGGCCATACTTTCAGGCTCCGGGACCCCATCAACACCCTTACTTGCTGTCATCGACCGAGTGGTCGCACGCACCCACTCTGGCACACCCAACATTTTCAAATGCGAGGCTCGCTCCACCTTAGCCCAAGGGGAGTTTTCCAAATCATTGCCCAGGAGACAATCAACAGGCATGGCGGGCCTCACAGCAACCTGAAGCGTACCTGAAACTCCTACCCATTCAAAGGAAACCTGAGCTACCTCACACTCTTTTTGGGAGTTGTCGGCAGCTATCACGGGGTAGAATGCGTGGGGAACCACCTGCTCTCTGGACACCAAGTGACACTTGACAGCTGTCACACTCGCTCCGTTGTCTCTGATAGCTTCCACTCTATGGCCATTAATGGTCACCCACTGCTTATATTTATTAGTGTTACTAGGCAGAGGAGGTGGCGGGACCATTTCCATGTCTCCTAGCGAGACCAGGGACATCTCTGCGGGACCCCTCCCACCATGGGCAACCATCTCCTCCCCTCCCAGGGCTACACTCGCCAACTGAAAGGGGGGGGTGCACGTGGTGGTGCATTCGAGTCCCTCATGGGACACTGGGGATCGTAATAACGATGTCCCACCTGCTTACAAACTTAGCTGGTCATTGGGCCCCTATGAACAGGTTTACCTGTCGGGGCTCCGGATTTCTTCAGAGGGGGAGGCTGGGAACCTTTCCCTTGGTTCCCTTGGGGATTACTTTGGGGCCCTTTCTGAGACTCCTTCTGTTTACCCTTTTCCCCCCCACTCTTCTGCTGGGGACCCTGCCCACCTTTGGCTGAGTCTCCCACTGGACCCTTGTGGACCCTGGTACTGACCCAGCGGTCCGCCTCCTCAGAAAGTTTTCTAGGGTTGGATATCTTGCTATCAATAAGGTGCTGGCGCAGCTCTGGAAAACAGTTATTCGACAAGTGCTCCCAAGCAAACAAATCATAAAGAGCTTTGTAACTTTCCACTTTGCTGCGCTTTACCCAACCATCCATGGCTCTGCAAAAATATGACACATATCAACCCACGTCGTACCAGGCAATTTCTTACATTCTCTAAAAGCTTGTCTGTAATTCTCTGGGGTTAGGCCATACCTCAACATTAAAGCATCCTTCATATGAGTATACGACATCCTATCCTTCATAGGAATATCTAACAGGGTATCTCTCCCCTCATTCACAAAGCGACCCCACAACCCCGCTCCCCAATCTTTCTCAGGGACCCGGTGGGCCAACAATGCTAACTCATACGCTTTAAACCATTTTCCAATATCTTCATTCTTATGATAATCTTTGATCACATCTTTGGGAAAATAAAACCTACTTTCTGCAGGCACAGATGGGATGCTGCCACCAGAGGGATTCGACTCTAAACTCTTCGCTTGGAGCTTCATCTCCCTCACCATTTTCTCACGTTCAAAAGCGAACTTTTCTCTTTCGAACGCCAATCTTTTGATCTCCATATCAACTTCTCTCCTTCCTCTTGCATTCTCTATCTCCAACTGCCCATCTATCTTAAGTTTTGCCATTTCCATGCTGTAGGCTCGTTCCTTCGCCCTTTCTTCTCTTTCTTCAGGGGAAAGACCTTTAGAGGAAACACTGCTACCGGGAGGAGACACGGGCCCATTCACTGGCACCTCCTCCTCCCCTTCGCCTGGCGGTACCACCACCGCATCAGAGGGATCTCTGGCTGCTAATCAGGCCTCCAGAGATTTGATAACTTCCCCTTTGTTTTTGCAACTTTTGGTAGGGACTTTCAACTGCTTGCAAAAATAGTCCAATTGCTTTCGGCTGTAATCTCCGATCTTATTTCTATCAAATTCCTCCACAACAGGGATATTGCTTCCGGCATCACTCATGGTCAAAACTGGCAGTGTTTGAACAAGCTTCAGAAAAGCGGAGAACAAAAATAGAATATCCTATCCAAAAAATAGATTGTGGCTGCGCTATGGTCTGCTTTCACTATGTAGCGTACACTAATCACTGCACATGGGTCATAAATGCACCGACCTAGCCCTAATTTTTTCTTTTGCACACAATTTTCAGATAAAAGTGATAAAGCCCATATTGAGTTCGAAACGCGTCGACAGAAAGGAGAAATTAACTGTTGGACTAATTACAACAATAATGTGTTACAACAATGATTAACACGTTTAGTCAAATCTTCCTCATCTCCTCTTGAACGTGACTTTATCCTTCAAATGGTAGATGTACAATACCACGCAAAGATTGAATATTTGCTGTACAATAGATGTGCAATGTATATGTAATGTTTATTGAATTAAATGTTGTTTCTATGTGTAATGTTATAATTTATGTACATGTGTAATGGTTATGTGATGTGTTTTTCTCATGCAAAATAATTTCTAATGAACAAACGAAAAAGCAAAGGGTATAAATAGATTGTACCAAACAAATCCAGAAATAGGACTGAATTGAATTCACGAGCTCCAAAAAACGAAGTGTAGGGCTGGCATCTTGTGTCTCAAAAAGTATTATATGGTCCAGCTGACCCTACGCCCCAAGGACCTACGTCCTTAATTTCACAAACTTCCTAAAAGTGGCATTCTCAGAATTGTTATTTAAAATCCAACTTTGCCATGAATTACGATTTCAAGTTAGGAGCCACAGAGTTCCTGCAGCAGTGACTACCAGCAGTGAACCATTCATCAACACAGACGAAGGTCTACAGTGAATAGTATGTTTTACCTTCAGACATGTATCTGTGCTATTTTACGGAGTCGTTAACCATTGCCCTGCTTCACTGCTGCTTCCTAAAGTACAGGTAATTGCCAAATATGTCCGGGACTCAAGGATGGATCAGTCACCTTCCTAGTGTTGCACAACCTGAAACATACATGTTCGCTCTCTTTCTCCTATGCATTCTCCTTTTCCACACTTGCTCCCTTCTTTCACTCATTCCCTTCTTCTCCTTTTCTCTACTGCCCCCACTCTATGCCAACCCCTTTCATCTTATCCGCTTCTTTTTTCCCTTGTTGCTGTCTCTCTTTCCCCCTTTCACTCTCTCTTTCACCGCTCTTCTTCACTTTCTTTCCATCTCTCGTCTAAACATCTCCTGCATCAGATTCTCACTCTCAAGCTTTCTTTTCTCTCGCTCTCAAATTGCGGAGTGTTTTTTATGACTGGGTGCAGATAGTACATTAGCCACTGAGACATCGGAAACTACCGGAGCTACAACTTTGTCTGTTTTTTGAGCTGTGTACCACCCGATTCAAGTTTTAAAAGCAGGGCCTGGCAATAAGCACGCAAGCAGGGCTTTCAAAGATGTGGCTAGTGGGGTGAAGCTGAAAACAAAACTGAGGCTGGCCGCTAGTAAACTCCGCCATGCAGCGGAGCACAGAGTTTTTGCGTAAGTTCACACTGACCCGGGGCACAGAATTGCAAATCTCTGCAAACTTGCGATGCAGAGTTTACCGCCGACGCCTATTTCTGAAACTCTGTTACGATTAAACTTGAACTTGAATATTATAATAAGTAAATTTGAGTATGTATTGATAAGCAGCCGGTCACACTTATTGGATAGACTTGGCAAATTGGAGGACTATGTGCTAGCGCATCTGAAATGAATAGATAGTATAAGAGTGCAATAGGGCCTGGAGATGCCTGACTACGGAATTATAGCACATCTGAAGGTGAACGGGAGGTTGAGAGACAAAACATTCAGACCCGAAATCAGTCTCTCATAGCTGCTCAGCCTATTCTCCCCACTACCGCTTGTAAAAGGGGTTACATACTGGGGTGGAAGTGGTTCAGGATTCACACCTAAATTAGGACAATGTAACAGAAAAGGATCCAGGGTATGGAGTATTCGGCCCAACAAAGAGGTAGCGAAAGAACAAATCCAGGGTAACCCACTCAAGTAGACAGAGAAACACAAGTCATCCCCAATCAGGTGAGGCTGGATCTCCCCCTTGAGTGTTGCCCCCATGTGGACATTTTAACTAATGTTTCCCACAACAGAAAGGAATCAACGGGTCAATTGAAAAATAAAGTTTGCCACTGGTTACCATGCAACACTCATTACACAAACTCTAGTTTCCAAGATATTTTATAAGTTAGAAGAGTGGGCTGAGTTGGACCTTCTTGTAAACATATACCTGGTGATTGTATTGTGGTCAATTGAAGATTTCCAGACCTTGCTGAAAAACGGATTAACTGCGGTGATAATTTACATTGGCAGGGCCCTGGATATGGGATTGGCAATATGCCATTGGGTTACTTTTATAGACATTTTATGCACACTCACACAATCACGCCTGTAAGTGGCCCTCTAAATTAGAATACCCCTTGGGGCCAAGAGTCCTATGCAATAGCTACCTGTAATAGGTTTCAGCCACGCTCTGATCTTGATAGTTTAGATTGACTCCAGATAGGTAATGCTGAATGGAAGGAGATGCCCTCTAGGGAAGAGATGTGGCACTGCGGCCAGGGCGACTGACACCGGACGCTGGGGCTAACGGGTCGATCCCCGGCAACAGCTGCAGGTCAGCCCAGCACCATGTGACTCGGGCCAATATCTCGCTTAATCTTCCCGACGACCCCCAGCGCCGGGATGCCTCCGGGTAGCCGTGCGCTTTACAAATACTGGATTTACATTTATAGAACTAATACACTGTTCACCGAGAGCTATTCCACATAGAGATAACACTCCAATCAGCTCACAACTAAGGCCATTCTGGCACCAAGTACAGTATGAGCCAGATTTAAATTCAGGAGGAGATAAGATATCAGAGGGCCCTTCAATCCAGGAGATCCCAAGTACTGAGTAATAACTTAAGGTGATCTCGTAAAATGTTGCAGGGCTAAGGTCTAAATTATCTGACTCTAATTGGGGCAAGTTAGTGGATGGGCATCCAATAAGCCTGTTTCAGGAAACCTTTATGACTGAAATGATCCACAGGGTGGGGTACACTAGCTTTAGTGTCCAAGCTAGACCACCGCCTGCAGGCCAACCCGCTGATGGGTTTCTTATCTGGCTCAAGACAAGTTTGGCCCGTATCTTCTGCAGGCTAAATATTGATTCGGCTGACATACTGGGTCTTGACCTAATATCCCTAAAAGGGAAGTTAACAATCAGGCTAATTTATATATATATATATATATATATATATATATATATATATATATATATATATATATATATATATATATATATATATATATATATAAAACCAGTTTATTAATCAGAATAAGGAGTCTGCAACAATATTGACTTTGACCAATTTCCTTGGGAATTCACAAAAGGGCCACTACCTCTTTTTTGCGTGAGACCTTAATGTTACGTATGCAGCAGTGGACTTTTTACAGGATCTTGTCCAAGAGGAAGAGCTAGCAAGAGGCATAAAGAAAATAAAGATACCTCCCCTTAAGAGATGCACAAAGGCTGGCCAAAAAGTATTGTCCTCCACTTAAACTCATGGTGTACGTGCTTGCAACAGGCAGACACCTTTGGATCCAGGCGCAACTTTGACATTTAATACACAAAGTAGGATTGATCATATAATGGTCGATCTAGATTTGTGGCCTAAAGTGTTTGAAATGGCAGTTATAGCCAGACACGATAGTGACAATAATGCCCTGGTCATGGGGTTAGTTGATACTCCTTATTTGACAAACTACACTGGTACTGTGGCTTTGCCCATTGTTACTACAAAAATGACAGGTGGATTAAATGCCCCTATGTAGTTTCAGGGGAGGAGTCTCCAGCCAGTTTTTATACCTAGGTAACCCAAACTCTCCTTGCATTGGGAAATTCTGCTTGTAATGATTTAAGAACTATGATTAGTTTTTCCCTACTTCTTATGGTCGTTAAGAGTTACTTCTTTAGATAGTGTCAAACAGTCTCAGTTAGGCGGAAAGACTCACCCCAGGAATGGTAAACAAGCTAGAACAGCATTAATCATAGCTGTGAACACTGGAAATAGCAATGTTATAGTAGAGAGAAGAAAAGCTTATAGTAAAATGCAGTCAGAGGCAAAGAAAAGTTGTGAGGAAGAGAATTGCTGTTCCCTAGTTGAGGAGTCCAGAATGAAAGATCGCCATTTATTCTGGCATTTACTCACTAAAGGAGCAGTGAACACGGTTGAGGAAGAAGACTTTTTTTATCCAACCACATGTCTGGAAAGAGTATATCCTGAAATGATACTCAAGGGAAGGAAGGGAGATAGACAATGAGACCACCAACAATGGGCTACATTATCTAATTTCAGACAGAGGTAGGGGAATTTGTTAGTTTCACCTGGGAAGAGACCGTGGCTGCAATTTATAGCTTCGAAAAAGGCAAAGCACCGGGGTTAGATTGAATACCTGGAGATTTCTAACGATCTGAACTTAACATATGGGGGTTTTGGTATATTGTATTGTGTAGGGTTGTTGCAGCGTCCATGCTGACAGCATCCAGTAAGAGGAGGAAATATATTGTTGTCACAATATTGTGACATACTAATGGTCGAGGGCAGTTGGAGCTGGAGAGGAGCTGCGGTGTCTGACTGTATGGACACAGGTTGTCATCTGCAAATAAAGTGAGGCATGTTCACCACCTATGCCTCCAGTCATATATGGAAGGTGATTACAATATATTTTTGGTGACGAGGATAGGATCAGCTAGAGGCTTATGAATCGGATCAGCCAGAAGCTTATGAATCTTCACTCTACGTTGTGGCCTGCAGAGAAACCCTGTGTTGCAGATACCCACCAATGCAGTAGGATTGATCCTGCATTAACATTTTGTTTTTACTGTCGCTATGATGCCCCACACAAGTGTCTCCTGTTGCCTGTGGGTGCCCAGCCCCAAATTTAGCTTTGTTTAATATAGTTTTTTTTTTTATTGGCTAATTTCCCAGTGTGAGCACTACTCTACCGGTCCGCACTGCTTCAAGAATTCCCAGCGCAGCATGTGCACTGCTCTACTGGTCCGCTCTGTCTCGAGTATTACCGGTGTGGATAGGCCAAGCGGCCTCCTAGCAGCCTACTTGAGTATCTTTGCTTATACCCCAAGTCTAAAGCGCTCAAGCCAGGACCACGCGACTCTGAAACACACTTTAGTGAGTCTCCTTACCTTGAGTTGACCGTGCTGCCTTTTCAAGACATGCTTTGGTTCTTGAGAGGTTCTCTGTTGACAACAGCACCTTTGTATAGGATAATACCTCCTACCATAGAGTCTACAAGCTGGAAGTTTAACCTGCAGTGCCATCTCATGGTTTTCTTATCATTGTGTACCTGTTTTTTTTTACATGTTATAGTGTTTTTCCCTGTAAACTTACTAATTAAGAGGTCACCATGAGTATCAGCCTGTCGATTTTGATGCCACCTTCTTTTTTAATACAGCAATGAGATCCACCAATTGATTGGGGAGATTGGCTGTAGTCTTTTGAAAATTATATGGTAGGTCTTGGAGGCTCACATGTTTGGCCCCTCATAAACAAAGCATTATTGACTGGCTGTTTGGACATAGAAAGTCAACACATCTTTTTAATATTTGCCACAGGTGTAGGAAGAGAATGGTGGTGTGATTGAGGCTGTTTACAAAGAAGCAAAATTGCAGCTACAAAAACAATTTGCTGACTGTGAACATTGTCATGCCACTACATTAATTCTACACACAACCACAGAGGTCCAATGAATCAGCAGATGAATCTGTGACCAGGTTAAGGGAGTTGGTCACAAAGTGCAGATTTAGGCCTATGACAGAGGAGCTTATGAGGGATCAACTTGTGCAGGAGCAACTTTGGGTGCCAATGATCCTACGTTTACCCCTTGGCTGCGGCGGTAATTCCGCCGCAGCGCTAGGGGGGAGGGGGGCCGCGAGCGCCACCATGCTAGTGACGGAACCACTTCGTCACGAGCCGCGGGCGCGCTGTGCTTGTGACGGAATGGTTCCGTCATGGCCCGCCCGCTCAATAAAACGTTCCGCGCAGGTGCGAAATCAGTGCAGAGCAGGTGCGGCGGCCGGGCCGTGACGGAACCATTCCATCACCAGCACAGCACCACCGTGGCTCGTGACGGAATGGTTCCGTCACGAGCATGCAAGGAGTTAAAGGATGCCAAGACTGTAGAGGAATCGGACAAATCCATGAAGGAGATGCAAAATATGGACAGTAAAAGAACTGTTGAGGTAGCAGAAGTGCTCAGCGACTCTGATCTTGTGGCTCCAGTAAGGAGAAAACTACTTGGTGTTCCTGGTACAACACTTGGAAAAGGGGAGGTATTAGAACCACCAACTCTTTATAAGCGCAAAGTAAAAGGGCAGAACAGTTTTGTAACAGATGTGCAACAGTTTTGATTTGGGAGAATCAAAGAATTGTTATGTGGTTGGCAAGGAGTGCTGTGCCAGTGGGAATAAGTGCCACTTTGCATGCATCTGCAAGGCAACCAACAGGAAGGTTCCTTTGATAGAAGAAGCAGAGAACATCATGTAACACAGAGTTCTGATATAAATGACTCTAATAAGGAAGATGTCAAGGATGTGGAATCCAATATAAGAACAAGTCCCAGAGCGTATTTACAAGTGGATGTGGTCAAAATGCCCTTTATGGTTGATTTCGGATCCCTCCACACCATCACACCCACACTTTTGTTTGATTCAGTATGGCCTGGAAGGATGTTGTGTTTCACTGATGTGGTGTGGAAAGGTTACCAGGGGGCCATTATTTGGGTGATGGGTTATATGAGTGCCAGGATTGAGCTCATGGACTGCCATACTCATGAAAAGATATGCGTTGCTAGTGATGGTCCACCGATTTTGGGATGGCCACACCAATATGATTTGAATATTGTGGTTAATCCCCAGGCTGTTGATCGAATCATGATGTTGATGACAGAGACATGAATGCAGTGTTGCAACAATTTGAACTTGTTTTCCAGAACAAGATGGGTTTGGACTGACTTCACAGTCGGAATCAAAATGTTGTTATGGACCACCTACCATCAGATCAGCTTGTACCCAGATTCTAAACATTTTACTGCATTCATCAGAGGAGGTTTACCAGTTTAACAGAATGCTGTTTGGCTTGTTGTCAGCAGCAAGTGTTTTTCAGAGACTTATTTCCAAGGTGTTATCAGAGGTTAGAACTGTTGTCTTCTTTCAAGACGACATTTTGATTGTTGAGGACAGTATTGAGACTCATAATAACAGTCTGCATGAGGTGTTGTGTCAGTTTTTGGAAGCAGTTCTTACGATGCGGAAAGAAAAGTGTACATTTTTGGTGCAAGAGGTTAAATATTTGGGGTATCTCATTTCTGGGGGGAGGAGAGAGACCCAAAATGAATCTTGTGAATGCCATAGTGAATGCTGAGACTCCTGATGATAAAGATAAGCTGGGTTCCTTCATTCTAAGTTTGTGAGAGACTTTGCAGGTAAATCTGAACTTTTGATGGAGTTGTTGAGGAAGGGGACTGAGTTCAGAAAGCAGCTTTTGAGGAAAACAAGTGTGATATTTTTAATGCTGAATTACTGATTCCTTTTCAATGCGATTTGAAAACTGTGCTAACCATGGATGCTAGTCTTGTGGGCTCTGGAGCTGGTCTCACCTAGTTACATGGTAAGGTGGAAAGGACTGTAGTCTTTGCATCCCGCTTATTGACAGATGTCGAGAGGAATTAATCTGTCATTGAGTGTGAGACACTGACAGCTGCAGGAGCAACCAATTGCTTTCGCACTTTCATTTGAGGAACAAAGATTGTTCCCAGGACAGATCACAAACCTTTGCCAAAAGCGTTGGGACTAAATGGGACAACGAATTGTTCAGGACGTCTAGCTAGGTTGGCATTCAAAATCCAAGATTGTGATTATACTATTGGGTTTCTTCCCTGTTGGAAGAATAGAGTTGCAGACTGCCTGTTGAGGTGGCCAGATAAAGCCACTGTTGAAAGTGACTTGGACACATAGGAGGTTGTTTGGGATGTGGTGGAGGATGTGCGGGGTCAATGTCAATGGAAGAGTGGACAAGAGCAATGAGGGAGGATGAGGAGTTTAAGGCTGTTAGGAGAATGATAAAGGGAGGAGTTCGAAGTGGAAGTTCTGACGCCATAAAAACATATCATAAAGTGGTTGCGGAGTTGTCGTTTAATGGGGACAAACTCATTGTGAGAGGTTTGTACCCCCAGGGGCAGTAAGAAACAAACTTGTTCAATTGGTACAGTAAGGCCTTATGTGACACACCATTCCGCTGAAGAGATTGAAGGAAAATTTGTGGTGGCTCAAGATGGGCGTGGAGGTTAAGCATTGGGTAGAGTGGTGTATGGAATGTAAAAAGTCAGAGAAGAGGTTGAAAATAGGAATGGCTGTTAAGGGGGTTCAACAACACGTGTCAGAAGCAGATTGTGTGAGGGAAAAGATCAGCCTAGATTTTATTGGGCCATTTAAATTTTTGCCAGAACAGGAGAGATTTGCCTCTATACTAGTTGATGCCAAATCAAGGTGGTTTGAAGTTGTGCTTATGAGGAATGTGAACCCAAAGTCCAGCATTGCCATGCTGGAAGAAATATTTAGAATAGAAGGTATACCGTTGAAACTAGTCACCGAAACAGCACTCAGCTCACTTCCTATGAGATTAAGAGATTTCTGGAAGGGATTTGTGTGAATCACCTTTGTACTACATTATACAACCCTAAAGGAAACAGTCAGGTGGAAAGGGTGAACCATTTGATCAAAGGGACCATGGAATTAACTAGCAAGGCAGGGTTGTGTGTCCAAAAGGCAGTAAAAGACATGTTGTGGGCATATCGCACCACTCCCAATTTTCACACTGGGAAACTCCTTTTTGAGATGATGAGGGGTATGAAACCGGGTACCAAGTTGGTTCCTTCATGGTGCGGGATGAATGAAGAGAGAAGGAGAAAAAGTGTAAATGGTGGTCAGAGGGCAGGCACGATTGGTGTGGGCGACTGGGTGAAGTTTAAACCAGGCAGTGTGAGACCAGGCTTGCCAAAATGTAGGGGTCCCTACAGAGGGAACATTTTTGGATGAAGTTGGGTAAAGTTGGACAATGGTCATACGTGGAATCTGAGAAGGATAGCCCAATTCCAGAAAGAAGGTAAAGGTCACCTAGTGAGAGACAATAGGTCTGGGTCTTGTTCAGGGTAGATGGTAATGGATGATGGTGACTTTCAAGTGGGTACAGAAAGTGTGAGTGAGAAGGAGACAGCCAGAGAAGCTCAGGTTGCCAGGTTTGGCCAAGATACAAGGAATATTCAGGTGAAGGTTGAGAGGTGTCGCAAGCCACTGTGCTAATGAGAGGACTCTATTTGTGGATAGTTGGGCCTCCTTGGTGGATAGGTACCTTTCTTGTTTGCATTGTGTAGAGTTCTTGTGTATCTTTCCCTTTTGTATTGTGTAGTGTCCTTTTGTTTTGTTTCCCTCTAGGTGGTAGCTTCCCATGTGTCAGTGGTTTGTGTGGGAAAAGAAGAGCTTGCACCCCTTGTGGGTTTGTATAATTTCCATGTGGGAAAGGGATCATTCTTAATTTATTGTTTGTTAAATTGCTGCAGGGAAGGGGATGTGTTATAATGTATAGTGTAGGTTTGTTGAGGTGCTCATGCTGGCAGCATCCTATAAGAGGAAGGATTGTATTGATGTCACAATATTATGACATACAGATGTTTTGAGGGTGGATGGAACTGGAGAGGAGCTTCAGCGTCTGGCTGTACGGACACAGATTTTCATCTACGTATAAAGTGAAGCGTGTTCACCACCTATGTCTCCAGTCGTATGTGGAAGGTGGATGCAACAGTTTTATACTCCATTCAGTCTTTAAAGCTATTGCTCATGGGGCGGGACATCACAGGGACATGGAAGGGTGCTGAAATGATCCCAATATTCAAGAAAGGGGATTAAGAGGATCCTTCAAACTATAGGCCAATTAGCCTTACAGACAACGGACAGAGTTTTGGGGGGAACTGATCTTGACTCATCTACACACCTGGATTGAGGAAAGTAACATATTGTCTCATCTGTAGCCGGGTTTAGGGCTTCCAGAAACACTCTGGATCAGGTCTTTGATACTTTTTGCTTATATGGAAGGAAGTCACCATCATAAAGGACACCTTTATGTTGTGTTTGTGGATCTTAAATCCGCCTTCGAATCCATCAATCAAGCTAAACAATGGGTCACTCTGAGGGATCTCGGGTTGCCCAGTGGCTTGTTACAAATTATAGTGAATCTGCACCAAGAAAACTATGCACAAGTCAGGTGTATCAAAGGTGGCGACATTACTAGAAATATAAGTGTTTTGAAAGGAGTTTGCCAGGGCAGTGTTTTGGCCCCAACACTGTTGACTTTATATATGGATGGGCTAATCAATGCATTGTTTGATTGTGGGGGTGATCCTCCCAAATTTGTGGGTAGATTAAACCCCTGTCTCTTCTTTGCTTATGATACGCTGCTAATTTTGAAAACTCCAATGTGTTTTCATAATGTTTTACATAGGTTTGCAACAGTCTGCAATTATTTTGCCCTTCAGATTAATTTCTCAAAGACTACATGTATGGCTTTTAACCCTCATAGATCTTTTAAAGGGAAGCTGAGGCTGGGCTCAAATATCTTAGAGCAGGTCAAGGTCTTCGATTATCTGGGGGTTAGATTAACTGACATTGTCTGACATTGTCTGCCCAGATCAAAAGAGCAATCTTGCACCTCAGCATGTATATACTGCAGTTGTTAAGAAACTCAATCGATCTGTCTTCCACCCCATTTCTCCTGCAATTGAAATTCATCAGGCTGGAGGGTTGGACGCTGCTCTCTATGGCCCTGAGATGTGGGGTATGGACCAGACGAAGAGCCTAGAGCTGGTAGAAAACAAATGTATACGATTACTATTTAGTCTTCCAATAAATAAGCCACTGGTGCAAGTTCGGTTAGATCTTGGGTTAAACAGTATTATACATATTGCTGCACTGAATGTTTTAGTGTTCTGGGTAAGATTATGGACCAGCAAAACTCAAATTCCAGTCAAGGTAGCAGTAACTAAAGCACAAATCCATTATGAAGAAGCTGGGCAAGGTCAGGCCGTGGTTGATTAGACTGGGGTTGGGGAATTTCATGGAGGATCCCAAAGCCATGTTGAAAGAAGATTTACCCCTTTTAAATGCAAGATTTTGGAATCATATTTAGGTCTTTTGTTTGATTACTGTAGCACCGGGCACTATAACTGATAGGTTTTTTGATTTTAAAACATCTTTCTTATTTGAAATATAATGGCTGAAATTAGACCTCCACATGCACTTGCCCTATATTTACAATTGGGGTTTGGGATTTTGCCTTTGCATCTCAACAAAAGTAAATGGGGGCATGCTACTGTAACCTCATTGTGTCCTGTGTGTGGCCTTACCTCTGAATCTGTCGATCGCTTCATTTGCCCTTGTCATGCACACATCAGAAAAGGGTAGATAATCCCGGCATGCTGACTTTTGTCATTCACACGACCAGCAGAAGCTATACGAGTGTTTAGCTCTGACGCTACTAAATGGATAGTGCTTACTTTAACAAGATACTTGCAATATATGCCTGGCGTATTAGGATTAAGATTGTATCCACTACTAAGTAGTATGGCTGCGATATGAGTGCTCCCTGGACTGGTTCTTTTTAATCAGAAATGATTGTATAAACCAAGCTTCATACAATTGGAAGATCTAGGCCAAGGGTCCACAAGCCAATTTGCCCCAAGGATTTAATGAGGTCACTTTTCTAGGTATTTTTTCATTAATAATTATATGTTTTTATAATAGGCTTATTTTTATATTTATTATGTTTTTATGATGTATATTTTACATTATTCTGTAATATATTTTGATGGAAGTTTGTAGTGTATATTTTTATGTGAAAAAATCGAATAAAGTTCCTACTACTAATAATAAAAGTATTGAATCAAAACCATCAGCTAAGGTGATCATGTTAGGATATTGTTGTATTTTTACCTTCTTTCTTAGCTTTACCCTCTTTTGGTTCCTGCCTCCACCCCTCTGTTTCCGCCCTGGTTGTACATTCCTAGAATGTTGCGAGTGTTCTATGGTGCACTCCCTGGTGCGAACTGTGGGGCTTATTACCAAGGCAGGCGATATGTGATTATCGCCACTTTAGCGGCCGTTTTCGGCCGCTAAGTGGCGATAATTCTATTGCCCTATTAGCAAGCTGTCGCTAATAGCAGTTAGCGACAGCTTGAAGGCGATAGCGAGCGGTTTGGGGCCCGTTGTGCATGCCAGCGATATTTATCGCTAATGACATGCAAAGTGGGCATACTCAGCCTGTTAGCGACTGAAAGCAGTTGCTAACGTCGCTATCGCCTATTAGCAAGGCAGGCGTAGCTATGGAAATATTCGTGCTAAGAGCCAATATCTCCAAAAACTAACGCCTGCTCAGACCAGTTCTTAGCCATTATATCCAATGGGAGGTGGATATAATGCCTAAGACCCTGTTAGCGATAATGCGTGAATATTATCGCTTTTGAGATAAAGGTTGCTAATAGCACATTATCTCAGCGTTAATATCCGGCGATGCACGGCGATAAACAAATTGCCGCTAAGCCTACTTAGCGATAAATATCGCTAGGTGTTGGTAATATGCCCCTGTTTTCTCTCAGTGGGTTATGGATGTCATTGCTTATGACCCATGCTGAATAAAGCTAATGAAAAAATCAACAGCATCCGATAAATTATTTCACTGATATCGCGCATGAATTTCATAAATAGCATTTATTATCGTGTTTCTGTGTTTTGTCATAAATAGAAAAAGATCCCCCACGGGTTCGCTACTGTTGGAATACCTTTATGAATGTCTGTATCCTAAATGTTACAGTTTAAAATGAGAATAATAGACAAAGGATGAGGCAGATTTGAAATCCAGTTATTCTCAAGTAAATAAGCAGGAGGTTGAATTATCTTGAAATCTATTACTTATGTTTATAGTAAAGTGTATGTCTGTGCACACATTTTAATATTTTATGACTCATTTTGAGAAACTGTTGATCATAGTACTATTATTATTAAACATTTACTAAATTGATAATTAGTGTTTTTTCCTCTTTCTGGTATTGCTCTTTTAAATAAAGTAAAGAAATGTATCAATACATCAATTCAGGGAAAACATTGTTTTTGTAAACATAGATCTAACATTAAGGCAGTTACACTAAGTACTACCCTCAAAGATATATTTGTAACTGTTTGCACCTCAAAATAGGAGGTTCTTTATGAAAATGTATATGGACAGGGTCTATTATGTAACATCGAAGTCGCCTATATGAATATTCTAGGAGATAATTATTGATTTTCCTTTGCAGGGCAATAGTGAATGATATGCATTATTTTTGTTTATTTGCGTAGTTTTACTTTTAGCATGAGGAAATATCCTTGATAAATAGGGAAGTTCACAGTCAGTTTTTTTATTCAATAAATGCAGTATTTCTTTAACTTTTGGATTTTTAAAAACCTATCTTCATGTTGTATCATGTTCATTGTGTGATAATTTGTACTGTTTACTTAAAATGAGCTAATATATGGGTTTTTTCTATTTGTTTTTTTGTTTGTATTTTTTGGGGCAAACTTCAATATTAAAAATGTATCATTATTTATTATCATTTTCTATGTTATTGTCTAGAATCTTGGAAACGGTACACAAATAAATACTATTTTATCTCAATTTACTGACACCATTCTGGGTACTAAGAATAGAGTACATGGTGTGCTACTTGTGTGTAGAAAATAAAATGCCTTATGTCTAAGTAGAATGTCACGATGTGTGATTATCAGTAGTTCTACTATACATTCTGTTTCTCCACAGAAAAAGCTCAAGAAGAGATAGACCGTGTACTTGGTGGTAATACTAGTCCAACGTTTGAACACAAGGCTAGGATGCCATACATGCAGGCTCTCATTCATGAAATCCAGAGGTACTGTGATGTCATTCCCCTATCCATCACTCACTTGCTGACCCAAGACACAGATTTTGAAGGATACAAGTTCCAAAAGGTACTGCTGATATGTTCAGTTTTTTTGTCTTATGAATGATAGGAAATTATTGTTTTCAAAACACTAGCTCTGAAAAGCTATAAACTACACTAGTATGTAAACACAAATGTTTAACAGCTTTTGTAGATTGTAACAACTACAATAACATTTTCTCACAGTGAAATTCTAGGCATCCCTCACTACAACCTGACTGGAATATGGGGCTATAGGCTCAGGACCCGGAGATTCGATTCAGGCCATAATGACCACTCCCAATGTAGGGAATCACTAGTTGAAGTCCACAGTTTAGGGAATGACCTGGTGTACCCAGGCCTGTTGCCAGATTTATATGATAAGGAGGGCTAGGTCCTCAGTAATCATTGTACATTAAAGATGGGCACTGTATGTGTTTTCTCCTAGATATTTGTTTGGTAAGTAGGACAGTATGCATGGGATTAAAGCCCACAATGCTTTTCATTGCTTTTTCATTATTGGTGTCCTTCTATTTAAAGGAATTAGTGGATTTTTTAAATTTAAAACCTAGGATGTATGAAAGCACACTCAAACAACTTTCAGCAACCCAACTTTAAATCGCATCTACAAGATGGGATTTAAAGAAGCGGTTTGTGAAGTTGCAGAGTCAGATGATGTGCAACGTGTGTATTTTCTTAATGTTTCAAGCTTTGTGAAATGGTAAGCTTGTGAAAAAAAAATGTAAACCTACCTTTTGCTGCAACCTCTGCTTCCCAAACAGTGCGATACCAAAGAGGATGATGGACTGAGGGCTTGAGCAAATCAAACACTCACCCCCAGTCAACTGATCTGGGTTTAATCCATTATCATTCTTTAGCTCACTCCACCACCCCAGTTCAGACATGGCCATATGCAAATCAGTCTGACCCTGTGCCTCATGGGAACAGTCCAGCCCGAACTGCCAAGCCATGTCTTCCCTGGACCGAAACAAGCATCCTGGGATCGGTTTCGGATTCATAATCCTCACCAGCCAGGCTATCTTGAATCCAGTGGTAGAGTGAGCAAGGGACCCACGTCTGGGAATACCCTGCCAACTCATGACGAACAAAGTGATACCAAAGGGGATGATGGACGGAGTGCTTGAGCAAATAAAACACTCACCCACAGTCAACTGATCTGATTTTAATCCATCATCATTCTTTAGCTCACTACACCACCCCAGTTCAGACATGGCCATATGCAAATCGGTCCGACCCTGTGCCTCCTGGGAACAGTCCAGCCCGAACTGCCAAGCCATGTCTTCCCTAGACCGGAAACAAGCATCCTGTGACCAGTTTCGGATTCATAATCCTCATCAGCCAGGCTATCTTGAATCCAGTGGTAGAGTGAGCAAGGGACCCACGTCTGGGCATACCCTGCCAACTCAAGGTGAACAAAGCGATACCAAAGTGGATGATGGACCCCAAGTGGTGGATAGCAAGCCTCTGCACTCAACATTTATTTCCACTGAGGAGTTCCTGCTTGGGGCATTCCTATCAGGAAATAAACACTTCTGGGTGGCCCAAAAAGATAAACTTAAATTAGGAAAAGGTAGGGAACTTTTTCTGTCTTCATGAAGTGTGAATTACCCACTCTATTTTCTTATTTCTCCTTCTTGCCCCCTCCTTTTCCAGAACCTCTTCTCCTTATCTTTCTCCAAACATCCTCCACAAGTAGATGTTTTATATTTCTTGTAAGGGGAAGCTAAGGAGAGCTTTAGCTCTTAAGTTCAGATTGATTATTGTAAAGTAGAAGAAAACACAAGTATTTTTAACCCCATGGCTGCTCAGCATATTCCCCTGCTGTGCTGAGAAATCGTTATTTCCATTCTATATGACGAGCTGGGCTCGTCATCAGTGTGCGAAGAGGCTACTCCATGACGAGCCCAGCTCGTCATGAGCCTGGAAGGGGTTAAGGGGTACTCCATGAAGTAAACACCATTATAAACTATTGCTGCCCTCAGTGGGGAGTGGGGGTTTGCTTTGAGAATGTTTTCGATTGGGGAGGCAATCGAAATGCAAATTACTATCAAACTCATGAACTTTGTAAGCAATCTTGATACCTAAAGGAAATCGTCATGTGTCTTATTTCCAATAATGCAGTACAACCCTACATTTCTCAAGTATTTAACTCCATGTATATGCATCCCAAAAGAGGAGTTAACTTCAGACATAGCTGTCAATGACAGATTCAAATATATGCCACCTGTATCTAAGAATGGACCTAAATGCAATATCAGAGGCCAGAGAAAGAATATATTAAGACACACCTATTTATCCAGGAGACATGACAAGTGTAGACAGAGATCCAAACCTGCAGCACTAATTGAAGTAGCACTGGTGTTCCGTACAGCACTAGATTCAATTATAAAGCATTTCACTAATCCTGAAAGGCAGGATACACACAAACATAAGGTATCGATTTATTGGAATCCAATGCTTAGTATCTGAGAACTTCAAACTGCAGTGACATTTCAACCAAGTAGACTATCTTTATCTGATAGAATTATGACCAGAAACACGAAATTTTTTAAATTGTATTTGGAAGCTTTAAAAAATGCATTCATCTACAGGGCCTACATTGTAAAGAAGGTGAGGGTATGTACATCCTTACTCGCAAAGCCTGGGCCAGCTAAATTTTGGTGTCCCGGGGAGACCATCCTGCAACACTGTTTCCATGCCCGCTAGTGCATGGAAAACGTGTATGCTCCCACATGGCGGTAACTGCAAAAATGCTTCCACCAGGTGTGAACAGACATTTTTTCCCTGCCAATCGTCTTTCCAGTAATGTACTCATATATAACTGATGCGAATGATGTTCCTTTTGCTCGAATCCCTGGAGTGGGGGATAAGGCAATCCCAAACATGGAACATAGGTTAGGACTAATTGTAGCAGCACATGAAGGGCTCGCATCTACACGCGCGGGAGTTTCCGCCACAGTGTCATTATTAAAAAAAAAAATACTGGTGGCCGCGCATGAGGAAACAAACTAGAAACTACGTTCTATAATGTAAAATCTGCCAGAAAATGAAAGTTTCTACTGTGAAACGTCCTGCACAGACGCCCCTTCTGATTTCAGATAAACCACTAGCGTGTGTTTACCTGGACCCCTGTGGTCCCTTAACAAGGGATGGCAACTATAAATATATTATGGTCGCAGTGGATTCCTGCACAAGATTTATTTGGTTATGGCCCCAACGCTCGGCTGACGCCAGAACTGTTATAAAGGATTTGTGAGTCTTTATCGGCACATACGTAATCGGCACGCTACATTCTGACCAGGGTCCTGCGTTTAGCTCTTGAGCTTACAAGGAGGCCATGGTTAGCTTGGGCGTTGCATTGTGGTATTCTAGTCCCTTCCATCCTGAGGGTAATACGGTAGTGGAAAGGAAAAACTGTGACATAAAGCAATCCATAACAGCTAAGGTATTAGGTTCGGGTGATGGGTGGGTCAAACATTTAATAAGTGTCCAACGTAGTCTTAACAATCTGCCGAGAAATTCTCTGGGGGAATCACTCCTTATGAATTACTGTTTGGTACTAGAATGATAATCGAAGACCTTGATTGTCAAACTTCAGTGGTGGAACAAAAACCCTTTGATGTCAAAGATCGTTTGGCTGTTTTACAGGACTTAAATGAAACAAGAAGAAGTCTGAGTAACACAACACAAAAGCCAACAGCCACTGAAGAAAAACCACCTGTCCCAGCAAGACCTGATTCCAAAGATTGGGGAACTAGTCAGGGAAAAGATAGCGGTGAAGAAGGAATTTGGGCCTTCTTACAGAGAAGCAGTACCTGTCTTAGCAATCCAAGGAACAGGAACAGAAGTACTACCGCCCCTTGCTGATAAAAAGGAGAATCGAGTTGTGTCCATCGACCTGTTCAAACCACAACATGTGGCCAATAATAAGTAGTAGGCCCAGTGGGCTCCCAAGATGTAGCAGAAGACCAAATCTTGCTACTATCCAAGAGGTTCAGACTGAAAGACTTATCACGTTCGATAAACCTGCAGTAAGAAAAGAAGGACTATGCAACAAAGCCATGGAACTTGTGCCTCTTGAGACCCAAATAACAGTTTGTCAAGAAACACCTGTCTACAATGATGTAGCCTCTGACCATACCAATATGACAAAGGAAGAAGCAACTCCAAAGATTAATAACAATCCTGATGCAATTCCAACAATTGACAGAACTGCCTCTGGCTATTTTATCAACTTTGATACATTTTCTGAGGATCCCAGTGAACCCGAAGAAAGGCCAGCAAAGAAAACTCTAAAAGAACAAACAACAGAACTGTTTCATCAACTTTAGAAAATATATCTGGTTTCAACATGGATTGAATTTTGGATTGGTTTAGGTGTATTTTTTCTCCTACTCTGGCTGGTTTTAGTTTTAAGCTTGGGACAAATGATAGATGGAAAATACAGTACAATGGACACAGCAAGTCAGAAAATCAACTTGGTCCTTAAAGCTCACAAATCATCCCATTGTGAAAAAAGAGACCTGTCATCAGTAAACATCACAGCCCTTCCTATACCTGGTGGTATAGCATGGGACAGAACTGATTATGACATCTATAGCCCGTTGCAGCTGCTGAAGATTCCACACCAGTTCAAGGTTTCTTTAAGTGACTTTGTATCACCCAGGAAATTTTCTGATGATTGGGACTTTGAGACTATTAATAATAAGATGTCAGATTTTGAAATGTCTGCAAAATTTACTGAACATGACTATTTAGAAGGGTCATCAGATTATGAACAAATGCATTGTTTTAATCATTATGGTCACCAATATTTGCACAAATCTGCAAGTCCTAGGAATGTTTTTATATATAATCAATGGGAACATTGTCCAATGCCACCAAAAGGCAGTTCAAAAACATTTCATGAAAAGTTTTCGTACTTCTCAAGGTTTAATGTTACAAATCCAGAAGCGTTTTATTTCAAAAATGTAAATAAGACAGGAATGAAAACAATGTGGATCAACACTAAACAAATTTATTCTGCAAACTTTTATGCTCAGCTGTCTACATTAGGTTTCGACTTTTGGAAAGACAACATTGAGACAAAAACTGTCTGGGGCACGAAAGACTGGCAGGTACAAGGTTTAAAGGCCTTGTTCAGAGCCTGCATTATACCAGAACAAACAATGTTTTTAAACGACACTGTTCATCAGACTTCTTGTCTTGGCCTAGCTAAGATAAAAGATTTGAATAAACCGTCTATACCTAAACCCACTTCTGAGAGTAATGACACTACAGAAAAGGAGGTAGACATACCATATATTTTAACACAAAACAGAAGTAATCCTGATTGGAAAAAATGGTTAATCTGGCCCACAGACACCAATAACTGTCACAATAGATTCCTGAACAAAACACAGGGGTTAAAACTGAACAGGCCAGATCCAAGATACTCCCATAGACAACATCCAGGTATAGTAAAAACATACTGTGTAGGAAAACTATGCCTTGAGTGGCTAAAGACATCCACACTTCCGGAAATCCAACAACACTTATCTTTACTTAAAGAAAGCAATGATTTGCGAGATTTCTTAATGGGGCCTCGCAAACCACGGCAAAAACGTTTCATATACGCCGGTATATACGCTGCGTACAATGAAGCTTGGAAAATAACGCAAATGGAACCTGCAGAAAGAATACGAGAAATTGATTGAACTAATTTAGAGACAGCTCTCTCTGTAGTGGACAATCGGTTAACCATTCTGTCCTCCAGAATATATTCTTTGGACAGCATTTTATCCTCTGCAATTGACATAATGGAACAGGACTTGCTAATGTTGCAACATGGCCAGTCTCAATTACGTTCTATAATGCAGTTAGGCTGGACATAGCAAAACCTTCGTTCAGGCTACGTGCCATGGCGTCTAATCAACACAACGTCATTGTTTGCTGTATTTAACCTTACAGATAAACAAATCTCTTTGGCACAAAGAGGAGCAGACTATACAGTGCTGAGCATTGAAAAACTGGAAAGATTACCATTGACAGTTTCTGAGAAACCTGTCGTTGAATGGATAATTCATGGCACCATCATGATACCAGTGACGATTTTCCAATTTCAGTATTGTCTACAGCATATGCCAGCGGGCCTGTATGAAAGATTGGGTAAAGAATACATTAAGTCGACATGGACTTTACCTTACACACACACATGTTGGAACAAGGGAAAATAGGTATTCCTTAGTTGAAAAAAGTGTAAAAACTCACTAAGTAGTACACTTTTGTGCAAAGGTATTCATTTAGACGGAGCCTGCGACGGTTCTGCAAATTTTATTTATTTATTTATTTATGTGCTTCTATAGCGCCTGAATAAATCCCCGAAGGGGTATCTCCGCGCTCATGCTGGAAGGAGGGATTGGACCTGTGCCTGATCATTACAGAGGTGAGAAATCATAAACTGAATTAATTAGTGGTGAAAAGGTGGGTCTTGAGTGTTTTGCGAAAGGATAGGTGGTTGGTGATGAGTTTAAGTTTAAGGGGAAGGGAGTTCCAGAGAGCGGGACCTGTATGTGCCAGAGCACGACCTCCTTGACGAGATTTTTTTATTTTGGGGACCTGAAGTAAATGAAGGTTACTCGATCGAAGTGATCGGCCTGGCACATAGGGTTGAAAAGCTTTCGTCAAATATTTGGGGCCCTTACCTGTCAGGCATCTATGAATGGTACAGAGAATTTTGAACTTCGTGCGTTGCCGCACTGGCAACCAATGGAGCTTGGCTAGTAGAGGACGGGAGGGAGTTCTAGATGGAGCATTGAGAACTAACCTTGCCGCCGTATTTTGGACTACTTGTAATTTGTTTAGTTGGCCTTCATTAGTTGACAATAGAAGGCCATTACAGTAGTCCAGTCTACTGATCACTAGTGCCTGGACTAGGGTTTTCCTGTGACTATCAGGTATATAAGTAAACACCCTTTTTAATAGTCCGATGGCCCTAAAGCCCAAATAACCTCTCTTGCCACATGCATGGTACTCCCTCCAGTGTGATAGAACCCATTTTCAGGCAGCTATCCAACGGCAGTTACTTTATGTTGAATGATCACAGCGGCTGTGGCATGATGCCAGGAAAACTCTATCTCGTGAGTGTGGGGTCCATGGTCACTTGTTGTATGCAAGTATTGTATCCAACACACATGACAGACAGTGGGACGGCATTATGGCCTTCACTGAATATCTCTTCTATACAAATTGATACTTTAAGCAGAATAAAAGCCATTCTTTTGCTAAAATCTGTGCCACTGACCTCGTCTAAAGAAACGTATGATCTGCAAGTTGCAAGGACATCTGCAGAGATACATGCATTATTATCAACAAACTGCCCAGTACATTTCGCAGAAATGTTAAGTCAAATCCTAAACATGTTTGATACCAGTGGCATCGCACATGTATTTAAGACGATTTTTTCGGGACTGTTAACACCATTCGAAGCAATCCTCAGCATTTTTCTCAACTTCGTGCACTCTGTGTTCGGCGGCCTGCCTCTCATCTTGGGACTCGTAGCAGGAATTCTATTTTTATTACTTCTGCTCCGATATGGCAAGTCCGGCAACCAACAATACCCAGATCAACATGGAAGTGGCCCTCCTTGCCATGAGGTATCGTGAGAAGATTACACAGATTCTCTGCTTGGCTCGTTTAAGAGATCTGAACACAACCTGGTTTCTATCGTTCAGACCAATCTGGCAAGATTGCTTCTTACCTGTTCTACGATGCTTGCTTTGCGGAGAGGAATGCGCGTTGGACATCTGTTTACACTTCCATCAGTCCTGCCATCGGATGTTGACGCCTTGCTAGGTCCTGTAACGACTCATGCATCGTGTTGTCCCCAACGGCTACCAATCCTGATGACGGCATTCATTGAGGTCTTACCAGTAAGTCTAACTGAGGGTGAGATACGAGGATCAACAGGCACACAGGTACTATCTGATATGAACACTGCTAATGCGCCACCTGGCGCTGACGGCAATGCTTCTCATCTATGCACATTTGAACTGCTTGATCAAGTAGTTCCACTTTCACCTACTGTGGTAGACGATTTCTTTGCCAGCCTTGATGATCTGATGTTTTCTCTTGACACCGAGAATAACTTTTGATTCATGCACACAGCTTTCCCTGAACTATGAAATTCGGCCTTCGATTCTTCAAAACATAGAATTCTAACTTTGGGACTCTATTTTTTCATACCTATTTGAATTTTTTCTCTCCAAAAACATTAAACATTTTTGGCACAGACTAATCTGCTTGAAGTAGAACCATTCTTAGAGAACAAGAAATTCTTTTCCTTTTTGAACACTGCCTAGAGAAAATATTTGGCCTTGTCCTCATATAACAATTGCCATAATATATTATGTTACGAAATGGTCTTGACCTTTCTTTCTGTTTTTAAGAGCCATTTTTTCATAGATGTAAATTCATGATTCATTTGGTTTGCATATGTAGATACTATACTATATGCTTAGAATGTCATCACTTCCTTAAAATGCTCAATATTTTTTTTCTCTCATGTACAACCATTTCAAGTGCATTTTTATGTATTTTGGGGTGGGATGTAAGCACTAGCTTTAGATATGCTCAGTGCTTATTAGGTTAGCTTTATTGAACTTAAGATTGTGGAGTGGGTGTTGTAAATGAATCTAGGACCCTAGTGTACCTTTCCCGATTAATGCCCTTATATAGGTATACTTTATCATATCCTTATACAGGCATAGAAATCACTACCATATTTGGCCTAAGCCATACAGCCCAAATACGGCATGGTTACTTCCACTAAGTTCCGAGAATCAACAACAATTTCTTGGAAAAACCTGCCTTCAGCAGCTAGGGACTTCACCTGCTTGAATATTAAGTTCTCCAAGAACTCCTGGCGTTTTCCAAGAATTTAGCCTTTGAGTGACAATGTTAAGTCCAAACATGCGGCAAGCTCGGCACCTTCAAAGTATAAATATGCCTAGGTTTGCCCAGACAAACCCACAGTGGTTTGGAGCAGATCGACTATCTACTTGCCCGACGCCCTGCAGCAGTGAGTGCCGAAGGAAGCCCACCCTCCAGCTGACGCACTGAGAGAGACGCTGTCTTTTCTCTTGCCGAGAAATCCAGCTCCAGTGTTTCCGGCTTACCCTTCCGGGTATCTGGGAAATCGAGTCCTGAGAGAGAGATACAAGACCTCCTTCATTCTAAAACCAAGGTACGGAGCTGATTAGACCTCTTAGAGAATTCTTGGAATAGATTCCTGGCAGAGAATTACTAAACTTATGCTACTCCTCACTTACTTCTTCCCTCGTCCTAGACTTAGGTTAGGTATACCGGGGGGTTGTATTTTAGAAGCACCAGTTCAGTACTTTTAGTCATTATTTATTGCTGCATGTATTTTATACATTTTATGCACTTTTATGGCTTTGAAACCATATCATGCTTTTACAGTACTACTTTATAATACTGTTCGTATTATATGCATTGTACTTTATAACCAGTATTATGATTGTAGCAGTTCATTTCCAATGCTTGAGAAAGAAATTTCTCTGCATCTCTGGTGAAACGAAGCATGCACTATTGACTGAGTAAAATAGTTATCTATTGTTTCCGCGACTCTAGAGATTTATTTTTTTATTCTTGGGACACAAAGTTGTCATGTTTGTGCGGCTGCCAGAAACGAATCCCTTCTTGTGAATTTGAGAACATTTCTAGTGACCTCCGATCTAGCTGGCACTCACAATTAAGTTTAATATATTCGGTAGAGACCTAGTCGACCTCAGTCCTACGTCTAAACTACAGTATATATAATTCCAATGCTCAGAGCCTATTGGGAATATAGGAACTACACTACACTAGGACATTGTAGTGGGAGAATCTCACAGCCCTGGGAATAACAATGTCACCGCTGGCCTGAAGAAAAGGACCCACCGGGCCAGGGGGCCCGTAAATCAGGGAGCGTCCCAGAGTGAAGTGGGCTGAAAAGCAGATACTAAAGTCAAGGGCCTCACAGTCTCCCCATGAGGTGACATCCACCTGCTTAGGTCCCATTTGTTCTTATGGATAATGGCCACACCGCCTCCTTCCCCTCTGGGCAATCAGCTCTAGAGATCTTATAGCCCTCTGGTGTGGCAAGGCTAACAATGGGATCGGACATATTATTGAGCCAAGTCTCAGTCATGAAAAAAAGATCTGGAGATCTGTCCTCGAGGAGACACTGCCACAATGGGGGGGGGGGGCTCATGGGCCGACAAGAAGAGGTGCTTGTTTGGGCGGAGGTGACTAAACCCAAACCCAGCTTAAAACTGCAGGACAGGCAAACATTATTTTTGCCAGCCAAAACATCCCAATTACCTTGATGGAGGCAAGTGTGGGGCTCAAGGGCCCGCAAAACCTCCCTAGTATAACATAGTCTGCCCTCTGGTTCAGGAACCCGGCAAGCAGCATGGCTGGTGCTGGCCACATCCGGAACGCTTCCGGGCACAGACGGGCTTGCCTTAGGCACACCTTTGGCGCGCGGATCACATTTATATATCCCAGGCAGCCACAAAACTAGAGAGAGCTCTGCCCAAAGATGGCAGCTCTCGGTGGCACCGCGGGGGAACAGGAAATGGATCAACAGCGGCAATCAAATTCAAGATACAAAAAACAATGTACAGAACAAAGTAAGCAAAGATTAAAACGTTAAAAGTTTTTAAAATTCAATGTGCAAATGACAGGTCTGAGCAAAATGGCAATATACTGTGAGCAAGTTCATTATTAGCGGAACAACGAGCGGAGAACACCTTAAGGCACCCACGTCTGTGCAGTGCACATTTAAATATCCCAGGCAGTCACAAAACTAGAGAGCGCACTCCTTAAAGATGGCTGCCCTCTGTGGCACCGCCGTGGAACAGGAAGTGGATCAATAGCAGAAATCCAATTCAAGATACAATGCACAGTGTACAGAACGAAGTAAGCAAAGATTAAAAGATTAAAAGTTTTTAAAATATAATGTGCAAATAACAGGTCTGTGCAAAATGACAATATCGCGTGAGCAAGTTCATTATTAGCGGAACAACAAGCGGAGAACCCCTTAAGATTCCAAAGGACAAAACATTTACACTAGGCACTTTTCAGCTACTATGCACTTTAAATATTATCTAGAATGTGTTATGGTTTTAATTAACTGAAATACAGATTTACTTACTAAGTTCATGTTTGAAAACTATCACTTTTAATAAATGCCTCTCATTGCAGCAATATAATCCACTACACTAAAGTGAATCACCGCGCATTACTGAAATACCCGTGTTTAATTGTAAAGAGATTTTGTTGTTTTTCTACATATTTGTTGAATGGTAGCTTTGAAAATGAAGGTGTTCCTACGGAGAAGTGTTGTACAGCAGACTTTTTATATAATGGCCATTTTGGTTTCATTCTGATATTTGTGGTATATCCATATGTTTGGGGCAGGTACATTAACCTAACAAACTATCTTACCTAGATGAGAATTTTTCTCCTTTAAACAAAATAAAGATCTCTAGAGAAGATACATTATCTAGCAAAGCATAATTTTACAAAAGGCCAGCCCCCCCATCCCCTGGAAAGGAAGGAGGGTAAATTTAAATTAGACCTGATTGGAGATGATTCTGCCCAAGCACATCAGAGAAATCCAAAGACTATGCTTTAACGGAAACAGGAGAGTTCCTGATTGGACCTCACTTCTGAAAGGCTTATAGGGTTCCGGTGGAGACAGTCAGTTATGAATCTGGAATTTAAAAGGTTATGAACGTTGTTAGCGTAAAAATTACGCCACTCAGTGTCCTGCACAATTGTGTAATATTTCACACTGCAAGCTTTTGTTTTTTAATTTATTATATGAAAGATGAGAGGTGAGCTCAGCTAATGTTCATTTAATTATTGGCCTCTCAGCTGTGACTGCTAACCAGTGCTAGTACAGTGTCATAAGAAAATACATCAGTCTTTTTTGAGAATTGCTTTTAAAAGCTTTGAGAACCGGGAAAAAAGAGGTGAGTTGAGAAATAGTGTTATTGTCCTTGCTGAGAATCACTTGTTCTATCCCATTAAAATTATTGATAATGTACCTTTACTTATTCCAGCCTAGCTTCTAAGTACTGGTTATTTCACATTAAAACCTAATAACAGCCCTGCCAGTAGCTTCTAGAATGTTTCTAATGTATTCTTTAAACTTAATAGCAACTCTGCTGAGAATTGCCCGTAGCTTTCTCTTTGGCCATCTGTGTGATCTAAACCTATTCAGAAACCTAAAGTGGCTATGGGTGTGGGGAGTGATGCCATAACCATATAATCGTTGGCCTCTATGACATTGCTTAGAAATAATATGTGTTCAGTTTTCCTGTGAGAGCTTCATACCAGCTTAGGAAGATGTAGTATTATGTAGTGATGTTGGTTAGGCGTCACCATGCAATACTCTCACAGGCCCCATAGATGGTCCTTGGATTCACAATAATACATTTTAACTCAGACATGGTAGTAAGGCATAGAGCAGTCAGGCTTTACTAAAGGAACATGTGTTAAGCATTTCAGAGTACGAACATGGACAATAAGTAATCGACACAACTTGAGAGAAATCCGACACCAATAAATAAAAATTACGTGTATTTGTATCTTCATTCAGACACCAACATGAACAGAATAGTATACGTATAACGGGATTTCTGGATTTTAGAGGCAGTATAAAATCAGTGCAAAAGAAAACTGAGACTTTAAATTTGTGGTCAATGGAGAAAACTACTAGTGACCATGAGTCACTTGCAGGTTGAGTTGCATGGAACCCTTGCAGGGTAAAGGTGATGTGAACCCCAGGGCCAGGCCACAACATTCAGTTCAATTTTACCAGGCCCTTGGAGCCCAGGGGCACAGTTCTCCTGACTGTCCCTGGCGTTGAACAGGAGATGTAAACGCACAACAACAGGGTGGTTGCTAATATCAGTCGATGGTTGGATGGAGTTCCCTTTAGGAGCAGCATCAAGTGCAGGGGTCGGTTGCCGGACTGGAGACCAACAAGCCTTGACAGTGGAAATCCTAGGAAAAAGGTACTTTGGCATCTGGTGGTCCAAGGGATCCCAGTAGCTGCCTGTAACTTTGTGGAAGGCAGGAATACAGTTCTCAAAAGCACTAGACCATCTGGATTTGGGCCATCTCATAGAGGACTCGATGTCCTGCAATTTTGCGGATTCAGAGTGTTGTTTTACCTGCAGTTTGCAGGGGACTAATGCCACTAGGCCAGGGGAGTCTGAGTGTGCTTTAGGCTCTCGCATTGGTCCCTGTGTCAGGGGGAACTGAGGGTTTGCCTAGGAAGATCTCGATCAGGCCATTCCAGAGGCCTCACCACAGGGACAGAGTATCCCTCTTTTGCTTTGTGCAAGTCCTGGTGCTGCAGACACTTGTCTCTTCTTTGTCTTCTTCGATGCAGGTTGTTCAGAACTGCTGTTCTGGTGTCAGGGTTAGCCCCTAAATCCTAGATTTGGGGGCTTTATTGGTGTGGGTAAGTGGCCAATGGGCAGACTGCTTGCCCCAGAGGCTAATCCACCCCTGAGGTGGCCACATCTGGGGGTGTAGATCATCTTTTCTACCCAGAACCCAGTCATCCATAAAAATGGCAGAAAGTTTACTTAGCTGTAAGTACCAGGCAGCCCACCTAGGGGTGTGGCTTGCCTTTTGGGGATGTACACCTCCTATATGCCTAATTTTGTGATTGCCCAGATGCAAATGTGCCTGGGGCAGGGTTGTTTCCTCCTTTCAAAGCCAGCCCTGATGGATATTAGAGGTGCCTTAGCCTTTGAAGTTCACAGCCTTACTGTGCCACTAGCTTTCCTGGGAGGGAGGAGGTGTGTCCTCTTTCCTGTCAAGGCCCTTGTTCCTGACTCCTGGGAATGATCACAGTGCCTGGCAGGAGGTCAGAATCTTTCTTGATGGCAACAAGTGCGGGCTGCCAGCCAGAGCTCAGAGAAGCTGGGGTAACCTGGTGGGCAACCTCCCAAGTAGCACCTGCCTGCATGCCACGTTGCTCTTAACATGAGGTTAATTTCCGAGATGAGATGGCACTATGTTTGATACCAAACACAACATATTTAGGTACCATAATGGAGCAGCCAACCTCAGGTTTGTCCAGGTGCCAGCCAATGTTATCATATGGACCGTCTATAATGCATGGTGCCCGTCTGTGGTAAAAGGTCACTGTAGGGATATCTAAGCTTTTACTTACATTCCCACACCTTTCATACAATGCACCCTGCCTCCTGGGCTTTAGGAGGCCATCCTTAGGGGTGGCTGACAGATATTGAAAGGTTGGCTGACAGATATTAAAAGCAGTGCATTGACTTTATCACATATGGTGAGGCAAGGTCAAAATTGAGCAATTTACACTGTTCCTACAGTTGGAAGTCGCAAGCTTGCTGTCGGTAGTTTTATTCGGTCACTCAGCGTGGCAAAACAGTGCTGCAAGCCCTGGGGACCCATTTACCACCCATGCTCTAGGTACCACTGGTACCATTTACTAGAGACTAATTGGGGGGGGAGTAAAGTCCTTATCCTCAAAGGCGCTTGTGCAAGTAAGTTCAACGTATGTGTTCAAATGGCTTGATTTATGTAAACAAGGAATTCACAAACTGTGAGCTTGCAGTGGTAAATCAATTTACTTATGCATAACATCGCTCCAAGATAGCGTAATATTACTCATGAGTAAATCCTATAGCAGGAAATGGGTGCTTGAGGATGTGGGTGTCAGGGAATGTTTTGAACTCACAAATATGTGAAAGTTACAAACATTTTCCGCCCCACTCCCACTCTGGGATTAGGATAGATCTTCTCTTCTAAAGGACAAGGGGAAATCAGCTTTTTATGGTGGAAATGGGCCGGAAGCACTGCTACAAATGGGGTGGCACATGGTAAGGGATTTCTCAAGTAAAAAATTATTTTTTGGGTGGAGGAAAAAAATAGCCCAAAAAGGCAATTGCAAAAACAAATTGGTCATCATAAAAAAGCCATACCAATTTTTGCATCAATAATTTCCATTTTAAAAAGTGTCTATATTTCACTTCTTCCTTTTCATTCCCTGTTGACCGGTGAACTTTGAGCCCAACATTACTGTATCTTGGAGGAAATGTTTTACTAAACAGAATGCACTGATTTGCATTGAATGCATGCATTCAATTGAGAATGCAATGTGTTTGAAATATAAATAATTTTCTAAAAATACTCTGCTTACTACCTCTTACTTTTGGGGGTGCCAAATATTTATATAGGCTGATCCAAAAATTCAAATGTCCCCTCATGGCTAAGTCCCTTGTCAGCCATTCAGTGTCCCAATGTCTCGGGCAGTTTTCCTCTCACATTTATCACTAGCTCTGATCCTGTGGTACTTGTGAAAGGTGCTCACAGCACAGGGTTGTGCAGTGGCCTTGGCATAGTGCTGTAGTGGCAGGGTGCATGATATTCTCAGATCTAGTAATTGTATTTGCTATAGCAACGAACGCCACCCGCAGCCATCATCAACTCATCAGAGCCACCAAGAGGTCCTCATTCATGGACCGCCTTGACAACAACACACACAATAGTAAGGAGCTCTTCAACATCATGGAGGAACTCTCCAACCCCAGCTCCAATGCCAACGACATCCCGCCTTCGCAAGACCTATGCGACTCACTGGCCAACTTCTTCCACCGCAAGATCACCGACAACCATGACAACTTCAACACCACGACCGCACTGGCGACTACCACCCCCACCACCACCACACGCAACAACAAGGACACAAGCGAGATCATGAAGATCATCCACTCCGGCTCACCGCTAGACCCAGGCCCCCACCACATCTTCTACAAAGCCAGCGCATGCATCGCGCCCCATCTCAGCAAGGCCATCAACATCTCCTTTGAGACGGCAACCTTCCCGGAAAGCTGGAAACACGTTGAGATCAACTCCTTACTCAAGAAACCAAAGGCGGACCCCAAGGACCTCAAGAACATCCGGCCCATCTCCCTGCTCCCATTTGCGGCTATGTTTACCGAGAAAATTGTCAACAAACAGCTGACCCGCTACCTCAAAGACAACAACATCCTGGACCCATCACAGTCCGGTTTCCGCAGCAGCCACAGCACCGAAACTGCCCTCCTCCCAGCCACCGATGACATCAGGACCCCTGCTAGACAACGGAGAAACTGCAGCCCTCATCCCCCTGGACCTGTCAGCTGCCTTCGACGTGGTCTGCCACCGCACCCTATGCACACGCCTACCCGACGCTGGAATCGGAGGGAAGGCCCTGGACTAGACCACATCCTTCCTCTCCGGCAGGACTCAGAGCGTCCGCCTCTCCCCCCTTCCACTCCAAGGCAACCGAGATCATCTGCGGCGTACCCCAGGGCTCGTCCATCAGCACAACGCTGTTCAATATCTACATGGCACCCCTCGCCCAGGTTGCCCGTCAACACAACCTCAACATCATCTCCTATGCAGACGACACCCAGCTGATAATCTCCTTCACCAAAGACCCCCACACCGCCAAAACCAAACTCTACAAAAAAATGAAGGCTGTCGCCAACTGGATGAGGAACAGCCGACTGAAGCTGAACTCGGACAAGACGGAGGTCCTCATCCTTGGGTCCACCCCTTCGGCCTGGGACGACTCCTGGTGGCCGACCACACTGTAAACTGCTCCAACACCCACAGACCCCCCACGCAACCTAGGGGTCATCCTCGATTCCACCCTCACCATGACTAAACAGGTCAACCCAGTCTCCTCATCCTGCTTCAACATCCTCCGAATGCTACGTAGGATCTTCAAGTGGATCCCCACTGAAATAAGAAGAACTGTCACCCAGGCCCTCAACACCAGCAGGCTGGACTACGGTAACGCCCTCTACGCAGGAGCATCGGCCAAGCTCTTGAGATGGCTGCAACGCATCCAGAACACCTCAACACGTCTGATCCTCGACATCCCCCGCCGCAGTCATATCACTCCCACCTGAGAGACCTACACTGGCTCCCTGTCAACAAGACAAATGTTCCCACTCCTCATCCACGCACACAAAACCCTCCATGACACCGGCCCAACGTACCTCAACAGACGACTCAGCTTCTACACCCCCACCCGCAAGCTCGGCTCTGCCCAACCTCGCTCTTGCACTGTCCTCCGCATCCAAAGAACAACAGCAGGAGGCAGATCCTTCTCCCACCTCGCCGCCAAGACCTGGAACACCCTCCCCACCAACCTACGGCAGACCCAAGACCTACTGGCCTTCAGAAGACTACTCAAGACCTGGCTCAGTAGCAGCACGCGCCCAGCGCCTTGAGACCCTCACGGGTATGTAGTGCGCTCTACAAGTGCCCTGATTGATTGATTGATTGAACGAACCACTCAATCACCAGACAGAGGTATTCCTTGGAGATACCACTCCCTATGGCTCATAATGAGGACCTTATCAATTGGTTACACTTTCTGTTCAGCAGCGCATTCATTTTATCCATTACCTTGGGTTAAAGTACTCTCCAATTGAGGATGTGTGTCCATATTTTCAGAAGCAAAACATTATTGTGAAAGCAGGAGTATGTACTCATCTACACCACAAAGCACAAGGAGCAAGAATGAAGCAGTGTGATCATGTGGCCAGTCACGTGTCCCCAAAATAGATAATAGTGACTGCAAGAACAATGATCGAGAATCGCATAGTGTCCAGCCTGTATACTCATTTTCTAAATCATCACAGGAAGCCTGATTTTAACAGCAATAAACTATCTGCTTTGGGTATATGTTTCTTTAACATTTTGTGATGCTCTATCATCTGTTTCTCAGGGCACCGTCTTCATTCCTTTGATGACATCAGTACATTTTGACCCAACACAGTTCAACAACCCTGAAATATTTGATCCTGCAAACTTTCTGGATGAAAATGGCTGTTTCCAAATGAAAGATGCGTTCATGCCTTTTTCTGCAGGTATTATTTATGTATCACCTTGTCTTTTATGTACTTCTTTCTGAAAGATGAGTCATTCATTTAAAATAGATATTAAACAGTGTAATAAATATGTAATTTGTTTAATTTATATATATATATATATATATATATATATATATATATATATATATATATTACAATAAAATATGTATATTTCTTGTTATTTAATGTAGTTCTTTTATTTGTTTGGAGTGAACTACTGTCTCTCTACTGTTGCGTAGACTGGAGTGGGGGTTGACATTTTTATCTCTCTTCAATACAATGCTTTCTTTACTGCTGCATAGACTGGAGTCGGAATAATACATTTGACCCCTTCCGAGTCCAACCCTTTCCCAACTGTTGCACAGACAGGAGTGGGAAGAGTACATTTTACCCCTCTGCAATCCAACATTTTCCCTCCTGTTGAACCAATTGGAGTGGGAATAGTAAATTATTACCCCTCCTGACTCTAACCATTTTCACTGACTGGGGCGGAAATAGTAAATTGTATCCCTCCGCAATCCAACACTTTTCCTTCTGTTTCACAGACTAGAGTGGGAATAGTATATTCAACACAAACAATATCTTACTTTGAAAAAGATACTAATAGGGTTTACAATAAACATCTTCCCAACTACTGAGGAAAACTGATGTGTTTAACCCCTTTGCTGCTGCTGTCAGCCAACAGCTGTCAAGAAGCACTTCCTCTGTACTGCTGCACAAGTTTGTTTGCCTACGCAGCCCCGCCCACTTGATTAAACCGCCGCACCACAGCGGAATGGCCGTCGCGGTTAAGCGGTTAAGACAAATAAAATAAAAATTGGAAGGTTATTTCTACGATTGTTTTCATGAATAAAAATCACATAAGGTTTGCAAATAGATATGATGAACTAAGAGCTGTACATTTTAGATGAAAAAATATTGTTTGCAATCCTAATTATATAAAAATAACAAATGCATCAGAGTACCCTGCCTGTAAAACTTTCATCTAACCCACTCTATTATGACTTCTTTAAAACAGTGATGCTCCTGCTGGCTCTGCTGTTGGAATACTTACTCCAATGGTCAATGGAGTATTGGACATCATAGTAAGGACATTAGACTGCCAACAATATTTGAAGTAGACAATCTGATTAATTTTTTGTTTGTCATTGCCAGGAAAAATCTGAAGGGACAGAAAATAAGGACAAATTACCCCCACACACAGGTGAAAACTCTTAGGGTGTGGCAGGGCAGGACTGGGAACCAAAACCGGCCCCGGCAAAGTGCTCGGCCACCCCCACCCCCAAACTTGGGGGGTTTGGAGGTGCCGCCGAGCTCTTTGCCAGGGCCGGTTTTCACCCGATTTTGTTACAGGGCCAATTTTGCAGCTATGCTGCAAAAACGGCCCTGTAACAAAAGCAGACCCTAAGGGCCCAGAACCGGCCCCCACCCGTGCAGCGCAACGGGGAATTGCCCGGTGCTTGCTATGGCCAGTCCGGCCCTGGGGTGGGGCAGTTATTTGTTTTTGAATAGTAAACCTCCATTTTGGTGTGCTTTTGAAAAGAAAAAAGTTATATGTGCAACAATCAGAAAGATGGCAGTCGCAGACCAAAAATGCAGTGCCTTCGGAGAAATTGGCATCACAGCAGTTCCTGTGAAGACAAAGTGATCACTGCTGGACTGGCGGTGATCTGTAAACATGTAATGGCCTCTGCCGCCCTGACAGATGGGAGGGCCACCTGCTAAACCTAAAATCAGGCCCTTTATTGTGAATATAAGAAAAAAATATGCAGTCATAAAGATACAGGATGGGCTTAGTGAGTACTAGGCAAAGGCAGACAGGCCATGGAGTAAGGCAAACATATGTTCAGGCACATTAATAAGGTTCTGCATTCATTTTCACAACAAACAATTTGAGGTGTCAATATGGGCCTGTTACATTATTTTTATATATGCTCCTTAGGATGCGGGCAGCACTAGAGTATTATAATGATCTGCACAAGAGTATTATAATTTTAGTTCTGCATATTAGAGCGCAGAATGCACCAACACCATGACTCCTTTGCATGGAAACCACAACATAAAATGCTGTGATACACTCACTTAACAAGATTGCTAAGTAGCGAGATTATAAGGCAGCCTCATGGCTAATGGTGTCAGCCTCTATGACTAATTTTTTTGCGCTTAATAGTGTGGTCCACACCAATATCCCTGCATTTGTATGGAAAAATCAGGAGCGATAACATTAGCTGCTGGGGTTGCATGCATAATAGGATCATTAAGTAGCAGAGGACTAGCCTGTGCTTTCTTTTTCGACTCCTCTCAGACCCTATGCTAAATTTTTGTCTATAATCTCTCCTGGTCCAAGCTTCCACAATTCTCTTGATGTTTATTTTTATCATGTCTTTAAAACACTTTAAAATGTTAATCTTGCACTCTGTCATAAATGTTTATGGTTTTAATTCATCGAATTAAACATGCTTTGTACTTTGCAATAAGATTCTACTATAACCACACCAGAAGCAATATATTGCTCTTTCATAAAATTAAAGAATGCCTTAAGGCATAGCCCACCTATACTCATCCCTAGTAGCTCTTCTGGAATTAAGTCAATAGAAACTAAAGCACTATGCATAACCAGAACATTAAGCAAACCAAAGCTGTGCTGGGTTTGATTATGGTATAAGCACAGTAGTGGGAATCTGCAAAACCATCTATTGTACATTGTTCCTTCATTTATTTATTTCCACTTCTCAAAATTAAACAAATACATGTGCGGATACCTACCCCACCACCTTCTGGCCATGCAGACATTCATTAAACCTGAGTAGGGATTTGAGATGTAGGCGGCTGGTGACATTTGAAAGTGGGGGGGGCGTAAAATTTTAGATGGAGTGTACCGCGGCGAGCAAGCAAGCCCTAACAACCGAAGGAGGGTTCGGGGGGTTCTCCACCGAGAAATCTTTGAAAAAAGAGTGGGCAAATGGTGCATTTTAAAATACATTTTAGAAAGCAAAGTTGTACTGTGCACCCTTCCTGCCAGTATGAATGTCTATGCATTCTGGGAAAGTGGGCAAACATTGAAGTGAGCACAAATCGAGTTCTCCTACTCCCATTTTTATTGTTAATTTACTGCTCTATCAGACTATTTTCACCACTCCTTATTACATGACATTTTTTCAATTAAGATGTGCCTCAATCTGCTTTGTTCCACCAGTGGAAATTAATCTATTTATTTTTGCATGTACTAATGCTGAGCTACCATCCAGCCACTGCTGCCTTCGTTCTTCAGCCCCTGCCACCTAAACTCACAACCACACTTTGGTCTCATCCCCACTTCCTTCCCAACACACTAAGCCCACAACATTCTTTATTTATTATATTTTGCCAAAAGAATCTGTCATAATGGCTCTCAAATTCATCTATGGACAAAGATCTTTAAACAAAATCTAGATAGTAGAAAGCCAAAGCATGCTATGTTACTACTACCATTAACACGGCCGTAAACAAATCCCAGACTCTCTTTAACACTGTAAAAGAGTTGGCTGGAGAGAATTCAAGAGCGGAGGTTATCCCTCTCAATACTCAGCAGTGCCAGGATCTGGCGTCTTTTTTCACTGAAAAGATTGAGAATATTGTCTCTGACAGAAACAGTATTATCACACACAAGCAAGACAACACCCCCCAAGTCCCTAGAGGAAGTTGTCACCTTGAAGCTTGGCCTCCCATTATTTTGGATCAACTGAAGGAACTATTAAAATCTATCAAATCGGGCTCCCCACGTGACCCCATTCCTATCAGCATCATTGGTCAACTGGAGGACTCTACCATGACTTCCATAGCAGAGATACTTAACGCCTCCATAGAACAGGCCACAGTTCCTGCCTTATGGAAACATGCTATGGTCAGTCCCCTGCTCAAAAAGCCGGCCGCCGACCCTACGATATTGACCAATTATCGACCAATATCGTTACTGCCTGCTTTTTCCAAAATTTTGGAGAGGCACATCCATAAGGCTCTTTCAACTTATGTGGAAAATAATGACCTACTTCATCCGTCCCAGTCTTTCAGGAGTGGTTACTCAACCGAGACTGCTCTGCTCGGGGTTACAGAAAAGATCAGGGAGCTTAGGGATGATGGCCAAATGGTGGCATTGGTCTTGTTGGACCTAAGTGCGGCCTTTGACACCATTTCTCACTCCAGACTGCTTGTCAGGCTGGAGGAGAGTGGTGTCGAGGGCAGGGCATTAGAGTGGATTAGATCTTACCTATCCCTCCGCACCTTCCAGATCACCTCTTCTGAGGCATGTTCTGATGTATTCTACTCTCCCCATGGTGTACCACAGGGATCTATCCTGAGTCCGCTATTTTTTAACTTGTACCTACGACCACTGGCCAACCTTGCAGAAAATTTCGGTCTTGTCTTAATGACCTATGCAGACGATTCTCAAATTTTGTTTTCACTCTCTAAATCTGACCCGTCTGCACTAAAAATAGGCCTTCACGAAATATTTAGCTGGATGTCGGCTAACCAACTTAAACTGAATGGGGAGAAAACAGAGATCCTCCTCCTAGGGAATAGTAAAGATCTTTGGAGCAATCCCCATTGGCCGACGTCGTTAGGTAAGCTCCCGCCACCAGCTTCTCAGGTCAGAAACCTTGGGGTCATCATAGATGACAGTTTATCTATGACACAGCAAGCCAACAAAGTGGCAGGCATATGCTTCACCATTCTTAGATGGCTACGCAAAATTGTCTGGATGTTACCACCTACCACCCAGAAGACCGTAGTCAATGCCTTAGTGACATCTCGACTTGATTACGGTAACATCCTGTACCTGGGCTCAAACAAAGCAGTAATAAGACGCTTGCAACTCGTGCAAAACGCTGCTGCCAGACTGCTTTGCAGAATCCCTAGATCCGCCAGGATCACCAAACATCTTAGGGACCTGCATTGGCTCAGGGTTGGAAACCGGATTCGCTTTAAAACCCTGAGCTATCTGTTTAAAATCAAAGCTGGTACTGCCCCAAAGTATCTACAAGACCTTGCCAAGCCTTACCTTCCCAACCGCAGTCTCCGCTAATGTACATCAGCGAACTTCGCGGTGCCAAGGTACAAACGGGCTAGAATGGGTGAGAGATCCTTTTCATATTTGGGTCCAACTCTTTGGAACACATTGCCCATTCATATACGCAAGGAAGAAAATTATATGAGATTCAGGAAAAGCGTAAAAGCCTGGTTGTTCGACAAATAATTGCCTTTGGTTTGTTCTCCCTTTGTTGTGTCTTGTGCTTTGCTAATCCTGGCGCCGGGAAACCCTTTGTGGGTAGCTGTGCGCCCTATAAGTGCTATAAAATAAATAAATAAATAAAATAAATAGTAGAATATGAGCATTTACTTCAGTCATATCACCTTAACAGCTTATATGTTTGTAAAAATAATGTTATAGCCTTATGTCAGGATTCCCAGTGGGAACCATTTTGTTTTTAAAAAAATTATGCATAGTCTGGATGCTGTTCATTTGTGGTCCAATATGTCTCAAAGAGATTCTGGCAACAATGCTGAAGGGAATCACACAGAAGCTAACGATTTAAACTCAGCACAGCTTATTTATGATTGCTGAACTTTTACTTATTATTATTACTGTATTTATATAGCCAGGACTGGAGTAGCGGAGTGCCTCATATAAAACAAGATTACACAGATCTGGTTAGCAACACAGATAAATAACACAGGTGTACAGGTCTAGAAGAAGCGAGATATAAACTACAGATGGTGTCCAAATAGTCATAATTGCTTTTAAGCATATTCCATAAGTGCCCTAAGGTACAACTTGGCCAATGAAATCAGTAGAGCTTTAGGTTTCCTGCTAGTGGTGTGGGATCTTAACCCCTTCCATTCTGATGACGAACCCCAGCCATCAAGCACTACGGTGCTCGTGTGCTGATGACGGCTGGGGTTCGTCACGGCCCGCCCCTGTTTGTGCTGTTTACAGCACACCAGGGGAATCGCGGCCGCATGGAAAGGGTTAACACTGCTGAGGTTTAGTACTACTGACTTGCGTACAGCTGCACTTACAGGCAGAGCTGAGAATGATGAACAGAAAATCTACTGTATTCTCCTGTTTTTAAAGGCAGCAGAGATGGTAGAGAGATTCTTTGTACATTTCACCATTTCTTGGCAATGCAGATTCATTGCAACTATTTCACGCATAGCCCTGAACGGTATGCCTACATAATATGCTGTGTTAAAGGAAAGGCAAGATCTTGTATGCAATAACACATAAAATGCAATACATAACTTTCAAAATGCAACAAGAGAACTATTACATTTCAGATTTTCAAATATTTCATACGCACAAGTGACCAACGATGTTTGGCGTGCTATCTGTCCCTTCACAAAGGATCGTAAATGTCTTCTCAATGCACTCCACAACAGTAAGTACATTTTAGATTGCATGACATCTCAGAGAAACATTGCATTGCTATAAAGGATTTTTCTTCCACCATCCAGGGTCCATTAGGTAACTTGTAACCGAAATTGACAATCTCATCAGCCTAACACAAGTGATTGCACATAAAATCCCAATACATATATAACAAATGGTCTTGCTACATCAAGCACATATATTAGAACCAACTTTGGGCCCATTCAACATCTCATACTTGCAAAGAAAAATCCTGCATAAATGCACCATTGTTTGATTAGAGTCAGAGTGAAAGATTTCTTACAAATCACAGAAATAATACAGCGTTTGAATAAACGTTTTGTTCCATTTATGGAGGGCAAAGAAAAGATATGCGATTGTTGAACTCAGAACTGAACTAAACTATTTGGCAATGTACTCTCTGCCCCCCTCCCCACCCCGACATCAATCCATGCGACAGGCTAAACGGGCCTACTTAAGTTAAAAAATGCCCGCCTGGGCCTTACCTTGTGAACTGCCCAACTCCCGCCGAGTTCAAAGTAGTCATAGCCCCACTGTCCTAGTACTCCTCCGGACAGCAACCTGCAGCAGTACAGTGCTTTGTGCACAGCGGCAAGCAACCAGAGCTAGCTCACCTCAATTGTAATATTGATTCCGATTTGGATCGACTCAGGTGAATCAGGGATTTTAAGAAGCCGTGTTTGCCCTTCAGACGTAGATAAATAGGCAGGGCTCGGCTAGCAACTTGAAAGAACTGACACGCTCTCCCATACAATGCCTGATAAAAACATATTCCTTCATACTTGTTATTAATGACGGAACTAGACAGTTCAAATGCCGATGCATTTGTACAAACTGTCTGAAGAGAGAGCATCCATTCCAACAAAAAATTAACCATTTGGCGACTCAGCCATAAGTCTCCTGCTGGTTCGGTCTGCTTCACTACAGGATTTGACAATCTTTCTGATTAGCCGGTCTGGGAGAGTATTTGTAATCTTGAAACACAGTTCAATGCAATGCTACAGGCAGGGTCAGCTAGCAGGCCGCTCCGAGTAACTCTTGTGGTGAAGCAGGCAGCAGTGACTGGAAGACAAGCATCCTTTAGCAGGCCGCTCCGAGTAACTCTTGTGGTGAAGCCGGCAGCAGTGACTGGAAGACAAGCATCCTTCGCCTGGTAACAGCTCTGTTTCTAGAGGAAGGGAGAACGCACGCCTCCACTCTCCTCGTGACTCTGGTTTGTAGCAGTCCTGTCCACGTCAGGGCGTGGTGACGTCCACACAGAGGACAACGCTGTTACGCCGGCCAATCACTGACTATATGGAGCAGGGCTAATACTGCCCATAATGAGACCCGGATCCCCCGGGTCTCTGCCTGTGTGAGTGCAAGGAGAGGAGGAGGAGGGAAGGGTCTACTGCGTGTGTGTGCATGCGTGGGCAAGTCATAAAAATGACTTGTCCTAAATGCGCACACACTGCTGCTGCCCCCTGCCCTCCCTGCCACGCTGCTGCTATCTGCCAGCCCAGCCTGCCACTCATTGCCGCAGGCCTGGCCCCCACACCCTTCCGCGATGACGTCACTGTAGTTAGTGACTCCGACCAACCTCAAGGCTCAAAATAAATGCATTATGACTCGGTAATTGGTATGTATGCAGTGACGGTCGTCCATGGCTAGTGGGGCAACGCCCCCAACGGACGAACCGCCAATCTCATTCTTGCTTGACTATTTTTGGAATTATCCAGGCACCTGAAGCTTAGTGAGGAATAACTACAGTAAATTATGATTTTGTACCATTGTCTTTAAACTATGTGTTCTCTACTGAATATGCTATGTACTAGAAATCTTGCCCCATAGATCTCTGCCAACTCATTCATTTATATCACTAACTCTCTGACCTAACAGAAGCTTCTTTCAGTACTAGTGGCTATGGGCACAGTGCACAGACATCCTAATCCACTCAGTCAGAGGAAAGCAGAAAGGCATTATGAGTAAGACTACACAAAGTCATAAACATAAAAGAAAGACTTAAAGACTTCAGGTATTTAAGTAGGAGATGCAGTTATGAGACAACCTGCATACCTGCAGTGAAAAATAATCAGATTTGGAAAAAAGTTATTGTGCCAGAAGTCAGTGGAGAGCGTGACGAAGAAAAACTGTATATCTACATTTCACTTGCGAAAGAAAAAAAAAGTTATAAAAAAGTGAGATACAGGAGAGGTCCAACCACAAATTATTAAACCTACATTTGTGTCACCAGTAAGAAAGACCGGGTTTGCATGAAGGATATTGGGTAAGAAAACAAGTGACTAAACAAAGCCACAGTAACATTCAGCCACACTAATTTTTTGAAGAATAATAATGCTGTCTAACTCCCATCATTTATATACTAATCTTTAAGAGTGAAATGTAGTTAACATAGTACTGAGATCATGTACGCACTCAAAAGGTAATGGGAAAATCTTCAGGATCTCAGCACTGATTCAAAATTCAAACAATGTAATCACTAAGGGCCCATTTATGATCGTGGGCAGATCACCACCGCCTGGCCGGTGGTGGCGATCCGCCCGTCATCTGTGCCTGATGGTACAGCTGCAGACGGAAAGACCGTCTGCCACTTTTCGGCCTAAAGGCAATCGTTACGATTGCCTGGTGTGCGGATCTGGGGGATAATATGGTTGCCATGCTGATCAGGCACCACCATCCATATTATGATGGGTACTTTTCTGGGCCTTTCCATGATGGCGTTGCCGCCATGGAAAGGCTGGCAGAAATTGTTTTGAGGGCCCAATACGGGCCCCCAGGGGAGTGGGGGGCTGCGCTTGGGGGGATACCTATGGTACCCCTCCACATAGTGGTCAGGCAAAGATGACCATCAGTCACCACACGGAACCGCCCTTCATCATTTGGGATTCCTTCAAGACCACCTCTAGGGGTGCCACTTAGCTTTCACGGAGGGGGGCCCAGGTTTTGAAAGAGCCATCAACCGATCAGACAGGTCTTGCTGTGGCCTTGCTACTCAATTAAGAGGATGTTAGCACAAAAAAGGGGAGGCCTGATGTCGCAGTGCACTAAAAGGTGTGTAAAGAATAAGAAAAAAGTGTACTAAAATTGGATGAGGGGGTACTGAAAATGAAATTTATTCTGGTGCTACCCACTCTTCCAACATTAAAAAGTAGTCAGTGACAGTCACAAAAATTCAGACCGCCTAGATGTACTGTGAGGTCAACATGTTTCAGCAATTAACGACACGTTCTGTCATTGCTTTCTTCAGGACCAAAAATACTGATAGCTACTGCAACAAAGTGATAAGGAAACAAACCAGGGCTCAAAACCCAGACAAAATAAAACTGATACAGAGATCACCTGAGTCCACTAGGTGTCCGCATTGTTTTCTCCACTCTTCTGAGTCATGTAAATACTCTAGAAACAGTGAAAACATGGAAGTCAAAATAGGTGCCCTGTCAATAAACACCGCGTACAAAGCTCAGTTCATGATTATATACCAGGTTTAAAAGTATCCATCCTAGTGATAGGTGTCATAGTCATATACTCTCTGATCAAAGGGGGGAGGTAAAAAAACTGATCCATTCAGTTTCCTGAGTAAATATACTAATCAAAAGGGGAAGGATCACTAGTCCTGCACAACCTTAGGTATGCAGGAGAAACGTGGGGTGTCCCAGTTAAAAAGACCCTCATGCACGTGATGGGTATGGTGGTAACTTAGCGGTATATCTTGGTTCTCTGCTAGCTAAGCACGTGTGTGCATAATCATCAGGTCGGTTAGGTTATGTAGCCTCCACCAGGAGGTTCTTACCCAAGGTTGATAGAGTAGTGAGCCAGTGAGGAAAGGGATATTTAAAAAGCCCGGAGAACCAGATAGAAAACTTTTATTAAGTCTGGGTTCGGGTCTGGTAAACTCTTGAATAGTGCATATCGTGGACTTATTAAGAGTAACAGATGCACTCAGAGTATAGGAATCAAAAATAATGAGGGGGTTTAAAATTGGTCGACATGTTTCTGCCTCAATTGCCTGAATTAGGACTTACGGGCGTTCATCAGGACCACTAGGTGAATAATGTGAAGAAAATTATAAATATAAAGTGCTCTAAAATCAGTGGTGAGAAATAGGGAAATTATCAACCTGTTTCTTTGCAATGGAGGTCTCAATGTACCTCGCGCGTGTAACTAGCGCGCTTCAGTCGGGTGGCCGAGCTCCAGGCGGACTTCTGTGTCCGTTGCTGGCGTCCTGTGTGTACGCGCTGTTCGTGCCGACCCGGAAAAATCATATACACCCGTAGCACTATACAACTAAGTGCTGATGTCTCAACATTGGATCAATTTACAAATGCCAAAATAAAGAAACTGAAACCATCTTACCAGACTCGTAAGAGGTACAGACCTCACCCCACCTGGCCACGGCTCCGGAAAAAGGGGAAGCACCGCTCTATGAGAGAAGGAAACAAGTACACAGCTACATTTTACATGACTGTTTCAAAAAATGATAGGACTCCAAATTTACGAGTCGCACTTCCCAACAGACTTTAAACATCGGGAAAAGTATAAAGATCTTTGTAAAGCAGGAGGAAAACAGGGCCTCTATCTTCCCACCAAGAGGAGCATTCAAAGTTTGAAAACCCTGAATAGTCGCGCTATCATTATGGCAGCCTATCAGTCCGTCGGTACTCCGGAAATTGGCATCTGAGCCGATTGGGGAGGTGCCGAGACATTCCATGGCTCCGGTATATGACGCAGCGCGTCGTTGGCCATGCGTGTTCGCGGGGTTTTTTGCACGTTTGCGGGGCTTTTTGCGTGTTCGCGGGCCGCTTGCATGGCGAAGTTATCCATGTGGTCGTGTATGGGCACAGCACCCTCTGGTTCACCACTGCCACCCTCTGGTTCATCACTGCCACCCTCTGGCTCACCACTGCCATCCTCTGGTTCACCCCTGCCACCCTCTGGTTCACCCCTGCCACACTCTGGTTCACCACTGCCACCCTCTGGTTCAGCACTGCCACTCTCTGGTTCACCCCTGCCACCCTCTGGTTCAGCACTGTCACCCTCTGGTTCACCACTCCCACCCTCTGGTTCACAACTGCCACCCTCTGGTTCATCACAGCACCTCTGGTTCACCACTGCCACCCTCTGGTTAACCACTGTCACCCTCTGGTTCATTACTGCCACTCTCTGGTTCACCACTGCCACCGTCTGGTTCACCCCTGCCACCCTCTTGTTCACCACTGCCACCCTCAGGTACATCACAGCACCCTCTGGTTCACCCCTGCCGCCCTCTGGTTCAGCACTGTCACTCTCCGGTTCACCACTGCCACCCTCTGGTTCACAACTGCCACCCTCTGGTTCATCACAGCACCTCTGTTTCACCACTGCCACCCTCTGGTTAACCACTGTCACCCTCTGGTTAAGCACTGCCACCCTCTGGTTAACCACTGCCACTCTCTGGTTCACCACTGCCACCCTCTGGTTCACCCATGCCACCCTCTGGTTCACCACTGCCACCCTCTGGTTCACCCCTGCCAACATCTGGTTCATCACTGCCACCCTCTGGTTCACCCTCTGCCACCCTCTGGTTCAGCACTGCCACCCTCTGGTTCAGCACTGTCACCCTCTGGTTCATCCCTGCCACCCTCTGGTTCATCAGTGTCACCCTCTGGTTCATCACTGCCACCCTCTGGTTCATCACTGCCACCCTCTGGTTCACCACTGCCACCCTCTACCGAGACCTTTTGTGACACAGCAGCAGCACAAAAGATGTGCCATGGGGCTGGGTGTTAACAACATGACGCATCTGAGAGTTACGTCACGTTGTAAAGCCCTGCGCCATCAGGAGGCGTTCCGGCGCAGGGGAGGGCGGTCCTGCGCAGGAACGCCACCTAAATGTGGCTGAGTGAAATCTACAAGATTTCACTCAGTCACTTTTAGGCAAATGCTGCATCAAAACCCTGCGCCTGCTTGAAGCAGGCGCAAGGCTTGATACAGCATTAGGGAGATAGGGCCCCCCAGAGCATTTCTGGAGCTGCGTCGCAAGCGCGATGCAGTTCCAGCAATGCGCTGCTTTTACGGCACAGATGCATGACGCATCTGTGCCGTTTTTGCCACATGGTGCGCCGCATTGTAAATGCGGCGCACCATGGGTGGCGGAGCTGCAGCGCACAATAACTGGCGCATCCCTGGGGATGCGCTAGTTATTGTAAATCTGCCCCTATACATTTAGCCAACGAGGGAGCACTTACTGATTAGACAGCAGAAAGTACTCCAGTTGAGTAGAGGTATTGCACAAAAAGGTTTCATCTTCGTGGACAAACACGCAGGGCGGGATTCATTCTGCCCCCTGTTAGAATTTGTTTTTTGTGCCCTTCTGCCCTCTGTTAGACTTTTTTTCCCTTGTTTTTCTGCCCTTCTGCCCCTGTTAGACTCGTTTTTTGTGCCCTTCTGCTCTCTGTTAGACTCATTTTTCCCTTGTTTTTCTGCCCTTCTGCCCTCTGTTATTCCCTTGTTTTTGTGCCCTTCTGCCCTCTGTTAGACTCATTTTTTGTGCCCTTCTGCCCTCTGTTAGACTCGTTTTTGTGCCTTTCTGCCCCGTTAGACTCGTTTTTTGTGCCCTTCTGCCCTCTGTTAGACTCGTTTTTCCCTTGTTTTTCTACCCTTCTGTCCTCTGTTAGACTGTTTTTTTGTGCCCTTCTGCCCTCATAGACTCCTTTTTCCCTTGTTTTTCTGCCCTTCTGCCCTTTGTTAGACTGCTTTTTGTGCCTTTCTGCCCTCTGCATCACCACATCATCACTCAGCGCTACCCCAGTATCACTCAGCACCACCACATTATCACTCAGCACCACCACATTATCACTCAGCACCACCACAGCACCACTCAGCACCACCACAGCATCACTCAGCACCACCACAGCACCACTCAGCACCACCACAGCACCACTCAGTGCCACCACAGCATCACTCAGCACTACCACAGCACCACTCAGCACCACCACAGCATCACTCAGTACCGCTACAGCATCACTCAGCACCACCACAGCACCACTCAGCGCCACCACAGCATCACTCAGAACCACCACAGTATCACTCAGCACCACCACATTATCACTCAGCACCACCACAGCACCACTCAGCACCATCACAGCATCACTCAGCACCACCACAGCACCACTCAGCACCACCCCAGCATCACTCAGCACCATCCCAGTATCACTCAGCACCACCACAGCACCACTCAGCATCACCACAGCACCACTCAGCACCACCACAGCACCACTCAGCACCACCCTAGCATCAATCTGTGCAACCATTCAACAACAACTGGTTCAAATATGTTCTCTCAATGTTTCAAACTTTATTACAAATGTCACAAAAAGATGTTAATTTTTCACTTCTGTTCTTGGATTTTCGTCACAATAAAATACACTGAACATATTCTTCACAAAAGTTCTCTACAAAAGTTTAAGCTATTGCCATTATAAATTAAAATCACTTTTATTTAAGTATTAATTATTTAAAAAAATTAAAAGCCATTGTAATTTGTAATATCAATATAGCTAAGTCACGTAAATACAAAACATGTTGCATTACAAATGCTATAGGTGTCACATTTGCGAAAAGTTATAACTATTGGCATTGTAAATGACAAAGCTATTCATTTAGCTATTTTCAAAACCAACACATAAATTTAAAAAATTGTCATTTACAAGACCAATAGCTCAAACTTTCCTAATGCGAGACATATTGCATTGCAAATGCTTGTTTTTATATCTGTCAGTGCTTCCTGTTGAGGTTTAATTTTCGTGACAGGCGCCTCATTGCCTACTTGTATCTATTCTCTGACCCTGCTTCAAGGGTCAGAGCAGGGTCAGAGAGTAATTGCAAGTAGGCAATGAGGTGCCAGGAAGCACTTATAGGCTTACAGCAGCAGGTGCCCAAGTTGAAGTTAATTTCTTTGTAACCCTTTTGTAAAAGGTTACAAAAAATTAGCTTCAACTTTTGCACCTGCTGCTGTAACCCTGTTAGTGCTTGGCTGAAAATTCGTCCCCGCTGATTCGCGGATTTACAGCGATTTCGTGAGATTCGCGGATCGCGAAATCGCGGAAAATCTGCAAATTCCGCTCGCGGAACAAAATTTCAGACCATGCCTAATAGATACACACAATGGTATGATCATCTAGTTTTTCTTGTTACTTCACAGTTTGTGTACACTCCAGCTCAGTTGTGTTAGACTGAGGTTCCGTGACAATTGTAAGTGGTGTTTTCGACTCGCTCGAATATGGTCGAGTCTAGTATCTATGAACCGCAAATGACGAGTTTAGTAGGTGTGCGCAGTTTCGCTGTGCTAACTTAAACCGTTCGTTTGTTATGTGGGCATTTCATCTGTACCCACGGGTTCCATCTTAGATACGGCATCCATTTTGTCTCTTGCCCTCAAGTAGTCAGCGAACGGACGTTGTCCGCTTCGCGACCCTGGGACTCCCAAGATATTTGTGGAAGACACATGTCCTTTGAAAGTGTCTTTATGACGAGGGGGTTGCTACTGTAAGGCAGGTGGCGCCGCTCGAGGCTCATCTTGCCGCACGGACTTATTGTCTCAGCCGTGCATCTCATTAGGCACGTCCCTTTGATGCCTGTATCTCGTGTTTCCCGACACCTCCCCTTTTACACCCTTTCCGATCTCCCCACTGTCCCCGTCTTCCTCTGCACCTGTCTTCGTTCCTATTTCGATCTACTTTACTGCTGATTGGAATTTGCTAATGGTGGGAAGATGGGTTTTTACAGTTGGGAACCGCCAAATGTTTCCGCACTTATGTTCCGGACCTTGTATGTTTCAAAGCGACCAAAGCGACCCCTCTGGGAGCTAGATGTGGGAACTGAGTTGTAAACCTTTGTGTTCAATGTTAGCCTATGGGTAAAAACTGTATAAAAGGAGCGATCCACAAAACCAATTTGAAGCAGTCTCCCCAAGTTGCACGTGTTGTGCTTGTCGTGACTTCTGTGTTCCCTGCAGTAAATAAACCTTGACTCTTTGACGCCGAAGGAAGTGTCCCGTGTCTCTGTGACTTGTACGCCGGAGCAGGTTACCCACGAAGGTTTCAGGTGTTGTGCCCTGGCACCGCTGGGTCCAAAAGAACCCAGTCCTTCAGTTGGCGCCCAACGTGGGGCTGCATCAGTGGTACCGGTCCAAGCCCGACGATCGTGAGGAACTTCGTGTGAAATCTCCGAGGGAAGGTGCACCCCGCTTCATCGATCCTGTTGTCGAAATAAGTGGCCCGAAGACTTTTCCCGCGAAGATTCCCGCCTCCTAACGGCTGCGACGGACTGCTGCCCTGACTGTAGACCTGTTTTGGCGCCTGGCGTAGACCTTTTGTATAGCGAGACGATTGACGGGCCTTCCTGAGGACGCCATTGATCTTTGAGTTAAGTATTTGTGGGTCGCTCCCAGAATCCTTGGTTGTAAACACTTTAGCGAGTGTTTTTTGTTGTAGACACTTTAGCGAGTGTCTTTGTTGTAAACACTAGTGTTTGTTTTTGTTGTACACGCTGTGTGAGTGTTTTTGTCGGTGACACTTTGCTAAGCGTACTTTGTTGTGGTATTTGTTTGACGACTGCAGCCGCCAAAGACCGAGGGTTTTGTTCTTGCTGGGACTTGGTAAATCCCGTAACCCTTGAAGTTTGTGAAACTCGGCTAGCGTGCAAGATGCCTGGTCGCAGTACTTTGTTCAGTTGCTTTAGATCTTGTGGTGCGGATTCCCTGCTGGAGGACTCGTGTCCGATACCTCCGGTAGGAACTCCTACTTATGACCTATATAGCAAACATGGGCTAGGCCCGATTGCTTTTAACGATTATTGGATAAAATATACAAAGAAAGACGGCGATCTTCGTTGGCCACCTCATGGTAGCTTCGAAGCGTCGATCTTAGATAATTTGGAAATTAAGTTGTTTGAACGTAAATCTAGGCCGGCCATGTTTGATGCCTTTCGGCTGTGGCGCAAAGAAGCCCGACAGAAAGAGATCAGACAGAATAAACGTAGTGAGCGAGATAATGTTGCTACTATTGTGAAGAAAGCTGAGCAGTTTCAGCGTGATAAGGAGGATAAGGATAAGGAAGTGTTTGAGAGGCTGCAACGTATGACCATAGATAAATGCTATCCTGCTTTGCCTACGGAGTCAGATAAGAAGGAAGAGGCAGTTGAGGATCCTTTAATGTCCTATCTTATGAAGTCGCCACCTCCGTACGTACAGGGTACCGCAGCTCCTGTGGTCCCTGCCGTACCTGTTCTCACACCTGTTATTCCTCCGCCTGTTCCTCAACCTGCACCCGCTCTTCCGACTGTTCCTGCTCCTGTGCCTGTTTCTATTCCTACTGCTCCTCCGCTTCCACATACTCCTGCTCACACTACTGATCCTGTGTTGTTAACCCCTGTTGTTGCTACTGTTTCTACTCCTTCTCTTGTTAGTCCTGTGTCTTATTCTTGTCCCTCTACTCGTAACCGTAATTCTCCCATTGCGGCTAGCTTCTTTCAGTCGCTCGGACCTGTTTTTGGGTCCGCTGGTTCTGATGGTCCTCAGAGACGTAGCCAGCTCCCTGCTAATAGAGAACGCGCTGCGCTCTACAATATGGCGATGGGTTGGATGGACAATCCACAGAGAAATCCACCCCGAGTTGTTCTTGAAACATTTAGTCAATTCAACATACCGACTCAGAGATATGTGTTTGACGAAATGTGTAAACTTTTACATGATCAGATAGCGGCCGTTGCGCCTGACGAGGTGCTGACCGCCCTGTCTAATCTTCGGCTTCAGTTCGCTACTGGACTGATAGTCGATACTAATGTCCGACGTGCTATCGAGCAGTTGCTGTCTTTTCGCCTCGCTCCTATTCCTCACGCACTGTTCGTTGAGGATCTTGAACGCCAACAAGCCGAGCCTGGTCAATATCCTATGCGTGAAGTTCCGCCGGTTTGGGTACCAGCTGATAATACTGGTGCCCAGCCAGTTCCGGCGCATTTCCAGAGAGTGTGGATACACCTCCCATGGAAACGATCGGAAGTGCTTCAGGTGAAACAAACTTTGCCCGATCCTCGCAAAAATCCTGCTGGGTATTATAAGGAATTATCACAGCTCGTAGATGCCACGGTAATGAATCTTGCCGATATCGACATGTTGTTTGGCAATGTCGTACCGCAACCGGTATGGGCTAAGATTCGTCACCAAGATCACACAAATGAATTAGGTGGTGATTGGGCTGCTATTACAGCGGCAGACGCTGGACAAGCGGCTGCTACTAAACCCGATCAGTTGATTGAACTTCTTCCCCAGCGAATCATTACATTAATGAAAACGCTCATGCCAGCCATGAGGGTAAATTGGGACAAGTTGTCAGCCTGTAAGCAAAAGAAAGATGAGAGTGTTTCAGACTTCTTTACGAGGTTTGAGGAAACATTCGTTGACCATAGTGGACAGGATATGGGTACTGAGGGTGGACAACGGCTGTTTGTGGACAAATTTGTATCGAACTTATTGCCCGACTTGTGCAATAAATTGAAGAATTCAGAAAGTGCGTGGGCCGTTTCTACCTCAGCTCAGATTCTGGCAACGGCACAATATTACGAAAATAGAGAAAAAGAGGAAACTGACCGCGCTGATAAAAAGACAAAAGAGCTGAAAACTAAAGTGTTGTTGCAACAAGCATATCCGCCGCGTTCTAATCAGAATGCGCCTCAACAGAATAGATCTCAGTCGCAATCGAATCGATCGCAGTCGCGTAATGATTCCTCTTTCAACAGATCTTCATTAGGGTACAATCAATGTGCTTATTGTAGACAGGAGGGACACATTAAATTTGATTGTCCTGCTTTAAATGATCGTAATAGTGGTAATTCGTCTAGAGGAGGCCGTGGTGGTTCACAGAATGCATCACGTGGTAGAGGTCGTGGTGTTCAGAACGACCGTTCTGACAACTCATCAAATTCTAATAATTGTTTCGACCAACGTGGATCATCACAAGGACGATCTGCGCAGTACAATGTAGACGATTATTACGTCGATCAGGGAACTGACGACAGTAATTACTAGGACAGCCAAAGACAAGGAGAGGGAGTGGTATCAGTTCCGGTTGATCAGAGAGGGCCTTACGTCGCAGTTGCTACATCGGGCGTCGTTGAGCCTTTTCTGTTGGACACTGGTGCAGCGAAAAGTTCTATCATGCATTCGAAACTCCCTGGCGCACCTTTGTCTGGCTTAACAAATGTTTCCGTTGGATTCTCTGGCGCCCCCGTTAGCAATCCAGTTTCGCGCCCTTTGCCCCTTAAAATTGGGCCTCGTGAGCTCGAAGCTCCGTTGATTCTAACCACTGGTTGTGGTGAAAATCTTTTGGGCCTGGATTTGCTTAAACGTTTGTATGCAACTTTGTATTGTTCTCCCGCGGGTGTAAAGCTTACGTTCGGAGAGAAAGTAGTCTCTCCTATGTATTTGTCCCTCGATAAGCTTCCACCGGAATTGGATTCTCTTCCTGCGTCTTTGTGGGCGACGGGTCCAAACGATGTGGGCCTACTTGATATCTCCCCTTATGTTGTTCAGTTGAAATCTAATGTGCGGTTGCCACGTATTCCCCAGTACCGTATCTCCCTTGATGGTGAACGAGCTTTGTTAGCGATCATCTATGATTTGATCGAGAAAGATGTTATTGAGGAGACTCGGGGAAACGTGTGCAACAGCCCTGTACTGCCCATTCTTAAACGTACTGATCCTACCAAACCGCCTGTTTATCGTTTTGTTATCGATTTACGGGAGGTGAATAAAATTGTGGTTCCTCAATTTCCTGTTGTGCCTGACATCACGGCGCTACTGACTCTGGTTCCAGCTACTGCTTCGTGGTTCTCGGTGATTGATTTGAAAAATGCGTTTTTCAGCATCCCGATCGCCGAAGAGAGCAGGGACCTTTTCGGTTTCTCTCTTGGTGGACGTAGCTTCCGGTTCAAACGCGCTCCTCAAGGCTACTGTGAAAGTCCATCGATTTACAGTCAAGCTTTGAAGGGTCAACTGGATGCGTTTAGGTTGCCGGTTGGTGCGGCTTTAATCCAATACGTCGACGACTTATTGGTGGCTGCTGATACTCAGGACATTTGCAAAGCTGCTACGGTATCGTTGCTGCAACATCTCTGTGAGTTAAATCACAAGGTGTCACCTTCTAAACTCCAATATTGTTGTCAAGAAGTAACCTATCTAGGTCACTTATTGTCAAAGGAGGGACGGAGATTGACCCCAGAGAGAATTGCAGCGATTGCGCGAATGGCTGTGCCACAAACCCAGAGAGATGTGCGTGCCTTTCTAGGTATCACGTCGTACTGCAGGCAGTGGATTCCTAATTTTTCATTGCTAGCGAAACCATTGGTGGCTCTTACGTGCAAGGATGTTTCAACTCCTTTACCATGGACGGAAGAATGTCAGAAAAGTTTTTCTGAATTACGTGATTCATTGTGTTCGGCTCCTGTGTTAGGTACCCCTGATTACAGCAAGCCGTTCACGTTATATGTTCACGAGAGAGAAGGTTGTGCGTTGAGTGTCTTAACGCAACCTTTTGGTGGTAAGCAACGTCCATGTGCATATTTTTCCTCGACCTTAGACCCAGTAGCTAGAGCATTGCCGAGTTGTTTGAGAGCAACTGCGGCAGCTGCGGTCTCTATCCGACAATCAGCAGGATTGGTCATGGATAATATGCTTACGGTGATGGTTCCGCATGCAGTCGATACTCTTTTGAATCGAACGAAAACTCAGCACTTGACGAGTGCGAGGTTGTCTGGGTACGAATTGACGCTCTTGGCAAGCCACATTCAGATAAAACGTTGTAATGTCCTAAATCCGGCAACTTTGTTACCGATTAGTGCAGAGTCAGATGAAGTAGCAGAACATGACTGCTACTTGCGTACAGAGGAGGAAACAAAAGGTCGAGTGGACCTTAAAAACACCCCATTGGAAGACCCTGACGGCACCCTGTATGTGGATGGGTCATGTTTTAAATTGCCGAATGGTGATGTGACTACTGCTTATGCTGTTGTGACGTTGAATACTGTTGTTGAGACTGCGAGATTGAATCAGAATTCTGCCCAAGCTGCAGAGCTGATTGCTCTTACTAGAGCATGTGTATTAGCAAAAGGGAAACGTGTGAATGTGTACACCGATAGCCAGTATGCTTTCGGTGTAGCGCATAGCTTTGGACGGTTGTGGCGAGAACGTGGTTTCTTCACGTCGCATGGCACGAAAATACAGCATGGCCAGCTCGTGAACGATCTTTTGGATGCATTGACTTTGCCTGCTCAAGTTGCGATTGTTAAGTGTAGTGCGCATCGTAAGGTGACGGATGATGTTGGTCGTGGTAACGCGTTTGCAGATGAGATTGCTAAGGAGACTGCCCGGAACCTTAACACTCGAATGTATGTGACGAGTTCGGTGAGGTGGCCTACAGAGTCGAGTATGTGTGAGAATACCATAGAGAGCGTGAAAGCTATTCAGAATGAGGCCACCGACACGGAAAAGATGAAATGGAAAGAAAGTACGGGAAGGTTGGATGTGAATGGTTGCTGGATTGATTTGTCAGATCAGAAAAGATGGATGTTGCCTGATGCGTATGTGCTGGCCGTTGTGACAATGGCACATGGGTTAGCACATATTAGCGCGAAAGGTATTTGCAAGTTGTTGGCTGATGTGTGGAAGAATGATGGTATTACGAAGTGTGCTGAACGTCTGGTGAAGAATTGTATGGTGTGTATAATGTACAACCCTGGCAAAGGAACCCCAACTCCCCCTGGCAGTTTTGCTCCTCCTTCGTATCCTTTTGAGGTGATACAATTGGACTTCATCCATATGGAGCGATGCAATAACCTGAAATATGTTTTGGTTGTGGTTTGCGCATTCTCTCGATGGATCGAGGCCTATCCCCTCAAAGATAATACTGCTTTGTCTACTGCGAAAATCCTACTGAAGGAATACTTTCCTCGGTATGGAATGCCTAGAGTCGTGTGGTCAGATAACGGAAGTGAGTTTGTTGGAAGTGTGATGAAGAGTGTGTGTAAGGGCCTTGGAATTAATCAGAAATTCCATAGCGCCAATCACCCCCAGTCAGCTGGATTGGTTGAAGGGTACAATGGCACCCTTAAACTAAAACTTGCGAAGATTCAGGCTACGACTGGACTTTCGTGGCCTGACGCTTTGCCTCTAGCATTACTGTCAACTAGGGCGACTGTACACTCCCGAATAGGGCTTAGTCCCTATGAAATAGTGTTCGGCCGTCCTGCGAATGTGTGGGGGGTTCCTAGGCCAGGTATATTTGTTGATCTTGAGTATCCGATGTTGATTGACTACTTACATGACTTGACTGCTAAACTGAGATTAATTCATCAACAGGTTTACGACGCCTTGCCGACGCAGACGGAGGGTCCAGGCCACCAGCTCCAGCCCGGTGATTGGGTTGTCACCCGTAACTTTTCACGCAAGAAGAATCTGGACCCCCGTTTTGTTGGACCTCACCAGGTGCTCCTGGCCACGAGGACTGCCGTTCGTCTTGAGGGACGGAAGAATTGGGTACATGCTACCCATTGTAAACGAGTCCCTATTCCTTTGCCGGCAGACCCGTGGGTGAGGAAAGGCATTGCGTCAACAGAAGCAGAGACATTGCCGGCGTTTGTACCTTTTAGCGACGCACAGCTTGTTGGTGAACACTCAGCGCAGCAGAAAGCCACTGTTGGAACATTGTCAGCAAAAGACTCAAGACCAAATCAACAAACTGATCAGCAGGACGCTGTCCCTTCAACGGATCCTTTGTTCGACGAACAGACACGTCCCGGGAAACATCGATATTCTTTGCGTTCTCATACTAAGGACAAATAAAAAATTTTTCTTGCTTTGCTGAAACTGATAACTGCAATATCCTCGTTTCCCCTGATCAACGTTGAACATTTCGTATCATTGAAAATTGTTTGTACATGTATTAAGATTTTTTGTATCTTTTTCCTTCCACAGCTGATTTTTGTGCTAAATAAAATACATATTGTGTATTGAGGGCCGTAGGGCCGCGCGCGTACTTCCTTCTGGACAGTAGGTCTTGACGCTAGGTTAAAGGCCGTCGGTTCCTAGGAACTCCTGGGGATTGACTATTGCTGCACAGAACGAAGTGCGTCAAGAAACGTTGCGGACGGTCGTAGGGACATGGCATTTTCGAAGCTGAACGATTTGGAAGGAGCTCAGGCGTATAGAGTCAAACTGCAGAAACTCAGTCGTACTAAATGTGTTGTATTCCAATTGTTTGTACTGTTTTTAACTGCTTCTGCATTCTTGGCGGGTGGGGTGTATTATGCTATGTCTTACTTTTTACTTCCTACCCCTACTCCTACTCCTTACCCTAACCTTACTTCTATTACTGTTACTGTTTCTCCCCATTCCTTTCACATCTTGCCGGAACACGAACAGGCTAGACGTGTAGAATTCCGCAACAATTCCTTTATCCAGCTCCTCCATCAGCATCAGTTAGTGGTTAACACTACTAATTGTTGGGTGTGTGGGTTGATGCCACATACTACGGGTAAGGGAATTCCATATCTGGTGTTACCGTATAGTTCCCAAGGGTCAGCTCGAGCATACCAAACAATGCTTCGAAGCGCACTAGGTTTCCACCCCTCTCCAGAACGTTCCCCCAAACCTGGTCCTACCTCGTACCAGTGGGTGTTATCGATGGCAATACAGGATTTGGAAGATGAGATCCATGATGCTTTTCTCATCCCTAAGGAAGAGGTACAAGCCTATAGGGTCCTGAGTAGAGGGGAATATAGTATGTTCACTAATGAAAAGCAGCTTAAAAGCTCGTCTCCAATATGGGTCGTACCCCACACTGGTAATTTTTGTCTTGTGGGTCGTGGTTCGCAAGCCTCACTTGGAGTAAGTGCTTGCACTGAAAGTTACCTTCTGTCAATGTCCCCGACCCCTGTGTTTCTGGCTGCAAAGGGTACGTACTTCATCTGTCATGATCGTGCATATACATGGTTGCCCTCAGACTTCATGGGCTCATGTTTTGTTGCAAATCTGTTGCCCCCGACGTTCACTGTAGATGCCGATTACCATAAGACTAGAGTTGTACGAGGCGTAATTAGCGAAGAGGATACTGCCGGTCAAGAGGCAGGAGACTTTTTCAAGGGTTTCCTCCCGTTTTGGGGACCTATGGTTAATAGTAGGAACCTGAGACATTTGACTCGAGTGGTAGAATCGACAGCTAACATTACTGCCAGTGCCCTTGGTAATATCACCACAGAACTTCAGGCGGAGAGACTTATGACGTTGCAAAACCGTATGGTTTTAGATGTCGTCTTGGCAGATCGCGGTGGGGTATGTAAAGTGATCCATTCGAGCTGTTGCATTTTCATACCTGATAATGCTCCTACTGTCTATCAAGCCATCTCGAAGTTGCATAAGATCTCCGAATCCATACACGTGGATGTAGGGGATTGGACGCTACTCGGTTGGTTTTGGGGCTTGATGTCGACTTGGGGTTGGAAGATTCTGATGATCATCGGGGTTGTGGTAGTGTTCCTGTTCACGTGTTGCCTTTGTGTGCAGTGTGGTCCTGCCTTATGTGGCCTCTGTGCTACAACGTGTATGAGACAACCACCTGTTACCAAGGGGACTCGGTCGGACAGGGCTATGCTACAACGACATCTTGATGGTCTGATGAATATCGAATATGATTCCGACTAGTGCTTGCCTACATGAGGGCAAAAGGAGCGTCTGAGGTTCCGTGACAATTGTAAGTGGTGTTTTCGACTCGCTCGAATATGGTCGAGTCTAGTATCTATGAACCGCAAATGACGAGTTTAGTAGGTGTGCGCAGTTTCGCTGTGCTAACTTAAACCGTTCGTTTGTTATGTGGGCATTTCATCTGTACCCACGGGTTCCATCTTAGATACGGCATCCATTTTGTCTCTTGCCCTCAAGTAGTCAGCGAACGGACGTTGTCCGCTTCGCGACCCTGGGACTCCCAAGATATTTGTGGAAGACACATGTCCTTTGAAAGTGTCTTTATGACGAGGGGGTTGCTACTGTAAGGCAGGTGGCGCCGCTCGAGGCTCATCTTGCCGCACGGACTTATTGTCTCAGCCGTGCATCTCATTAGGCACGTCCCTTTGATGCCTGTATCTCGTGTTTCCCGACACCTCCCCTTTTACACCCTTTCCGATCTCCCCACTGTCCCCGTCTTCCTCTGCACCTGTCTTCGTTCCTATTTCGATCTACTTTACTGCTGATTGGAATTTGCTAATGGTGGGAAGATGGGTTTTTACAGTTGGGAACCGCCAAATGTTTCCGCACTTATGTTCCGGACCTTGTATGTTTCAAAGCGACCAAAGCGACCCCTCTGGGAGCTAGATGTGGGAACTGAGTTGTAAACCTTTGTGTTCAATGTTAGCCTATGGGTAAAAACTGTATAAAAGGAGCGATCCACAAAACCAATTTGAAGCAGTCTCCCCAAGTTGCACGTGTTGTGCTTGTCGTGACTTCTGTGTTCCCTGCAGTAAATAAACCTTGACTCTTTGACGCCGAAGGAAGTGTCCCGTGTCTCTGTGACTTGTACGCCGGAGCAGGTTACCCACGAAGGTTTCAGGTGTTGTGCCCTGGCACCGCTGGGTCCAAAAGAACCCAGTCCTTCAGTACCCTCTGATATTTTATGTGTTGTTTAATATATGTAGTGGACATATCGGAGCCTGGTCTTAAAAATTCCCTCTGGCCCCAATTAATAGTTGTTGTTTACCCCTCCACATAGCCATACACAAGGTGGCAGGCACCGTGCCGTGCCTGTCACGTTGTGCATGGCTATGAACAACATGCCTATTTAGCATTGCGGCGGGTGCTGCCTACAGCACCACCCGCCGCAATGTTAAAATCAAGAGTACAATGATGTTGTACTCTTGATGTCAACATCTCCAAGCCAGGTACTCTCTAAGCCAAAGACCCAATTACAGATGACTAAAAGGATCTTGCAATTCACTTCCCAACCAGCATTAGGAAAATCAAATATACTCAACAAAAAGATAATCTAGATATGTGGGACTGGAGAAAACCCAGAGAATGTTAAATCATTGAAAATTAACCAGCTGATAACAATGCGTCTTGATCTAAAAGCGGAAGTTGAAGATATGAATGTACTTAACACTTCTTACCACAAAACAACAATGGATACACTAAATGAATCATTGTTACTTACAAAGAAAAAAGAGGAACTAGAAAAAACTATTTGATGGCTCTCCCTGGGCAACATCATTGAGAAAACAAGACATACAAATTTCTAAACCTAATGGAAACAAACTAGTGTCCTAAGAAACCTGCCTGATATGTTAATTGCTTGAAATAAATAGAAAGGGAGCATCATTGACGCCAAAGCTGCCATCTCAAAGACAATTTTAACTCTGTGAAAAATCATTAAAAACCTCCTAGACAGAATATGAAATGCTTTTATCTCCTTATCCCCCATTGTACTCAGATAAATGACACACATGTGATGTAAATTACACATATATTTGCTCCTCAAAATCAAACTTTTTCAATGTTGCTCCTGCAAATTAAAAAAAACAAATCTCTGACAGATTCACATGAATTTAACCATCCCTTCCCCAAGACCTTGAAACATTTTTTATTATCTTGTTTACTGAGGTAACTCAATTTGTATTCTTGCCACCACATCTGAGGAGGACCTTTTGAAGCCAAAGTCCATGTTTGCTTTAACTTATTCATGTATCTCTATCACTTGGATAATGCTGGCATAGTCTAAAGCCTGTCAGTTTAGCACATGGTAAAAATCATCAGATAATGCTCATGAAATGAAATGAATAGTTAGTGTCTCATTAGCAGTTTGGGGTCTTTTTTTATTCAGATTGTGTCTTTGACAAAGGAAAGGTTTACTTGCTTCTCCTCCTGGTGACAGCGGATTGCCTTCCTCTTATACATATCTTCAAGTCATGCACAGATATTATAGAAATGCCCTAAAAAGGTCTGCCTAATCACCTCAGATACTTCAAAATCTTTCCAGTTCCTCCATTGTATAAGGCCTTCCAATAATCTATCAATTTTTCGCCATTAATTACTTTACGCATAGAAGTCTTTGGGAAGCTGATTAGAGACATGACCATAACCTTCCCCTCACATGTTGATGGAGCTACCCTATCCCTTCAAGGTTACCTGATATCCTCTACTTGTCAATTACCCCAGTAAATTCCAGTGCTAGATATGTTGTCAGAATACGAGTCTGAGTCCTCATAAAACAGTCTTTTCACTCCATTCCTCGTTATATACCCTTGTTATTCCCCAAACACTTGATAGTTTCTTTCTAAATTTCAACTGCCATGTGGTGAAATAACATGGACAATGTGGGGAAATGAGTCAAACTTTATTCTCAGAAGATCATTAAAATGGTTCCTTGTTTCCCACCTATGTTTAGTGGTTTAGCTCCTGGTCATCCATTTACCTTAACTCTCTGAACTCCTTGTAGAAATACCTGCAGTTTCCAAAGACTGTAGCACTCTCTTCATAAAAGAGGACATGTAGCAAAACACCCTAAACTTCAAGAGGCAATACATCTTGGTCCTAGTTGTGTTTTAAAGATCTAAAACTTCTTCCTTTTTCAGAACAGCAATGTGCCTCTCCAATCAACATCTCACAATTTTGTGAAGAGAGCTCAAAATGGTGCTCTTTATAAAACATCTCACACTTAATGGCATAAGACTTAATCACATGTGGTGTTAGGCAGTGGCGGCTCACCGTGGGAGTGCTGCAAGGCGGTGGGGTGGGGCGGGGAGGGGCCGGGTGGGAGGGTAGTGGAGTCCGACATACAACGGACAGGGGTAAGGTAAGTAATGAAAAAAATAAAACAATTTACCTTGGACGCGCTGCATCGCCAACTCGGCGATGCATCGTGCGTAAGGTAAATTGTTTTATTTATTTCATTACTTACCTTACTCCTGTCCATCGTATGTCACCGTCCTACTGCTGCACTGTACCTGCTGGACTTGGGAAGCTCCACATTCTTACTTATCTAATAGTAAATGCTAATGCAACTGGAACATTTGTTTGCTAATGTTGGAGACTACAGAGAGGAGTGAAGGACGTCATTGGAAGAGATCAGAGAATAATTTGTTTTTCCTTGAGCCCAAACAGAGGAAAGACAAAATATTTTGGAAGAGGTTAGTTGTACCAGGAGCAGATCTTTGAGATTGTCTCTTGCTTCTTTTCTCATAAAAATATGTGTCTATTGCACTCTCTTTGCTAGGCAAATACACGTAAACAGAGTGAAGCAGGCTCACATTTTTTTAAATGAACATAGTCTGTCTTGCACCGGCGAAGGCATTGCAAGTCCCTGCAAAAGTGCTGCCACCAAAGTGGGTGACTGTCTGCTCCTACAAAACCCTGCCTGGCCCCATAAAGTACTGCATGCTAATGCAGAGTATCAGTAAAGCATAAATGATGGAAGGGTGATCAACCAGTATGTTGAGCACATAGGCAATAGGTCAATAGGCAAAACGCTGGTATTCGTGGCAGTGGAGTACTGCTCGATATGTTAGAAAAAACTTGAATTAAAAGTAGAAATTAGGCAAACTGAGAATTAAGGAGCAGCATTTCTTGCATCTGTCTCACCCACACAGAAATAACCCAATCATAAGGTATCTGAATATTGTGTATATTACTAACTCAAACACCTCTTGTAAATCTAAATATGAGTATTTGTCTCAGTGAATTTATTTTTATAATACTGCACCATTTACCACATCATTTTGGTTGCCTGTTTCTACCAGATATAAGCCCTTTATCTATGTAGCTGAGCTTTTGTTTTACCAGTAGATGCCACAGTTAATGTTAAGGAAGCCTTGAGGTCATATGTAGCAATAACTATCTTCCCTTTATCACCAAGTGGGTTAAAATTAAACTGATAGTTGTGATTGTGATGTAAAATAATGCATCTACAAAATGAATTTATGCCAAATTACAAATGAAGTCTCAGAGATTCATATAATGGTAACATTATCCTTACGAGGATGTACATTAAGATCAAGTGACAGAAGAGCTGACATTCCTGTATTTAGACCTGGAACATTTGTGAAAATGAGGATATGCAAATAATTAAAACACATGGTCAATCCATTACCTGGGGGAATATCACCACTTTCCTTACTGTTGATGAGATTCATGTCCATTCTATTCTGAGGTTGTTTTCAGGCAATGGGAGATTGTCCTCAGAAAGGAGAGTTTGAGGTTGACATGTATGACAGCATTTATTAACATGATGGATTAGAGTTCCTTTTGTGCTACTTTCTGCAAGGTAGTTCCAGCTGTTCCTTATTCACAGGCTATTTAAAAGAAAGTGTTTTTGATTCCCTTCTTGCAGTAACAGGATCTAGGGCTTGGCTTCATTCAGTCATTTATGAGGCCATTTTTTGCAATCTGATGGCTTCCTGCAGCCTTATGACATTGTGCCATAGGGGGGTGCTTATAATGGCCTTTGGGTATCATTGGCTTTGCAGGCTATCTCAGTAGCATAGTTCAGAGGTCCTATTACCTCTCTATTTGCCTCTCTGTTCCTATGGGTCATGTTGGAACGTGGGGGAGAAGGTAATTAAGAATGGTGAGTAAATGGTTGCTGTTATGCAAACGATGTGATCATTGATTTTGCATAACAAATAACGATTGGCCACATTGTGCTTCTGAATTACGTGAGCATTATTGACCCCTTTTATGTGAACACGAATCTATTTTGTCTGTCAAGAGGTCTAGCATGGTCATCAGTGTGATGTTGTCACAAAAGTAAGATGTGGGAGTATACATCTCAAGTACAATATCAACCAAACTCACCCAATTCACAGATTATGATGTATCGGAGGTGTGTTTCATGACTGTTATGAGGACTGCCTAAACTGAAGCGACTGAGAAGTAGTGTGGCATGTTAGGGGTTTGAGTGGTATTTGTATGAGAATATACATACTATAAAGTAGAGGTGGTGTTATTTTCGGTCTGATATTGAATACAGCCATGGGCATAGCTTGGTCAGGGACATAGCTTGGTAAATAAGATTGGAGTGGTGTGAACTTTAGATTTCCCAACATTCAGGCCAGGACAGCTTGTTAAAACACATTTTATGAGAAGCACAACATAACAGGAGATTATTTTATTTATTTATTTATTTTATTTTAGAGGTTTTATATAGCGCTGGCTGGACCCAGAGATACTTTACATGAGTATGAAGATGGTAATGGTGTAACACAATAATTCAACAACATGGAGTACCAACAAGTGAACAAAAGAGAAACAGCTTGAATTTACACATATCAAATAAACAGAAAGATAGTGCAAGAGCTATATACGTATTTAACATGGAAACAGGATATCAGATTCAGTATAATGGTATGGGATTGAGAAAGGCATGAAGGGCAGCAGGTAGTAGGAAGTTAGACGTAAAAAGGGGGTGAGAAGCAGATGGGGGAAAATTGGTAGGAGAGGGGGGTGTGGGAGGGGATGGGAAGGACTGGGAGAGGGAGCGGATGAGATAAGTGGGGGAGGGAGAAAGCAGAGCCAGTGGAATGATTGAGGGAGGGGAGGGGGAGGAGGGGGACAGTAGGAAAGTAGGGGGGGGCAGAAAAGTGGGAGGGGAAGGGTGAATTCAGGGAGCTGGTTAAGACCCCCCATGTTTATTGAGGAGGTGCATTTTGAGGTATTTTTTCAAGTTGATGTAGGAAGAGTTGCATCGCAGGTCTTTGGGGAGGGCAGTCCAGATATTTGGGGCATTACCTGCGAAGGAGCGGTATTGCGTTTATTTCTTTTTTAGCAGGGGTGGAACTAGGAGGAGAGCGTTAATGCTTCACATAGGTTGTGTGCTGCCCACTTTGCAGAGTTTATTGGTAAGGTATGGCAGTGTATTTTGGTGGAGGGCTTTGTGTGTAATGCAAGCGGTTTTGTAGGCGGATCTTCCTTCGATGGGGAGCCATTTAAGGGTTTTAAGGGCTGGGGGGATGTGGTTGAAGCGTTTGTGTTGAGGTTGATGTCACGACCAGGAGAACAAAGATAAGTGCAGTCTTCTTTATTTAAGATATTGGCAACATAAGTAAGGATTTCCGTCCTGCCTCAGCAACCGCCAGATAGAGAATGCTGAATACAGAACCTATAACACTTAACACTCTAATAAAAGAAGACAGTGATGCAGACTAGAACTAGAACATAGATTATGCCATCCTGTAAGAGAAAAGTAAGGCACAACATATCTCCTTTCCTTATAAAACAAAAAAGGAATAACAAGAAGACTGGGAAAAAAGAATAAACATTTACTTTTTTATTTTTATTTTTATTTTTTTTGTCCTCATATTGCGAAGCTTTATGTGGTCGGAGTTTCAGGTGTCTACCTCTAACTTGTTTGTTTCGTTCTATCTCTACCCCTTGGTCTCTCTTGTCTGGGTAGTATAGAGGAGTATCCTTGAAACATCACATAGTTTAAACTTCGGTTTCGAAACGTGAGGGAGCTAGCTGTTATAGCTACTCAACAAGTACCATACTTGTTAACCAGAAGTTGTTTCGCCTTAATCATAGGACTAAAGTTTCTACTCTGTAGTAGGATTTATGTGTTTTTCAAAATTTTCCCAATACTTAAATCTTTTGCTGTTGTTTCCTTTTCTGTCTAATTTGTTTATTCTTACTGCTGAGTTCATCCACTCACTGTGTGTTGGAGAGGATGTTCCTATCCATTTAATGCAGATTTCCCTTCTTGCAAGTACAATTAATACAAAGAGCAGGTTTTCTTGGTAATTATCTAACCCCCCTCTACTGACTGTTTCTTCTATCCCGAAAAGAGTAAGAGTAGTACTTACAGTTATTTCTCTCTTCATGATTTTCCTCAGTGTCTTACCAACTTCATTCCAGAAATCCTTTAACATGGGGCAGCTTCTGAACATGTGGATGTCGTCTGCCTTTTCTTCGCCACATTTCGGGCATTTCTTTATTCCTGTATTTTTGAATTTTGAGAGTTTTTTCGGGGTCCAGTATGCTCGATGTATTGTATATAAATGGTTCCTTTTTAGTGACGCAGATTTTAGTGTCGACCAGCATTTCTCCACTGATTTTTCCCAAATTAAGTCTAAGTCGGTTGTGGTCAAATCTTTCGCCCAGATTTGATCTTCAATGTTTTGGTTTCTGTCTCCAGCTGTTATTAATGCCCAGTACCATTTTGCCACTTCTTTTGATGTTAATGTATGTTTTACCATTTCTTTTTCAAGTTTTTCATTTTCTTTGTTATATATGGGTATTGTTTTAGACCAACTTAGAATCTGATAATATTTAAATTTGGAGATTGAATTATTAGTAATATCTTGAAGTTCTGTCCATGTTCTCAAATTTGAGCCATTCAATAGTTGTCCCCAATAGTTCACGTTGGCTATCTTTAATGGAGTTGCCAAAGTATCCTTTAGGCATTCTGGAGTCCCTGGTGAGCTCCAAATAGGTGCTTTCTCGCCGTAATACGGGATATTTAAGACTCCTCTTATTTGAGTCCAAACTTTTGCTGCCTCCCTTAGAATCTTCAATTTAATCTTTTTGAAGTATTTGGGGTGTCCAAATTTAAACACAAAGTGATCAACTGAGTCTGTCATTACTTGTAAGTATATTGGGTAATTTCCATAGCTTTTAAGTAGCACTCGAATGTTTTTAAAGTAAAAAGCCCTATGATACTCCAATAGGTCCGGGCTAGCCAGTCCTCCATCTTGTTTTCTTCTTCAAAGTTTTTATTGTGAAATTCTTATGCCTTTCGAGGCCCATATGAAGCTTGCAATTTCGCTTTGCGGTTTATTCAATAATGATTTCGTGAATTCAAAAGGGATAGAATTGAACAAAAATGTATATTTTGGTAGTATGGACATCTTGATGATATTAGATCTTCATATCAAACTAAGTGGTAAGGTGGACCAAGTTTTAAACAATCTTCTCACCTCAACTGCGACTTTGTTTATATTTCGTTGCATGATTTTATTTAGATCATGATTTATCAGGATTCCCAGGTATCTTATTTCATTCTTTATATTTGAACTTTTAAATTTGGTGTTCCAAGTCATAATTTCCGTTTTTGTGTGGTTCACTAAGTAACCTGAGACCTTTCTAAAGGCACTAATAGTTTCTTCGATCTTATATTTGGCTTTCAAATAGTTGTTCGTGAAGATCATTAAGTCATCTGCATAAAGTGCAATTTTCTTCTCCCATATTTGATATTTAAATGGAGTGATTTCTTTGGCTTTCCTTAAGTTGTTCGCAAGCGGTTCAATGTATAAATTGAAAAGCAGGGGTGAGAGAGGACACCCCTGCCTTGTTTCTCTACCAATTTTCACGTCATCCGTAAGACATCCATTAATTAGGATTTTAGATCTTGGTGTCTTGTATATTTGTTTTATCACCTGCATAAAGGGCTGCCCTATGTTATTTTTAGTCATGACTCTCTCTAAAAAAGCCCAGTTCACTCTGTCTAATGCTTTTGCGGCATCAACAGTTAATATAGTAAGGGGGAGATTCTTTTGTGTGGCTATGTCTATTGCAGTCAATAGTTCTTGTGTGACTTCGTGCAACTGTCTCCCTTTAATAAAACCTTTTTGGTCGGTGTTTATAAGTTTCGGCAGAATTTTTCCCAATCATGTCGCCATTATTTTCGTGAAGATTTTATAGTCTGTATTTAACAGAGATATAGGGCGATATGATTCGCATCTAGCCGGATCCTTTCCGGGTTTTAGGATAATGGTGATGACCGCATCATTCCAGGAATCTGGTATGCTGCTTCTCTGCTTAAGAATCAGGTTTGCTAGGTCTGTGATGTGTGGGAGTAAAATATTTCTTAATTCCATATATAACTCATTTGGTAGAGCGTCCGGTCCGGCTGCCTTTCCTTTCTTTAGACTTTTAATGGCCACTTCCACTTCGCTTGTTAGGATTTCCTTGTTTCGTTCTATTTTTTCTTCATCTGTTAGTGCCAGTATTGGGACATCCTCGAGATAGGAGTCAATTAGTGAAACTTGTGGGTTTGTGTCTTCAGTATATAATTTTTCAAAAAAATTACTGAATTCTTGTTTTATTGTTTCATCATCCGTTCTTTGTGTTGTTTGTCCCTCCTGATGTATACTTCTTACTTTATTTTTGGCTAGGTCTGTTTTAGTTTTAAATGGTTTTTTTATTGGGCCAGAGTAAAGCATAGTAAAGCATCGTAATACAGAGTGTATGCAACCCGCAAACCGGCTGCATTTCGCAACTAACATCCATTTAGTGCTAAGACAGAATTGGCATAAGAAACAGGCATTCAGCAGTAGCAGGGTGATGCAAATAAGGCTCACGACATGCTTTTGTGGCCAGCAGTTTAGAATTAACGAACCCCGCAAAACCCCCCTTACCCCCCAACCAATCTCCCGCCCTCCACCCCAACCAGTGTGCCATATGTACGAGGTCCAGTGACTATGAATCGGAGAGAGACCCGTATCGCAAACCTTTGAGGTGTTTAGGTGTCTATCGCCGTGTCCGTGAGACGCAACAGCCGTAAGTATTTTGGGCACGTAATTTCATTAAATTCTTTGGACAGCAGCGAGATGAAAGGTTGCCAGACTTTCTGAAACGTGGCTGCAGAGTGAGAGAGAGTAGCCTGGATACGTTCCATGCCCAGGGTGAACCAAAGTTTGTGTAGCCATCCTATGTGGGACGGTTTGGACGTGGACCCCCAGAGTGAGAGGATATGTTGCGTGGCGGCTTGGATGGCAATGCCCATCTGTCGGCCACGGACCGATTTCAGGGGGAAGGTGAGTGCATCGGGAAGCCCCAAGATAGCATATGCGGGGAAGCGGGGTATCTCTGTGTCAAAGGTCGCGTCAATGTCATCTAAAACAGAGTTCCAATAGTCTCTGACCTCTCTGCAATCCCAGAGGATGTGAGTCATAGTGCCCTTTTCCCCACACCCCCTCCAACACAGGTCGCTTCTAGATGGGTTACCTTTATGAAGTCTGACTGGGGTGAGGTGCCAATAGGTTGCCAGTTTCACGGCTGTCTCTCTGCCCGCTGTGTTGCGTGTGGTGTGGGATGCTCTGTAGTATACCTGGTCCCATTCCTTAAATGACAACGGTCTGCCTAGTTCGGATTCCCATCTTTTCTGTCCAGCTGTCTTGAGCGAATCTATTGGGGGCGTAAGCATTTTGTATATATCAGAGATGAGGCGGCGATCTGTATCCCTAGTCAGGAGCCATTTCTCGAAAGGAGTCATGGGGCGTCCCACCATAGTGACAGTCGCCGGGTCAGTGAGCCAGTGTCGCAATTGAAAGTATTGGAAAAGATGGGGGTCGGTGACATCATAGTTTAGTTTAATGGTGGAGAAGGGGAGAAAGCCCTGCAGATCAAAAAGATCTCCTGCGCATCTGCATGTCGTGCCTCGCCATTGCGTGAAAGCTCGGGGATCGTTACCCGGAGGGAAGTCCGGGTTGTCTAGTAGTGGGGTGAATGGAGAGGGAAAAGTAGTGAGGCCGCGTTTAGTGGCCACCGCGTCCCACACCTTGGTGACTGTGCGAGTTATGGGAGAATTGGTGAGGTAAGTAGGTCTGTGCTTTGTAGGCAAAAAGGGAATCGCCCACAAGGAGCGCTGGGCAATGGCTCTGTCCTGAAATAGCCATCTCTTCTCCGACTCTGGCCTGTACCACTCCACTAAATAGTGGAGCTGTGTGGCGTGAAAATACTGTAATAAATTGGGGATGCCCAGGCCACCCTCGTCTGTGCTCCGGTGAGCTAGCTGTTTGTTAAGTCGCGCCCGTTTTCCCTCCCAGATAAAGTGGTGCAGTGCTGCTTGAAGGTCGGGGATGGTGCCTTTCGGGGGGATTATTGGGAGAGTCTGGAAGACATATAAGATCTTGGGCAAGGTTGACATCTTCACCGCTGCCACTCTGCCCAGGAGAGACAGAGGTTGCTTAGACCAGCGTGTAAGGTCTGTCTTGATCTGGGCGGCGAGAGACTTGTAGTTCAGGGTCGCAGTCAACGCGGTCGAGTGGGTAAGGGTGACCCCCAGGTAAGGGAGCTCCAAGGTGACCCGGAGGTCACAGCCGAAGTCAGAGGCCGGAGAGTTCTTGTGGGCGTTGCCTCCCAGCGGCAAAATGAGGGACTTACCCCTATTGATCTTGAAGCCTGCGACTATGCCGAATGCGTCCAGCTCTCCTAGGAAAGCTGGTATCGAGCGGGTGGGCTGGGCAAGAGCAACTATAATATCATCAGCGTACAAGCTAATGGTGTGTGGTTCACCCCCAAACGTGATTCTGGTAACGTCCGGGTTATCTCGGACTTTCTGCGCCAATGATTCGATGTAGAGGGCGAATAAAAGGGGAGATAGTGGGCAACCCTGTCTCGTCCCGCACTGTATCTCGAAGGGGTCCGAGCGAGTACCACCCAGTCGGACTCGGGCCTGCGGTTGGTGATAGCAGCTGGCTATCCAGGATCGAAAGCGGTCTCCCAGGCCAAAGTGAAGTAGCACCTGCTGCAAGTAAGCCCAGTCGACGCGGTCGAAGGCCTTCTCCGCGTCGATGGCCACAAGTGCGCCGTCGGAGTCCCGGAAGTGTGTTTTATCTATTAGATGCAGCATTCGCTTGGTGTTGTCGCTACATTGGCGGTTGGGCACGAAGCCCGATTGGTCCGGTTCCAGTATACCGGGCAGTAGTGGGCCCAAACGGGCCGCCAGCACCCCGGTGAAGAGCTTGAGATCCAAGTTCAGTAAGGAAATCGGACGGAATGCCGAGCAGTGAGTCGGTGCTTTGCCCGGTTTGGGCAGGACGATTACCTCAGCTGCCAGCATGTCCGGGGGGATAGAGCCCGGGCTCTCAAAGGAATTGAAGAGTCGGGTAGGGACCGGGGCCACGAGGTGACTGAATGTCTTATAAAAACCCGCCGAGAAGCCATCCGGGTCTGGGGATTTCAATGGGCGAAGCTTGGATATGGCCGCGGTTACCTCATCGAGTCTGATGGGGGCATCCAACATGTTCGTGCTGGATTGGGACAGTTCTGTGATGGCCGCCGAGGACAAGTATGAATCTACCTCCCTGAGGGGCGGTGTATCAGCCTTGTACAATGAGGCATAATAGGTGCGGAATTCGTTAGCTATCTGGGAGTCCTCAGTGAGAGCGTTTCCCGCCCCGTCAGTGAGGTCTGTGATGTTGGCGCGGTGGGTCTTAGCTTTGAGGGCGCTGGCTAGTAAGCGCCCAGTCTTGTTGCCCCCGACGTAGTATGTATGTCGGAGGCGAAGTGCGGCAAACTCCGCCCTATCTGTGTCAAGGGAGGCCAGTTGGGCTCTGGCTGCCTTCAGCTGTCGCCAGACATGGGGGGCGCCTGTGCGACTGTGGACCCTTTCAAGTTCCTCGACCTGAGTAGTGAGTCCGGACCTCTTTTCCCTACGATCCCTAGCTTCCCCCGCGGAAATAGCAATGAGCTCCCCCCGGACCACCGATTTCAAGGCGCCCCAGAGGGAGGGCAAGGAGACCTCAGGTGTGTCATTATTAGTTAGATAATCAGTGATGCAAGTGTGGAGGCGCTCGCGGACCGCTGGTCGCTGCAGCATGGTTTCCCGAAGTCGCCATGTACCGCGGGGACGGGGGGTGACAGGGACAGTAAGAGTCAGCTCCACAGCATCATGGTCTGAGAGCGCTGCAGGGACAATGTCAACACTGGATACTCTGGGCAGCAGCTCAGACGAGCCTACGAAATGGTCCAGTCTGGCGTAGGTGTGGTGGACATGGGAGTAGAAGGTATATTGTGTCGTGTTTGGGTGTATGGTGCGCCATAGGTCTACTAGGCCCCGTTCCTGCATCCAGTCCGCCCCAGCAGTGGTGATAGCGCCTGTATCCCCGTATCGGTGTCCAGATCTGTCTTTGGCGGTGTCCATGACTAGATTAAGGTCCCCCCCAATTAGTAGGAGTGAGTCAGGCGATTGAAGGGATTCAGAAAGAGCATTTCTCAAAAAGGCTTCCTGCCCAGTATTGGGAGCATAAGCGGACCCGACCGTGAGGTGTAGGTCCCCAAGTTGAAAGGAGTGGGCGAGAAGGCGGCCCTTAACCTCCCCTGATTTAGTCCCCACCTTCCCCTTAAAGTGTCTAGAGATCAGGATGGCAACCCCCGCTTTCTTGGTGGGGAGGGAAGAGAAAAACTGCTGGGGAAAGGCACGTGAGCGTAGTCTATGCCAGTCCTTGGGTAGCAGGTGGGTCTCCAGGAGTAGGCACAGATCCGCTCCGGAGTGTTCTAGATAGGAAAGTATCGCTCGCCTCTTAATAGGGTTATTTAGGCCTTTGACGTTAAGTGTTAGAATCTTTAGTGTGGGATTAACCATTAGTGAAGAGGACGGGTGCAAAAGCGTAGACACGAGTTTGTGTATATGGCTTGGATGTACAGTGGTGTGAAGACGGCGGTGGGCTGAGCCCAAGCAGTAGGGCAACAAAGCCGGGTCTCAACAGTTCAGCAACATTTAAACCCCCCCGGCACACTGGTTCCCCCCCCCCAACTCCCTCTGAAACCATCCTCCCTCCCCCCGTCATGTCCAAAACTGTTCTCCATGAGGTAAGGATGTAAGCAACTGTTCCCCCCAACTCCCGCTCCCACCCGGTGCCCCAACGCCCACGATTTCGCGGGTATAGTCCCAGTCCTGCCAGTTCGCACAGGGCTGTGGTGAAGTCTTCCATTCAGGTTGTGGTTTGTGGCGGACACTTCGGCTTCCCGCCCGAAACCCAACCCTCACCAAGGAGGGAATAAAGCTAAAGGCGATCTCCCGAGCTTTGCCATTGTCAGCCAGAGGAAGAAGTTTCTTTGGCCACCTCCGCCACAGCCGTGGCGCGCTCCTGAGTGATAGTAGAGGCATCTGGTTTTAGGGGCCGGGAGGACGACCGTTTTCGACGCACCGTCTCCCATCCATTGTCTCTGGGTCCGTTGATCAGACTCAGGGTCGGGTCATCTACTTCGTGTTCAAGGCCCAGGAGGGCACATGTGTCCTTGAGCGAGCGCAGCTGGTAAAGTTTCCCCTCCCATTTGAAAATTAGGCGAAACGGGTGTCCCCAAGAATATGGAGTCTCGTGCTGCCGCAGGAAATCAGTACTTTACGGAACTCCTTGCGTTTCTGCAGGGTGATGGCGGACAGGTCTTGGTAGAGAGCAATGTGGTGACCCTGGAATTGAAGAGGTTGGGCTCGCCTCGCCTCCCTGAGGATTCGCTCCTTTAGGGGAAAGTCGGGTAGAAAGGCCAATATGTCCGGTGGGGGTGCCGAGGACCGCCTGGGTAGTCCCACCCTGTGGGCTCTGTCAATGCGTATCTCGAAGTCCGCCGACTCACCCGGAACCGACCGGAAGAGAGTCCGCAGGTAGCCCATGATGTCAGACCCCTCTGATTTTTGAGGGACCCCCCGGACCCGTATGTTGTTCGGTGGGAACGATTCTCGCGATCCTCCATGTGGGCCTGGAGGTCCATTTGCTGGTCAGTGAGACGCACGACTTCCTGCTGGAGGAGGGTAATTTCCATGCTCCTGGACTGATCAGCCTCCTCCACCGCGGCCACTCGCTCCCCTATGTCCTCCACTTCCCGTCGGAGCTCCCGGACTTCCCCCGCCATTTCTTGTTTCAGAGATCGAAAATAATCTCTCAAGGAGTTAAAGAGGCTTTCTAGGAAAGTCTTGGTGATGGGTGAGTGGTCTTCCGTGGGCGCAGTCGTCGGTTTCGTGGTCTGGGGGGAAGGAGGGTCCTTTCCTGGCTTGGACTGGGTTTTGGCCAGAAGCTCCGGGAGAGTCTGCGACCCTTTCTTCGATCTTTGCCCCGCCATATCGCCTGTGTGAACGTAACAAGTCCTAGTGTAGGGGTGCGGGAGAAGAAGCGTGGTCATGCCACCTGCGGACTTCGGCAGCCAGTGTCTGGGGAGGAGTTGGTCAATGATGCGCACTGTGTCTCGCCGGGGAGGCAGGATCCCCGAAGGCTGTGGGGGTACGTGGCAGGTAGCTTCTCAAGGGGGTGGTGAAGATGTCAGGGGCAAACTTGGGGATGGGGATGGGGGCCAGTTAGAGCCAATCATCGGAGGCCGAGCGTGCCCCCCGAGGTCCGATATCGTGCCCCTCCCTCGCTCCTCACCTGCGTAGTTCTCTCTCCGACCACCTGGTCTCCTCCTGCAATGTGCGATTCTCGTGTGCCAGGATATGGGCAGGGCATATGGGCTGCGGTGGCCCGGGTGCCCCGGTGTCTCACAGCCCGTCCCCCTGGTGGCGCCGGCAGGCCCGAAGCCGGGGGGTCGAGTTTGAAGATGCCTGGCTGGCACTTGCTGCACCTCCAGCCAGGTCGCTGAGTCGGGGACCCTCCACAGGCGGTGGGGGCGGACCCAGGGTCTCGCCGGTGTGGATGCTGCAGGAGGGCACAGAGGCTATGACTGGGCAAGGCCCCGGAGCAGCCCCAGCAGCGGGAGTAGTGTGGGCCGGCTCCTACCAGGCCCCGGCAGCCGCCACAGTTCGGATGCTTGGCTTCCACCCAGCCGGGAACCTGGTGGATGGGCCCCTTCGAGGGCCAGTCGAGAGTGCGGTGGGGGAGTCGTCACAGCGGGAGGCCTCTGCTGTGTCCAGTGGCGCAGGGCTCCAGGCGGGCAGGTCTCTTAGGGCGCGGGTAGGCCCAAAAGCCGTGGAGTCGATTTTCGTGACTCCCGGCAGTCACCCGACCCCTTCACCGGGCGCTCCACCGAGTCGAGGGTGGTCCGCAGGCAGGGGGCAGGGGCTGCCCAGATGCTTACATGTGTTCCAAAGCCTCTGCAAGGTGCGGGTCCCCCCCCGGGACGCTGGTGGCAATGCGCGCTGGAGCTTAACGGGCCGCGGCAGGCGCCATGTTGCGGCCGCGGCTCGTAATCTTCGGCCCCCTCGAGCTCCGGTACTGCTCCAGCGGCAGGATAGGAACACCGGACGGCCCGGGAGGAAGCAGGGCACACTGCTAGCCGGTGTGGGCGCCGTAGGGAGATCAGGCTAAAGAAAAGGGCGTAGTGTGGCGGGATCGGGCAGGGAGCCTCCGGGACCAGCGACCGATCACGCCGCCATCTTAGCCACGCCCCCCGGCTAGGTCTGTTTTAAGTTTCCATGCCAACCATTTTCCACATCCCTCGCCGTATTCATGTTTTGATAACTTGCTAGACTCCCATTTTTTCCGCACTCTCTCTTCGAGGATGTCTTCTAATTTTTCTTTCTCGCGCTGTCTTTCTTGTTGTATTTCCTCTTTTTTACTTGTTTCTTGTTCCCTTAATATTAAGGAGTCTAGAGTGGTAATGTTAGTTTCCAGATCTGATATTTCGCTCTTTAATTTTTTATTTTCATAAGCACCCAGGCTCAATAACTTCCCTCTTACCACTGCTTTATATGTGTCCCAAATTATCTGTTTTGTGGTGCTGGTTTTGTTGAGTTCAAAGAAATTTAAAGTTTCGTTTTCTAATTCTTTTATTATTTGTTTGTCTTGTAGTATTGCTCTTTCTACTGTGAATCTTTTTATAGTTTCTGTTTTCTTAATCTGTAATGTTAATTGGACAGCTGAATGGTCTGAAATATGAGCTGGTAGGTGTACTACACTTGCCACACTATTGGATAAATCTCGATCAATAAGGAAGTAATCAATCCTCGACCTGTGTCCTACTTTTTTGTAGTGTAGAGTGAATGGTTGCTTGATGTCTCCTTTGTCTCTCCAGATATCGATCAGCTCAAGATCTTTTTTGTATATGGCAATCCACTCTCTCATTTTTGGCAGGTTTGCCTGTCTTCCTGGTGGTGACCTGTCTAGTTTAGGGTCCATCACGAGATTAAAATCTCCTCCCAGGATAATAGGTGAGGTAGCTAATAGAAGTTGTGAGTATAGTTTCCGTAGGGGTTCTGCATCGTCTTGATTTGGACCATAATATCCTGCTATCGTGAGCGGTCTATTCTCAATCTTTATTTTGAGTATTGCCCATCTTCCCTTGTTGTCCACTTCTACTGAATCAATAACCGCTTTTAGAGACTTTTTTATGATTATTATGATTCTTTTGATGTTACATTGTTGTGTTGTACAAGCGTATGTATCTATCCAGCCTAATTTTTTTACTATTTGTATCCACTCTTCTTTCAGGAGATGTGTTTCTTGTAGTATTATAACCTCGGAATTTGATGTTTTGATATATTCTAGTATTTTGTTCCTCCTATTCTTTGTCCTTAGCCCGTTTACATTCCAGGAGAGTATCTTGATGTTTTTAGTTGTACTCCCCATTTTTCCATTTCTGTTTAGATTGTAGATTATTGTTTAAAATCTCCATTTTGTTTCTCCTTTTGATACAGCGTATGAGGACTTTTTTGTTGTTGTTTTTTTCCCTAATTTGCGCCCCACCCTTATTTCTTTTCGTGATATTTTTGTGTTTTCTTTTTATTAGTTTTGTGTAAACCTCCCCGGGGAAGCCTCCTTCTTCTTTTCCTTTGGTTATCTTCATAACCGGCTGTGCTTCCCTGCCCCGTGATTTCCTGATTTGCTCGTGGTGTTATTTTGTAGCCTTGCACCTCTGATTTTTCTGCTATTAGTCGATATTATGAATTCAAGGGGTTTCCCACTAACTCATCGGTTCTTCTGCTCTTCTCTGGTCTCTCATAAATTCAATGAATGTTCTGACTTCTTCCGGTTCTTTCATGTTCCTCATTTTGTTCCGCCACATTATTCTAAGAGATGGTGGGAATTTCATTTGTACCGTAGCACCAAGTTGTTGAAGTTCTGACATTAAATTTCCTAACTCCCATTGCCTGGTTTGGGACGCCTTCGACATGTCTGATCCTATTCTAAAGGTCCAGTTTTCTTTGTTAAAGTTGCCATTTTTCAATGCTTCCCCCAAGATTTTCTCTTTTAGTAGGTATGTTTTGAAATTCACGAGTATTTTCCTTGGGGTCTTCCTCTCCTTGTTTTTCCCAAATGGGTCCCTATGTACTCTTTGGATGTCCTCTTGTAACAGTGCTTGGTCTGCCCAGGGAAAGAATTCCGTCAGTAATGCTACTACAAATTTCTTTATGTCTGAACCTTCTTTATTTTCCGGAACATTTAGAATTCGTATGTTATTTTTTCTTGCTTGGTTCTCTAGTGATTCCATCTTTTCATTCATTATCTTGGTTTCTTGTTTCAGAGAATTTATATCTTTCTACTGTTTTGCCTAAGGCGAAAACTTCAGTTTCTACTAGCGTCACTCTCTCGCCCAAGGCATTTAGTTTATTATCCCATTTTTCACAAGCTTCTTGTATTTTATCTTGTTTGGCTTCAGATATTGCGAATATTTCTCTCATTTCAGTCCATATTTTTTCAAGGAGCTCCTCTGTTTGATTTTTCTGAGGGTGTTGAGTGTCTTTTCCCCCCCCTTTGTGATTCCCCCGGTGTTTCCTCCATATATTTTGTTGCTTCCTGTGTTTTTTTGACACGTTCCTCTTTTTCTCCCCCCTCCGCCATATGTTCTCCTTGAGACTTTGTATCCTTTTTCGAATTAACTTCCTTACTGCTTTTCCAACAGTCTTCTAGACACTTTGACTCGACACCTTTTTTGTTCTTAGTTTTACTCTCTTTTTTTGTGCTGTGCGAGGCTCCTTTATCCAATTTTGATAGAGCTTGTGAAGTTTCAGCTCGATTTAGTGGTAGTGCTGTGTTAAAACAACAACAACTTTCTTCTTCCGCCCTCGTAGGTGATAGTTCGTAAGATGAGGGTTTAATCTGTTTGCATTCTTGGGTAGATTGAAGTTTAAAATAAAATCTTAGAGAGGGTGTCACTTTTATTTTGGTTTTTGATTGAGACGAGGATACTATTTTTTCTTTGAGAGTAGTCGGTCCTCCTTCAGAATCAGTCTTGTTATTGTCTCTGATATGTTTTCTGAGCTTTTTTTTTTTAGCTCTCTTGGAGATATCCCTTTAGGATACTGCTCTTGTTTTAGGAAATTTCTGTTTCACAGGCTATAAGTGGATATTACTTGTTCCCTTTGTTCTCTTTGCTCTTCTTGTATTTTTAGAACTTGTCCTCCCTGAGTTTTTGTTTCTGTTACTTGTGATTGAAGGGGGGACTTTTCCGAGTTGTTATAGCCTTTTTTACCGCCCTCCACTACTATGCTCGGCAAGTCACTCATAGGCTGTTTATCTATGCTTTCTCTTTGTTTGATAGCTTGTTTGTTAGCTTGTGTGTCTAATGGGTATTGGAAAATAGTTGGTTCAGTTGGGCATATAGATACTGTTACTAAAGTCTTGTCTTGTGTTTTCTTTGGATAAATTGGAAGTTTAAGATTAAACAATTTTTTGACCTTACCTCAGGGGGTTGCGCTTCTTTTTCGTTGTAATTACTTGTTTCTTTCTTCTGCTGGTTATTTTGCTTTTGCTTGTGCTTGTTTCGTTTGTTGTTGCTTCCAATTTCCCTATTAGTAAGCTTTTCCCCCGTATAGTTTGGTTTGATCGCTAGCCTTTCCAAGTTATTCGATTCTTGTTGCACACTTTTGCTTTCAGTGCTTGTTCTGTGTTCTTTCGGCAGCTCACTGCCTCTCACGCTTACTCTGCCGCTTATGCCCCGGAATTGGAAGCTCAACCTTCCGGCGGCTCGGCTGCAGCGCGATCTGGCTCCCGCAGCCACCGCCCAGAAGCTGAGACTGCAACTCGGCTCCGCTCTCTCCTGCCTGCCACAGCGTGAACTCTCTCCTCTCCCAGGTACGGAAACTGCAGAAATCACCATGCCGTGCCGGTTTGCCGATGAGAGTCCCTTGCCGTTTGCTAGATTACCATTTACTTGTCATTTCGTGCATTTGTGGTGCTCTTTTAGGCTACCGTCTTCCCCGCATGTTTCACAGGTTCAGGAGCACATCGGCTGAGCGTCCTACCCAGCCGCCATCTTCCCCTTTACTATTACACTTAAACATTTACACATTCAATACACATCAATACCTAAGAGAATAATCATACTTTAGGATACACATCAATACCTAAGAAAATCATCATATTTTTAGGAACACGAGAAACTCTACCAGAAGCTTCCCGTCCCATCACCTGAGTATTTTCCCGTCCCATCACTTGAGGATTATTTAAAGGATTGGAAGACACCCTGGGTGTTAGCAAAGGACCTAGGGAAGAACTTTTTTGCAAACACTCACTCACCTTTTTCTCCGACACACTCCCTTTAGAATACAAGGCAATCCTACGGAAATTCCAACACTGCCCATTCTCCAAAACTACATGCAATCTATGGACCTCCTTAACCTTCATAGGATCAGAGAATTTATTCAAACCATGCTCTCTCCGACCCAACTTCATTTTAACCAAATCTCCAACTTCAACCCTTCCAGTTTTATCAGAAACAATACTGCTAGCAACCCTGCTCTCCAACAACCACTGCGGAATCAACTTAGTCTTAGGAAGTCTGCCACGCATACGCTCAAAAGGAACTACATCCGTAACTCCATGGGTAGTAGTATTTTAAGACCAAACCATGTCTTCCACTGCTCTACGTACATAGCAGTGACCTTGCACAGACATCTGTATAGTACCCTTCACTAAACGATTCATCCGCTCCACCATTCCATTACCCTCTGGGTTGTATAATGAAGTGCACATGTGTTTAATACCGTGATTATCAAGGAATGAATGCATTGCCAATGAGGTTAGTTGAGTCCCATTGTCTGTGATCAATATCTTTGGAAAACTTTCCTTCAAGAAAATTGACCTTAACTGTCTAATTACCGTATCAGTAGTAATGTTTCTCTTAAATTCAACGCACAACCACCGTGAACACACATCCACCAGGACCATAGCAAATCTACAATCACTTGATAAAGAATCCATAGGACCAATGAAGTCTAAACAAACTTTATCCCATGGCAAATCATTCGTACTAACAATTGAACCTCGAGTAGGAGTAACAATTTTTAACCTTTTCTCACTCTCTTTACATAACAAACATGATTCTACCCACCTCCGAACATCATCATCAATTCCAGGCCACCCAAAAAAAAATTTAAGAAGTTTAAGAGTCATATTTTGCCTGAGATGTCCTTCATGGGCAAGACCAAAAAGCCTCTTCCTGAGAGAATAAGGTGGAATAAATCTTTCACCCCGCAACACAAGATCACTTGAGGACCCTACACTAAGTTCCTCTTGCAATTTGACGAAGGGACGTAAAGAAGGTTTCACATCACCTTCTCTTTTCCAACCTAAACGTATAGCATCAACAAGTTCAATAAAATCTGGATCTTCAATAACTGCTTGATGCCACTCTTCCTTGGAGATTGAACTAAAATCCCCTGCACAAGCATCCTCAAAACTAGCAATAACACACACACTCTCATCCTCAAAGTTATCAAATACTGTCCCAGATGCAATGGGCAAGCGTGACAAACAGTCAGCTTGAGTGTCCTCCAACCTGAAATATGTTCCATCCTATAAATGTACTCTTGTAATTTAGCTGCAAATTTCATTAAGCGAGGAGAACCATTATTAGCCCCACCAGGTGACAAGATTTTGATGAGAGGCTTATGATCAGTCCTCAAAGAAAACTGCACACCCCACAAATAAGTTCAGAAATCTGAAACACCCCACACAGCAGCCAGAGCCTCTCGCTCAATGACGGCATAATTGCGCTCAGAAGAACTAAGGCAGCGAGAAGCAAAAGCTACCGCTTTCTCAACTGCCCCTTTCTTCTGAGACAACACCGCGCCAATGCCATAGGCACTAGCATCAACTGTGACAAACGTGTCTCTTCCTGGCTCAAAAGTAGTGAGGATACCAGCATTAATAATTTCATTTTTGATCTCCTCAAAAGCTTGTGATTGTTGAGCTTCCCAAGTGAATTGCACTCCCTTTCTAAGCAATAAACGCAAAGACTCCGTTCTATGTAATACTCCAACAACCCCAAAAAGGATTTTAACTGATCTTTGTTGGAGGGAACCGGAGCACACCTAATAGCTTTTAACAAATCCTCTTTAGGTTTTACACCAGCTTGAGAAATAGTGTACCCCAAGTAATCAATTTCAGTTAAGAGGAATTGACATTTGTCCCTCCTCAAAGTAAGACCTGCACTGGATAGAATCTGAAGTACCTTGGATAAATTACAATTGTGCTCAAGTTCATCCACCCCTGTAATTAAAATATCATCCTGAAAGAAGTGTACATGCTTCAAATCTCTAAATAAAGAATGCATCATTCGTTGGAAAACGCCGGCCGCAGATGCCAGACCGAATGGCAATCTTTTGAACTGAAACACACCATCAATCATCACAAAGGCAGTTAATTTTCTAGAACTAGGATGTAACTCTACTTGATGGTAAGCAGATCTTAGGTCTAACTTACTAAAGAACTTGACTTTATCCATCAAAAGGACCATTTCAGAAATATTGGGTAAAGGAAACTTGTCTACAATGATGTTCTGATTTAACGATCGAAGGTCAACACAAAAACGGAGCTTACCATCCTTTTTTTGCGTGACAACTACTGGCGAAAGCCATTCTGAGGCCTCCACTGGCTCAATAATGTCTTTTTTTTGCATATCGTCAAGCATTTCTTTGACCTCTTTCCTTACAGCAATTGGGATCCTCCTAAGAGAATGTCTAACTGGAATAGCATTATCCTTAACTTTCATTTCATGCACATACCCCTTCAACTTACCAAGACTGGGGCGGAAAACATCACTAAATTTAGAAAGAACAGTGTCAACATTATTAAAATCATCAATAACTAATACCATGTCATCTGATCTTGGATCAAGAATAATATGTAGATCATACTGTTGTGCCCAACCTAAGATAGCTGGACCATCATCAGAGATATAAACCTTTCCCACTGCCGACCTCCCTTTAAACTTAAAAGAAGCATCCATGACTCCTTTCAGTTTAATAACTTGACCCGTATAACCTTTAGGCATAATATCACTATGTAGGAGAGGAGTAGAGGGCCAATATTCTTTATACAAACTGTAAGGAATGATAGAGAACATTGAGCCAGGATCAACTAACAGAGTAACAGAAACGCCATTTACAATAAAAGAAGCTTCAATATCACTTTCAACACATAAAGACATGTCTGGAGGAATAATATCATCTTCAACAAAATTCACTCTGTTAAAAGATGGAAATTTACAAGCTTTGCTAATATGACCTCTTTTACCACACTTACGACAAGTTTTATCTCTGGCAAAGCATCCTTGAAAATCAGCAGCATGGGACATGCTACCAGAACTGAAACAAAACAACCCACAAATTTACGCCTCCATCCAAAAGCACCAGTAAAGAATTTTGGTTTCTGAGAGAAGACTTTAGATTTAACATCAGGAGACTTAGTATCAGAGGAAGAAAAGTCCTTATCAACTTTGCTAACGACATAAACTGTCTCCTCATTTTTAAGTTCTAGAATACGCATTTCCTCCATGCACTTGTCAGACTCCTCCACGACTTTAGCGATGGCAATAGCTTCCAAGAGCGTAGGGTTCTTGGCAGCCCAAAGTTTTTGTTGCATCCTCTTGTTCTTACATTGTACAATTAACTGATCTCTGATCATTTGATCAGCCATCACGCCAAAATCACATTTTAAAGAAAGTTCCCTTAGACGAGCAACCATTTGATCAACAGTCTCTTTTCCTTTCTGCGGAACAGTATAGAATTTATGTCTCTGCATGACAATGTTTACTTGTTTTCCGAAGTACTTTTCCAGTCGTAACTTGGCTTCATTATAAGGATTGTCTACAAGTTCACCATCTGCATTTCGAAGTTCCGGCAGAAATTTAAAGACATGTTGTCTTGCTTTACCTAAGAAATTCAAAAGAATAGCCTTTTTCCTTGCAGCAGGAAACCTAAGGCCGTCAATAGCTTCCAGGTAGTTTTAAAAAAAAAAACAACCACTCCTCCCATTCAGTGGTCGGAATTTCTCCTTCAACAAAAAAGGTAGGGGGAGGAGCAATAGTATGATTGGCAGTAGTAGCCATGAATATTGTAAATAATGGAACTGCGGAATTTGACTGAGGCAGGCAGTAATAATTATGAAATATTTTTTTTTTAAATTCTCAAAAATTCACGAAAAATATTAATATAGACTGTAACAATGAGGGCTTCACTTTATATCATTTTTATATGACGTTTAGAACTTGTTAAAAGGCAAAGAAGCAAGTCTTGAATGTTGCCTTCATTCGTTTTTCGTGGTTGGCAAAGCGCAATACAAAGCGCAATAGAAAGTGGAAACGTGGTTGGCAAAAATGAGTAGACTTAAAATGGCCGCCACGCTGTGCGCGATGGGGTAATGCCGTACATGACGTGAAGAAAAGTTTAGATGAAACGCGACTTACGTGTTGCGCGCGCAGAATCTCTGTTGTTGCCTGTAGCGCGAGTCAATGAGCGCGAGCCAATAAAATATAAAATTGTACCTTCAGAAAGTTATACTTCTGGACTCACGGCTCTGAACTCCGCTTGTTCAAACTTGCACTTCAATGTCACCAGCGCCGCGTTTTCACCAGATTTCAGCCCGGATTTTCTCAGCCTCACCGGATTTTCCATAAACAGTTGGATGAGAATAACAGAAGGACAAGATGAACCAGGATCGTCGCCAAGAATGTTGAGGTTGAAGTCACGACCAGGAGAACAAAGATAAGTGCAGTCTTCTTTATTTAAGATATTGGCCACATAAGTGAGGATTTCCGTCCTGCCTCAGCAACCGCCAGATAGAGAATGCTGAATACAGAACCTATAACACTTAACACTCTAATGAAAGAAGACAGTGATCCAGACTAGAACTAGAACATAGGTGATGTCATCCTGTAAGAGAAAAGTAAGGCACAACAGTTTGCAGTCAGTGATGAGCCTGGCTGCAAAGTTGAGCATGGATTTGAGTGGAGCTAGGTGAACCTTGGGGGCTCCGGAGAGGATGGCATTGCTGTAATCAATTCGCGAAAGGACCAGTGATTGGACCACTAATTGAAAGTCATCAGTAGGAATAAAGGGCTTCATTTCTTTGAGATGACGGAGAGTGAGGAAGGCTCCTTTAGCCGAATTTTAGATGTGCACATTGAGAGTTAGGCTAATCTCAATGGAGATACCAAGGGATTTTACTGAGTTGGGCAAGGAGAGAGGACAGTTGGGGGCATTAAGGTCGAAATCCAGGTTTGAACGGGGAGAGGGTTGTTTTTAGGGGACAAGAGAATGATTTCAGTTTCTTTAGGGTTGAGTTTGAGATGATTTAGTTGGAACCAGGATTGAATCTTAGTGAGTGTGTTGTTAAGGTGAGGTATGTCCGCGTGGGTTTTGATCTTAAAGTAGAGTTGGGTATCATCGGCATAGAGGTGGTAGTAGATCAAGCTTGTTTTAGAATAAGGGTGAGGGGTTCCATAAAGAGGTGAAAGAGAGAGGGAGAGAGAATAGATCCCTTGGGTACTCCTAGGGAGACCAGGGTGGGGTTTGATAAGTAGTCATGGATTTTGATTCGCTGTGTTCAGTGTTGGAGATAGGAGACGAACCATTGGTGGGCAGTGCCATCGAGGCCAAAGCGATCTCTGAGAACATTAAGTAGGGCAGAGTGGTTAACTGTATCAAACGCTGCGGAGAGATCAAAGAGGATAAGTAGGCAGGTCTCGATATTGTCAAGGGAGGGGTGGATGTCTTCAATAATGTTAAACATGGCAATTTCGATGCTACAACCTTTCCTGAAGCCTGATTGTAGAGGGTCCAGTAAGTTGACATTTTCGATGTCTTTATCTAATTGGGGCAGGACACATTTTTCGAGGGCTTTGGAAAGAAGGGGAAGGTTAGAGATGTTATGTTATGTTATGTTATGTTATGTTATGTTATGTAATGTTATGTTATGTTATGTTATGTTATGTTATGTTATGTTATGTTATGGGGACTTATATCGTACACAGCTGCTCCAGCGAAGGAGCGTCCTGGCGCTTGACAAGGTAAACAACACAACACAACTAAGAAGGCAGCAGACTAAAAAAGAGCCAACAGGCTTAAGGAAATAGAAAGGTCTTAATGGCCCTACGAAATGAGAGAAGATCATCCAGCGCACGGATCTTTAAAGGAAGGGAGTTCCACAAGACCGCAGCCCGCACTCGAAATGAGCGGCCTCCAGCTTGGCTAAGCTTAAACCGAGGAACCACTGCAAGTTCATGGCCCAAAGATCTTAAAGAACGGGCAGGAACGTACGGGGACAAAAGGTTAGTAAGAATCTGGGCAGAGGAGCCCTTGAGGATTTTGTAAGACAGGCAAAGCACTTTAAATTGAATCCTCTGCTTAACCGGCAGCCAATGAAGGGAACTCAAGGCAAGATGGGGCAGAGATTGTTTAAGTCATTGGGGTTGGCCTTAGGGTTTTTAATAATGGGAGTGATTTGTCCTAGTTGGAGGGAGATAGGGACACATCCCGTGACAAGGGAGGTGTTGATGATTGTGGTCCAAGATGGGGCAATGATGTGCTTTAGGTCTTGGACAAGGTTAGAAGGGAGGGGATCTTTAGTATGGGAGGACGGTTTCAGTTTAGAAATGATGTTAAAAACTTTGCGCTCATTTACAGGGTGGAAATTATGGCAGGAGGCATTGTTTTTTTGGTTGATAGCGAGGGTGGTTGGTTTCAAGTGGTGTGGTTATAGGTAAATGTGGGGAGTACTTTGGGGAAGGTATCGTAGTTGGCGTGTGTGAGGAGTAGTTAAGGTGCAGTGAGGTAGTAAGCAAGTGTGAGGTGGGATCACGGGGTGTATGGAATGTGGTATGAGTTTTGGAAGTGATGTCAGGAGTGTGTTGGGAGTTATTTGGGATCTGAGTTGAAAGGAAGGATTGCTCTATTTTGGTGATTTATTTTGAGAAGAAGAGGGCAATGTCTTCACATCTAGCAGTCAAGGCCAACGGATTTGGAGGTGCGTGGATGTTTGGTTACAAACAATGTTGAACAGTTCTCTGGGTCTATTTTTGGCCCGATCAAGTTATGTACGGAAGAAGGATGCCTTTTCGTTAAAAATGTGCTTCTTATATGTCAATCTAGCTGATCTGAGGAGTGCAAGATGTGATGGAGAGGGATGCTGTCTCCATGTTCTTTTCATCAGTCTAAGTGAGCGTCTTTAGTTGTTGAGCTCTGAGTTAAACCATGATTTGGAAGGGATATTTCTTCGATTTTTTTAGTCTGGGCAATTTGGTCCAAAGGCATCGGTGACAGCTTTATTAAAGTATTCAGTGGGCTTATTTGCATTTTGTGAGGGAGGGATGAGGAGCAGTTGAGCTTGAAGTTTAGACTCAAGTTCACCAGGTGGAATTTGGTTAAGATATCTGGTCCATTTCCTAGGTTTTCTGATTTTAGTGGGGGAGGGAGTACTGTGGAAGCAATGGTGACTAGTATGAGGTGATGGTCGGACCAGTCGTTGGGAACGATATTGGTCAGGAAGGCCAAATCCTTATTGGTAATAATAGCACCCAGGATGGCTCCTTTGGTATGGGTTGGGGACAGGCATAGTTGTTTGAGGTTGTTAATCTCAAGGGGATTGGTGAGGAGGGTGATTGTGGGATCATCAGTATCATTCCAATGGAGGTTAAGATCTCCAAGGAAGAGATTTTTAGAGTTGGATAATGAGCATTGTGTCAGATGGTCGGATGCTTCATCAAAGAAAGGGATGAGGATCTCCAGGAGGGTGGTAGATATTATGTAGACTAATTGTGTGGCAACCTTGCACTTTTAGTTTAGCTTCAAGGTATTCAAAGGTAGAGTGGTCAGAATTGTTGGCAAGGGAGAGCTGAAGTTTGTTTTTGAAGATAATGGCTAAACCACCTCCTATTCTGTCTGGTTCCTCTATTCTGAGGACAGAGTATCCGGGGGGAGAGTAGGTCAAGTATTCTCGTTGAGTGGTCATTGAGCCAGGTTTCCGTGAAGAACGCAATGTGAATGGATTCGCTTAGGATAGTTTCCGTAATTTCGGTGGCATGTCGGACAGAAGATTTACAGTTCATAAGCATGCAGGCGAGGGGTTCGGGGTTGCTTTTGGGGGCGGTTTAGGAGTGGATGGTGGTTGAAGAGGGGGTCTGGGTGAGAGGGGAGAGGAGGGGATTCTGTTGGTCCCCAGAATAACGGGGATGTTAGAGTAGGGGAGTGGAGGATTTTTGATTGACGAACTAGGATGTTAAGAGTTGCCTAGGGCATTAAGGTCAGACAGGGAGAAATGGCTTGTTGTGCGGAGAGGTCTATGCATACAGCAGCGGAGAGAGGTAGTTCTCCAAAGATTGTAATTAGTGGGACTTTTTTGGCCATCATAGGGGGAATTGACATGTTTGAGGAGGGTTCTGGAGCAGTGGAAAGAGAGAGGAGGGCAGATTGTCAGGGGCACTAAAAACAATATTTCTCAAACTAATCAACATTTGTAGGGACTTCAAAACAGAGACAAGAGTGCATGTGTGTTTTTGTTAGAGTGGTCATGTGAAATACGACAGACACTTTATCATAACTAACTGAAAGCACTTATGCTCAACTATTTACAACAGAATATATATTTTTAGGGGGTGTAATACCTCAAACCCCCCCAAAGCTTTGCCTCTAAACACTTCCTTCTGAACTGTAGAAATGACTCCTGTAGAAGAGAAGCGGATATTGTTTACTTTCTACTTTCTGTCTCTTTCTAAGTGCTCTATAATGTGGCACAAAAAGGAGCAGAAAAAACGGCCTCTGCATTAGGTGACTAACAACTGGCATACGTTGAGGCCATGTGTGGGCCACAGCATGGGAGTATTAAGATGTAGTACATGACAGCACTGTGCTTTGGTAATTATGACTGATGGTCACACTACTCAAGGATCAGATGACTCTTCAGTGCAGGATTTGGGTGCATTAAGGCCACCCTTATGCAAGATAATAATAATTGCTGCGGCCAGTCATGTAAATATTCATCCGTTGGAGGTATTTTGATTTGTCAGGGTATAGTCGGTCTTGTAATGAAATGTAACCAGTGGTGTTTTAATAAAGAACATTTTAAACTAGTGTGGACGTCAATTACCACTGAATAATTCAAATACAGCTGTCTCAAATGTATTCTTGAAATCCTACAAATACAGCCAAAATACCTGTGAAAGAAAACTATTTTTATTATATGGAATCCACGCCAACAATGCTACAGACAAGAAGGTAAAAGAATCAGTCGAAAAGCTAAAATGATGTGTGCAAAAAAGGTTAAATCTGCTGTGAAAGTCTCAATGAGGAAATATAGTAGTGAAGAAAATGGCAATAATATGCATGCTTGATGCCTACTAAGATGTTGGGAATCAGCTATAATCAAAAGGACCGCCGTGATACAGGTAGGAGACCCACTTACATGCTAGCGCCTTACAGCATTTAATATGGAGCTTTCCACATGTCGCATCATTTTAACTTTAGGACACAGTGGCAGTTGTGGATCTTCGTGATGGTGAATCACATTGTATTACATATCCGTCCCCTTCGGTCCTTTGTTACTTAGGATATTGGACTTATCAAGGTCCGCCTAGCAGCATTTGGGATTTTTACGGGCTGCGAGGCAACGCTCACTGACCCGCAATTACATCCATCTCCGTGGCACCATTACCGGCGTAACACTGCCTGCTTGGTCATGGGAAATTCAGTATTTACACTGTTATAGAAGTTTTCTCTTCAACAAATTGATTGTCTTCTTACGAGCAACTATTGTAGTCATCAACAGGACAACTTTCTTTGAGCCTTAAAACAGCCCTGCGGGCGAAACGCGCGTCGGCTGCTGCTGTGTCTTCGCTTATTTTGGAAATAAAAGTGAGAAGTGAAAAGACCTGATTTGGGAGTGTGGGTGCAGTATTTTTTGAAGCCTTGTTCTCAGGACACTGGGCCGAAGACTCATTGGAAACACATCATGAGGGAGATTTTCCCATAAGTCTTGCTATTTGAATAACTTCTTTTGTTTTTGGATTATAGATATAGTGATCGAGTGTGCTCTGGTGCAGTGTGATTAATCAGTGCTCAGGACCATATAGGTCTAGAGACTTTTTTATATCCTGGTGGGTGGGTATTAAGACGCCATCTTTTGAGCACCTCTCACCAATTGAATTCAACAATTTCTATGTAGACTCAGAATGTCATAAGATGTGCAGACTGGTCAGCAAACCCACAATTTTTCTCTTTGTATTAAGAACGTAATGCATGTCTTTACAAATTGCCTCCCAATAAGTTACATTAAAAGAAAAACAATATACCTGACAAATAGGGGAGACAGGTCTGATTCAGCATGGTTTAGAAAAGTTAGGTGACAATCTCTCTGATGCCAATGTTGTCTTTGATATACCATGAGAGAATTAAATAGATATTGTCTAGGAGCCAGTCATCGAAGTTAACTGTACAAGTCTGCTGCTGACTTTGAGGGTTTGCAAATGAAAAATGATAAAAAACTACAAACTTCATGCTAAATTAATCTTAATTTTAAAAGGCATGCATACTTATTTTTATTGAACCTAAATTTACCTTACACTTTCCCTCTGCCTAAATCTTGCTTTTCATGGTTTGGTATGCAGTTCAAGTCCTTGCGGAATCTGTATTTTTATAACTAATACAGGAAGCCCAGCAAGGAGAAAACACAGCTCTCAGAGTTAAAAGCATTGTATTGGTTTAAACCTTTTTTTAAAATTTATTTTAAGCAGCATAGATTGACAATAGCCACCACCTACAACTGATGGCCGGTGGGGAACAATAAGAAGTGAACATTCCAAAAGGGGAACCTAAAGTAGAAAGGAAGGAAGTGAAAGTGTAGTAGAAAGGATTAAGATTTATGGGGTCTAAAAAAGTCTCTGGTTCCGTGATGTTGACAGATAGCCACATTGGGGATTATATTTCTGCCTGGGGATGGTCTTCCGGGTGGGAGTTCACAGTAGGAAGCAGAAGTACTCGGAGGTAGCTTGGGCAGGTGAGTTCCCTAAATTCGGAGGAGAGGAACTCAATGGTGGTGCTGATTGTTTTGTCAAATCTGGGTAAGGTACGGGACAAGCCTGCCGTGATCTTCTCCATGCCCATTGTCTCCCAGACCTTGTAAAGCCAGTCTAATTTGGTGGGAACCTCTTCAGTTCCCCAACGGGACAGCAGTGACTGTTTAGGGTAGGTAATGGGGGTTGGAAGTCCCAACAGAGTGTAACTGGGTATTTCCGTGTGGTGTATGGAATCGATATCCTGTATAATTGAGCCCCAATAGACCTGTATTTTTGGGCACTGCCAAATAATATGGGTGGATGTGCCCGGTTGCCCACAGTTGCGCCAGCACAAATCGCTTCCACCGGGCTTACATGTTGCGGTTCTAGCAGGGGTATAGTACCAGTAGTGTGCTATCTTTAAAAACATTTATTTTCCCGATGTACTACAGGAGGAGGCTCCGCCCTATGAATTATATCCTGTGACTCTTTAGGGGAAAATTCCTTTTCCATCTCCGATTCCCATCTACGCTGTGCTGGGGTTTTTAACAGTGTCTTTCAGGCCTTCAATAATGGTGGGACATACACTCCAACCAGTCTATTCCATCTAGAGATCCAGGGAACCTTCCAGATATGCATCCCTGATATTGCCTTGTCAAGAAAACACCAGTGCTTCTCAGACTCTAATTTATACCACTCTATCATGTACCGTAGATGTGCTGCTCAAAAATATCTCGCTAATTGCTGGACCCCATGGCCCCCATCGGCCTGCCTCAGGAATGTTTGATGTTGTGCCATGCGGGCTCTCTTCGCTTCTCATATAAAATTCCCAATAATGTGTTGTATTTGGGCTATTATTCGATGTGGGGGGTACAATGGTAGCATCTGCATTACATATAAGATGCGAGGCAGAAGGGTCATCTTGATGGCCGGCAGCCTGCCTAGCCATGCTTCTTCCAAGTGTGGAGCTCACATCGAGTCTCAACTAATAAGGACGAGTAGTTAGCCTTAACTATCTTTTCCCGTTGTGGGTAATATCTGCAGTCCTAAGTAAGAGACGCCCCCCCGAGCCCATGCGAACAGGAATTTCTGTCTGAGTTGTTCCAGTTTAGCTCTGGGAAGTGTCAGTCTGAATACCTGTATCTTTTGTATATTGATTTTGAATACCGAGACCCCGGTAAATGTTGTGATTTCTTCTAAGAAGAAGGGCCAGAGAGAGCAATTATTGCATGAGGAAGAGCACCACATCGTCTGCATTTAGGAATATTTTGTGCTCCATGTCTTCCATCCGATTTCCAGTGACCGTGGAGGTTTCCGATTCTTTTGGCAAATGGCTCAATATAGAGCGCAAAAAGCAAGGATGAGGGCGGGTACCCCTGATGGGTGCCCCTCCCTATAACCATCGAGCAAGAAGCTATACCGTTCACTCTAGTTCGCGCTTCCAGGACCTTGTAAATACAGTTCACCCATTTCTGATAGCGTTCCCCAATCCCAAACCTGTGCAGGACGTGTTTCAGATGTGGCCAATGTACCTGGTCAAACGCCTTCTCGGCATCGACTGACACAAGCAACATAGGCTGCTGAGTGCGATGAGTTTTGTCTATTATTTTACAGAGACGCCTCGTCCCGTCTCTACAGTTACGTTTGGGACTAAAGCTGGATTGGTCTGGGTCCACCAGGCCTTGCATGTATTGAGGAAGGTAGGCCACCAAGTCGATAGTGAATATCTTTAGATCAACATTTAGTAATGATATTGGGTGGTATGAAGCGCACTCCAGAGGGTCCTTTCCGGGTTTCAATATTCAATATTACCACCACATCTGCCATAGACATTGTGGGGGTTCAAGGGCGAACAAGGAGTGGGGTAAGTTCAGAGGCAAAAGATGTATAGAAATCAACTGGAAAACCGTCTCCTCCCTGCGCAATACCTACAAGAGTCTCTGAGGGGGGAGGGATGCCACTGGTGCCTGGCGGACATAGTCCTTGGCCACAGCCAAATCCAATATAGTGTAGAAGGCTTCAAATTAAGCAGCAATATCAGTATTCCCCTGGAGAGTCTCTCCCCGGGGAGTCCATACACCTGCAATGCGGTGTGAGTTCGTCTGGGACCTCAGTAAGTGTGCTAAGAGTTTCCCAGCTTTGTTTCCCCTTCATAGTAGCGCTGTTTAGTATGTAGGAGTGCGTATTCCGCACAGTCACAGTCCAAAGACCTCAGCTGCTTCCGTGCGGTATTAAGTTGTCTTCTTGCCTGAACCGCGCCGGTGCGACAGTGAAACTCTTCCAGTTCCCTGACCCTCATCTCAAGTAGCTCCCTTTTGTCCTTCCTTTCTTTGATCAGTCCCACCACGATGGACACAAACAGCCTCTTATGACAGCCTTCAGCATATCCCACACCTGGGGAAGTGGAGCCGAGATGTTGCCGTTAATTGCCAAGTAGTCGTGTATCACATCTTGTATGGTGGTAAGGTTGGAATCGTATGCGAGTAGTTTGTGGTTGAGTCTTCACGACCTCTGTCGAGGGGACCCTTTGGGCTAGTATAGCACCAGTGATATTGGGGAGTGGTCTGACAACACCGCCGTCCCTATCGTAACATCTTTGGTACATCCCGTAACCTAGGGAGAGGTCCAGAAGAGGTTGTTCTGTGCATAGGTTTGGTGCGATGCCAAAAAAAAGGTGTATTCCAGGGCAGAGGGGTAACGATGTCTCCATACGTCTGTCAGCACCACCTCCCCAAGCCTCTGGAGCATGGAGTCCGAAAGATATTGTGAGTGTCCCATCCGTGCTACTGACCTATCTAGCTGTGAGTCAGGTACCATATTAAAGTCCCCGCCTAGCACTAAATCCTTGTCTTGAGAGTCTAAAATGGTGTTTAGTGTATCTCGAAGGAAGACTTCCTGGCGTTCGTTAGGGCTGTAAATGGAAGCTAAAGTGTATGTGTGTGGATCCAATAGAACTCGCAGCACCAACATCCTGCCTGGCGTCTCTGCATCTACCCCCAGTACTGTTGACGGGAACTGTGAAGATATGAGAATGGCCATCCCTGCCTTTTTCCCCATGGTCAAGAAGTATTGTCTAGCATACCATTTAGACTGGAGGCATTTCTAGTTGGCGTGTAGTAAGTGGGTCTCTTGTAGCAGGCATATATCGCAGTTGGCCTCTCTAAGCTATGTGATGACTGTGCGCCGTTTAACGGGTTTATTGAGTCATCGTATGTTGAAGCTCATTATCCTGACCCTAAATGTTGACATATGGGTAATTATGGGGATACGCAGTGATTCTCATCTGGGATTTGTGAAGATCGGAGCCCACCCCATCCGCCCACCGCAGATCTGGGCCCCATATGCTGGCATGCCAAGGGGTAGAGGCATTTCCTCCACCCTGTCTTACCCACTGTCATCCCCTGAGAAATCACCCCTCATGTCCGAGCCCCCCCCGCTGCCCAGGGGTTTGAGCATTGAACCATCCAGCATAGAGATGCCTCCCCTTCTCCTGGTTATGATCTCCTCCAACTCTTGATTTAGCTCTTTGCATGGATCTCTGTATTTCCTGACCATCTGATTGTTTCGTCCTCCTCACCTGTGGTAACAATAGCCCTAGGCCCCGAACATAGAGAAAGAAAATAAGAAAAGAAGAAAAGATAAGAAATGCAGACGACACATAGATTAACAAACACATAGAAAGCGTCATCAACTTAGCATAAAACGCACTATTGTGCATGGGTTCATGTGTCTGGTGGTTGGTCATCCCTTTATCGTGAGTGAACCCCCTCCACAAAGACCAATTTTCTTCTTTCCTGGACCCATATATCAGATTCTGTGGCCTGAAGGTAGAGGGCAACTACTGTGTGAGTGCTCATACAGTCATAGTTTCTCTGGATCCGTCTGTGTTCTGTATCTGTCGGAGAAGCACCTCTCTTTCTTTCTGGGTCTCCATCGCAGTGGGTTTGGAAGGTTTCTCTTGTCTGGTCCCTCGTTGTCTTCCCGGCTTTAGTGATCCACGTGCGGAGGTGCCTTCTGCTGGTGACTCAGACATGCCCCCCTCCAAATCAAGACCTAGCACCTCCTGCACCTCTTTTAGTGACCAAACTGATTGTAATTCTTTGTTCCACACAAATGAGAGCCGAAAGGGAAGACCCCAGCGATTCCTTTATCGCGCAGGTAGGCTGTGGCTGGTTTCCAGGGTTTACGTCTTCGGAGAGTGAGCAGCGACAAGTCTTGGTAGATTCCAACTTTGAGCCCCGCAATGGTCGCTTTATCTCTAGTTGCAGCCATAATGATCTCCTTCTGCTGGAAGGAGTGAAGACAGGTGAGGATATCTTGTTGTTGGCCTGGGTCTTTGGAAGGCCGTCCAGCGCAGTGTGTGTGATCCAGAATGTTATCTTTGTCTCTGAGCGCCAGTGCCACATGCTGGAAGAAGCGATTCACCCAGTCCTCCAGCTTTCCCCCATTCGCAAAGAGAGGGACGCCCTTGATGCAAATGTTAGACCTCCTAGAACGGTTTTAGAGGTCCTCCAGGTGGAGGTAGAGCTCTTCATTTCCGTCTCTGAGATCCAACAACTTGCGGGCCTGTTCAGTGATCTCTTCCTCCCTGCGGTCGTCATTCCTTTCCAGGGAGTTAACTCGCTCTGCAATTTCCTGGATCTCTGCCCTGATCTGCTGCATATTGGAGGTGACATCCTGTCTCGGACCTTCAAAGTCTTCTCTGAGCGTTCCAAACAGCTGCTCCAAGAATCCACAGGTGATTGGATCCTCCAAGTGTTCTCCAGTTGAGTCCATATCTTTCTCGTAGGGTTGGTCCACTTGTTGCTCAGAGCCACGTTCCTCTGCCTTTTTGGTATCTGGTTTCTGAAGGAGATCTTTGATCGTCGGGATCTTTCTTGCTCGGTGTGTGGTCATCTCTACAGGGTGCTTATGCAAGCTTTCCAGCAACGTGTTTGTTCCGACTGGCCTCTTCTGGGCTCTCAATCCCCCTGGTGGGTCCGCAGATCTCTCCTTTTACTTCACCCGGCATTGGCTTATCGCTGTGGACCACTTTCACTTCAGGCCCAGTGGATATCTGGAAGGTAGTGCAGCAGCATTCACGTAGCCCTAGATCAGTGCCCTCTCTGTGCCGATAGTTCATGTGGCATACGTTCAGGGCTGATACATGGGTTTGCACCCCCGACTCGGAACCAGCCACCAACCTTCTTTCTTTGGGGTGCAGTCTGGCAATGTGCTATGTCTTGATCTGGGATGCCTGGGCTAGTCTCTCATCCCCCGTGGATCAGGTGATCACCAGTAAAGGTTAGAGGCACAGGGGGGCCCTTCCCCACCCAATTCTCTAATCCCCTCGTGGATCAGGTGCTACCAGCAGTCGATAGAGGTACTTGGAGGGGAGTCTTTCACCTCCCTATCTTCCCTCATGGGCCCCTCTGTTTTCTGGGCCTATAGCAATGCCTGGGGATGGGACCCGGTCCTGCCGCTGTGTGAAGTCTGCCAAATCTATTATATCTGTCCCTGGAGGGTGCTTCAGGTGGTCCCCAGATCCATTTTCCATTCCCCACCATCTCATACACTCCGGGCCTAGCCAGGGCCCATCTTAGTCACTCCCAGCAGCCCGCCAGCCCTGCATCTATCACCTCAGTTGCATCTCCCATGGGCCCGATATCTAGGGTGGCCAACTGGCATGGGTGCAAATTCAGGACAGTAAGGTTAAAAATTTAGGACAGATGGTCACAATTCAGGACAAAAATTCAGGGCAGAAGGTCAAAATTCAGGACAAAACTTTGTGAATAAAAGGAACTTTTTTCAGACACATCAGAGGAAGTTGTGCAATAGTATAAAAGTAAGTAAATAGACAACCACTTAAGTACAAGTCAAAATAAGTTTATATTAGGTTAAGACAATCGTGCACTTCACGTTTATTTGGTATGCGTGCAGCTTTAAGTAACTGTGCAGGTCTTTTTGTGGTACTTCATATGATAATTTACATTCTGTCATCCAATAATTCTTTCATCCATCATCCAATCTTTCACCATTCATTATGTCCTTCCATCTGTGTGCCCATCCATATCCAAACCTTTTCAATCATTTGCAAACCTATCCATCATCTATCCTTCCATCCATCATTTCACTCATCCATCCCTTCAGCCACCCTTTTACTCATTCATCCATCATCCATCCATCCACCCTTTCACCCAATCCATCCTTTCACTCATCCATCCACTCTTTCACCATCCATCCATACACTCATCCAGCCAACCATTTACCCTTTCACCCAAGCCATCCTTTCACTCATCCATCCACTCTTCCACCCATCCATCCATTCACTCATCCATCTAACCATTTACCCTTTCACCCAAGCCACCCTTTCACTCAGCCATCTACTCTTCCACCCATCCATCCATTCATTCATCTATCTAACCATTTACCCTTTCACCCATCGAGCCATCCTTTCACTTACTCATCCATCCATCCAGTCACTCATCTGTCCACCCTTTCACTTACCCACCCATCTTTTTTCCAGCTCTCCACCCTCCCTTTCACTCATTATGCATTCTTCCACTCATCCATCTTTACAGTCTTCTTTTCACTCATCCATGCACCCATTCGCCCCTCCATTCTGCCAATCATTCATCCACGCTTTCACTCATCCATCCATCCACCCTTTCATTCCCCTTTCTCTTAGCCACCCATCCTTTCAGCCACACTTTACCCATACACCTACCCACACACCCACCCATCCTGTTGCAGACAGAAGATGCCCATCAAGAACTTCACCCTCCCTGTAGTTCCTAAAGCCTAGGGTGGGTGAGGTGGGGGAGGGGAGAGTTTACTATGCACCTGCACATAGGCAATCTGAAAACTAGGACGTCATGAGTCATGCATAATGCACAGTGCCAGGACATGAGGTAACTAACATGGTGTTGTTTCAAGGGCTTTACGTGGGATGAAAAAACTGGGGGTTTGTCCAAGGGGTGTGTCTGATGTAATTAAGGGCTTGGCTAAAAACACCTAAGCTAAAAATATGTGCTGAGCATAGTGTGCCACCCGACTGGTATTTTGACGTTTCTATCATTGCATCTAGTAACTTTAGAACAACTACAAGCCATGACTATTTGCTTTGTCAAGGATGTTGGTTGCATAAAATAAATAAAAAAACAGAAACTATGACTTTGTGGTATATAATATTAACAATGCTTCAGCTCTGAAATTATAAGACTGTGAAAGAACTATAAGGTAGTTTTAACTTTTTTACACTGTAATCGTGGTACTTCTCTTCTACTACATATTCTTTTTGTTTGCCTGCTTGGTTTATCTTTTTCTTCTGGGGCAATTGTGTTTTTGAAAAATACCTGGTACAGAAAAGGGTTTGGGTCACACTAAGTAACAGGGATCCTACAGTTTGTGTGCTGTGGTCCCCTTAAGTGCACCAGGGACCCATTTGAAACAAGAGCTAATCCCAATTTGTCCACCAACTCCTAGGCAAATCCTAGCTCAAATCATACAGAGAAGTGTGCGAAAGAAATCTGAGTTTCTGCAACTTGGAGTCAGAAAAAACATGCACAAGTAAAAAATGATTCCTCATTCTGGGGGTCAAAACGTCAACACTGAATGAAGTGCAACATGTCACCCAAAAAATGCTGTACCCTGTGTCAATGATGTTTACTAAATGCTCAGCTCACACCTAGATTTGTGTGAGAATCAAAATGGGATTCCAAGTTATGAAATTTCAAGTCAACCTGATATTGCTGAGGGTTATCTAGAGTAGTGTTCAGTGTCACGCTCCATACCACTGCCTAAGAGGAGTCTTAAACTTAAATGTCTTCAATCTAACCCTAACAGAATGCCCTGCCCGAGACTGAAGGAGGCCACCACATGTTTTCACAGCCCAGCCTGTCCCCTTGTCATACTGTATGTGGTAATCAGCCGGCATACAGAATGACAATGGGCGGGTGGGGCTGCTCTTTTGCTTCGCAGATGAGTGAGAGGCTGCCCCATCAGGGAGCTGAGGCCTCTCATAGGGAACAGGTTTCTATTCCCTGCAAGGACCAAAATTATGGACAAAAGGCATCCGTAAAAGGAATCTTCATGGACAACGGGCATGAGGTCCAATTTACGGACGGTTCGTGAAATTTACGCACGTTTAGTCACCCTACCGATATCCTTTCACAACGATCATTCCCAACTGGGAGGAGTCCATCGGCCATTTCTCAGGGCTGCGTCACGGCCTGTCTCCTAAAACCGCCTGTCTATTTGCCACTCCAGGGCAGTTCCCGGCTAGGTTGGCCTCTCCCTCTGCTGCTCAGTCCGGACACCACTGAGCGTTCACTCCAGCCTCAGGCAACTTCTCCCTCCCTACGAGGGATGCTTCACCTTGCCTGAAACTGCCACTCACTCCGACGTGGACAGAGGTCTGAGGGACGGACTCCTTCTCTTTTCCACTTCCACCAGGTCGCTGACGCCAGAAGTCGCCGTTGCGTCCCCTGCTCTGCTGCTGCTCGCAGATCACGTTGATTATTCTTTATGTGCCCCACAGAGCAAGGTGCGTTTTGAGGCATGTTTGGGATCCAGAGATGGCTGTTGGGTGTTGATTTTCAGCCTTGGCTTGCGGATCTCTGAGAAAAACGCTGCTACTTTGCCGCCATCTTGGCCACGCCCCGTTAAAAGCATTTTAGTTGTTACATATAAACCGGAAAGAAGATATAGTTTCAGGATACCTGCTCCTTTCTGTAAGTGATGATTTCCAACCAAAGCCCTCTAGGCCCTCTGTCTTCCCCAAACCATTAGAGCCTTCACCAAAGGTCTGTGTGAACACAAAAAAGCCCTTACTTAGATAACATTAAGCATTAGATTCCCTGGATGGACACAAACAGTTGCATTTCGTCTCCTATGTCCTTAACAAGTACATACAGATGTTAAGGACTTATTTCATTGGACAGACCAATAGAATGCACCCTACTGGCTTATCTTTGATTGGCTGTTGCCAAACAGTCAGTGGGAAGGGATGTTTTAAAGTATGTAAGGTGTTATGGTATGACTGTGGGGTGAGGAATGAGAAGTAAGGTTAAAGGATGAAGGATGCTGAATCAGGAGTGATGAATGAGGGATGATGCTTGAGGTATGAAGAGTAGTAATGAGAACTAGGGATGATGAATGGTGGCTAAGAAGTAGGTATGATTGTTGAGGGATGGTAAGTAGAGAGGAGAAGCAGGGATGAGAAATAGGGGACAAAAGTAGTGCTAATGGATGAGACATATGGATGAGAAGTAGGGATGAAGGATAAGAAAGATGGTGATTGTGAGTTAGGGATTATGGATTAGCTATAGGGATGAGAAATAGGGAAGATAAATGAGAAATAGGTATAATGGATGAGAACCAGTGTTGAGAATTAGGGGTACGGGTGGATCAGAAGCAGGTATTAGAATTAGGGATTATGGATGAGATACCACGATGATCGATGGGAAGTAGGGGTGAGAAATTCGGATGATGGATGAGCAGTATGGATGATTGGTGAGAAGGAGGAATGAGGAGAAGGGATGGAGGAGGAGAAGAAGGGGTGGTGTATGAGAAATAGGGTTGAGAAGTAGGGATGATGAGAAGTGGGGATTAAAAGTATGGAAGATGGGTGCAAAGTAGGTATTAATAGTAAGAGTGAGGGATGAAGGATGAGAAGTGATGAATGGATCACTACCCTGGATGTTGATAGAAATTGGGTTTCTGGTTGGCAGAGGTATGCACCCTGTCCAAGAAGGTTCACATTCCTTGTCAGGGTAAGTCCGAAACACACAACACATTAGCCTGGGCTTACCCTGTGGTAGCTTGTCACAGAGCATTCAGGCTTAATTTATGAGGCAACGTCTAAAGTATTTGTACAACATTTCAAACAGTAAAACAGTGAAAACACCACAAAAAGACTCCACATAGTTTAGAAAAATTGCTTATATTTTTAAAATAAGACCAAAATAACAAGAATTCAAAAAAAAAGAAGACAAGATATGAATTTAAAAAAAGTAAACTGTTATGTAGTGCTTAAAAACAACTACCGCCACCAGGGGCTATCTGGCCGCACTTGAGCTGGTCAAATCCAACGGTTGAGACAGACCGCAATGGAGCATGGGTCATATGCACGTACCGGCTTTTGCCTGCTAAGCAGTACCTTGGATGCGTTGACATCGAGGGCGATGCAGGGAGCAAAGGAGGAAATGTTTTGTCATCGATCTTGCAGTTTTGGGCGAAGCATTGGTTCAGAGCTGTGCACTGTTGGTGATGTGTCGTGAGTCAATATGCGAAGAACACTGTGGTGATGCATCGTTGTTGAACCATTGGGCTGAAGGCAATGCGAGCAGCTGAACCTTGTAAAGTCGAAGATGCGCCAGAGGCTGAGGACAGTGCATCGTGCAGTCGGCAAGGCAGTGTTCACAGTCCGTGCAGGAGCTGCAATGCATCAGCGTCAAGGGAGATGTGCTTGTTCTGAATGGCCCAGTGTTGTGAATGCATGGATTTTCATAAAGCAGCACTTTAACCCCTTCGCTGCTCATGACGAGCTCAGCTCGTCATGCAGTACACTGGTCGTGTGCTCCTGACGAGCTGAGCTCGTCATGAACAATGGGGATCCTGGAGTTACAGCACTCCAGGGGAATTCCCTTAGCACTGATGTGGTTAAATTCACTTCCAAGGGCCAAGGACTGAATTGGCACAACTTGGCAGAGCTGGTTTCAGAGCAGACAGAATTCAAGTGCTGTTTGCAGGTTGAATCGAGGATTCTTTGATGTCCCTGAGACTTCAGAAAGCAAGAGGCAAGCAAATAAACCCTTGGAAATACTTATTGTTCTGGGATGTAGAGATGCAGGCACAGTCCTTATCACTCCCAGGCAAGAGGGCAGCAGGCCACCACACCAAAGCAGTTCAGCAAAGCAGTAGTCCCTCTAGCAGCACATCTGTCCTTCATCCTAGTAGAATGTCCTCAGTTCCAGAAGTTGGTGGTGTCAGAGCTCCGGTACTAATACCCAGTTGAGACTTTGAAGTGGGGGAGACTCCAAGAAGATGCCTTTGAAGTGCATAAGTCCCAATATTTCCTTCCCTGGCTCCAGACTCACTACAGTGGACATGCAACCTTTTGTGTGGTAACAGGACACAGCCCCTTTCAGGCGTTTCAGCTCCTCCCTCCTATCCTGCCCAGGATGCCCCTTCAGGATGTGGATGGCCCATCAGTCACACCTAAGCTCCCTTTGTTTGTGGCTGTCTAGAGGGAATGCGCAAAGCCAGCTGTCACCCACCTCAGACATGTAGTCAGAGACAGGCAGAAGGCACCAAATGGTTACAGTAAGAAAATGGCAACTTTATAAAAAGGACATTTTCAGAATTACAATTTAAAATCCAACTTCACTCTAAGTTGTGTTTTTAAATTTTGATTCCAGAGACAGCAAATGTGGGTGTTCTTGCTCTTACCAATTGGAAATTACACTTATAAAATGTAATAAGACAAACCCAATGGAATATATACCCTCACAACACATGCAAATATATTGCATGTCATTACAAATGTTTGTGTAACAGCAGGGAAGGTATTGGATTCTAAATTCAGCACCAGTGCGCCCCCTACAGCAAGTCATAGTAATAACTTGCGATGTAATGGTATTTGTGGTAACGACCGCGTTGTAATGGTACCGCGTTGTAGATACAGCGTTGTGAACGCTGTTTCCCATCCAAATGATATCCTATGGGAGAGATAGGCCTTGAAGTAGTGAAAAACGAATTTAAGACTATTTCACTACCAGAACATGTCAAACTCAGAAATACGCCTCACCCTGCCCATGGGCTTTCCAGGGACTACCTTAGGGGTAACTTATGTGTATTAAAAAGGAAGGTTTGGGCCTGGGAAGAAGGTTAACATGCCAGGGCAACATGGCAGTTTAAAACCGTATGCACAGGCTCTGCACTGGCAGGCCGGAGATGTGTTTAAAGGGCTACATGGGTGGAACAATCAGTGCTGCAGGACCACTAGTGCATTTAGTTTACAGGCTCTGTGCACATGTAGTTCACTATACTAGGGACGTATAAGTAAATTAAATATGCCAATTGTAGATAAGCCAATGTTACCATGTGTTAACTATAGGAAACATGAACTTTATCACTGGATGGCAGTGGTAAGTGCCCAGAGTCCTAAAACCAAAAAAAGCAAATTCAGCAAAAAGGGGTGGACGATGGCAAAAGGTTTGAGGGTGATCCTGCAAAAAGGGCCATTTCCAACAGATGTCCTAGAATGGATGCTCTATTCATGTTGTCATTAGCTCCAAACACTGGTGGACTTAATAGCAGAGCTGAAAACGAATCCCTGCCTGAAAGTCTACCATTTTCCAAGCTCTAAGTAGGGTGGCTATGTTTCGGAGTAGGCGGTTTATCCCCTACATTTGAAGGATAAATCCATTAAAGCTGTCATTTAAACCTGGCTCTTACCAGTGTTCAACCATAGGGTTTGTGCATTATGCAAAAACTTCTACATAACCCTCTTTAAAGATTAGGCCTGTGCCTGAATTGCTTAATATGTGAACGTTTGGGCAGCTGACAGTTGTTAATTTTCTCTTTCTTGCAGGAAAACGGTTTTGCCTCGGAGCAGGCCTTGCTTCGATGGAGCTGTTCATCTATTTCACCACCATCCTGCAGAACTTCAAGCTGAAGCCTACCTGCAGTCCTGAAGAAGTTAATGCATGCCCAAAAGGAATATTTCTGTCGAATGTACCCTGCCCATTCAAATTCTCTTTGATCCCACGCTAATTCCAAGACTGCTATGTCCAATCTACAGTACATTTTGCTTTAATATGACATTTTCAGGTAAATCAATTAAAAGAGACAAGTCCCTGGATAAAATATATTTGACCCCAAGATGAAGCATCTCCCAGCTTTCAAACCTTTTTTTCCCTGAGCTTTTGCATAATTTCTACTGTTTGGATTAATGATGTATTGAAACAGGCGGATGCATTACCCAGCACAAAAGCCATTGTATTAATAAAGAGGTACTGTCAAATCTAATTGGTTGGGCTGTGTTGTGGTGCATGCATGCAAGTTTATACAACTACAAGCACACAATCACACCAATGTTAGAGATAAACATGAAAGCCCATCAACATGTGTATATGCAAACTCAGTCGGTGCCCTCTCCTCCCTTTCTGGTGCTGTACTGCGTGATGACTCTCCTGTGGACAGACATGGACATTGGGTCTGTGGTGTTGGTCACCTGTGTGTCATGATTAAATCACATTGTCCCAGACCTAGGGACATGCTATTTGCTCCTGAGGCGGAAGCCGGGAGCTAGTTTCTTTTTGCTAATAATTTTAAAACTGTTCATTTCTCCGCACTGTTTTTAAAATAAAAATTGTTCATTCCACTCACTTTGCTGAAACCCCCCACTTATGAGCGAGTAGGCTCACCTTCTTTGCGCCGCACTAGGGACCTCACTTTCTGCTCCTGTAGCTGATTAGGAGCTATTTGTTTTCGGGGCTTGGAGGGGCCGATTATCCATAGCGGCCATCTTGGGGGAGGACTAGGTTGCCGCGCTAGTGGTTGGGAGGAAGCGCTGGACCCGCCGCGCTAAAGCGCATATATTGAGCGGGCGAGTTCGGTTTGGTAAGACCTTGGGACATGCTATTTGCTCCTGAGGCGGAAGCCGGGAGCTAGTTTCTTTTTGCTAATAATTTTAAAACTGTTCATTTCTCCGCACTGTTTTTAAAATAAAAATTGTTCATTCCACTCACTTTCCTGAAAACCCCCCACTTGTGAGCGAGAAGGCTCACCTTCTTTGCGCCGCACTAGGGACCTCACTTTCTGCCCCTGTAGCCGATTAGGAGCTATTTGTTTTCGGGGCTTGGAGGGGCCGATTATCCATATTGGCCATCTTGGGAGAGGACTAGGTTGCCGCGCTAGTGATTGGGAAGAAGCGCTGGACCCGCCACGCTAAAGCGCCTAAATTAAGATGGTCCTTCCTACGCGCAGCGTACACGGTTGCGTACGTGCCCTATCGCGCCAAAGGAGCGCCTAAGGAAAGCCCGTCTGTGCCCGTCCGTGCCAGGCCGGGCTAGGACGTGGACAATGGGATCCCTGGTACCGGAGAGGGTACGTTACAGTGGCGACCAGCTCCGGTCACTGAGAGGCAGTCTGATTGTCCCCTGCCCCAGTTGTTCCCCTGCAGAGGAGGTATGGATCTTTTGCCCATATTGTAATCCTAGTGGGGCAGCGACCTGTAAAACCAAATCATACTCATTGGCCTTGATAAATTGTCGGTCCCTCCCGAAGCATGCAGTGCAAATTCGCCTGCATTTGGAGGAGCGGGACCCTGACATGGTTAACTGAAACGTCTGAGCCCGATATAGTTTGGGTTTCACCACCCTGGTTTTTAATCTGTAGGGTTGACCACCAGACGGGTAGGGGAGGAGGGGTGGCTATTATCTATAAGAACTCATTTGTGTGCCGAACCTCCGAGAGCCCTCTCGCGGAATGTGAGAGTTTAGGGTTCTCCGTCTCATTCTCCCCCACCTGTACTTTTTCGGGTATCCTTGTCTACAGGCCACCGGGAGCATATAACAGCTTTTGCAACAATCTCCTTGACAAGATCACCCTCTCCATTAGCAGTACAACTGATTTCTCCATCCTAGGTGATCTTAATATTCATCTTGATAACTCTGAGGCCTCTTCATCGCACGATCTATTGGACACCCTAGGGGTAGTCCAACTTAAACAAATCGTGTCTGGATCCACGCATCTTGCAGGACATATAATCGATAATTTTTTCACTAATCTTGGAAATATTAGTTGTGATCAGTCCATAACAACTAGGACCCTAAAGACCTATCCAACTATAGGCCCATTTCGCTGTTGCCTGGGCTTAGTAAAATAGCCGAAAAACATGTTAACCAGGTACTATCCTCTTTTGTAAAGACTAAGGGAGTCCTCCAACCAACCCAGACGGGATTCAGAGCCAAACAAGGTACGGAAACTGCTTTGGTGGCGGTGGTGGAAGTGACTAGGAGTATTGTAGATGCCGGAGGCTGTGCTGCGGTGGTCCTATTGGACCTCAGCGCAGCCTTCGATACGGTAAATCACCCGCTCCTGTTACACCGTCTGCGTCAGGTGGGAGTTTCCGGAATGGCTCTCAAATGGCTCCAGTCCTTCCTGTCAGAGAGATTTTTCTCTGTCTTTGAGGATGAGGTGTCATCAGAACAACATCCACTGCATCACGGCATTCCCCAGGGATCCTCTCTTAGCCCTACCATGTTTAACATCTACATGAGACCACTTGCTGTGGTGGTTCTTCCCTGGGGAATTCAGCGTGTCACCTATGCCGACGACACACAGTTGGTTGTTTCCCTGTCAAGGGAGGGCACCACAGACCAGGGGATCAACAACCTCACACCTTGTCTTACCAAGGTCTTAGATTGGATGACTGCCTCATTCCTCAAGTTAAATGGGTCCAAAACAGACATCATGCTGGTGGGATACAAAGCCCCCATCAATCTTGATCCCTGGTGGCCAACTTGTCTGGGCCCTCCCCCCATCCCCAAGAAGCAAATTAAGAACCTGGGGGTTTGGCTTGACTCCACTTTGGGATTTCAAGTGCAGGCAAAAAAGTTGCTGCGACCTGCTATGGTCTGCTCCGGGTCTTCAGGAAGGTCTTGACGCTTCTTCCTTTCGAGGCCAGGCGCCTGCTCGTCCAGTCTTTGATTCTTTCGCGGCTGGACTACGCAAATGCTTTCTATCTTGGGCCCCCTGCATGTTCCATCCAAACACTGCTGCCTGTACAGAATTGTGCAGCCCGGCTACTTATGAATGTACACAGACGTAGCTCGGCGAAGCCCGCAATGCGGACTCTCCACTGGCTACCGATACATGAAAGGATCCTGTTTAAAACCATGTGTATGGCTCATAGGTCCATTTCGAATTCCGGCCCTATCATTCTTTGCCCCCTGTTTCGACGACATAAACCTCTCAGATTTTTGAGATCAACCCAGTGTAATCTGCTGGTAGTACCGAGGGTGAAGCGGGCACGTATGGGCGGCCGCCAACTATCCCTCCTTGCGGCCAAATTCTGGAACCTTCTCCCCGACAACATCAGGCTGGAAACCAACCATCTGGCCTTCAGGAAGCTATTGAAGACATTCTTGTTTCATTGAGTGTCTTTTTCTACGTTCTCAGGTCACACAGCGCTGGGATGCCTCAGGGTAGCCATGCACTATAGAAGAGTGTACTCATTTATTCATTCATTCTAGCACTCCTGTCACTGGCATGTGATAAGATAAGCCTAGTGAAGCCCTTTTATCTAAAGGCCTTTCATTCGTACCACATACATTTGTTAACATCTTTGAGCTATACAGAGATGTTATCTCTTTTTTTTAGAAAAATTAGATTGAGAAAATACTTTCAGGATAAGGATGAGAACACCTATGACACAACCAAGCAAAAACAGAATGAGATTGCACTCCCTTCTTCTTTTACCCCTGGGTTGGACCAATTAGGGCCAGAGGTGGCCACATTCGAATTGGTCGTTATGAAAAAACTTGAAAGATCATCAAATTTATTCCTAAACCACCATACAATCTGAGTAAAGATGAATCACTGGCTCTAAAAAAGCTTTCTGACAATAAACAACTAGTAATTAAAGGGGCAGATAAGGGTGGAGGAATTGTTGTCCTCAACTCCACTGATTATGAGCGCAACATGAATAATATGTTAAACGATATCACGACTTATGCTAAGATTAATTTCAACCCCATTAACAACATAAAAAAGAAAATAAATACTCTAACCAACGAAGCCTTGTCCAAGGGAGATATCAATCAAAAAGATTATGACTTCTTGAACCATCATAAGAATAAAACAGCCTGTATTTACGGTCTCCCGAAAATACACAAGAACTCGGAAGATCCCCCTTATAGACCCATAGTGTCCACTATAGGCACTCCAACAGAACCCCTTTCCAAGTTTGTGGACCATTTCCTCAGACCCTTCATCCCTAAGATCAAATCATATGTGAAAGATACTAGCCATATGATCAATATAGTGGAAGATCTTGACATCATGCCTGGTAGAGATATATTAGTCACCCTTGACATTGAATCTTTATATAGCAACATCCCCCTAGACGAAGCCATCAGAGCTACTGACTGGTTCATAGATAAACACCACATTAGGTGCCCAAAAAAATTCTTGATTGACTGCCTTTTCATTGTTCTTACGGAAAATGTGTTCCAGTTTGGTGAAGATCTATACCGCCAACTGAGAGGAGTCAGTATGGGGGCATCAGTGGCCCCTTCAGTAGCCAATATTTATATGTCCCGCTTCGAAGAACAGTTTATAGACAACGAGATAGCTCCTTTCTTCGAATCCATCTCCCATCGGTCCAGATACATAGACGATATCTTTTTTATCTGGACCAATGGGAAAGACTCCTTATTGGAGTTTTTAGAATGGATCAATCTAACTCATAGCAATCTTAGGTTTACCGCTTATTTTGACGAAAACCAAGTGGAATTCCTGGACTTGTTAATACGAGTCAACAACAGAAAATTAGAGGTTGACCTCTTTGTTAAAAGTACGGCTCGTAACACACTACTACATTTCAGTAGCTTCCACCCCAAATGTCAGCGGGAGAGCATTCCGTTCTCCCAATTTTTAAGGGTACGCAGAAATTGTTCAAACCTATCTGACTATGACAAGCAGGCTACAATAATGCGTAAGAAATTTCTGGAACGTGGCTATCCACATAGACTCATTAGAAACTCGTACAAACGTGCTCGTTTCTATGGTCGAGATGCTTTATTAACCCCTAAAGAACGTCCAACAAACTCCCAATTAGTATGTGTAACCACCCATTCCACTTTGAACGATCGCGTCAGACAAATTATTAATGCCAATTGGCATATCCTCAATTGTAACCCTACTTGTGAATCAACTTTGCCTAAACCACTATATGCCTACAAAAGGAACAGAAATTTAAAAGATAAGATCATTCATTCGAAGTTCAATGGCAGTAACACTAACTGCGCACAAAGATCATTGTTGACCAACCTACCTATCCGAGGCACAGTTCCGTGTTCTTCCTGTAAATCATGTGCGACTATTCTAGGTGGAGAAACTCTGACCCACAATGGTTTTACAGCAAAAGCTACAGATCTATGGAACTGCAAAACGACCAATGTGGTTTACTTTATTAGCTGCCCCTGCGGCCTTGGATATGTTGGCGAAACTTGTAGATCTATCCAAATACGACTTACAGAACACAGATCGGCCATTAAAACAAGAAAGGCTAATGCCCCTCTTGTCAAGCACTATATTGATAACAACCATAAGCCAGAAGATCTTAATTGGCGCATTCTGGAAAAAATTAAAACTGCAGACAGTAATGGAGGCTGTGTCATCCGTAAAAAAAGAGAAGTTTTCTGGATTTTTGTTCTGGATACTTACAAAAGAGGACTCAGGGTAGCCATGCACTATAGAAGAGTGTACTCATTTATTCATTGATTCTAGCACTCCTGTCACTGGCATGCGTAGGAGCAGCAGGCGCCACCGAAAGTGTTGAGACCCAGCCTCGTGCATCCCGCACTGTAGTGCGTGCGCGCAAACGTTGAAAATACCCTCAACCCACAGGACAGGTCACAGTGAGGTTAACAGTGACCACCCAGTCATGGAAATAGAAAGTGTAGTACCATGGTGTGGTATCTGTTATGTGTTGTAGTTACAATTAAACTATATACTTCACATGCTACGCCTGTCTGTGTCTCCTTACTTACTTAGAAATATCGGCGTGTGATCTCTGCCCGTCTCAATCTCCAATCTGTTGCTGCTGCTGCTCCTGTTGCATGGGGCTCTGCCTGTTCTGTGTCATCATCAATGTCCTCATGATGTGTGATTTCCACCTCTGTGTCTTCCTTGGTGGCAAGATTGTGCAACATGGCACAGGTCGCTATCATTTTGCAGCACAGGATGGGAGTATACTGGCGTGCTCCTCCGCTCTTGTGAAGGCAGCGGAACCTGCTTTTGAGGAGTCCAAATGTGCGTTCCACTACGTTGCGAGTAGATCTGTGTGCCACATTATAACGTCTTTCACTCCTGGTAGTTGGATTGAGGTAGGGTGCGAGCTCAAAGGACCGCAGGGCATATGCACTATCGCCTAGGTGGAAAAGAGAGTGGCATTAGTTACATACTCATGATACATTCGGTAAACAGACATAATATCGATTCCAAAATATTGTTTGGACAAAATATCGAGTAAAAAATATAGACTAGCCAAAATATCGACCAGACATAATATAGACTACAAAAATATCGAGTAATATCGATATTAATAGCCAAAATATCGAATCAAAAATATAGACTAGACATAATATCGACTAGATAGAATATAGACAAAAAAAAATCGAAAATAAGGTAGTTTTTAATCATTTTTAATAATTGTGTAATATAAATCAGTAGCAGGTTGTGGGTTTATAGGGGAATAGGGTGGGAAGTAATTTAATTATAATTAATTAATTATGTAAATTATAATTAATTGTTAATTAATTATTAATTGGTAAATAATTAAAATATAATTGGTAAAAAATAATAAATAATTATTAATTAATTTTTAGTACATTATTTTCTGTAGCGGGTTGTGGGTTTATAGGGGAATAGAGTGGGAAGTAATTTTAATATAATTAATTAATTATGTAAATTAATAATAATTGTTAAATATTTATTAATTGGTAATTAATTAAAATATAATTGGTATTTAATTATAAATATTTAATTGATAAATAATTAATATTTAGTAATTTATTTTCTGTAGTGGGTTGTGAGTTTATAGGGGGATAGGGTGGGAAGTTAATTATTAATAATGAATTAATTATGTAAATTAATTAAAATTGTTAATTGTTAATTAATTAATAGTCATTTTAACCCCTACACTATCCAGCGCTTTCCCTACTGTTGCACCCACTGGAGTGGGAATAGTAATTTTAACCTCTACGCTATCCAACGCTTTCCCTACTGTTGCACCCACTGGAGTGGGAATAGTAATTTTAACCCCTACGCTATCCAACGCTTTCCCTACTGTTGCACCCACTGTAGTGGGAATAGTAATTTTAACCCCTACGCTATCCAACGCTTTCCCTACTGTTGCACCCACTGGAGTGGGAATAGTAATTTTAACCCCTACGCTATCCAACGCTTTCCCTACTGTTGCACCCACTGGAGTGGGAATAGTAATTTTAACCCTTACGCTATCCAATGTTTTCCCTACTGTTGCACCCACTGGAGTGGGAATAGTAATTTTAACCCTTACGCTATCCAATGTTTTCCCTACTGTTGCACCCACTTGAGTGGGAATAGTAATTTTAACCCCTACGCTATCCAGCGCTTTCCCTACTGTTGCACCCACTGGAGTGGGAATAGTAATTTTTACCCCTACGCTATCCAACGCTTTCCCTACTGTTGCACCCACTGGAGTGGGAATAGTAATTTTAACCCCTACGCTATCCAACGCTTTCCCTACTGTTGCACCCACTGGAGTGGGAATAGTAATTTTTACCCCTACGCTATCCAACGCTTTCCCTACTGTTGCACCCACTGGAGTGGGAATAGTAATTTTAACCCTTACGCTATCCAATGTTTTCCCTACTATTGCACCCACTGGAGTGGGAATAGTAATTTTTACCCCTACGCTATCCTGCGTTTTTCTACTGTTGAATTCACTATAGTTGTTACAATAAATTTTAACCAATTTGCTATGCTACTGTAAAAATATTATATATGTTTAGTTAATAATATGTATTTATATATATATATATATTTAATATTTCTTTTGTCATTTACATTAATTATTTATTAATATTACATTTATTTAATCATTTTAACTAAGTTTATATTAAATATATTTATTTTTATATTCGTTTTAACTTAATTTAAAGACATATAAAAAAAACGATATTTTGACAGTCTATATTATTTACAGTCGATATTTTAGAGTCGATATTTTTGTACTTACCTGTATAAAGATAGAAACTCGATATTTTGTCCCTCGATATTTTCTCATCGATATTTTTGCAAGTCGATGTTAATGGGCTCGATATTATTTCAGTGATTCGATACATTCATCTGCTATAACTATCAGGGTGTGTCACAGTCATTTACTTAGCAGGTATCCTTCCCCAAACTCTCCAGCAACAAGGCGTGTGTATATCCCACTGTTCTGGAATATGTACGAGTCGTGGGTACTCCCAGGGAATTTGGCCACAATGTCTGTAATGATGTTGCTAGCGTTGGATATCACCTGCACATTGATGGAATGCATTGACTTCCGGTTCCTGTATATGTGTTCTGTGGCTGCAGGTGGGCAGAGTGGGATGTGGGTGCCATCTATGCAGCCTATCACCTGAAGGAAGTGTGCCAGTTGATATAAATCAGTTTTGGTCTTCGCAAGTTCCTCAGGTGTGTCAGGGAACCGAATGTAATGATGCATTCTCTGCATCATGGCCTCAATGAACTTCCTGAAGAAACAGGACAGGCAGCTATGGGACACACCACCTACTGCAGCAATCACACTCTGGTAGCCCCCAGAGGCAAGCAGGTGTAGGCTACACAGCACCTGCACATGGGGTGGGATGGCGTGCGCCCCTGGTGTTGGGTGATCCGGGTGTGGGTGGAGGTCCCTGATCAAGTCCAGGATGGTTCTGGGGTGTAGCCTGTACCTTTGCAGTATCTCTGGCTCAGTCAGTTGGAAGAGCGTTACCCTCTGCCTGTAGACCTGCTCCTCCCTTCTCCATACCCTCTCTCCTAATGCCACCATTCTGCTTGCACTGTTGCATTTTGGGACCTTCTTTTATAGCCTCCACCTTGTTACCACCTGCTTTCAAACCATGGTAAATACCGACTCTTAAATACAGAATTTCATGGAATTCAGTATTTTTTGGGTTTCCTACGTCGGGATGGACATTTTTTACCATTTCTTATTTACCGATTCGGTAAATGAGGACTCGGTAAATAGGGATTCAGTAAATACCGAATCGGTACAATACCGACTCATATTTACCGATTCGGTAAATTTTTGCATCCTACATCTCATTTTCCAAATACCGGTCGGTAACGGACGAAATTACCGAATTTCTGCAGTTACCGACCGGTATTTAACTACCTACATCTGGCCCTAAACCTTTAGGCCAAGTGATAGTTTAGGGGACATATGTATGATGCCAATTTGCGATCGCAAATTAGCAGTGTGCAACGTAGCACACAAAAACCCCCTTGCAAAATAAGCAATCGCAAATTTTGCGATTCCTTATTTTGCAATTGCATTTAGGGAATTGCAAATTGCGATTCCTTAAATGCAATGTAAGAAGCACAAAAGGAAGTGAGATTTGGCCTTTAGGATTCGCAAATTACCACCAACTTCAAGTTGGTGGTAACTTGGGATTTCACTTAAAAATTCACTATTTAGCATTTTTTAAAGTGCCATGTGGCACACAGGGCATGTATGTGTGCCACATGTGCACAAATGCACATCTCAGAGGTGCAACAGGGTGTCCTTTTGACACCCTGGCACCCTTGAAATAGCATTCTCAATTTGCGATTCTCTAATTGCTGATCGCAAATTGAGAATTGCTTCCAATTAATTCCTATGGGCCTCCTAGCCCATTGGAATGAATGGGAAGATATTCTTTATTTGCGAATTTCAATTTGCGATTCGCAAATAAGGAATATGTGGGATCCGCAAAATTATTAGCCAATCCAACATACATTGCATTTTGCGATTCTCAAATTGCGATTCGATGAAAATCGCAATTTGAAAATCGCAAAAAAACAACATTATGATACATTATGTTTCTAGTCTTTAAACCTACACAGACCCAATCTTCTCCTTCATTTGATGTACACAGCATTACGCCTACCTTTGAAACATACAGACACACAAACATAAAATCACATGACAATTTCACACACCATGAGATTATGAACAGTCAACCGAACAACCGTATATGAACCTGGTAAGTAAATATCTATCTTGAGCTGGTTCTGTACAGGGATTACTTAAACTCAACTATTCATACACATTAGTGGAATCAGCACGGCCAGACTTGGAACTTAAAACAGCCCTAGCAAAAATTCTCACTTCAGCCCCCGTTTGCAGATGGTGCTAATGTGTGCTAGAACCAGAGCAACTTTTTAATGTTACCACTGGAATTGCGTATCATGCACCAACACTCCTGGAGGCTGAAACCAGCCTCACAGTGGTCTTCTGGGCTCCAGCCTCTCAGGGGATTGCCCGCTTGCCCGGCTGGCCAGTCATTCCATGGAAATCAGTCACTACTGGTAATTGTTTTGTTTGAACACATTAAACGACCTTGTGTTATAGCTCACGTAATGATAAACCATATGCGTTGCTAAATATGCAGCTTAAGTTAATTTTTTCCATCACCACATCATTCATCAAAACAAAACACGTTTACAATATGCAAATATTTCTCTTCCCACTCCGTATATAATATTTATCACATCATGGATGTCCAAAATGTTATATCAAGTCCAAGGTAGACATGGGCATCCGCAGAAATATTTCCAGGGGGGGGGGCTAACCTGGCAAATGAAGGGGCGTGGCTAATGTTAATCAGTAGGGGCTGAGCTAAAATGGCAGACAATCAGGATCGGGTAATGCTCAGGCCAAGCTGAGAAAAAAAAGTGGTGAAATCTGCATTTGAAACTGGACAACAATTAGAGCACACTTATGAACACTAATATTACCCCCGGCCCCTTAAAACTCAAACATTCCCTGATCCCTAAAATTAGCCCCCTGGCACCCCAAAACCCATGCCCGCCCTGAACCCTAAAATGTCCCCCCTTGCAACTCAAAACCCATACCCACCCTCAACCCTAAAATTACCCCTGGCACCACAAAACCCATATCCATCCTGAACCCTAACATTTCTCCTGGCACCCCAAAAACCATACCCACCCTCAACCCTAAAATTACCCCTGGCACCACAAAACCCATATCCATCCTGAACCCTAACATTTCTCCTGGCACCCCAAAAACCATACCCACCTTGAACCCTAAAATTAGCACTGCCACCCCAAAACCCATACCCACCCTCAACCATAAAATTACCCCACTGGCATCCCTAAAGCTGAAGGCTATGGGGCAGATTTACAAGCCAACTGGCATGGGTGCAAATTCAGGACAGTGAGTGTAAAAATTCAGGACAAAGGGTCAAAATATGGGACACAAATTCAGGACATCGGGTCAAAAATTCAGGACAAAAGGTAAGGTTTACAGACATACACTATTGCACAACCTTCTCTGATGTAACTAAGTAAATAGACAACCACTAAAGTACAAGTGAAAATAAGTTTATATTAGGTTGAGACAATTGTGCACTTCATGGTTTGTCAGTATACGTGCAGCTTTAAGCAAATGTGCAGGTCTTTTTGTGGTAACCAAACCGCCCCCACCTTTCCAGCTCCAAGAGAAAACACCTGATGCCCGGTCTGGTCAGTCTGGCCTTGATACCACCCTCCAATGGCGCCCCTCATCTTCACATAGTATTTCTCATGTGTATTTAATTTCTTCTATAGTGCTACTCATCCCAAGTATGTGGGGCAGAGTTTTGGAGTGTGTTACAACACACACATCTTAAAAAGAGACAATCTATACTAATATATTAAAGAGAGAGCCCAAACTTTTGAGGCGGGTAATCTCAGGAACCACAGCACCAATCACAACACCCAATTCAGCGTTGGACCCTAAAATACCCCAGTACCCCAAAACCCAAACCTAGCCCTGAACCCTAAAAATACCCCTGTACCCCAAAACCCAAACCTAGCCCTGAACCCTTAAACTACCCCTGTACCCCAAAACCCAAACCTACCCCAGAACCCTAAAAATACCCCTATACCCCAAAACCCAAACCTAGCCCTGAACCCTAAAAATACCCCTGTACCTCAAAACCCATACCTATCCCTAAACCCTAAAACTACCCCTGTACCCCATAACCCAAAACTATATCTGAAGCCTTAAAATACCCAAACACCCCAAAACATATACCTCAGTACCCCAAAACATATACCCCTATACCCATACTTACCTTATACAAACATTTAAAAAAACATGCTTTTACCATTCATACATTTACAACGAATTTCTTTGTAAATTTATGTGTGATAAAAGCATATAAAATGTAATGCCATGTGTTATAATGGCATTGCGGAGTCATGGTACTTTCATAATGAAAGTATGCGGAGTGATGGTATGCGGAAAGAAAGTTGCGAAATAACGGGTGTTTACCCTCCCCCGGTAAGTACATTGGTGGCACGGCGGCCCACATCTCCAGCAACATACTCATATTTTTTCACCACCCATTTGAAAAATGCACAGGTCTCTCTCATTGATGGCCAGCACCGACATACACTTTTAGAGACACCTCCCGCCACAAGTTCTAGAATTGCGAACTTTAGAGCTGGAGAGCTACGTTCGAATCTCGGCATCAGCTCAACATCCTGTGATTCCAGGCAAATCGCTTGGTCTCCCCGTGCCTACCACAAATGAATGTGTTCTTCTGTCATGTAAATTGTGCTCATGTCATGTTGTCGAGTTTGTGCTATATAATATTGCAAGGAAAAATAAAGTAGGGGAACTCGAGTTCACACACTACAAAACGCGCACTCTTAAGTGCATCAGCAGTGCACTGTGAATCGGAGAGTTTCACAGGCCTGTCACAGATAAGAAATGCTATGAAAACGAAATCCTACAAAACAATATACTACTAGCCGGCAGCAATTCATACCCAGACAACGTCGGGACGGGCTGCTAGTCACTTATATAAATGGGAAAGTCAAGGTATAGGAAATGTTGCTTAAGATAATGGGGCTTACAATGTGTAATCATACTTTCATCCATCATTCAGTCTTTCACTATTCATTCTGTCCTTCCATCTGTGTGCCCAACAATGTCCATATTCAACTATTTACAAACCTATCCATCACGTTTCCTTCCATCCATAATTTCACTTATCACCCAATCCACCCTTTTACTCATCCATCTACCCCTTCACCCTATCCATCCATACACTCATCCATCCACTCTTCCACCTATCCATCCATTAACTCATCCATCCAGCCATTCACCCTTTCAGTCATCCATGTACCCATCCCCCTTCCTCTTTCAATTCCCCTTTCACTTAGCCATCCATCATTCCATCCATCTACCCATCCATCTACTCATCCATACATTGAAATTATCATTCATCCATCCTTTCACTCATCCATCCACCCTTTCACTCCTTCACTCATTTGATCCATCCTTTTGTCCATCTACCCGCCCTTTCACTCACTCATTCAGCCTTACATCCACCCTTTCACTCATCCGTCCATCCATTCACCCTTTCACTTATCAATTCATTAATCCACCCTTTCACTTCTTATCAATTCATCCATCCATCCATCATTTCACTCATCTATCCAGCCATCCATCCATCCATCCCTTCACTTACTTACTCACTCATCTTTTCACATTAATTATGAAACCTTTCGAGAACTTCACCGTTGATGTAGTTCCTAAAGCAAGGGGTGGGGCGGGGGAGGGCTCACTGTGCCCCTGCACATAGGCAATCTGGAAAAGTGGAAGGCATGAGTCATGCCTGATGCACAGTGCCTAGACGAGGGCCGACTAACATGGTGTTGTTTCCAGAGCGTTAAGTGGGATGAAAAAACTAGGGGGGGGCTCTCCAAAACGGTGTTTGATGTAATAAAATGTGTGGCTTAAAACACATAAGCTAAAAATCTGTGCTTAATATAATGTGCCGCCGACTGGTATTTTTGTTGCTTCTGTCATTGCATCCAGATATATAATACAAATGGTAACGTTACACTTGGACCAAGTAACGTTACACCTATAACAAGCTAGAACTATTGGCTTTGTCAATGGTTGTTAGTTGCATAAAATAAAAAGCAGCAACCATGGCTGCTATACTATAACTATAATCCTTTCCTTTCAACTTCTTTCACTGCCTTCCTTTAGCTAACTGGATTCTCACCTAGCAGCAGCATGGGCGTTTTTGCACTTCCATGTGACAGAATGCCTTGCCCTGGACTGAGGCAGGAGGAGGCCACCACATGCTGTGCCAGCCCAGACTGACCCATTATCAATCTGTATGTGGCAATCAGCCCCACACAGAATAATAATGGGCAGGGTGGGGTTGCTCTTGTGCACAGGGGAGTGCGAGGCGGCCCCATCAGGGAGCTGAGGCCTTTTGTAGGGAACAGCTCTGTTTCCTGCAAATGCCTAAAATTAAGGCCGACGGTTGGATTATGTCCTGCCTGAGGATGAGCCCCAGTGGCAGGCCTCCCTCCAGGATCCATTTGTGCACATGGGCTTGCGCAGGCGGGGCAAGGAGAGGTGCTCCAGGGGGGGGGGGGGCACGCGCCCCTCCTTGCCCCCCCTGCGGACGCCCATGAAGGTAGACTCCCCGAGTGAACGGCCCAGACAGTGCAACCAACTATAATTTCGTTACAGTCTTGTCCAGTGGTTCCCAAACTTTTTCAACCCATGGCTCCCTTGGCTCATTGGTCGTTGGCCGCGGCTCCAAGTTATGTGACTTTTTTTGCGGGTGGATGGATGTAAGTCCAGCCACAGAGGAACTTACACTTTTCTCCTTGAAAATAATTGGGATGAAGTTGGGTCATGTACCCCATGACATGCTGAACAGTCATGGCCGACTCTTGTAGTGTAGAATGGTATGGGACGCCTAGTTCAGTTGTGACATTTATCACACCCAATACATGTTAATTGATAAGAAGATTCTTTTACATTAGGAAGATGTACTTTATAACTTCACGAAGCCAAATATCTGTTCTCAGAGTAGATGCTTGTGCTTACTTTGTAGCTAAAACTTTGCTGTGGGCTGTCTGACCATCTATGACAGAAATACAGCTCTAATGGTAAGTTTATCTTTGTAGTTAAGGCGCAAAGCCAGAGCACAGTTTTTCAAGGCTATATTTAACTTGGTTCTGCGGATGAAATACTGCTCTTGTTGAGCAGCATTGGTGGAACTGGGCTGCTCGAGCACCATCCATGCCGGGGGTCGGTTGTGCTTTCTTCCTATCTCAGTTTAGTTTTAGCTCAGGGTGTGTGCTCCTGATGAGCAGATGTGCTCTGCAGTGCTGCAGAGCTGGTAGAAGCAACTGACACTGGAACTGTCAGAACTGCCATTGGAGAGGTTGAAAGTGCTACACTGGTATGAGGGGGAAACAGAGGTTTATTGCTGCTTGTCATTGAACAAAAGTACATAGCTGGGTATGAATTGCTCGTTGGCTCCTCAACATAGGAAAACTGTTGGAGTGGGTGGTGAAAAGGTACACAGGCCCTGATGGGCTCAGTGCTGCTTGTCAGGGAAATGCAGGTGCAGCAGAAGGTGCGGTGGAATAAGGGCATATAGGGCGCCTCAGAGCAGATCTTAATCAAGTTAGGCATTGGTCACTATCCTCCAGCCTTTCTCAGTTGACTCCCTTTACTGACACTCAGAACCACCAGACTCCAGCTCTCCAGAAGCAAGGCAAATTGGCTCCTTGGTGGGGCAGGTAGTGTTTCTTCTTTCTCTTTTTAATTTAAAAACTGCACTTTTTCCCTCAGTTCTGGAGTACTTCCCTAATTCTCCAGGAAAAACGAATAAACATTTTGCCTCCTCTTCCAAATGTGTTTTCGGAACTGTATGAGCCTGGAGGGTGCTGCCAACATCAAGTGCATTGATAGGTAGGCTACAGCTACACACATTTAAAATGGGCTCTGTATGTTCTAGGTTAGCTGCATTAAAAATCGCTTTTCCTTGTTGTGTTCTATAAAAACCTGCTAACATGGCCACTATCTCTGAAGTTGTGGGTTGGCCACAGGTGACCTCTTGTCATGCAGAAACTTTCGGTTGCTGGCTTCTTAAGCAGGAAATATGAGTAACCTATCTCCATTAGTAACATTCAGTTCTACACTCTCAATAAGGAATTCGCTGCTGCCATCTGGTGGACAAAGATGTTTTATGCTTTTTCTAAATAACTCACATTTCTAAGATGTTACTGCGAATTTATTATGACTTGAATTCGAAAATCTTAAACTGGAATGGCATGGGGAGCAAAACAATTATGGATATAGGTCCAGATCTCTGTACTGGGGTGTTGTGGGGTGTCGAAATCAGAACGCAGGCCAAATCTTTTTAGAGAAGGTTTTATTTTACCCAACACTTTCTTTTTTCTACTAGACAGTCTTTCCCTCGCAAATGCTGCGGGATCCGTTTTTAGGGCTCGACCTCTGCCAATGCGCAAGCATTGCAGATGTAGAGACACATTATGGCCTATCCAGAGCTTAACTAAACGGGCGATTTGATCCTGTGCCGGTGAAAAAGCGCGTGCACAGCATCAAAGCCACCAGCCTCCCTCCACAAGCTTACCCCAGCGTGCGCTCTGGCATTTCTCCTCCCCTAATTATTCACTGCCCACGGCCGGCCGGCACATCAAAGGCTGCTTCTCCCCTGTGCGTCTCTTCACCCTTACTCTCCCCTATTCTTCCCTTCTTGCCTCAACCCACAGCAATGCCGAGGGCTTGTCTGTCTTCTCCCAGACTGGGACTTCATTCCGCTTTTTTTACAATGCATTTACAAATGCTTGTTTTTTTTATTTGCAGCCTTGCATTTCTATCTACCCCTCCTTCCTCTCTCCCTCCCTCCCTCTCGCTCAGCGCTGAGGCCGAGCCCCTGGCACAGCTTTGCAACAGAGGCCCTCGGCAACAGGGAGAGTCGATTTACACAGGCAGCAATGCAGCCTCTAGACTCTGCAGCTGGGCCTACATACAAACAGGCAACCATGGACACGAAGAAACGACATAGCAAAAATATATCAATCTAACCATGGAGACTTTATGGCCACCATTTGCACGGCTCCAGGCAAATACCAGATCAGGCCTCTTTTGCTGTTAAACGATTGACAGTTATTACCCAAATCAATTAATTCAGAGCAACAACGCCTATGCTCATTTGATCTCTCATTCAGTGAGGTTTTTATTCGCAGTCTCAAACGTAACTTTGCCATACATGCAGACAGACGCATGCTTGTTAACTTACCCTTATTTGGATGATGTCCGCTTTTCAGTGATTTTCGCCTTCCTACAAAGCACCATCCGCCTGATTCATCATGCTTTTTTGCGCTCGCAAAGGGCCGGATTCTGAGAATCCGGCCCTTTGCGAGAGCGATTTTTGCATTTGGGATTCAGCATCCCAAATGCAAAAATCGCTAATTGCGATGTCGCAAATGTGCGAGGAATTACATTTAAGGAATCTCTATTAGAGATTCCTTAAATGCAATTCAACATCCAATTTAAATTTGCGAAATCGCAATTTCTTGCCGCAATTTACCGCGAGGTCAGACCTCGCGGTAAATTGCGAAAACTCAGAAAAATGCATTTAAATGCATTTTTCTGAGTTGCATGTTACACACACACATGTCCTTTGGACATGTGTGTGTGCAACACCTGTTTGAAATTTCATTTGATGGGTGCTACAGGGTGTCCTGTGGACACCCCTGGCACCCTTCAAATCGGAATCTTATTTGCGATTAGCTAATTGCTAATCGCAAATAAGGAATACTCCCCATTCATTCCTATGGGCCTTTTGGCCCATAGGAATGAATGGGGATTTATTCCTTATTTGCGATTAGCAATTAGCTAATCGCAAATAAGGAATTGTAAGGAATCGCAATTTTTTTGCATATTCCTACATGAATCCCGTTTTGCGAGTCCTTAATAGCGAATCGCAATAATCCGCTATTAGGGCCTCGCAAAACGGGAGATTGATGAATATGGCTGTATTCTTCTAAAGACTTCAATATGGGTAACCATTTTTGCAAACCTGCAACACCTTCCTAAAGAGGTTTAGTCCTCATTGAATGTATGTGATGAAATCAACCTCATTCGTAAGGCAACAAAAAAGTTGACATTAATACACAGGTCCCATGATGCAAATTGAAGAAGAAAAAAAAACAGCCCTTCGTCCCATTCACTCCAGACATCTCCATTCGCACCTCTGCATTATCTTCCTAGAGCACAACCACCAGAGACGAGTTGTTCCCAAATAAAACACAGTGACTGCTACTTGAGGCCCTGAAATTAGAAGTGTGCACAATGCAGTTTCCGGGATCAGACATTAGCACAACTGATTTAAATATGCCTCAAGATGTAACACGTAGAACAATGATGGAAATTAAAGCCAGTTCACAAGAGCAGCAACATTCCAGTTTTCACTCGCACAGCCACTACACAGCTCCACCGATGCACCCACCACACAGCTCCACCGATACAGCTCCACCGATGCACCCACCACACAGCTCCACTGATGCACCCACCACACAACTCCACTGATGCACCCACCACACAGCTCCACTGATGCACCCACCACACAGCTCCACCGATGCACCCACCACATAGCTCCCCTGATGCACCCACCACACAGCTCCACCGTTGCACCCACCACACAGCTCCACCGATGCACCCACCACACAGCTCCACCGATGCTCCAACTAAGCTCCACCAATGCACCCACCACACAGCTCCACCAATGCACCCACTAAGCTCCACCGATGCACCCACCACACAGCTTCACTGATACACCCACCACAGAGCTCCAACGAGGCACCCACCACACAGCTCTACCATGCCTCCACCACACAGCTCCACTGATGCACTCACCACACAGCTCCACAGATGCACCCACCACACAGCTCCACTGATGCACCCACCACACAGCTCCACCGTTACAGCTCCACCGATGCACCCACCACACAGCTCCACTGAGGCACCCACCACACAGCTCCACTGAGGCACCCACCACACATCCCTACTGATGCACCCACCACACAGCTCCACCGATGCACCCACCACACAGCTCCAACGATGCACCAACCACCCAGCTCCAACGATGCACCCACCACACAGCTCCACCGATGCACCCACCACACAGCTCCACCGATGCAGGCACCACACAGCTCCACCGACTCAGCTCCACCGATGCACCCACCACCCAGCTCCACCGATGCACCCACCACACAGCTCCACCGATGCAGCCACCACACAGCTCCACCGACACAGCTCCACCGATGCACCCACCACCCAGCTCCACCGATGCACCCACCACACAGCTCCACCGACACAGCTCCACCGATGCACCCACCACACAGCTCCACCGATGCACCCACCACACAGCTCCACCAATGCAGCCACTACACAGCTCCACCGACACAGCTCCACTGATGCACCCACCACCCAGCTCCACCAATGCACCCACCACACAGCTCCACCGACACAGCTCCACCGATGCACCCACCACACGGCTCCACCGAGGCACCCACCACACAGCTCCACAGATGCACCCACCACACAGCTCCACCGATGCACCCACCACACAGCTCCACCAACACAGCTCCACCGATGCACCCACCACACAGCTCCACCGATACACCCACCACACAGCTCTACCGATGCACCCACCACACAGCTCCACCGATGCACCCACCACACAGCTCCACTGATGCACCCACCACACAGCTCCACCGATGCACCCACCACACAGCTCCACCGATGCACCCACCACACAGCTCCACCCATGCACCCACCACACAGCTCCACCGATGCTCCAACTAAGCTCCACCAATGCACCCACCACACAGCTCCACCAATGCACCCACTAAGCTCCACCGATGCACCCACCACACAGCTTCACTGATGCACCCACCACAGAGCTCCAACGAGGCACCCACCACACAGCTCCACCGAGGCACCCACCACACAGCTCTACCATGCTCCCACCACACAGCTCCACCGATGCACCCACCACACAGCTCCACAGATGCACTCACCACACAGCTCCACTGATGCACCCACCACACAGCTCCACCGACACAGCTCCACCGATGCACCCACCACGCAGCTCCACTGAGGCACCCACCACACAGCTCCACTGAGGCACCCACCACACAGCCCTACCGATGCACCCACCACACAGCTCAACCGATGCACCCACCACACAGCTCCACCGATGCACCCACCACCCAGCTCCACCGATGCACCCACCACACAGCTCCACCGACACAGCTCCACCTATGCACCCACCACACAGCTCTACCGATGCACCCACCACACAGTTCCACCGATGCAGGGACCACACAGCTCCACTGACACAGCTCCACCGATGCACCCACCACCCAGCTCCACCGATACACCCACCACACAGCTCCACCGATGCACCCACCACCCAGCTCCACCGATGCACCCGCCACACAGCTCCACCGACACAGCTCCACTGATGCACCCACCACACAGCTCCACCGATGCACCCACCACACAGCTCCACTGATGTAGCCACCACACAGCTCCACCGACACAGCTCCACCGATGCACCCAGCACCCAGCTCCACCAATGCACCCACCACACAGCTCCACCGACACAGCTCCACCGATACACCCACCACACAGCTCCACCGAGGCACCCACCACACAGCTCCACCGAGGCACCCACCACACAGCTCTACCATGCCCCCACCACACAGCTCCACCGATGCACCCACCACACAGCTCCACAGATGCATTCACCACACAGCTCCACTGATGCACCCACCACACAGCTCCACCGAAACAGCTCCACTGATGCACCCACCACACAGCTCCACTGAGGCACCCACCACACAGCTCCACCGAGGCACCCACCACACCGCCCTACCGATGCACCCACCACACGGCTCCACTGATGCCCCCACCGCACAGCTCCACCGATGCACCCACCACACAGCTCCACTGATGCACCCACCACCCAGCTCCACCGATGCACCCACCACACACCTCCACTGACACAGCTCCACCGATGCACCCGCCACACAGCTCCACCGATGCACCCACCACACAGCTCCACCGATGCAGCCACCACACAGCTCCACCGACACAGCTCCACCAATGCACCCACCACCCAGCTCCACCGATGCACACACCAAACAGCTCCACCGACACAGCTCCACCGATGCACCCACCACACAGCTCCACTGATGCACCCACCACACAGCTCCGCCGAGGCACCCACCATTCAGCTCCACCAAGGCACCCACCACACAGCTCCACAGATGCACCCACAACACAGCTCCACCGAGGCACCCACCACACAGCTCCACAGATGCACCCACCACGCAGCTCCACAGATGCACCCACCACACAGCTCCACCAAAGCACCCACCACACAGCTCCACCGATGCACCCACCACACAGCTCCGCCGATGCACCCACCACACAACTCCGCCGAGGCACCCACCACACAGCTCCACCGATGCACCCACCACACAGCTCCACCGATGCTCCAACTAAGCTCCACCAATGCACCCACCACACAGCTCCACCAATGCACCCACTAAGCTCCACCGATGCACACACCACTCAGCGCAACCACAGCATCACTCAGCGCAACCACCGCATCACTCAGCACCACCACAGCATCACTCAGCGCAACCACAGCATCACTCAGCGCAACAACTGCATCACTGGTTCAAATATGTTCTTTCAACGTTTCAAACTGTTTTCAAGCTTTCACGCTTTATTACAAATCACAAAAAGATGGTAATATTTCACTTCTGTTCTTTGATTTTCGTCACAATAAAAAACACTGAACATAATCTTCACAAAAGTTATTTACAAAAGTTTAAGCTATTGCCATTACAAATTAAATAAATTATTTAAGTATTAATTATTTTTAAAAATTAAAAGCCACTGTTATTTGTAATATCAATACATCTAAGTCACGTAAATACAAAACATGTTGCATTACAAATGCTATAGGTGTCACATTTGCGAACGTTATAACTATTGACATTGTAAAGGGCAAAGCTATTAATTTAGCTATTTTAAAAAATAACACATAAATAAAAAAAAATTCATTTATAAGACCAATAGCTCAAACTTTCCTAATGCGAGCCCTATTGCATTTCCAATGCTTTGTTGCTCTTCCTGTTTGTAGTCACAGGGGAGGGGATGTTGAGCTTCTCCAGGGACCGGACCATCTTTTCTTTTCAGACTCGGGTTCTCCTTAGTATAATGGCAGCAACCCAGAAGAAAAACAAACGAAGAAAAGAAAATCAGGACAACGGTCCGATAAGGCTTTAACCTAAAGCAGGGGCCAGGGGAGTGAGGTAACATTAGCTCTCCCAAAGTGCACCGTGCTGTACAAAAACACGAAGGTGAAGGTCAGTGCACGTGGTGGTGTGTCAGAAAATGAGTATATACAGTTTAGCGTATATACAAACAGAGGGGCTCGACCTGACTTATAGAAGTGCGGGTTTTACTCTGTCGGGTGTTCCTTACGACCAAGCCAACCCGCCACCTTGCCCCGTACCTGTTCCAGCCACGCTCCTCCCCTGGGAATGTGGCAGGGCGACTCGTGGGGTCGTTGGCCTCCTGGCGTCTCCGTGCTGGTTCCCGGTCTCGACCTAGTATCCTTGCAATCTCTTCCTCGGTTAGTCTCTGGTTTCTCTCCTGCTCTCTCCAGGCTGTGTCTTCCTCCTCGGGATTCACCACACACTCTCTCTTCCGGAATTCCTCCTCTTGTGTTGGGCTGCACCACTTGATGTCAATTGTGGGAGGAGTCTCGTCATTGACGAAACTCCAATCAAAGGCGCCGGTACTCTGTTCCTCCTCGGTTTCTTGGTAAGATATGTTTTGTGTTCTCCACGGCTCGGTCTGAAACGGGATAAGAGGCGGTAAGTCATCTGGGGTAGCTCACCATTCCCGTACGTTCGTGACTTCCTCCTCTGGTTTGTCCACCCCGTCACATGGGGTTAATGTTTGACATTGTTCAGCATTCTGTCCATCAATTGTTCTTTTTGTATTTGTCACCCGAGTGTGATGGGTGTGCCCAGATGGGGGTCTGGTGCTCTCCATGCCACTGCAAATCTAGCAAATGTTACTGAATATCTGATACTTGATTCCTGCAAGGAACTGGCTGATGTGGTGCACTCTGTGTCTCATCAGTTTGAAGCTGCAGCAACCCCACCTCATCACAAGCAGTGTCATAACTTGAGTCCTGGGGACTGCATCCTGATAAAGATGCACGTCAGGAAGAGTTGTCTGGATCTTCATTGTTGTGGGGCCATACCAGGTGATCCTAATCACCACGACTGCTGTGAAGTGCAGACATCTCCCTAACTGGGTGCGTGCTGTCCACACTTACTGAGTTCCATGTTCCCTTGATGATATAGCAGCACCTCTACCAGAAGTGCCAATGGAGGTTGAGAGGCCAAGGGAGCAAGTAAGTCAAGCTGTTGGGGCTCAGAAAAATTCTGAAACAGTACTTGATCGGCCTGAGGGCGGGTCTTGGAGAGTTGTTTTTCAAAGCTCAAGAAGAGGCTAGTCCTGTTTTATTGACTGAGCCAGATTCGTACCCTGAACCATGAGTGGCAGCTGAAGAACTTTGGAAGAGAAGGCAGGAGAGGGATAGACTGGTCCCGCAGGGAGAAGGTGATCTATTCTCCCAGTTATTCCGGAGGATCCTAATATTTCTGATCTGACTGAAGATGAAGAGAATGCACTCAGAAGGCCAAAAAGAGCAGGAGTGCCCTGTCAGAGCTACACCCCCCGCCCCGAATGGACTTATCCCCTTACAAATGAAAGAGAGAACGAGATTTGGAAATTCTGAAATCATTGTGAAAATTCAACTGAACCTTTGGGAACTTGATCGCCAGTTTGATCTTACATTCAAACTTCCACTGTTGAGTACCTTGAGACATCTTATTTTAAATGTGGCCAAGTTTGCTTTCCTGGATGAAAATTAATTCACTGTGTTAGCTGATAAATTGAGCCTTTCATCATTAGAGACATTAGCTAGACTTTGTAGGGCAGAAAGAAGAGCCATAAAGACTTTGTATCTAATTTCTTTTCGCGTCATTCGAATTTGGTTCTGTCTTTTGCTCAGGTGGATAATGACAAAAAAAATTCTGTAGCTGCTACGTTCCACCCAACAGTTTAGATTCTTGCGAAGAAATGGAAGACAATGCTAATACAAATTATAACCTTAACCTCGGCATAGATGCTTCATAATAAGTAAACTAATAGTTGTAGTTGTAGTATTGATCATAATGATAATAGGTTTATACCCAGTTATAATAAGAAATAAGATCTACTGTTGCTCCTACCACATCACATTCTGCTGATAGTAAATTACAGTTGTGAGGGGCTAAGAAGTTTCACACAGACTTATCCAGATGGGATTACTCTTCAATGTTTGTTTTAGGTTGTGCTATGAATACATTAACACTATGAATGCGAGAGACGTACCACCTATCTCTTTGACGCATGGAATCTCATGTAGTCTTCTATTGAGCTTGTTTTATAGGCAAGGTAGTTTCCAATATTATTTTTTGAACTATGATTTAGTCCTTTCAGAAGCTTCTATGTTCAAACATTTGAATAATAATCCTTATGTTAAAGTGAGTTCCTCATTTGCCTTTGTTACTGAGGATACACTTTGTGCAAAGATTCGATTTTCCATTGGTAATCCTGTATTTCTATACTATGCTTCTGAGACTGATGTATATTACTTTGGTTTTGAATTTGTAATAAATCTAAACTTAACCCCACGTATTGACACTGAGTATTACTGTGGGGCCAAATTGGTTAAAATGCAATTGTAAACTAAAACTGATCCTAACTCCTTTTGTTCCTGAGTCACCCGAGAAAGTTATATTGTAGGGTGTAAGCAAGGGGCTCAACTCAGATGTGTTATCACCTAAATATTAACATCCTAGCAGTTTTATGAAGTGACAATTAAAGTCCCATCACTAAATTCCCTGAGTTTTATTAGCATTATACCACTACACAATATTTAATGATTTGTGATTAAAAAAAGAAAAACTATGAAAGAGTTACATTGTCTGTAAATGAGAATGTCAAGCCTTTGCTATTGATTTCCATTTGGACTCATTTCTGAACCAGTAACGTTCCACCATTTTTCCTAGCCTTTTTCTGCGGTCCCAGACTACTTTACTCATTTGTGCAATATTAATCATAATAGAGTAGCTTTATAAATCATTCACCTTCCTTGGAAGTGAAAAACTTTGAATTCAAAATCTTGAAGGATCTTGACTCCTTTTAATATTTTTGAAAGAACCCAATATGCTCTCTCAACATCATTGTTGATGATCAGAATTCGTTTTATAGCCTTAGGAATTTCTGGCCTAATTTAGAGTTTGGTGGACCAGGTTACTCGATCACAAATGTGACACATATCCTGTCCGCCGTATTAAAAGTCCATTATATTCTAAGGCACTTAGAATACAGTTGACAATATATTCATCAACATTTGCGATGGAGTAACCCATCCGCCAAAATTTAAATCGGACCACATGTCCTCAAAAAAACTGGAAAGACATTTTTTTAACTGAACGCTTTAGTTAATTAAAGCAACTTTAATTAGTTTGGTTTACACTCCACTGTATCATTGAATTATGCATTACCATAGTACAGAGGACAGGGATCCTAGCAGTATGGATTGGATTGTTCCTATTGAAGCAGAATACTGCTCATGTTTTGTCCCCTTATGTAAAGACAAGAAAGCTTTGAAATACACCAAGATGCATTGCCATTAGTTTTGATTGAAACAAGGTTGAATAAATTGCTGCCTTTCCATCTGTATTATTGCAGTTCAAAGTTGCACCTCATTGATGAGATCCATCAAGATTGAAACCGGTCTGAGTTTGTTTATGCTTTCATTCAAATAGTCTTGACCTAACAGTTTTGTCTAGAACGTTTGCATTTGATCTGAAATAAGGCTGATTTGCATTTGGTTAGACTCATTTTGTATTTGAGCAGATGTTGTTAAAACACTTTGAACAAAGTGAGTCCAGAGCAATTAGCACTTGTTTGCATTCATTCAGGCACTTCTATCAGGGGTTTACTGTCTACACTCTAAATTGTGTGTTATGCCTAGAAGTGAGTCCATTCTCACTGTGCCAAAGGGACTCAAGATGCACTTGATTGAAAGGCTGAACAAGGCCAAAATCAGGATTGGGTTGCCTGTGTGTTCATTAGGACAGACTGTTACCTAGCAGTTCATTTGGGATTATTCCTATTGAAAGTGGAAACAAGCATGTTTGCACATAGTTGGTAACTGTCTCTAAAGACAAACGTAAGCCTAAACATGGTATTGAAAGTATTTATAATCATCATTAGTTCAAGCAAGTTTAAGCATTTCCACACATTTATTTTTTTATCGTGAAGAAATGCTTAATAAAATATCACTTTTTAAATACTCCATCCTGGCAGTGAAAACTTCAGGAGATTCATCTTATCTTGCAGGTTCCAGTACAACCAGATATTTTTCCATCCCTTTTTCAATAAAAACTGATCCCAATTTTGATTCTGAAGCAAAAATCACACCATGTCTCCACAAACTCTAACTCAAGCAGATTCATATTGGTCATTGTTGATTTTTTTAAATAAAGTTTGTAATTTGCAAAACGTCCTTTATGACTAACATTTTACTGAAATATTTATGTCATGGTTGTCAAAATAGATTCAAGAGGGACAGCATATGCCGCCTTGAGGGCAAGTTTCTTCCTGTACTTGCTCTTAGAGTTGTCTAAACTTAAAACCAAATTAGAACCAATGCAAGACGTCTCATGGCAAAAAACTGCAATCTTGTCTGCATAAAACTGGACTCGATAAAATTAGTTGGCTACCATGGAGGACATAAGAAAATTCATTATGTGCCCCATCTAGTTCCACAAGCGTGGAGTTTAGGAATTACATGTTTTTTCATCCACAAGTGTTAGGACTACTGCTAGGTTATTTTTGCAGTCTTGCAAAATAGGTAATTCCTGATCTAGAAATTCCTGTTCAGAGACTTCAATAAATGAAAGAAATTAAGATTACTGAAGCCTTGGACTTTCGATCCTAGAGATTCCTATGTATACTTTTCTGGTGAGATAATCCCAATGTTCACTATTCTTAAATTCTACCTTTGAATCATGGTTTACAACCATTACTAGATGGAGGTCGTTTACTATACCTAAAAAGCTTTCACTGCCACCAAGAGGAGCACAATGGATTTGATGTGTTCTGAAGTCAAATTCAGCCCATTCCAAATAGGCCAGCAAACTTCAGGATTTCTCCTTTTATATTTATGTGCTAACTTTTCTGATTCCAGACTTCAACTTCAAACCCACCAGGTCCTAACCCCTTTACCAAAAATGCATGGAAAATTATGTATATTGTTTTATATAGATCAAGGGAAAAACAAATGAAATGATCCACAAATTGATCAATTCTTTAATAATTATTTAATTCATTAAAAAAAGAAAAGTTAATTTGTATCACAACATGATAATCAAACACAGAAGAACATTATTATTAGTCAGACAGATCCACCAGTGAGTGTGCATCAGCCTGACCGGTAGAGACTTGATGACTTTTGTTACCAACAAGATGAGAAGAAAATAACACATTAAATGTCAGTTTCAAAATGTTCAAATGTGTGGCTCATTTCTCTACATGTGTGTTCAATGCTGTCATATTTAGAGGGAGTACAACGGGATCTAGGCCAGTGGTAATCCATTAGATGGAAGGCCGTTGTTCCCTTTGTCAGTTAATGTATTCCTTTTACATGTGGCCATCTAATTGAAGCAAGCATTACATAAGGCTCTTTGCGCTTCTGGGCAAGTGTTGATGCATTCCATCTGCATTAATTCTGGGATTTGCTCAGGCTTATGAACTGGGGAGTCTTCTCTTTGTACTCATCAAATGCCTGTGTACACCTCCAAGATATAACCAAGGTTCAGGTTGTATTATAATTTCCTCTGCACTCAAACAATTAATTGAAGTTGGAGGATTTTCAGAATAAGTATAAAGGGCCCAATTCACAAAGGGCCTTTGTACTCGTGGTCGTGGACCCACAGTCGTGGGAGATTCTTCACACTGTGGGATGGATCTTCGTTATGAGAATTCTCGTTGCGGAGATTCCGCCCCGAGTATGGGGCCCTTTATAAATCAGGTGCCCTTCATGTATGATCTCCAAAACACTGAACTCTCCTTAGCCCTCAGAATGATAACTGGGCTGTTGGCAGACAGCAATTATAGTACTCCACTTTTACTAAACAAAGCATTGTTGATTTTTTTTATCAGATATTCGTCTAAGAACCAGTTGTCACTAAGGATAGCTTAATACATTCGCCGAGCAGTAATTTCTCTCTTGATTTCCTGAAGTGTGTATAGGAAAAACAAAAATTGGAGTGATAGGCCCCTGAGGTGTCACTGCCACACAGTGCTGGAGAAATGCCAGCAGCACCCACATGTGAGGCACATGGAACAGCAGAGGACGAAGAGGCGGATGAAAGTGCTATTGTGATAAGAAGGACGCAGTAGCATTCATCTCCGCCATATGGTCAGTTTCAGCTTGGTTCTGCCCTCTGCATCATCACCTTCCACTGTCCCCCGATACACTCTGCGACACTCACCTTGGACCTCACGATGGACTGCCATAATCTGTTTGATTGCCAATGACACAGCAAACAGAGTGCGGGCTGAACTCTTCCGCTTCCTTTGGATTTCTCATTCCCTGAAGTACTCTTGCTGGCCCTTCAACAGGCCTGCATTGTAAAGTGGGGTTTGCATGGCCCTGTACTGCTCCAGATGCAACACTCCACTGAATGTGCATTAAGCATTCCAAATCACACAGATGTGTCGTGTCTGTGGTCTCTCATGTGTGGTAGTATTGATGAATGTAGGGTCAGTGAATTCCCCCTACGTTCATGTGGCTCATGTCGTTGGACTTGGGTCACAGGGTGACACATTGCCGAATGATGTGCGGGTGGTGCAGACACAACAACAGTGACACACACATTAGTTACTTCCTTGTCCAACCCCGTACGGAACCACGCCCAGAGCCCCGGGGTCATTGTTCAAACCCTCAGGCTGGAGTGGCATACGACAGGTCAGCCCACTACGCTTACGCTCCGGGTGGGGGTGGGGGGCAACAACGCTACATGTGCCAGGACTTCCCTGTAGTGATCTGCTGCTCACAGGCCTAGTTGTCAGCATGCCACGGCCACTCCCTCATGGCTGGTTAACACCCACACCACACCAATCCAGCACACGCATCACAGCACATGTGACCCTGTTAATAAAAGGGGCCGGGCACAAGTGAACAACGCCATTTGCAACCTCTCTCAGGGTGTACCCGTGTAGTGTGCATGTAGGCATGGGGGCCCAGGGGCCTGGGACATCACATTCTGCAGGCCCGAAGGTGACATGATGGCGTCCACACTACAATACCCAATCATAGATGGTCCATGACTAGCGGGGCACAGACTTGGTGGCACAGGATACACTGCAGCTGGCACAGGCACACCGCCACGGGATGGTGACTTTTGGTGCACTGAGGTAGGGGCACCTTATGTGCTGAGCGGGTGTGCAGCCTGCGATGATGCCCCGTCCCGGCGGTCTGGACGGCTCAGGTTTTGTGTGCCCTGCTGGACCGCAGTGAAGGCATGAGCCAGCGGGCAGCGCGGGCCTACCACCACATGGCATCCCTTCCTGGATCACAGAGATAGTGGCATCTATGAGGCTGAGCGGGTGTGTAGCCTGCGATGATGCAGGGTGCACTGGTATGGCCTCTTAAATGGAAAAATCAAGACCCAGCACCAAATGAGAGACCTGGTGGCCTGCGGAGCAGGGCTCCATGATGTGGAGGGTGCCATGTCCATGGGCCTGGGCTTGTGGCTTGCAGCAGCACGTGGTAGGCCCTCTTTTCTACACGCCAGTGATGGAAGGTGAGCAGTGAGGCCTGGGTGCGCAGGTGCGAGCATGCACCGCAGGGCGGCGGGAGGAGCTGGAGTGTAGCTGCCTGGGTGCGCAGGGGCAGACATGTAGCACTGGGCGGCGGGAAGGGCTGGGGTACAGCTTCCTGAGTACGCAGGTGTGGGCAGGCAATGATGTCACATGCAATAGTATGTACTTTACCATTTATGTATCTGGACTCGGTTTCAGATGACTGGTCTGTCTCAGATGTGGGACCTGGTTAACTGCACTACATACCTGAACGTGGTTGGAGGCACACTGGTGACAGCAGGTGGGCAGTGTGGCCTGGGTGCGCAGTGTTGGCACTCTCTCTCCCTGTCCCTCTCTTCCTTTCTGTGTGTCTCTCTCCCCCTCTCTGTCTATCTCTCTCTCTCCCTCTCTATCTGTCTATCTCTCTCTCTCTGTCCATCTATCTCTCTCATCCCCTCTCTGTCCATCTATCTCACTCTCCCCCTCTCTATCAGTCTATCTCACTCTCACTCTCCCCCTCTATCTCTTTCTCCCTCTCTCTGCCTGTCTATCTCGCGCTCCCTCTCTCTCTCTCTCTCCTTTGCTCTCTCTCTATCCCTTGATGTGTGCAGGACACACCTTCTCATCATGGTTTTTGTCTTGCAGGCTGTGACCTACGGAGTGTCCCGAGGGGTGCCACCATGTGTCTTCATGCATGTAACCAAATGTGATTGTGCGACATCAGGCGGAATATTTGGTATATGATTCTGTGTAGTTGATGTGGCACGCCTTTTTCCAGGGGAGGCCCGAGGAGGGGGGATCCTGGGGGTGGAGGCGAAGGGTGTTGTGGCCCTCTTGGGTGTACAGGCTGCATGATCAGAGGTTCCATGGCATCTGTTGTTCTTCAGGTGTGGCTCTGGCCTTGGCTCCCGTTTGTGGTGCAGGCTGTAGTCGACTTTACACCAGGTCAGAGTACGTGTTAGTTTCCTGCTGCTAACGTTCCTTATTGCATGTTTTGTGATCTTATCGCCAATCTGGGTAGTTGTTGAGAATGTTGGGAGTGGTGTTGTTGTGGCTTTTTGCTCGGGAACGCCTTCTCTGCAGCTCATAAGCGATAGATGTAGGGGTCATCTGTGGCGATGTTTTTTGCGGCTGCTATCGCAGGTAAACTGGTGCTATGGGCTGTTAGCACGAGCTTGTGAATGGGGTGATAAATTTATTGTGACTTTGACTGCGATAAAGTGCCGCTAACTCAGCGATAGCTCCTTGAGACTATGCCCTAAAGTTGGGGAGATGAGGAGGCCTTTAAAAACAAATTCACCCACTGGCTCAGGCACAATCGACAATGTTTGTTGTTTGTGCCATTAGATATAGTAAAGGCAGAATGCCTGCAGGAAGAAAATGGGAACTATGACACTATTTAACTACTTGTATTGATAAAACCATTGTGGATGGTTTGATTACAATGGATTTAAGAACAAAAAAAAAAACAACAATGAGGTTAAATTACAAAGACCATCCCCCCACCCAACCTGCCCAACAAGAAATAGTCACTTCCGGCTAACACGAAAAACACAAGGGCAAGATACACAGGACTTTGAAATAGTAGATTAACTAACTGAAATAGTACACTCCGAGTCCAACATATACTCAACATAAGACTAGGGACAGAAGCATGAGAGAATGCAAACTGCAAATTTAGAAAGGGGACAGAAAGAAGTAAATTGGGGTGAAGGAGTGACACCTCTGGTATTGAGAAAAGGCGAAAGGTCCAATTAAATGTTCCTAGAGCACTGGATAAAGATCTGATAGCCATGGTCTCATGGAATGTGGCAGGGCTAAAATATGAGCTTTAGGACCCTGCTGGCAAGGCTATATAGATCAATTTATCTGTGCCTCTTCCAGTAGACCTAACTAATAGATCCACCATACAAACTGGGATACAAAACTTTACTCGTTAAAGCAATTCCTTCCCAAGTGGCAGGCCATCAGGGGGTTTGGTCTTGTGGGCAAAAATAAGCTTAGATACTGTTCGTCAAAAGACTCCAATTATATCCTTGCTGTGAGCCTAGACACTAAGAATAAGACCCATCTACATATATTCACTGTATATAATAGAGGGAATAGAAGCAATCAAGAATCCCGAGTTATAGATACTTTAAACAGTGCTCTTGAATCACAGTGATTATAAGTGTTGATCTTAAATGTATGGATGAGCCGATAATTGGTGTTGAAAGAGTAATAGTGGTAGAGGATATGGCTAGGGGAGCTTACTGACCAATTACAATAAATAGAGGAATGAGACAGAGCAGCGTGCTGGGGCCTACTATGTTCTCACTCTATATTACTGATGTTGATGACCATCTTAAGAAATGTAAACATTACTCGCCAGAACTCTGTGGAACTCATATTTCTGCGTTATTATTCGCAGATGATACCATCTTGGTTTTACAAATGCCAAGGGGTCTCCAAAGTCTATTGGACAACTTCAATACATATTTTACTGAAAAATGACAAGAAATAAACGTCGGAAAACCAAGTTAATGACTATAAATCCCCATTGGAACTTTAAAAGGAACATCAAAGTTGGTGAACAAAATCTACTATATGTAACAAACTTCACTTACTTAGGTGTAACACTCAACTCTAGATTGTCATAGAGCCCACAAATAAATCATGCTAGAATGGTGCTAACACATGGAGCAATGGCAGTTCTTTGAAAAATATGAACCATCAACAGCCAAAATGATTGCGCCGGCACTAGAGATCTACAAACACAAAGCCCAGGCATCCGCACTCTATGGGTCTTAGTTGTGGAGTACAAGCAATGTTAAACATCGTACAGTGAATAAGAATAAATCTGTGAGAGGGATATTAGGTTTACCAACAGCAACATCCCTTGTGGCCATGTACCATGACCTAAACATCAAACAGATAGAGCACATTGCAATCTTATGAAAATACTCTACTGGATTAGACTGTGGATGAAGCAGCAGTTGGCACAATATAGAGAGGGAGCTAGTGAGCTATTACACCTCAATAGTACCTTAACTTTTCCTTGACTTTTGCATGTCCAGAAATGGCTTATCAAGCTTGGCCTCTCCTTACTGACAGAGCTAAAATTCCTGACGGAGAGTTCAAAGGAGCAGTTAAAACGAATATGCTAGGAACTTGTCCTGAATACCGTCCATAGTAATCGAAACCTAGGCAGGATGACAACTACATTTGTTGTTGTTATACCAAACCTATGCTTCGAAGTTTAGATGAGAAATGCTTCAAATCAGGGCCTATACAGTAAAATGGAAGATATATGCTGAGATTTCTTACACCCTGCGCACTTTAGGCCACACCTAAGATAATGCACGGAATGTGTTCATTTGCACGACCTATGATATGATGAGGAAGAAATGGATCTGCCAATTATGTAAAAGACTGGGGTTTAGGAGACATCAAGAAGCTTAAGAGTAATACAATGTGATACCACACTGTATACAATCTTTGGCCTGAGCAAACATTTGCTGGCTGCAGGATTTCCACCTGACAAAATGGGCCTGAAATGTTAATGAAATTGTAATGGAGAACCAAATTCTCATCAAATGGGGCCATATGTATGAAGATTCAGATTTGCGATTCGGAATTTTAACGAATCGCAGATTCAGAATCGCAAATCGAAATGTATCAACATAATCGCAAATATTTAGCGATTCAGATAAAATCGCTAAATATTTGCGAGAAAGACAATTGCGATTCCTTAAAAGTGAAAAATTGCATTATTGCGATTCCTTATCGGGAAAAATCGCAAAATTGCGATTTTTCCGAAATCAGCCAGTCGCAATCTTGATGCAGTTTGATGACATCACCATCCAGGAAGTGACTGACTACACATGCTGCAACAGTATTGTTTGTCAGAGAGTGGGAGAGTGAGGATTGCTACTGAGGAACCATGGCTGAGAGTGGGAACAAGGAATTGCCTGCAACTCAGCAGGAGCAGCAGGAAGGAGAAACTTCTAGAAAGAGAAAGATGAAGTTTTCAGAAGCTGAACTGGAAACACTCATTACTGAGATGGTGCCAAACTACAATTTGTTGTTTGGAAAGAGCTCACTCAAGGTGTCCGAGGCAAGGAAAAGACGCATCTGGGCAGGCATACAGGAGAAAGTCAATGCCCTGGGAGTTACACACAGGAGTGTGGAGGTACTGCGCAAGCGCTGGTACGACCTGCGCCAGCGCTCAAAAGAAAAGTTGGCAGCCAGGCTGGAGCAGTCAGAGCTCACCGGAGGCGGGACCTCCAATGTAACTGAATCTATACCGCTGGAGGAACTTGTAGAGGGAACACTGGCTCCAGAGAGTGTGGCGGGCGCGTCTGTGCTAGACAGCTCCGACCAACCAGCTTCCAGACCAGGTAAGATGCATGCCATCACACCCCAAACCCCCCCCCCCCCCCTCACTCACCCACTCCCCTGCAGCAACATAGGGATTAGGGGAACCACATGTCATGCTAGAGCAAGTACACAGGCAGTCACAGCAATGCATTGTGGGAGATGTAGTCACATGAAAAATAAATGTTGTGAGAAGCAGCCACACTAGGCAATTTTCACATGTGCAGGTCAGGAAAGGGGAATAACAAAAGTAAAGTAAGGCTAAACTGTGAAATATTTTATTTTCACATTGGAAATTAGTAAATTAAATTAATGTGTGCTGTTCTATCCACAGCACCTGCAACTAATAAGCCCACAGGCAGTGGAAGAGAGACAGAACCTCCAGACTCTGGAGATGCAGGGCAGGAGCAGGAAACAGATGGGGAGGACATCCCTGTCATTTCACCAAAGAGATCCAGGAGGAAGATTGTGAGGCCATTGGCAGTCATGGAGGACGATGATGAGGACAACAATAACAATGTGTAGTCTGATGCCATAGGTTTGCAGCAGGAGTCAAGGCCACAACACAGCCAAGGTCCAGAGGGCACAGGCAGGCGTAGACCCCTCACGGCCAGCAGCTCCGTTGATCAGCAGGAAGACTCGGTTTTCGCAGGGCTGGAATTGAACATGCTCCAGGTGCAGCGCCTACAAGCCAAACACATGAAGGCGTTACAGCGTGAGATGAGGGCAGGGCTCAGGGGCATACGGGAAGAAATGAGGGGTGCTGTGCAAGTGCTTCGTGAGGAGTTGCGTGCCGAACGCGCTAATAGGCGCAGAGAGCTGGGCCGCATGGACCGGTACACGCGCACAATCAACCGCCTGGCCTCATCAACCAATATTCTGTCCAGGCGCACCATTGCAACACAGCGTGAGTTCTCACAGGGCATACAGGACATCGCCACTGTCATTGTGCAGTCCACATCTGCTCTGGATGAACTGCGTGCCCTACGTACCACAGGCCCTGGAGTACTGACTCCAAGTGAGGAGGACTCACAGTCAGTGCGGAGCTCCACCACCCCACCACCCACCATAGAGAGACGCCGTAGTGGCAGGAGCAACAGGCCTGCTACATACCATTAGAATGTGCAGCCAAATAACAATGATTAGCACAGGCCACATATGGATAACTACAGTGTTGACTTTTCAGACACTCCACTTACTTAGTTGCACTGTGAATTAAACATGTGCATTACATTGGGAGTGTATGTACTTGCCTATAAGGATGTGTGGCATTGTTGCTGTAGCTATGAAAACACAGTTGCAAAGATAGAAGTCGTCATTGTGTTATTATTTCTCACCTAGAAGTAGTTGCGCGTAATCTCATCATGCCTCTGGCGCCCAGCTGCAGCACCAGCTACGCCAGCTGCCATGTGTCCAGATCCAGGCCCCTCCACGTCAGAGGATTCAGAATCGCTCAACTCCACTGGTGTGCCTTTCCTGGTAGCGATATTGTGCAGCATGGCACATGCTACAACAATTTTTCAGCAGGTTTTGGGGCTGTATTGGAGTGCTCCTCCACTTTTGTGGATGCACCAGAATCTGCTCTTCAATATGCCAAAGGTTCTCTCAATGATGCCTCTTGTTCAAATGTGTGCCCGATTGCAGGGCCGCTCCCCAGCCTTAGCAGGATTGAGGCAGGGTGTCATGATGAAATCCTGGACTGCATAAGCACTGTCACCTGTGCTTGGAAATGTAAACAGTTAGTCTCTGGTATGCACATGCTAGGCAGTTGCAATGTGCCCTATGTATGTGAGCATTTACCTAGTAGGTATTCCTCGCCAAAATCACCTCTTTAGAGTCTACGGTATAGCCCACTGTGACGGAAGATAAACGCGTCATGTGTGCTTCCCGGATACTTTACCACTATGTCAGTGATGATGTTTTTGGCATCACACACCACCTGTATATTAAGTGAGTGGTAGCATTTCCGGTTCCTGAATACGTACTCATTGTTTGAGGGGGGGATATTGCAACATGTGTCCCATCTATGCATCCTATGACGTGTGGGAATTGGGCGATGTTGTAAAAGTCCTGCTTGGTCTGTGCTAGTTCCTGTGGGGTGCTGGGGAAGTGTATGTGGTGTTCATCCTCTGTGTCACGGCATCGAGAAATGCATGGAAAAAGCGCGACAGGGCACTTGTGACACCCCTCCTGCTGTGGCTATCACCCCCTGAAAACTACCTGAGGCCAGCAGGTGTAGTGAACACAGGACCTGGATGTGTGTGGGTATGGCTTGTGTCCTGCGTGTGGGGTGTTCTAGATAGGGTCTGAGTTCTTCAATTAAATCTAGTATGCTGTCTTCCTCCAGTCTGTAGTGGGTATAGATGTCCTCCTCAGTGCGCTGGTAGATGGTGGTGCGCACACGGAATATCCTCTCCTGCTGTCTCCTCCTCTGCGCCACAGCTCTCAATCTTCGCCTCCTCGCTATCACGTAGAGCCCTGACATTGTGGAAAAGAGTGTGTTGCATTGTGGGCTTCCTTAAATACTTTGCACCTGGTTACCACCTGCTCCCACTTGGTAGTAATTGCGATTTCTAAAAAAGCGAATTTCGTGTATTTGCAATTTGCGAATTTTTGATACATACCATTGCGAATCCTTATTTGCGATTTCCCAATTTGCGAATATCGCAAAATGGGATAATTGCAGATTTGGGAATCGCTATGAATTTCCCAAATTTCTGGCTCTCGCTAATTTTGGGAATCGCTATATTTGCGATTCCTTGAATTGAGAACAATTTTGGCTTCATACATTGGAAATTGCTAATTTTCAGTCGCAAACGCTATTTTTACCGATTCGCAGCGTTTGCGACTGAAAATTTGCTTCATACATATGGCCCTTAATCTCAAAGAATCAAGTACTGTATATTATTGATGACTACAGTAATAATTATCTATGTATGTATTTTATAGTTTTATGAAAGGTAAAGTGTGAAAAGTAATATTAATGTACACTTTTATTGTTTTTTAACCAAAATAAAAGTTATACTGACATGAAAGCGATGAGTAATCTCTTCCTGAAATTTGTCCACGAGAAACTGACACCATTTGCTGCACTGGCCAAATCAGTCATTCTTCAAAATAATGTTCTTCTGTGCTGTGTTTGATTACCATGTTATGATAACAATACATTTAATGTTCTTTAATCAATAATAACTAATGTTGAATTGAACAAATGGTGGATCATTTGATTTGTTGTTTCTTAATCTGTATAAGGAAATATAATTGATTTTTCACGTTAGGTACTGTATTTTTCGTACAAGTATCTGATAGCGGTCCAGACTCTTGTGTGTAACTGACCCACCCCTTCCTATGCTTGAGGTGATTGATTTATAGTTGTGATGCTAGTATCCCTTTCTTTGCAGGAGCTAGCTGGGAGGAAGCAATATTCCCCATGGTGCCCGCTGTACTCTGAAAGTGCACTCCTTCTGCCTGTGAGAGCAAGGTTAGTGGAATCTTAAGGATGTCACCATTGGACTTATGACCTTCCCAGAGATGATTATGTCACAGAGCAAATGGGCCTTCTCTGTACCTCTACCATATCTGGTGATGGATGTGAGGTTCCATTGGAGAACATGTGTTAAGCAGAAGATGTCCTAAAGTCACAGAGAGGTGAGAGATCTTCAGAGAAAGATTAATAGCACACATCTCTTCTATTACTCTATGGAGCGGTAGATTAAGTTTAAACACTATGGGCCAGATGTAGGTAGTCCAATACCAGTCGGTAACGGCAAAAATTACTGAATTTCAGCCGTTACAGACCGGTATTAGGCTATTGAGATGTAGGTGGCTACATTTCAGATTCGGTAATTTACTGAATCTGTAATTTAAGGAATCGGTAAATTACTTATTCCTTAAAATACCGAATCAGTAAATTACAGAATCTGAAATGTAGGGAGCACTCAAATGAGTGCATTGCATGGTTAAGAATTCGGTATTTACCACCAAATGAAAGTTGGTAGTAAATATCGAAAACCTCTGAAAAAGCAAATGTGTGCCTTTTTCAAAAGTGCCATGTGGCAGACATACATGCCCATTAGGCAAATATGTGTGCCACATGTGCACCCATGCACTATTCAGGGGTGCAACAGGGTGTCAATGTGACACCCTGCCACCCTTGAATGTGTTCCCCCATTACCGAATCGGTAAATACCGATTCGGTAATTCCCATTCATTCCTATGGGCCTCCAGGCCCATAAGAATGAATGGGAATTACCGTTTTGGTATTTACCGAATCGGTAATTACCGAATATTACTGATTCGATAAACTTTACCGAATATTTACCTACATACCATTTACCTATTCTAAAATACCGAATCGGTAAAATTCGGTATTTTAGAATCGGTAAATGGAACTTACCCACATCTGGCCCCAGGTTAGTGCCGAAGTACTATTTAATTTTTAAGATGATAATTATTTTGGGCTACGAGAATATGCTTTCTTCTGTGAGCTACATCGGATTCTGATTCCCATGACTACAATTACTAAAGTGCAAAAAGAACAGATGATGGACGTAACGCTGAACAAATCAAACATTCACCCCCAGTCACAGATCTCCATTAAATCCATAGTATTTTAGCTCACCACTCCATCCCAGTTTGGACCTAGCAAGATACAAATCAGTTTTGATCCTGCTCCCCATGGGGACAGTCCAGTCTGAACTGCTGTTTACGCCGTCATAACTTTATTTCGCAAAAGACAATATTTGCATCCTTTGATACTTCTTAGTCCTGCAGAAAATATAGTGATTGGACACACCAGTTTCAGCACCCACATGAGGAATTTCCTATATATAGAAGAGAGAAATGAATAGCTACACAGTCACTCAATATTCAACATCTGTTGGTATTTGGGTTGGTATGATCTGTGTTCAACAGACTTAGGGTCTGATTCAGACTTTGGCAGATGGGTTACTCCATCACAAATGTGACTGATACTCTGTCCGCCATATTAAAAGTCTCATATATACAATGGCACTTGTAATACAGTGAAGTAGATGTCCGTCACATGTGTGACAGAGTAGCCTGCCTGCCAAATTCAACACCTGAGCGCTAAAATATTAATACAATGCCTAATGCCAGTGCAGATGTAATGTGTCATTTGTCTTTGTGAATTTTTGGGCCACAGGAGACTGTGTCCGGTATAATCAGACAAAGTATACTAGTCAAACAAAGGAATAGATATAACTAGATGAGACCTCTAAACTGAGAGTGAATTGTCAGAAAAACAGATTCTTAGATATTGCGATAAACTTGCGTAGGGACCTTTGGCTTCTTCCTAGGGTGTTTGGTTCTGCGTCCCGAGGCCCGGCTCGTCTCTGTGCTGACCTCTCCGCGGTGATGGTGAATAGAAAAGAGAAGGGAGAGTAGTGTCAGGACTCTGGGTTTTGATAATAACAAAGGGACCGGGGGTGAAGGGGCACCATGCACACTTGTGAGTTTCTAAAAGAAAAACAAAACAAGTGAAAAGTGCTCGTGAAAAGTGCTCGGGTTTTGGGGAGCAAGCAGGAATGACGGCAAGGGCTCTACAAGTCCTGCTTAATTGTTCGGGCTGTCCCTCCTCCCGCCTCACCCTGCGAGGTTCCCTCATACCTGAGAAAGCTACGCTCCTCCTGGAGCGTGGCACGGTGAAGCACGGTGATGGTGGCCTCCTGGTTCATCGTGGGGTCCTGATGCTCTCGTCGCTCGGTCCACGCTGCAGTCTCCGACTTCTCCTCCTCCGAAAGCGGCTGCTTCTTCTCTCGGGTCTCCTTCCTCAGCTCCGGTGTCGACACACACCCACTTCCTGGTATTGCTGCTCCTTGTTGCGGTGAACGCGTTGACGTCACGTGTGGTGCGGAGTCTCGTCACCCAGGAAAGCCCAGTTAAAGGAGCCGTTGTGATGTTCGTCTGGGTCTTTCAATAAAGGGTGATTCGGAGGACTCCATTCATCCTGCTGAGGAGAGATAAGAGGGGGAGATAGTAGCTTTGTAGTCCACCAGTCTGAATTGTAATCATGTCCCCTGCTCGTCGACCCCGCATTGTCTCAGGTATTATTTATTTATTTAATTATAACTATTCCATCGTCTGCCGACTTCAAGTCCCGGCCCACTGCGTTTACCTGTGCCGGCCGCAGCTGAAAGGATATGAATATCTTATTGAAATATTGGCCATATGATCAGCATATACAAAGCAAAAAGAAATTAATTTAAAGAAAATAATAAGCAGATGTTGAAGGTGGCAATTTACTAAGTGTATATAATCGTGTTAAGACCATTGAGAAAACATACATACTAATAGTGCAAAAAGAAGTAAAAACATCTCACAATTTCAGAAATGCTAAAGCTGCAGAGGAAAAAGACTTGTACATGTTTTGCAGATGATGACTCTTGACAAGCAACCAAAAAAAAACAGTGTGACCCAAAAGCGAAGTGAAATACAGATTACTCTTCTCATTTGTAGCGTCTATGATCACCCAGTGGCATATGCTAATAAAGAACAAACTAGTTAACTTTTGGTGCAAATACTTTAATTTGAAGAAACCAAGGAGGTGTTAGCATGTCCCAATATGATATCCTTCTTCAGTAAATAAAAAAAATAGTTAGCAATTTAATTTCTTGAAATGTCTATCACAATGTCCATACAACAGCAACGTTAAGGTACACTAACCTTTTGTAGTGAAAATGTGAAAGCAGCATTTACTGTATTTTATTTCCCTATGAATATTCATACACACAAACCCTATAACTTGAAAAGATTGACTCCTCTGATGTGGATCAACGTGGGGGGATTTGAACCACTCTTTTATGCTCATTTTCCAAACAGAGGATGTGGACCCATTGTCTAAAGCTGCAGAACCATCTTTGGTAGGTTCTCTTCCAAGTGTTCTCAGGTTGCTCTCCTGACACAGCCTTTGTGTAAAGTGATGGTCTTTTCTGCAGGTAGTACTGGGGTAGGCTCTAAGCAGGAGCACCCACAACACAAGCACAATGAAGTGTCATATTGCTTCATCTGGCTGTCATCAACATTTCTGAAACGGTACTCTAAGATATATCAAAGGGCAGGACAAGCCTGGAAGCATGCACTACTTGAACAACAGAAACCACAGTCTCACCCCTACAATCTAAGAAGTAGCAGTGCTCACAAAGAACTAATCAGCAGCCCCTTGTTAGCAAAGAGTTCATTACAGTTTTAAAGGTAGCCCTGCCTGTATCCCTCTCATTAAAGTCTGTGTCTCCACCCTGAAGTAACAGGAGTATAAAGAACTCACACACTCATGGAGTCCCACTAGCACACATGTAATGTGCTCACTGCACATCCATAGACATGCAACATTCATCCAGGATGTCAGCACAAGGTTCTGGGAGCCACACAACTTTACATGAGAGGGGTCAGTAGACAATGCTCTTAAAGACACATTTAAAAATGCCTGGTCACTTTAAGGTTTCTTAAAACACAGAACTTGAAACTTCTGCTTTAAGTGATATAATCAGGACAGGGATAATGGTTCACTGTCCACTATGAACCTACGAGGGCACACTTCGTAAGAGACAGGCCTAAACTTCTTCACACATGTTAGATAAGTGTGATGAGTGGACCAAAAATGAAAAGCGAGGATACCAGTTTCACATACAGTCAGGGTTCAGAACTGGGGAACATGTCTGTTTACCATGCAGGGGACATTACCATCCCAACAGCATCCTTTACCTAGACTGCTGTTGGTGCCTTTCCTGGACGAACCTCAAGGTTCTGAACTACGCTTGAATCTAGTTTATTAAGTGTGGAATCTAGGCCGCTCCCATTGAAACCTAAAGAATAGCATTAACCTGACAAACCTGACAAACCTTTGGATTGCGTGAAGCCTTTCCCACCTGCTGTTCCTGACGAGGGAGGTGATTCTGAACATTACATCTTGCCGCACCCTCTCCACGGGTGCCGCTTCGAGGCACAAGCTACTGGAGGGAGCTCTTTGCCATCAGGGGAGCCGTGTGAGAGTGCACTAAGGGGCGAGTGGGCCAATAGAAGACCGTGCCGAACGCCAGCAGGGACTCCAAGTACCAGGAGTCCCTGCCTGACCACACAAAGCTGGTCCCGCGTTCGGCGGCTAGCCCCGTCTGTACCGCACGGATAAAACCCCTCTCTCCACTTTTAGCCTTGGGACAAACCTTTGGATTGCGTGAAGCCTTTCCCACCTGCTGTTCCTGACGAGGGAGGTGATTCTGAACATTACATCTTGCCGCACCCTCTCCGCGGGTGCCGCTTTGAGGCACAAGTTACTGGAGGGGGCTCTTTGCCATCAGGGGAGACGTGTGAGAGTGTACTGAGGGGCGAGTGGGCCAATAGAATACAGCGCCGAACGCCAGCAGGGACTCCAAGTACCAGGAGTCCCTGCCTGACCACACACAGCTGGTCCCGTGTTCGGCGGCTAGCTCCGCCTACGGATACCCCACGTGCTACTTAATTGACTTGCACAAGCCCGGGACAAGGGCGGGACCGTTTGTGGCCGTTAGTGGCCGGGAGAGGCTGGGCTGGACCACCCCTCTTGGTCCTATGGTCCTGTGCCTCAGTACCTATACAGGTTGTTTTATGTTCTTGTTACCTGTTATTTGTACGACTGTGAGCTGATATTAGTTAAGGGCTGAAGGCTTGCAGAAAACCTGCTAGAATAACTTTACTCCTCTAGTGTACTACATTTTGCTATATCTAGGGTGGTCTTAGCAAGTGCTATTCTTACATCCAGTACCTAGATTTGTACTTTTTATCAAGAGTGCTTAAGAATGGGAAGGCGTAACACCTCGAGATCTATCCCTGCACCCAAACAAAATACAGCCGCTAACCCTCAGCTTCCTAGCTTGACGGCGATAGATTGTATGCTGCAAAAAACAATTGGGTGGTGGCAAACGCAATAGAAAGTACAGAACGTCGTTTGTCACTGCCTGTGGGTTTTCTCCCTCCCTTGCCCCCCTTTAATATATCAATGTTTACCACCAACTCCCAAGATTCAATCTTGGCACCTTCCTTTGTTTCTCTTCCAGGTATTCGTCAGGTCACGCCGGCTCAAGTTCTATCTATTGTGAATAGTAATGTGCCCTTTGAGATATTACCTGTATCCCCACATGATAGGTTGTCCCAGACCCCGACCACCCCCCTTATCCCAGCCAGATGAATATAAAAACAGCGAGAACTGTGAAAGATCACTAAGTTCAACCTCGATTTCTGAGGGAGACCAAAGTGCAAATAGTCCGCGTGCAACTACTAGAGGACAGCTGGCTAGGCTTAGGTCTGAACTCGCTTCCAGAGAAAACCTCTTTGCCCAAAAGACTAAGGGGAGTGCAGGAGATAACAGGAAAAAGAACCAGAAAGGGGTTGGAAAGCATAAAGCACCACAGGAAAAGAATAATACTAGCTATGTATCTGACTCTGTAATCACATTAGCTGAAACTGGAAGTCCAATAACTAGTGAACTCTTCTTGCAAAGACTGGAGGCCCTATTGGAGAAACCCTCTGCCCAAACCAACAGTGGAACTTCTAATACTAATACTGTTCCGCTGTCTGGTGAAAGTTTAAACCTAGAAAGCTCACCAAGTCCTCCTAAAGATATTCTTCTCATTGCTCATATTGAACAGATCATGAAGTGCCTTATACTGCCGGTACTTGAGAGGGTAAAGGCTTTATCAAAAAGGCTCGATAGCTTTGAACAAGGGACTCTTGATAACTTCTTTTCGGTAAAGGCATTAATTAAGCTACACTCAAAAAATAGCTCTGCTTTTGATGAACAGAAGTTGCAAGATCCGTCGCAGACATGTATTATTGCTTCTCCAAACCAAAAAGGTGTCCCTGGGATAACGGGTAGTAATAATCCATCAGTACCAACTATAAAAAAGGGGAGTAAATTAAGTAATCATCCGACAGCAAAAAGGGATAAGGGGTGTAGAGACAGTGAACCCTCCCAACCTCAAGCAGACAAAAATGTCCCCAGTAATGTAGCAACTATAGAAGGCAAGGGAGGTAGTACTGCTGTATCCATGCAGACTCAGAAAGATAAAAATATTCCCAGTAATGTAGCAAATGAGAGGACAAATCTGGCCCATATATCGGGTGAAACAAAAAAGTGAACGGCCCAGCTTTCCCCATATTGACTTGCCTCCTGCAAGTATGCCCTATGTAGTTGTTATAGTAGGAGTTCCTCGGCTACTGCCGGGTAAAACAGAATCATACTCTGAACTAAAAAACAAAACTACATATTGGTTAAACAATAACAGGCCTTTGCCAAGGCAAATAGATGGAAAGGTTCTGTTCGCAAGAAGAGTTGGCAGGATGGGCAGTAGAGTAAGGGATGTCCCAGGCGATTGTATCCTAGTTAACTTTCGGGATATGAGCGCCGTAAAGTTCATTTGCAACCATCATAACAAGTTTGGTAATAGTGGATTAAGAGCATTTGGTTTGGGGCATTTCTACCCGCAACAGGTGCCTCAGACCCAATGGGAGAATCATGGATACCAATGCTGGGGAGGGTTTTCTGGTGATTACTGTATTCATCCCACTTTAAACCGTGGTGATAGGCAAGAACATTATGGCCCTGATTTAGGGTACTGACATAACGATTCCTCTTTTTTCAATCTAGCAGATAGCCCTATAAGTGACTCTTTGACCCTAGCAGTACATCCAATTGACCAGGGAGATGCCCCGGATGTGGGCATATCCCTCCGGCCTACCTCTGCTATTGAGCCAGTTAGAACAAAACCTAACCCCCCAGAGTACGACTGGACTCCCTAAAGAATCAAGTATTAGATGCTACTGAGTTACTGAAGGTTATCAGCTGGAATATAGCAGGTATTCATAGGAAATTAGGCTCACCAGATTGGAACACCTTGGTGTAGGCGCACAAGATTTGTATTTTTCAGGAGACCTGGATCCTGAAACCCATCCACAGAGCTGGCTATGTTACCTTATTTCTACCTGCAGTACCCCCAATCACTGGGAAGGGCCTCCTTCAGGGGGGTTTCTTATTTGGGTAAGCATTTCCCTGGGTTGCTATATTACGCAAAAGCAGTGCAACTCCCCAGATATTCTTAGAATTTCCTTGAGGGGTCCCAATAGGGGGCGAACCCTTGAGCTATTCAACATCTATGCTAGGGGTACAAAAAATGTCTCTCTGTCTCCAATAGTAGCCATCCTTGAAAGTGAGCCTAGAGATTGTAATGATGGCATGCAAGTCCTGGTCGCAGGAGATTTTAATTGTACATATGAGCCTCTTGCGACAGAGAATATTTTGGACCTAGATGAGGATGACGTAAGGAGGGGTATACCCATGCTAACTATTCAACCAATAAAAAGATGGTCCCAAAGGGCGATTCAGCTGAATGCATTGACCATGGAGTTTGGGTTAAGAGCTGCCAACGGTCGAAATAATTCGGACTCCATGGGTGCTGATACATTCAATAGGGTGAACCACATGACAAGGATTGATTACATCCTCCTTGATTTTATGCTTTGGAAGTTTGTCCAGGATATGGTTGTCTTACCCACTGTAGATAGAGACCACAACTTGCTTTCGCTAACCCTTAAGAGTTTGTGGCCCAGAAAAACAAATGAAGTAATATCAAGCAAATTGGAGCTTGCCCCCAAAGTTTTCCCATCTAATTGTGGGAGACGCCTTAAGTGGTGTAAAGTAGCCCTGGATGAAGCAAAGCTAGAGGCTATAGATATAGCATTAACAGCCTTGCAAAGGGAGCTGGTCACTATCTCTTTAGCCCACCCTGTCCCAGGAAGGGCAACGCTCGTCTTCCAGGATACCATCAAGACTATAGGGAAATTATTTCTGAAGCAAGTACGTGGGGGTAAGATGACAGGGTCCCAGAAGCCAAAGGGTGCGCATGATTGGTTCACACCTACATGCAGGCATAAAAAGTCAGCCCTGATCAAGGCTGTCAAAGGGAAGTCACAACCTTTGATACAGTGCGCTAGAAAAGAGTATAAGCAGGCAATAATAAACGCAAAAAAGGAGTGGGAAGACCAGTATTGGCAAACATTAAAAGAGGCTAACTCTAGCAAGGATGCTAGATGCTTTTGGGACACAATAAGAGCTAGAAATAGACCAGATAGCGACCTCATTACATGTAATATTACTAGCCAAGCATGGTTTGACCACTTCTCAAAACGGTATACCTGCCAGTATGGGACTAGCGATTTAGTTCCAATTTCTGCAGGGTGATTCTAATGAGTTCCCCTTTACAACCAAGGAAGTGGAGTATGCTATTAGCACCTTCGTGCCCCAAAAAGCAGCCGGCCTTGATGGTATCCCTGGGGATTTGCTTCGATCGGACAAGCCGAAATGGGGGAAGCTCATCCACTCTTTGCTTATCGCCATTGATAGATTTTTAAAAAGGGGCTGAGGGAAGACCCTTCCAATTATCGCGCTATAAGTTTGTTAGATTCAATCCAGAAGGTTGTTGGTAAGGTGCTGTTGGAGAGAATATTACAATGGATTGATGAAAATGAGATTCTCTCTGATTACCAAGCGGGGTTTAGGGCTGGTACGGGCACAATAGAGCAGGCGTTTAGATTCATGCTAATCTACTGGAAGGTGATGGTTATGGGCAAAGGCAGTCTTTATCTCGCGTTCATCGACCTAAAGACTGCCTTTGACCTTGTGCCTAGGGAGATTCTTTGGGGAGTACTCTCCAATATGAGGCTTCCACGTTACATCTTGTCCATATTGGTGAGGCTCCACGAAGGCAATTTTGCCCAAGTAAGATGGGTCATAGAGGGCGAGAAAACCAACAAAATCCCGGTAGGGAGAGGGCATCGCCAGGGATGTGTCCTTGCTCCCACTCTTTTCTCATTATATGTAAATGGTGTGGTTGAGCATCTGCTAAAAGATCCTTCAGATGAACCATCTCTGGCGGGTGAGCGGATTCCTACCCTCCTATTTGCGGATGATACGCTCTTAATATCTAAGACCCCAATGGGCCTCAAAAACCTCCTTGACAACTTCCAGATTTTTTGCTAGCAGCGGGGTTTAGTAATCAACACTGATAAAACAAAGTATTTGGTGATGAATCCCCCGAAAAAACGTGGCCGTCCCCCTACATTAAACCTTGTGCCTTTGGAAAGGGTCACTGTGTTTGATTATTTAGGCATACATTTGTCGCATACCATGCAGTGGACCCCGCACCTTTGTAAAATGCTGCTAACCCACAAGAGGGTAGCCGGGGCACTGCTTAAGGAACAGCGCTCTTGCTCGATGAGGCCAATAGCCCCTCTCATTGACATTTATAAAGCAAAGGGAGTTAGCTCTGCTCTCTATGGGGCAGAGCTATGGGGTGCCATTGGTACAGGTGAACTGACAAGGTTCGAAAATAAATTCTATAGGGATCTTATGTCACTTCCCCAGAGTATCCCAATGATACCTTTATTGCTTGACTTAGGCTGTCGCCCTATTAGCGATTTGGCAAAGCTTCAGCCGTTGCTCTTATGGGCCCGGTGGTGGCGAGTACCAGAATTGGCCAAATATGCTAAAGGGCTATCTGAAGTAATGTCATTGCCTGGATGGCATAAAGTGAAGGGGTTAAAAGATGTAAAAGCTTTGCTTGGTGATTTGGGCCTTAGTGAGGCAAGGGTTGGTAGGTCCTCTCCTCCGAAGGCAACTTTAAACAGCCTCTATTGGAATTGGGTTGTGTCTAGAACTAGTACTGATCACGCTCTGGGCAGGCTTACGGACGACTTCCTAAAGTTCAAGGATTTGCCGATCCGGGAACTCTATTTGGATATTATCTGGAAGCCTTTTGATAGGGCCCTCTACTTCAGGTTTAGGGTCGGGGCTCTCCCAGTGCGTGCTCTAACAGCTTGCTGGAACCCCCCGGCTCAAACAACAGCATTTTGCCCTATCTGCTTAACCAGACCAGAAACTATAGCGCACTTTATGCTTGAATGCCCGGCGTACACGCACCCAAGAAACAGGTGGCTCAAACCTCTGTGTCGGTTGTTAGGCACTAGGTCTCACAATGAGGCACTGCACATTTTAATGGCAGATTCACAGCCATTGTATGCTTGCGGCCTCTCTAAATTTTTATCATGGGCATGGCATGTTAGAAACAAAAGGCTTTAATGAAATGTTTAGTCTGATTTTTAATTAATTGCTTGAATGTTGTTTTTAACTTGTAAATATTGGCTGTAAAAATTTGGTGTAAATAGATTATTTCTTGTTTTTAATCCCAAATGTGCTTTTAATAATGTGAAGCTTTTATGATATGTTTTTATCGAAATAAAGCCTTTCTGACTGATCAACTGACTGACAAGGGAAATATCTGTAACCAGTCCCTGAATGGAAGCAAAATATGAGATGACCAAGGCCTGTGGGAAAGTGCCTTCTTAAGTTGTGGTGTATTACTAAGTATAGAGGTGCCCTACATGCAGGCTGATTGGAAAAGGCATGGAAAAAAATAGGCCTGGTTCTTACTACAATGGAACCAAGCTCTAATACAAGGTTAAGCCCAATGAATGATTAATCATTTTGTAATAGTGACTTGCTTTTTGCCCAATCAGTTTTCAGTGCCCACTGTGGGTTACCTGGAATTGTTTTGGCCATATTTCCTTAGCATTTGGTATAATAAATAGATCTAATGGCATCATGATCTTTTTGTTCCTTGGCCTCAACCAAAACTAAATAAGCACAAGAGTGCAGAGTGTGTGACCTTCTTCACCACCTCCTTAATTTGAACTCTTACCCACCTTTCACTATTAACCCTAGCTGCTGCTGGGACTTTTTCGTAATTCTTGTGTAGATACTGTCCATAAATACTACAGTGAGCCCCAGAACACCAGTGACAAAGAACCTCAACCACGACGATTGGGGCCTGAAGCCCCCTGTCTGCCCTTTGGACGACGGACAGGGTCTGACAGATGTACTATATAATGAACTCAGTCAAGAAGAGTCTTTAGGTGGGAATTGGTGAACATAGATGAAGGTGTGCCACATTTGTCTACTGAGTAGCATATCTCAATAAACCATTCAGAAAGTAGTGCATCCAGCAGAACATAATTCTACTAAGAGATCTTCTAAAAAGGGTTGATCTAATGATTTTTTGACAGATTTGGAAAATCTTGTGCGAAATTGGAGATGGAACACACAACCGAAAACTGCAATGAGGTCTCCTGAGATGCTTTTGATCACCATAAAGAGTTTTCCACTGTAGTTCAGACTTATTTTAATTGTACAGTGTGAAATTCCCTGGAAATCCTCTAAATCTTGGAGCAAAATGCGAAACTCTGATCCATGACTGAATTAAAGCAATATTTTGTTACCCTTGCAGTCAAACTTCATTACAACCGGTGAAATATCATCAGCTATTATGAAGTCTAAATGCTCTGCCTCAATGCTGGTAGATGTCTATGAGATTTTTTTTAAAATCTGTCCTACTTCTCATGCTTTATTTTTCCTGAACATGCTGTGCACTGCATGGTGACAGTTTGTCACCTTTTTAGACTTTTGCATGAAAATCCTTCAATAAACAAAGGTGTGTAGTCCTGCTTCACGAGTCAACCAAATTCTACTCGTTACGAGTAAGCTGTGGCTCCTGACCTGCTGATGCTACTGGAGCACTTACGTCGTCCTCGAGGCTGGAATGCAATGGTGATCCTAATAGGCTGCCCAACTTAAGTATTGAAAACCCAATTGTACAAACATTAGTTTGGTAACCTAGTGCCCCACCAACCTGGTGAGTCTCCCCAACACCAGGACATGTACTAGGCTCTGCTAAAGGAAACTCATTTCTGTTTCTTGCGTCTTTGAATATTAAAACAATTAAACCTTTTGATAAAGTTTCTTTTCTTCACATTTTAATTTTTGATTTCACAACAAAATAAACTTTAAAAAAAAACATTACAAGGTGCAGAAGGACACAGGAGAGCAGAAGAGCACAGGCCATGTACCAGAGGGCCGACAACAGGCATTGTAGATTTTGACATTTCATACAGACCACTACGGTTCTTAATGCTTTAGCAAAAAATAAATAATGCACATCACAAAGTCTCTCATGTGCTATCTAGAGCAACGTATCTAAGTGGGCAGATTATCTGGGGATGGCAGCAGTACTCAAATGAAGTCTCTCCATATATATATGTCTTCTGCAGCCCTCCAGTCTGTCCATAAGTGGAGTATATGGATGTCTTCTGTCTCTATCCATTCCAGTAGATCCATGAATCATTTGGGTATTGGTGGATCTTCCACCTTCAAACAGTGAATTGGAATTCTACACTTAGCACAAATTAAAAATAGGGACAAAAATTTATATTTCATTCTATGTTTCTTAATCTTTATACAACCCCACTGAAAAATGTTCTTAGCATTGCTCTGCAATATTGACCATCACTGCCTGCAGTCTTTGCCATCCCTCCTTCCAGTAATCTTTAGAAATTATTTGTAGCAGCACTGGGGACATTTTTATCTATTAAGCTGAACTAGCGTTTCCCAACACCACTGTACTTTGCAGCATGTTTATTGATGAAGCTGAAGATCTGGCTTTTCGAATGATCTCACTAGGCCCAAGGATTGGCAAGACCAACACCTGCTCAGCGCCAGGATACCCTTCTGTGTGATAGTGCGCTCTACAAATCTGTATAACATTCAGAATCCGGGAGGTCTGTATTACAGTTGTCTTCCCCTTTGGAACTAGTAGCAAACTAATCCTTCTATAGTGACCTACATAGAATAAATGTCACCCTCTGAGTGAGCAGACTTAGGGTCTCTCAATCATTTTAGTTTCAATCGGCCTCTGGGGAGCCAAATGAGAGCCACTCTGTTTAAGTGAGGGTATAACGAAAACTAACCTCTTTTCTTGCCTTGCTGTGACATGCCTCACTTAACCCAGGGAAAAACCTCTCCAAAACAGATGGCCCATACATGTGCCTGACCAGCACTTCTTCTGTCTGGTGTCACTGCTTCTGCTCTCAGGCTGTGGAAATAAGATCAGCAACAGAGAGGTTCCTCTCTGTGCTACTTCTTGTGGTCACCATGCTACTCTTTTAACTACTCTACAAATGGGCCCTCAATGTTATTGAAAACGGCAAATGATACTACTGTGCAACTGACACTAAAATGTCAAAAAATGACAAAATATTTACAGTACTTTCTAATATATCTAGCTAAACATTTGGTTACCTGAGATATACGTGTGTAGTTAACTTTCCCTATTGAAAGTGAAATATCACTAATTAAAAGTGTCTTAATATTTTTGGGGATATTACACAATTAAAAGTTGGCAAGTGATAGGATGTAGAAAACCGAAATTTGCTCAGACCCAAATATGCAGTCAAGGTTTATGAATATAGTATCCATATGGCTATATTCAATAATATCTGATGAACACCCCAAGTCTCCTAAAGTACTGTTGTATGTTTTCTGAGAGAAAGTATTGAAAATAATAGCCAGATTACAAAAGTAGTAGCTAGCAGCAATTTTACAACATTCAGATTTAGACTCCAGGGTTGATGAATGGTCACAGGCCACATGTGACATACCAACCAAAATGTAATGTGCCCAATGATTCTAGACATAACATTGCATTGTATCGAAGAGGAATTTACATTTCTAAGGAGGAGTCGAAGTAAATGTTTCCTGTGAGCACCTCCATATTATAGCAGAATGCTTCGATGGAAGAGTGGACAAGATTGGGCCTTTGGAGTGGCTTGTATACTAAATGGTTCCTTGCTGTTCACGATCACCTGACTTATACTCTTATGGTGATTTTGCAGCTGCACCATGGCATGTATGGCAGTGAAAGCATGGAATGGATGGAGACAGTGATAGGTGTATAAATGTGCATGGCCTGGACGGGGAGTGTTTAAGAGTCATCCTTTTATGGCTGAGGCTTCAGATATCATACTTGAAAGTTGCTTATGTGTGTAGGGTCATGGAGAGGTATTGCTGTGTTTTTGGTTGTGACTATCATCTAGGGAATTATTTGTTCCCATTTCTGGTGGGCATGGTTATGTCTTCTGTTTTCTCTATTAGATCCTGGTCTCATAAGTTCTGGCTTATGTGTCCAGTCTCAGGGTCCCATTATGATCGTGGACGGACTTGAGTCCGTCCGCGACCATAGAGGATGAGGGAACCTCCGCATGGTCTGCGGAGTTCCCTCCTGTCCAATTAGGATGTGACCGCCACCCTGGCGGTCACATCCTCTATTTTAACCATTGCGGCGGGTGCGGCTTCAAGCTGCACCCGCCGCAATGGTAAAAATGCATACATTGCATTTGTATGCAGAAAGCGGCAGGCACTGTGCGGTGCCTGCCTATTTCTGCATACAAATGCAGGGGGGTACCATAGGTACCCCCCATGTGCACCCCCCACCCCACCTTCACCCAGGGGGCCCGCAACGGGCCCGCACAGTGAAGTTCCACATGCTTTTCCATGGTGGAAAACCCGCCGCGGAGAAGCATTTTTTTAAAGCCCATCCTAATATGGCTGGCGGTGTCTGAGAGCCACCGCCACCATATTAGAGCTTTTCCGCCGCGGTTGTAAGCCAACCGCTGTAGAAAAGCTGCGGATGGAAACCAGGACCCACCAGCCATCCTAATGTGGCGGAGGGTCTTTGGTGGGTCTGCTGTGGTTTTTCCGCATCCTCCGGCCCGGCGGTGAAAAACCGCAACCGTAATAGGCCCCTTAGTTTGAGAAGTGTCTTTCTTCAATAACTTTATGAAATCCCATTTGGTATTGGGTATTCCTTGTCCTTGCTAGGTGTGAGTGCCAAGATGTTGCTGTCTATGCGAGTAAGGAGGTTCCACTGATGTGTTTCTCTATTTGTGGTGCATACTCAGTTTAGGTGCCAGTGAAGATCACACAAGCCTCTCCTGTGAATATCTGTTCATCTTTACTTGGTGGAGGAACAGAACTTGACATTGACGGTGCTGTGGATGATGCAGAGAACCTTGAAGGCTGAGCATCTGAACATTTATACCATTTGAGAGTGCTTGGTAGCAGGTGCGGTGTTGTCCATTCAACAATGTTATATTGGTTTGCTGGTTCAGATTCTTTGCAGTCTTTGGAGCAGAAGGATGGGAATTTCATGTAGAGTATACTTGCTGATGAGATATAGCAAGTAAGATGACAGCCGGACATCTGGCGGCTCTTAGCCTGATGTCTGTGAAACAAACTTTGATGAGGCAACTTTGTTAGAGCGTTTGCATTGGTTAGAGTTAGTTTCTTGTGACTTACTCCCCTTGGCAAACAAGGGATAGGCAGGCAGGATAGTTATGTCAATATTACATATGGACTACAACGTTCTTGGGCCAGATGGATATTGGTTCACTTGGAAGACCAGGGATAGGATGAAGTTTGCATTAATTTTTAGGGATTTACACTGTCTGGTAATGATGATAAATGAAAGAACCTGGAACCAAATGATTGTAGGTTGGTAGTTCTTTCCTTCTGTTTTGTTTATAATCTTACATTTAGACTAGTTGAGTTTAAGGTAGCACCTCAGTATCTATCGTTCCACATCTTGGAGGCAGTGATCATGCCCAGCCCCTTTGGTTTTCCAGTTTTTAGATGATGTGATTATTGTTGATGCAGTTGAAGCATATTAGTTTAAAGGACTCGATGGAAGCAGGCAGGGGACTGAGTTGGGTGTTAAAGAAGAGCAGACTAATTGTTAAGCTTTGAGGTATACAAGTCCAATTGCTAAAATAATGAGCCGCAACAAGGGCAACATGATTATATTGGACCTGTTGGAGAGACAGAAGGACATCCAGTCCAGAGTTTTCATTTTATGCAAAGATCCTGTACTCCAAGGAGGAGAGAAGGTGCTGAACTGTGACACATACAAGAAACAGTTCAAGAAGTAGAACTGCAGGGACCCCATGTCTTTCAGAAGTGGTTCCCAAGTCATATCAGATGGAAAAGAGAATGGTTTCTATGTATTTCCCAATGCAGATCCAGTTAGATGCTTTGCAGATAGGTGTTATTCGTTCATGCAAGAGTATCTCTCAGTGACACATTACTTTTTCAATGAGTTTTCCTGATTGCATGTCATTCCAATGTATTCTGTTAGCTGTCTGAGTCTGAGGGCTAAAGAGTGCTCTTAATCATGCGTGTTGGAGCTCTTGAGGCCGAAGCTGTAGGAGCCTGACCGTAGCAAGTTGTTGAGGATGGTTCTTGCAGGGGAGACTGCAGTAATTGGTAAAGGCATGTTCTTAAAGGATTTAGCAGGACAAATGTATTTTCAGGAGCCAGTTGGGCTATTATATTCTTATTGGTGGATGAAGGGAATCTTGCTCTTTAGGCGTTGATCCAGAGTTTTTACTTTGGCAACAATATGGTCTGGTTTGGTGTTACAGGAAGATAAGAGAATACACATTTTTGCTTTGGTGTACACCAGGTTTTGGAATTATATGGAAACCCTGCAATGTTCCTTGGAAGGGTTTTGACTCTTGTTTGATCTGGGCTGCTCTGCAGGGTCACTCCCAAATGTTTTGCTTTTACCCTTCACTTTTTTAATGAATTCATTTTTATTGGTTTTAGGACTCAGTGTACTTTACCACTGCTTACCAGTACTAAAGTGCTTACGCTCGCCCCTTTACACATGGTTTAATAAGCATATACATCAACAATAAAAAATCCCTTTTGTGAGACACATCCACATTAATCCATCATTAAGCGTATCTTCCAGTGGGAAAACACTCACCCATCTATCATCTGCACCATTATCTACACACTGAGTCATGAATGATTTAAGAATATCTCCTTTTATTTTTTTTTTTTTTTTTTTTTTGTAAGACGTTTATTAGTGATTCATTGAGCATTACATATAGCTAAGCCTACAACCCATCGGGCCGGCTGCAACATTGCGATATTTCGTAAAAGAAATGAAAGCAGAGGAAGGCATATACCCCCGGTGACCACAACATCCTGTGTAATATCATTATCACATCCTCAGTATCCCATATGCTCATAATTAAACTGCGCATTTAAGTGACGTCTTGTTTTGTCTTTTTATAAACACATTAAAAAAGAAAAGAAAAAAGGGGAATATAACTCTGTTAAACTCGACAGTTCGTTTCAACGTGTCCCAACTTGGTGGAAGAGTCATCTAGGAGCAATCCGGCGTCCGCCGTACTGAGACTCATAATGTTCACTGACAGACCCTATGCGCATGTCATTATGTGGCAAGGGTGTGAAGTACTCGTGTTCGGCCTGTCCGTGTCTCTGTGCTTGCCACCATCTCAGAGCGTCAAGACCCCTCCGACCGTCAGTACAGCGGGTGTTGCGATATTTGGATAAGCGGTTTAGCCTGATCTTATGTTTGGGAGACGCATCGTGTTTCAAGTCACACAACTGCCTGGGAATCTAAGCGTGTCCCCCAGGTGTGGTACTCGTGCAAGAAAGAGCCATATTCGAGAAACAGGATCTCAAAGAACTAATGAAACTGGGGAATATGTTCGGGGGGAGTGGAGAGGGAGAGTGCACGTGAGGGAGGGCGTGTCCTGTATGAGGCCTAGGTGGTTGTCTGTCCTCGTCACAGACAATTGTTGCTTCGTGTGGGCGGGCGCCCGGGCCTACGGTCCACTTGTCGGACGTTTATTACATTTAGTGCGCTGTGCGGCAGGGGGGGAGGGGGAGCCATCATCCCATGGTTCCGCAGGCTCCACATGTCCAGCTTTCCGAGCATGTGCTTGTCGTGTGAGGGCCCTGCTCCCCGTGCCTTTGGTGTTCCTGCATCTACTTCGCCTGTGTTTTCCCATCTGCGGCGGTCCCTAAGTGAGCCCCCTGGCCGTGCCCTCCTTCTGGAGGGAGCTGAGGATGTCATCCATATCTGTGCGATCGGAAATTTTTGTAAGTCTGCTATTTCCTCCCGGTGTAGTGCCATGCTTTCCGCCCTAGCCCAGTTGGTGAAGGAAGCGTACCAATATTTAGTGATGGGTGGTTCTGTCCTAAGTAATTAGTCGCTTGGCGGTGATAAGGCCTAAGTCCCAGAACCTAGCCTCTATTCTATTGAGTTTATTTCTTTTGTACAATCCCATAATGCAAGCCTCCCATGTGTGTGGCAACCCTGGGCCGGTGCTGCTTGTCAGGAGCGAATGTACCTCTCCCCAGTACAGGGCTAGAGAAGGGCAGTGCCAGAGCATGTGCAAAATATCCGCGCCTAGCAGGTTGCATCTGGGGCAGGTGGCAGTGTTGATCCTGAAATACCTGGTGATTTTGTCTGGTGATAAATATGATTGATGCAGTACGTAATATTGGATTGTCCGGAAGCGGGAGTTACGCGGGACATTCACGGGGCTGGCTAGGATCATGGTCCACTCTTTGTCCGTCCATTCCCTCCCTCTGAGGGCCGCCCACTTGTCTCGTATCGGTTGTGTGGACCGCTGCGTGTGCATGAGTAAGGCCTGTGCCAGCCAGTGTACAATGTGGGAGCCGTTGCCCATTACATGTAGGTATTGTATTAGGTGGTGCATTGGCGGTTCGTCCTGGATATCACCCCAAGACTCCGTATACGTCCGCAGTATAGTCGCATGTAGCAGGACTGCCCCGCCGGCAGACCCGTGCCCTCCGTTAGTTCCACAAATTGTAGCATAACTCCGTCTGCATAGAGGTCACCCATGGTTTCCACCCCAGCCGTAGTCCAGCTCTCTAGGGTTCGCTGTGACACTGTTCCGCTCCTCCTGGGGGTCCCCAGTAGGGGAAGCGCGGGGGCGTAGGGTTTGACTTCCCGGGTCAGCCGCAGGCTGCGGAGAAAGCACTTTCGGGCCACAGCCATATGTATTGGCAGCGGGCGGGGTCCCTTTGTTAAGGGGTGGAACAATGCACACACCTGTGTGTGTGTCCATACATAAGTAGCGGTGGCTGTGTCATCTAAGTGCGTGCCGCTCAGCCAGTGTGTTACCCATTGTAGCTGTGCTGCCAGGTAATACAGCTCTAGGTTTGGGACTGCCATCCCCCCTTCCGTAGTAGGGGAGTAGAGTTTCACCAGAGCCACTCGGGGGCGCCCTGTGTTCCAGATTAAGTTACGTACCATTGATTCCAGGTCGCAGAATATTTTTGTGGGAACATACAGTGGGATGTTGGCGAAGTGGTAGAGCAGTCTGGGCAGCGCTATCATTTTGACTAGTGCTACCCTGCTGGGCACATTTAGAGGCAGTGTCTTCCAGAAGTTCATCTGGGCTCGCAGCGAGGATATAGCGCGCCCCAGATTGCCCTCCAATATATTCTGCGTGTCCCTGTAAATAATACAAACAAACAATGGTCCTAGACCTATAGATTTGTACATTGATCAAATCACGAGCAAGAGATTATTCAAGATGATAGCACCTTCAATTAGTCTGCTATCTGTAGAGGACTGAATCTGTTAAGACAAAACTATTTCCACCACGGTATTTTAGGAACAATATATATTCTTGTTTAATTTTTCAAATTTTACACAATTTGGTCAATATTGTCAATAAAAACATACAGGTTGCCCCAAGAAGGGAGTGCAGATAGAGAATGTGATTTCAAAGGGTGAATAAGTGAGGTGAAAGGAAATGGCACAGTGGTAAATAAGAAACAAATTTATAATTTAAACAATCAATACTGAATCCGGAAATTCACGAAATAACAGTATTGGACCCCTAGCCAACAAATATTAGTTCATTTGAATTTGCGAACAACAACATTGTAGGGTTCTCATAACAATATTTATAGTCTTGCACTGCCTACAAAGTTGAAGAGGTACTGGTCTAGGGTATGTATGTAAAGAATGTTGACGTTTCGACTCGACTTTTCCCAAACGGTAATTTAGACCTGGGGACTGCGAGTCTTCATCAGGACAGAAAACAAACAACGAGGCAACCAGGGAGTATTCAATAACCCTAAAAAACAAAGCGAAATCCGGAATTATTAACCGTGGTGTAGAGGTGCAGCCTATCCCCAAAGGGAAATGGCAAATACTCTTACCCTTTATGGCAGAGAGAATATTTTGTTAGGTGATCCAAATTCACCAACGTCTCAGAACAGGAAACCTGTAGAGACAAAAATTGGAGTAGGGTCTAGAATGAGTCCCAATCCCTAGGTAGTCAACATCCACCTGCAATGATGTAACAAGGGCATCTAATTACCTTATAGTTGTATTAGGTCCATAGAAAAAAGGGGGGTTGTATTTTCTTGGACACGATGGAAGATACCTGCAATTAATTGGACATCATCAGTATACCCTCTATTCACTATCAGAAGGTAATGGTATATATGTATTTCTACAGTGTCAATTACCTTTCATGTATATGAACCCAGCCTCCATGAAGTGAAGGATTACATGTAGGGTAGAGATTCAAGATGTCACTCCTGCGTGGTGCACTGCAAAAGTAACAATAGTCACTGGTTGGTTTGGCTGGTTGGAGAAGGTTATGTAGAGGGGTTCATTTAAGTAAACCAAATGGGCTTACCTGAATGTATGCTTCAGGAGGAATAAATCCAAAAAGTTCCCAGATACAAGCTAAATTAAAGAAGACATAAGTGAAAAAACGGTTTCACTAAATAAACATGGAGCCTCTAAGTGGATCATTTCACAGTGCATTACAAAGAGGGGGGTCGATTTGCAGAAACGACCTACCAGCTTTTCAGACGATTAGGCGTCACAATCCGAGCCTTTCAGTGCCATCGGATGTCGAGGTAGTGTGAAAGTTAATTTCACTCGATTCCGGACGCTGTTTTTAAAAAAACGGAAGGATATGTTCAAATACCATATCAAGAGCATCGGTCGGGAGCAACTAAGAAACAACAGGTCAGTTACACAACCTACCCATATCTCGGGTACCGAGTCTGCCGATTACGAGCCTCACAGTGATGCGGTATGCCTTCAGTTGTGCTGGCCGTATTTCCGCATTAATAAGTACCCAGACTGCAGTGCGCAGTCTACATAGAGAGAGGACTGCTTTAACAGGGTTCCCTGCTCCCGGGCGATTGTGATTCATAGCGATTACAATTAAAAATATGCTGTTTTAAGCATTCAAAGTAACTAAATTTCCCATCTTGAATTTTCAATTAAGGAATTAAAGAATTAAGAATTCAAAATTGAAAATTGAATCCAGTCATTGTAAAAACGGGAATAGGATATTATTCGTCCCGAGGGTTCACCATTGCAATAAAGATAGAGGTTCCGCTCAGTCATCTTGTGTTTAAGTGAAGGTCGGATCAAAATAATTGGGAGTTTCGAATAAAATCGAGCCATTTTCGTTTGGGAGTAAGAAATAAGAAATCGACAAGGGACTAAACTCCTATCTAATTCATGGAAGTAATACATGGAAGTAATACAGAGTTCATCCGACTAATATAACTATGTCACCAGAGGTGTCCATTGTATACAAGGGATATCCATAGGCCAATGCCTATTATGTTGGTATCTGTCGCCCCTGACGTGGACTCTATGGACACATTTAAAAAACGCATATGACAAGTTACATAGATGGCATATCATAAGATACTGCAGACACATTAACCACACAGTAAAGAAGAAGAAAAACAAGAAGAAAAACAATTGTCATCTCGTTAATTCGTGCTTAACATGTACCATGTTTAAATGTATTTGTAGACATAGATGATTTGGAATAATTATCATTTCACATCAACAGTGACGCTTGTTTGTTCAACTCTTCCAATTCATTCAGCCCCTTATTTACAGTGTCAAGAGTATATATCCATTTACATTCTCTCCTGTTTAGGATGTTACGTAGATCCCCCCCTCGGGGGTTGGCCGTTATCTTTTCGATGACCCACCATTTGAGGCTATTTTCATGGTGTTCAAATCTTTGAAAGTGGTCCACGAGTGGCGCTCCCTGGGTCTTGCATCTAATGCGGCTTATATGTTGTAAGATCCGGCATTTTATTTTTTGAGTGGTTTGTCCCACATACAAAAAACCACAGGGACATATTACCGCATAAACTACCCAAGATGTATTGCAGTTGGTATGCTCGGTGAGCTTATATGTTCGCTCATTGTGATCAAATTTATCACCTTCTTGTGTGAGAGGGCACGCTTTACAGCTCCCACATTTTCTGTGGCCTTCTACTGGTGGAGCTCCCCAAATAGTAGGTTGGGCTGTGGGTGGTTTGTGTGGTAAAAGGGCTTTCACCAAATGATCACGGATATTCCTGCCCTTACGGAAAGCATGCAAAGGTGGAGGCATTCCACCAAGCTCACTGCTGATCAGGTGCCAATGGCGATTTATACATTTTTTTATGTTGTTACTTTTGGTGTTAAACGTTGTAACACACACGAGCCTCTCTTCTTTGGATTTTTGAGTGACACCAAGTAAATGTTCACGGTGGTTATACCAGGCCCTTTTTCTTGCTTTTTTGAGGAGTCTGATGGGATAACCTCGGTCATTTAATCTAGACAGCAGTGCTGCTGATTCCTCTAGATAGTCTTCCTTCTTGAAACAATTGCGACGCAACCTCAGAAATTGCCCAAAGGGCAAATTGTCCCTAAGGTTGCGTGGGTGATGGCTCGTGTACCTGAGCAGAGTGTTACGCTCACTACTTTTTCTATAAAGTGTGGTATATAATTTTCCTTCCTCTGTTTTTATTTTTAAATCTAGGAAATTAATGGACATATGGTCACATTCCAGAGTGAATTTGATGTTATTGGAACAGGTATTAATCCAAGTATGGAAATCCCTAAGGTTAGAGTCACTCCCGTGCCAAATTAATAAAACGTCATCAATATAACGTACCCACAAAGATATATTGATTAGGTACGGGTTACATTGATTGAAGACGAAATTATTCTCATACTCGCTCATATAGATGATGGCCAAGTTTGGAGCAAAACTTGCCCCCATAGCTACTCCACTGGTTTGGATGAAATATTCATTTTGGAAGACAAAAAAGTTTTTAGTCATTGCGATTTCTAATAATTTAACAATGAAGTCGGTGGGTACTCTATGAGGAGCAGGTCTTGTGTTAAGGGCACGTTCTATACAAGATAGGGCCTCATCTTGAGGGATGTTCGTATATAGCGATGTGATATCCATCGCCGCCAATATACAGGTGTTGTGGTCATAGGCGAGGCCCTCCACCAACTGAATGGTGTGTGTGGTATCCCGCACATATGTTGGGGTAGCTATGGCTATGGGCTTCAAAAAGACATCAATATATTTACATAATGGTTCTAAAAGTGACCCACACCCTGATATTATAGGTCTTCCCGGGGGGTCATTCAACCTTTTATGAACTTTAGGGAGCGTGTATATGGTTGGCATTCTGGGACTCTTGTTGTTTAGAAATTCGTGCTCTTGTTTGTTAATAATCCCCTGTTCCAACGCTCCTTTTGTTAATCTCAGAATCGTATCACTGATAGTTTTAGTTGGGTCTTTCCTCAGGCGCATATAATTGCCAGGGACGGTCAACTGTGTATGTATTTCCTTTTTATAACTTTCCAAGTCCTGTACAACAATAGCCCCGCCTTTATCGGCGGGCTTGATGACAATGTTGTTATTATTCTTTAAGGACTGTAGGGCAGATTTTTCATCCCTGCTGATGTTGTAAGGGATATATTGTCTTGAGTTCAGAGTGGCACTAATGTCCCTTAATACCACTTGTTCATAGGTTGTTATTTTGTTGTCTATCAAGTGTGTGGGAGGATTAAACTTCGAAGGGGGTCGCAATCCACTCCCTGAGAACGTTGGATTTAAAGGGATTTTTTGGAAGTAATGTTTAAGACGTATTTTGCGAAAGAATTGTTGTAATTCTACCCTGAGGTTGAAGTCATTGGGTAAGTTGGTTGGAACAAAAGATAGTCCCTTCGATAGAACTTGTTGTTCAATGGGGGATAGTTGGTAGTTAGAGATGTTAATTATTGGGTTATCTGGGTCGTTTGTTACCACTTGTATTGCTGCCTTCTCGTATTGATTTCCCCGTGGGAATTCTGCTGGAACTGGGTTTGCTTTTTCCCTCGCCCTGTCCCCCTGTTCCATGGACGGGATCTCGATCCCCTGGGCCTCCCCCAGGGACGGCCTCTCGTAGATGAACCCCACCATTGGTCCTCCTCTAAAAAAGGTTGCTGATCTTGGTAATTCTGATTGTGAGAAGGGTTTGTGGCAGGACCAGTACTCGTACTGGGGCGTTCAGAATCACTGTCTGAACCACTTCCAGATGACCCTGAGAAGTTGTTATACCTCCTAAAACCACCTTTTCCTCTACTGGTCCAACCACCCCGTTGGTCTTTCTCAAAATATCCCTCCTGAAGGTAGGGGTACGTGATCTTTTTGTCGTACGCTTTTATATCCTTTGCCACTTTATCTAACTTGATACCTTGCGTATAAATTTCAAAATCCTTGATAGTTTTCTCTAGTCTTTCCAGAGCTTCTTTGGCATTAATTAAAGCCTTGTCATCAATGATCTCTCTACGTAGGTCTGCAATCTCCTTGGTAAGTCTCTCGACTTCCACAACAGCAGTCTCTATGCCCAACACCATCCAGTGTCTAGAACACGTGTTGGACACAAAGCTGAAGTTCTCTTTAAACTTGGGATTCTCAAGGAAAATTGCCGGCTCGTTTTTTACCTGGAGACCAATTGGGATTACATTAGATCGTAAATATTTCGCCAAAGTATGGCCATGCAGTCGAGTTCTAATCAACTTCTTTTCTAATCTCTCTAACTTCGAGATTTTTTCATTAAGAGAAAGATCACCAGATATTGTACTCCCAGCTATGAGAGTACCCCCTCCCTCTTCTTCCAATAATTTGTCAATATAGTCTTCACTATATGTGAGGGTTTCTTTCTCGGACATATTCTGGTACAGATGTCTGGTTAAGCAAAAATTCTCTATGGCTAATAGTCACACATTAACTGTTTTAACATTTACACAAGTACATTTACAAAGACAAAACAACCCTCGCAGCTATGCTGCACAAAGGTAACCATTACAAGAATGGGGTGACCCTAACGGTATGGACCTGGGTATCAAATAATACAAACAAACAATGGTCCTAGACCTATAGATTTGTACATTGATCAAATCACGAGCAAGAGATTATTCAAGATGATAGCACCTTCAATTAGTCTGCTATCTGTAGAGGACTGAATCTGTTAAGACAAAACTATTTCCACCACGGTATTTTAGGAAAAATATATATTCTTGTTTAATTTTTCAAATTTTACACAATTTGGTCAATATTGTCAATAAAAACATACAGGTTGCCCCAAGAAGGGAGTGCAGATAGAGAATGTGATTTCAAAGGGTGAATAAGTGAGGTGAAAGGAAATGGCACAGTGGTAAATAAGAAACAAATTTATAATTTAAACAATCAATACTGAATCCGGAAATTCACGAAATAACAGTATTGGACCCCTAGTCAACAAATATTAGTTCATTTGAATTTGCGAACAACAACATTGTAGGGTTCTCATAACAATATTTATAGTCTTGCACTGCCTACAAAGTTGAAGAGGTACTGGTCTAGGGTATGTATGTAAAGAATGTCGACGTTTCGACTCGACTTTTCCCAAACGGTAATTTAGACCTGGGGACTGCGAGTCTTCATCAGGTCTAAATTACCGTTTGGGAAAAGTCAAGTCGAAACGTCGACATTCTTTACATACATACCCTAGACCAGTACCTCTTCAACTTTGTAGGCAGTGCAAGACTATAAATATTGTTATGAGAACCCTACAATGTTGTTGTTCGCAAATTCAAATGAACTAATATTTGTTGGCTAGGGGTCCAATACTGTTATTTCGGGAATTTCCGGATTCAGTATTGATTGTTTAAATTATAAATTTGTTTCTTATTTACCACTGTGCCATTTCCTTTCACCTCACTTATTCACCCTTTGAAATCACATTCTCTATCTGCACTCCCTTCTTGGGGCAACCTGTATGCTTTTATTGACAATATTGACCAAATTGTGTAAAATTTGAAAAATTAAACAAGAATATATATTTTTCCTAAAATATCGTGGTGGAAATAGTTTTGTCTTAACAGATTCAGTCCTCTACAGATAGCAGACTAATTGAAGGTGCTATCATCTTGAATAATCTCTTGCTCGTGATTTGATCAATGTACAAATCTATAGGTCTAGGACCATTGTTTGTTTGTATTATTTGATACCCAGGTCCATACCGTTAGGGTCACCCCATTCTTGTAATGGTTACCTTTGTGCAGCATAGCTGCGAGGGTTGTTTTGTCTTTGTAAATGTACTTGTGTAAATGTTAAAACAGTTAATGTGTGACTATTAGCCATAGAGAATTTTTGCTTAACCAGACATCTGTACCAGAATATGTCCGAGAAAGAAACCCTCACATATAGTGAAGACTATATTGACAAATTATTGGAAGAAGAGGGAGGGGGTACGCTCATAGCTGGGAGTACAATATCTGGTGATCTTTCTCTTAATGAAAAAATCTCGAAGTTAGAGAGAATAGAAAAGAAGTTGATTAGAACTCGACTGCATGGCCATACTTTGGCGAAATATTTACGATCTAATGTAATCCCAATTGGTCTCCAGGTAAAAAACGAGCCGGCAATTTTCCTTGAGAATCCCAAGTTTAAAGAGAACTTCAGCTTTGTGTCCAACACGTGTTCTAGACACTGGATGGTGTTGGGCATAGAGACTGCTGTTGTGGAAGTCGAGAGACTTACCAAGGAGATTGCAGACCTACGTAGAGAGATCATTGATGACAAGGCTTTAATTAATGCCAAAGAAGCTCTGGAAAGACTAGAGAAAACTATCAAGGATTTTGAAATTTATACGCAAGGTATCAAGTTAGATAAAGTGGCAAAGGATATAAAAGCGTACGACAAAAAGATCACGTACCCCTACCTTCAGGAGGGATATTTTGAGAAAGACCAACGGGGTGGTTGGACCAGTAGAGGAAAAGGTGGTTTTAGGAGGTATAACAACTTCTCAGGGTCATCTGGAAGTGGTTCAGACAGTGATTCTGAACGCCCCAGTACGAGTACTGGTCCTGCCACAAACCCTTCTCACAATCAGAATTACCAAGATCAGCAACCTTTTTTAGAGGAGGACCAATGGTGGGGTTCATCTACGAGAGGCCGTCCCTGGGGGAGGCTCAGGGGATCGAAATCCCGTCCATGGAACAGGGGGACAGGGCGAGGGAAAAAGCAAACCCAGTTCCAGCAGAATTCCCACGGGGAAATCAATACGAGAAGGCAGCAATACAAGTGGTAACAAATGACCCAGATAACCCAATAATTAACATCTCTAACTACCAACTATCCCCCATTGAACAACAAGTTCTATCGAAGGGACTATCTTTTGTTCCAACCAACTTACCCAATGACTTCAACCTCAGGGTAGAATTACAACAATTCTTTCGCAAAATACGTCTTAAACATTACTTCCAAAAAATCCCTTTAAATCCAACGTTCTCAGGGAGTGGATTGCGACCCCCTTCGAAGTTTAATCCTCCCACACACTTGATAGACAACAAAATAACAACCTATGAACAAGTGGTATTAAGGGACATTAGTGCCACTCTGAACTCAAGACAATATATCCCTTACAACATCAGCAGGGATGAAAAATCTGCACTACAGTCCTTAAAGAATAATAACAACCTTGTCATCAAGCCCGCCGATAAAGGCGGGGCTATTGTTGTACAGGACTTGGAAAGTTATAAAAAAGAAATACATACACAGTTGACCGTCCCTGGCAATTATATGCGCCTGAGGAAAGACCCAACTAAAACTATCAGTGATACGATTCAGAGATTAACAAAAGGAGCGTTGGAACAGGGGATTATTAACAAACAAGAGCACGAATTTCTAAACAACAAGAGTCCCAGAATGCCAACCATATACACGCTCCCTAAAGTTCATAAAAGGTTGAATGACCCCCCGGGAAGACCTATAATATCAGGGTGTGGGTCACTTTTAGAACCATTATGTAAATATATTGATGTCTTTTTGAAGCCCATAGCCATAGCTACCCTAACATATGTGCGGGATACCACACACACCATTCAGTTGGTGGAGGGCCTCGCCTATGACCGCAACACCTGTATATTGGCGGCGATGGATATCACATCGCTATATACGAACATCCCTCAAGATGAGGCCCTATCTTGTATAGAACGTGCCCTTAACACAAGACCTGCTCCTCATAGAGTACCCACCGACTTCATTGTTAAATTATTAGAAATCGCAATGACTAAAAACTTTTTTGTCTTCCAAAATGAATATTTCATCCAAACCAGTGGAGTAGCTATGGGGGCAAGTTTTGCTCCAAACTTGGCCATCATCTATATGAGCGAGTATGAGAATAATTTCGTCTTCAATCAATGTAACCCGTACCTAATCAATATATCTTTGTGGGTACGTTATATTGATGACGTTTTATTAATTTGGCACGGGAGTGACTCTAACCTTAGGGATTTCCATACTTGGATTAATACCTGTTCCAATAACATCAAATTCACTCTGGAATGTGACCATATGTCCATTAATTTCCTAGATTTAAAAATAAAAACAGAGGAAGGAAAATTATATACCACACTTTATAGAAAAAGTAGTGAGCGTAACACTCTGCTCAGGTACACGAGCCATCACCCACGCAACCTTAGGGACAATTTGCCCTTTGGGCAATTTCTGAGGTTGCGTCGCAATTGTTTCAAGAAGGAAGACTATCTAGAGGAATCAGCAGCACTGCTGTCTAGATTAAATGACCGAGGTTATCCCATCAGACTCCTCAAAAAAGCAAGAAAAAGGGCCTGGTATAACCACCGTGAACATTTACTTGGTGTCACTCAAAAATCCAAAGAAGAGAGGCTCGTGTGTGTTACAACGTTTAACACCAAAAGTAACAACATAAAAAAATGTATAAATCGCCATTGGCACCTGATCAGCAGTGAGCTTGGTGGAATGCCTCCACCTTTGCATGCTTTCCGTAAGGGCAGGAATATCCGTGATCATTTGGTGAAAGCCCTTTTACCACACAAACCACCCACAGCCCAACCTACTATTTGGGGAGCTCCACCAGTAGAAGGCCACAGAAAATGTTGGAGCTGTAAAGCGTGCCCTCTCACACAAGAAGGTGATAAATTTGATCACAATGAGCGAACATATAAGCTCACCGAGCATACCAACTGCAATACATCTTGGGTAGTTTATGCGGTAATATGTCCCTGTGGTTTTTTGTATGTGGGACAAACCACTCAAAAAATAAAATGCCGGATCTTACAACATATGAGCCGCATTAGATGCAAGACCCAGGGAGCGCCACTCGTGGACCACTTTCAAAGATTTGAACACCATGAAAATAGCCTCAAATGGTGGGTCATCGAAAAGATAACGGCCAACCCCCGAGGGGGGGATCTACGTAACATCCTAAACAGGAGAGAATGTAAATGGATATATACTCTTGACACTGTAAATAAGGGGCTGAATGAATTGGAAGAGTTGAACAAACAAGTGTCACTGTTGATGTGAAATGATAATTATTCCAAATCATCTATGTCTACAAATACATTTAAACATGGTACATGTTAAGCACAAATTAACGAGATGACAATTGTTTTTCTTCTTGTTTTTCTTCTTCTTTACTGTGTGGTTAATGTGTCTGCAGTATCTTATGATATGCCATCTATGTAACTTGTTATATGCGTTTTTTAAATGTGTCCATAGAGTTCACGTCAGGGGCGACAGATACCAACATAATAGGCATTGGCCTATGGATATCCCTTGTATACAATGGACACCTCTGGTGACATAGTTATATTAGTCGGATGAACTCTGTATTACTTCCATGTATTACTTCCATGAATTAGATAGGAGTTTAGTCCCTTGTCGATTTCTTATTTCTTACTCCCAAACAAAAATGGCTCGATTTTATTCGAAACTCCCAATTATTTTGATCCGACCTTCACTTAAACACAAGATGACTGAGCGGAACCTCTATCTTTATTGCAATGGTGAACCCTCGGAACGAATAATATCCTAGTCCCGTTTTTACAATGACTGGATTCAATTTTCAATTTTGAATTCTTAATTCTTTAATTCCTTAATTGAAAATACAAGATGGGAAATTTAGTTACTTTGAATGCTTAAAACAGCATATTTTTAATTGTAATCGCTATGAATCACAATCGCCCGGGAGCAGGGAACCCTGTTAAAGCAGTCCTCTCTCTATGTAGGCTGCGCACTGCAGTCTGGGTACTTATTAATGCGGAAATACGGCCAGCACAACTGAAGGCATACCGCATCACTGTGAGGCTCGTAATCGGCAGACTCGGTACCCGAGATATGGGTAGGTTGTGTAACTGACCTGTTGTTTCTTAGTTGCTCCCGACCGATGCTCTTGATATGGTATTTGAACATATCCTTCCGTTTTTTAAAAACAGCGTCCGGAATCGAGTGAAATTAACTTTCACACTACCTCGACATCCGATGGCACTGAAAGGCTCGGATTGTGACGCCTAATCGTCTGAAAAGCTGGTAGGTCGTTTCTGCAAATCGAACCCCCTCTTTGTAATGCACTGTGAAATGATCCACTTAGAGGCTCCATGTTTATTTAGTGAAACCGTTTTTTCACTTATGTCTTCTTTAATTTAGCTTGTATCTGGGAACTTTTTGGATTTATTCCTCCTGAAGCATACATTCAGGTAAGCCCATTTGGTTTACTTAAATGAACCCCTCTACATAACCTTCTCCAACCAGCCAAACCAACCAGTGACTATTGTTACTTTTGCAGTGCACCACGCAGGAGTGACATCTTGAATCTCTACCCTACATGTAATCCTTCACTTCATGGAGGCTGGGTTCATATACATGAAAGGTAATTGACACTGTAGAAATACATATATACCATTACCTTCTGATAGTGAATAGAGGGTATACTGATGATGTCCAATTAATTGCAGGTATCTTCCATCGTGTCCAAGAAAATACAACCCCCCTTTTTTCTATGGACCTAATACAACTATAAGGTAATTAGATGCCCTTGTTACATCATTGTAGGTGGATGTTGACTACCTAGGGATTGGGACTCATTCTAGACCCTACTCCAATTTTTGTCTCTACAGGTTTCCTGTTCTGAGACGTTGGTGAATTTGGATCACCTAACAAAATATTCTCTCTGCCATAAAGGGTAAGAGTATTTGCCATTTCCCTTTGGGGATAGGCTGCACCTCTACACCGCGGTTAATAATTCCGGATTTCGCTTTGTTTTTTAGGGTTATTGAATACTCCCTGGTTGCCTCGTTGTTTGTTTTCTGTCCTGATGAAGACTCGCAGTCCCCAGGTCTAAATTACCGTTTGGGAAAAGTCGAGTCGAAACGTCGACATTCTTTACATACATACCCTAGACCAGTACCTCTTCAACTTTGTAGGCCGTGCAAGACTATAAATATTGTTATGAGAACCCTACAATGTTGTTGTTCGCAAATTCAAATGAACTAATAATTGTTGGCTAGGGGTCCAATACTGTTATTTCGTGAATTTCCGGATTCAGTATTGATTGTTTAAATTATAAATTTGTTTCTTATTTACCACTGTGCCATTTCCTTTCACCTCACTTATTCACCCTTTGAAATCACATTCTCTATCTGCACTCCCTTCTTGGGGCAACCTGTATGTTTTTATTGACAATATTGACCAAATTGTGTAAAATTTGAAAAATTAAACAAGAATATATATGTTTCCTAAAATACCGTGGTGGAAATAGTTTTGTCTTAACAGATTCAGTCCTCTACAGATAGCAGACTAATTGAAGGTGCTATCATCTTGAATAATCTCTTGCTCGTGATTTGATCAATGTACAAATCTATAGGTCTAGGACCATTGTTTGTTTGTATTATTTGATACCCAGGTCCATACCGTTAGGGTCACCCCATTCTTGTAATGGTTACCTTTGTGCAGCATAGCTGCGAGGGTTGTTTTGTCTTTGTAAATGTACTAGTGTAAATGTTAAAACAGTTAATGTGTGACTATTAGCCATAGAGAATTTTTGCTTAACCAGACATCTGTACCAGAATATGTCCGAGAAAGAAACCCTCACATATAGTGAAGACTATATTGACAAATTATTGGAAGAAGAGGGAGGGGGTACTCTCATAGCTGGGAGTACAATATCTGGTGATCTTTCTCTTAATGAAAAAATCTCGAAGTTAGAGAGATTAGAAAAGAAGTTGATTAGAACTCGACTGCATGGCCATACTTTGGCGAAATATTTACGATCTAATGTAATCCCAATTGGTCTCCAGGTAAAAAACGAGCCGGCAATTTTCCTTGAGAATCCCAAGTTTAAAGAGAACTTCAGCTTTGTGTCCAACACGTGTTCTAGACACTGGATGGTGTTGGGCATAGAGACTGCTGTTGTGGAAGTCGAGAGACTTACCAAGGAGATTGCAGACCTACGTAGAGAGATCATTGATGACAAGGCTTTAATTAATGCCAAAGAAGCTCTGGAAAGACTAGAGAAAACTATCAAGGATTTTGAAATTTATACGCAAGGTATCAAGTTAGATAAAGTGGCAAAGGATATAAAAGCGTACGACAAAAAGATCATGTACCCCTACCTTCAGGAGGGATATTTTGAGAAAGACAACGGGGTGGTTGGACCAGTAGAGGAAAAGGTGGTTTTAGGAGGTATAACAACTTCTCAGGGTCATCTGGAAGTGGTTCAGACAGTGATTCTGAACGCCCCAGTACGAGTACTGGTCCTGCCACAAACCCTTCTCACAATCAGAATTACCAAGATCAGCAACCTTTTTTAGAGGATGACCAATGGTGGGGTTCATCTACGAGAGGCCGTCCCTGGGGGAGGCCCAGGGGATCGAGATCCCGTCCATGGAACAGGGGGACAGGGCGAGGGAAAAAGCAAACCCAGTTCCAGCAGAATTCCCACGGGGAAATCAATACGAGAAGGCAGCAATACAAGTGGTAACAAACGACCCAGATAACCCAATAATTAACATCTCTAACTACCAACTATCCCCCATTGAACAACAAGTTCTATCGAAGGGACTATCTTTTGTTCCAACCAACTTACCCAATGACTTCAACCTCAGGGTAGAATTACAACAATTCTTTCGCAAAATACGTCTTAAACATTACTTCCAAAAAATCCCTTTAAATCCAACGTTCTCAGGGAGTGGATTGCGACCCCCTTCGAAGTTTAATCCTCCCACACACTTGATAGACAACAAAATAACAACCGATGAACAAGTGGTATTAAGGGACATTAGTGCCACTCTGAACTCAAGACAATATATCCCTTACAACATCAGCAGGGATGAAAAATCTGCACTACAGTCCTTAAAGAATAATAACAACATTGTCATCAAGCCCGCCGATAAAGGCGGGGCTATTGTTGTACAGGACTTGGAAAGTTATAAAAAAGAAATACATACACAGTTGACCGTCCCTGGCAATTATATGCGCCTGAGGAAAGATCCAACTAAAACTATCAGTGATACGATTCAGAGATTAACAAAAGGAGCGTTGGAACAGGGGATTATTAACAAACAAGAGCACGAATTTCTAAACAACAAGAGTCCCAGAATGCCAACCATATACACGCTCCCTAAAGTTCATAAAAGGTTGAATGACCCCCCGGGAAGACCTATAATATCAGGGTGTGGGTCACTTTTAGAACCATTATGTAAATATATTGATGTCTTTTTGAAGCCCATAGCCATAGCTACCCCAACATATGTGCGGGATACCACACACACCATTCAGTTGGTGGAGGGCCTCGCCTATGACCACAACACCTGTATATTGGCGGCGATGGATATCACATCGCTATATACGAACATCCCTCAAGATGAGGCCCTATCTTGTATAGAACGTGCCCTTAACACAAGACCTGCTCCTCATAGAGTACCCACCGACTTCATTGTTAAATTATTAGAAATCGCAATGACTAAAAACTTTTTTGTCTTCCAAAATGAATATTTCATCCAAACCAGTGGAGTAGCTATGGGGGCAAGTTTTGCTCCAAACTTGGCCATCATCTATATGAGCGAGTATGAGAATAATTTCGTCTTCAATCAATGTAACCCGTACCTAATCAATATATCTTTGTGGGTACGTTATATTGATGACGTTTTATTAATTTGGCACGGGAGTGACTCTAACCTTAGGGATTTCCATACTTGGATTAATACCTGTTCCAATAACATCAAATTCACTCTGGAATGTGACCATATGTCCATTAATTTCCTAGATTTAAAAATAAAAACAGAGGAAGGAAAATTATATGTAAATGTAAATGTAAATGTAAATGTAAATGTAAATGTAAATGTAAATGTAAGGTGTTTTGTAGCGCGCTCAATTACTACCGGAGTATCCTGGCGCGAATGACCGCTGGGGAACCCGTCCTGGCTTTCCCTGTGAGATGGTCCCATGCTGGGTATCTCCAAGGTGAAGCCAGGCATCCCCGGCGTCTGTGGGGGGCCGTTGTAGAGATGAGGCAAGCTTAATGCCCAGAGTTACCGAGTGTGATCACTGCCCAAAGTGGGCACCGAGGCGAGAATTATCAGTCCGCTGACCCTGGTCCTCGACCCTGCCGCGTCGGGAATCGAACCCTGGTCCCGGGCCGTTCTCAGCCTCCGGGTCTGCCGCCTCTAACCAGTGAGCCACACCTCTCTACTATATACCACACTTTATAGAAAAAGTAGTGAGCGTAACACTCTGCTCAGGTACACAAGCCATCACCCACGCAACCTTAGGGACAATTTGCCCTTTGGGCAATTTCTGAGGTTGCGTCGCAATTGTTTCAAGAAGGAAGACTATCTGGAGGAATCAGCAGCACTGCTGTCTAGATTAAATGACCGAGGTTATCCCATCAGACTCCTCAAAAAAGCAAGAAAAAGGGCCTGGTATAACCACCGTGAACATTTACTTGGTGTCACTCAAAAATCCAAAGAAGAGAGGCTCGTGTGTGTTACAACGTTTAACACCAAAAGTAACAACATAAAAAAATGTATAAATCGCCATTGGCACCTGATCAGCAGTGAGCTTGGTGGAATGCCTCCACCTTTGCATGCTTTCCGTAAGGGCAGGAATATCCGTGATCATTTGGTGAAAGCCCTTTTACCACACAAACCACCCACAGCCCAACCTACTATTTGGGGAGCTCCACCAGTAGAAGGCCACAGAAAATGTGGGAGCTGTAAAGCGTGCCCTCTCACACAAGAAGGTGATAAATTTGATCACAATGAGCGAACATATAAGCTCACCGAGCATACCAACTGCAATACATCTTGGGTAGTTTATGCGGTAATATGTCCCTGTGGTTTTTTGTATGTGGGACAAACCACTCAAAAAATAAAATGCCGGATCTTACAACATATGAGCCGCATTAGATGCAAGACCCAGGGAGCGCCACTCGTGGACCACTTTCAAAGATTTGAACACCATGAAAATAGCCTCAAATGGTGGGTCATCGAAAAGATAACGGCCAACCCCCGAGGGGGGGATCTACTTAACATCCTAAACAGGAGAGAATGTAAATGGATATATACTCTTGACACTGTAAATAAGGGGCTGAATGAATTGGAAGAGTTGAACAAACAAGTGTCACTGTTGATGTGAAATGATAATTATTCCAAATCATCTATGTCTACAAATACATTTAAACATGGTACATGTTAAGCACGAATTAACGAGATGACAATTGTTTTTCTTCTTGTTTTTCTTCTTCTTTACTGTGTGGTTAATGTGTCTGCAGTATCTTATGATATGCCATCTATGTAACTTGTTATATGCGTTTTTTAAATGTGTCCATAGAGTCCACGTCAGGGGCGACAGATACCAACATAATAGGCATTGGCCTATGGATATCCCTTGTATACAATGGACACCTCTGGTGACATAGTTATATTAGTCGGATGAACTCTGTATTACTTCCATGTATTACTTCCATGAATTAGATAGGAGTTTAGTCCCTTGTCGATTTCTTATTTCTTACTCCCAAACGAAAATGGCTCGATTTTATTCGAAACTCCCAATTATTTTGATCCGACCTTCACTTAAACACAAGATGACTGAGCGGAACCTCTATCTTTATTGCAATGGTGAACCCTCGGGACGAATAATATCCTAGTCCCGTTTTTACAATGACTGGATTCAATTTTCAATTTTGAATTCTTAATTCTTTAATTCCTTAATTGAAAATACAAGATGGGAAAATTTAGTTACTTTGAATGCTTAAAACAGCATATTTTTAATTGTAATCGCTATGAATCACAATCGCCCGGGAGCAGGGAACCCTGTTAAAGCAGTCCTCTCTCTATGTAGACTGCGCACTGCAGTCTGGGTACTTATTAATGCGGAAATACGGCCAGCACAACTGAAGGCATACCGCATCACTGTGAGGCTCGTAATCGGCAGACTCGGTACCCGAGATATGGGTAGGTTGTGTAACTGACCTGTTGTTTCTTAGTTGCTCCCGACCGATGCTCTTGATATGGTATTTGAACATATCCTTCCGTTTTTTAAAAACAGCGTCCGGAATCGAGTGAAATTAACTTTCACACTACCTCGACATCCGATGGCACTGAAAGGCTCGGATTGTGAGGCCTAATCGTCTGAAAAGCTGGTAGGTCGTTTCTGCAAATCGACCCCCCTCTTTGTAATGCACTGTGAAATGATCCACTTAGAGGCTCCATGTTTATTTAGTGAAACCGTTTTTTCACTTATGTCTTCTTTAATTTAGCTTGTATCTGGGAACTTTTTGGATTTATTCCTCCTGAAGCATACATTCAGGTAAGCCCATTTGGTTTACTTAAATGAACCCCTCTACATAACCTTCTCCAACCAGCCAAACCAACCAGTGACTATTGTTACTTTTGCAGTGCACCACGCAGGAGTGACATCTTGAATCTCTACCCTACATGTAATCCTTCACTTCATGGAGGCTGGGTTCATATACATGAAAGGTAATTGACACTGTAGAAATACATATATACCATTACCTTCTGATAGTGAATAGAGGGTATACTGATGATGTCCAATTAATTGCAGGTATCTTCCATCGTGTCCAAGAAAATACAACCCCCCTTTTTTCTATGGACCTAATACAACTATAAGGTAATTAGATGCCCTTGTTACATCATTGTAGGTGGATGTTGACTACCTAGGGATTGGGACTCATTCTAGACCCTACTCCAATTTTTGTCTCTACAGGTTTCCTGTTCTGAGACGTTGGTGAATTTGGATCACCTAACAAAATATTCTCTCTGCCATAAAGGGTAAGAGTATTTGCCATTTCCCTTTGGGGATAGGCTGCACCTCTACACCACGGTTAATAATTCCGGATTTCGCTTTGTTTTTTAGGGTTATTGAATACTCCCTGGTTGCCTCGTTGTTTGTTTTCTGTCCTGATGAAGACTCGCAGTCCCCAGGTCTAAATTACCGTTTGGGAAAAGTCGAGTCGAAACGTCGACATTCTTAACATACATACCCTAGACCAGTACCTCTTCAACTTTGTAGGCAGTGCAAGACTATAAATATTGTTATGAGAACCCTACAATGTTGTTGTTCGCAAATTCAAATGAACTAATATTTGTTGGCTAGGGGTCCAATACTGTTATTTCGTGAATTTCCGGATTCAGTATTGATTGTTTAAATTATAAATTTGTTTCTTATTTACCACTGTGCCATTTCCTTTCACCTCACTTATTCACCCTTTGAAATCACATTCTCTATCTGCACTCCCTTCTTGGGGCAACCTGTATGTTTTTATTGACAATATTGACCAAATTGTGTAAAATTTGAAAAATTAAACAAGAATATATATTTTTCCTAAAATACCGTGGTGGAAATAGTTTTGTCTTAACAGATTCAGTCCTCTACAGATAGCAGACTAATTGAAGGTGCTATCATCTTGAATAATCTCTTGCTCGTGATTTGATCAATGTACAAATCTATAGGTCTAGGACCATTGTTTGTTTGTATTATTTGATACCCAGGTCCATACCGTTAGGGTCACCCCATTCTTGTAATGTCCCTGTAAATATGCACTCCTAGGTATTTAAAGGTCGTGGGATACCATGTGAGTCTGACACCCCCTAAGTGTACGTCGCATTCCTGCGTGTCCGGGCCGAACGGATATACACCGGACTTCGCCCAATTCACCTTGAGCCCCGACATGTCAGCGAACGTCTGGAAAATTTCGGACAGTGAGTCCGGCACAGCTGTGAGGTCTCGCACATATAGAAGTAAATCCTCTGCGTAGAGCGAGACTATATGGACACCATCAGCCAGCGGGACCCCCCATTCCGCTCCCCTCGCCCTCAACAATGCCGCCAGGGGTTCAATGGCCAGGGAGAAGAGAAGTGGCGACAGGGGACAGCCCTGTCGGGTCCCTCTGCGCACCCGCACCGACTCCGAGAGCAAGCCGCCTGTCCGCACTCGTATACTGGGCTGCTGGTAAAGTAGTCCGACCATGTCCGCATATGCATCGCCCAGGCCAAAGCTGTCCAGCACCGCCCCAAGGTAGGGCCACTCCACGGAGTCAAAGGCTTTTTCTAGGTCTAAGACCAGACAACCCGATCTCGGCCATTGTGCGGTGGCGACGTCCTGAATTCGGAATAGGCGACGGATATTGCGTGAGGTACTCCTCGCCGGTACAAAACCATTTTGGTCTTGGTGGACCAGGGCTTGGACCTCGGTGGCCAATCGCCGGGCTAGTAGAGAAGTGAACATTTTTTAATCCGTGTTTAGCATGGCCAAGGGCCTGTAGGAGCCCATGCATGTCTCTTCCTTACCGGGCTTCAAAAGGGAAACCAGGGTAGACTCATTAAGTGTGTCCGGGAGCGCCGAGTCCTCCATAGCGGCATTATACATTTTAAGTAGCTCCGGAGTCAGTATGTCTGAGCATGCCTTAAAAAATTCGGCAGGTATGCCATCCGGGCCAGGCGATTTGCCGTTGGAGAGGGCAAAAATGGCCTCGCGCACTTCCTCTTGTGTGAAAGGCGCCCCCAGCTCCTCCCGCTGCGCATTCGTAAGGGACGGTAGCTGAATAGTCGCGAGATATTCTGCTATGGTTTCAGGTGAGACCCTCAACTGCGACCTATATAAGGCCTGGTAGTGTTGCGTAAAGGCCTGGTGTATTTTACTCTGGGTGTATACTATCTCTCCTTCCATCGTTCTGATGGCAGACACTGGCTCAGTGCGGCTCTCTTGTTTGACCAGCCAGGCCAACAACCTACCGGGTTTATCACTGTATTGATGCACACGCGCCGAGTGGGCTGCGTAGTTGATGTGTCTCAGTCGTTCTAACAGTGTTGCATGTTCCTCACGGGCCGCGCGTAATTGGTCGCCCGTGCCCACCACTGCTTCCTGCTCCAGGTGGAGCAAGTCAGCTTCCACCCGTCGCAGGTCAGCCTCAAGTGTTTTCCCCATGCTCCCCTGAGTGCCCAGGCAGTGACCCCTTAACACAGCCTTGAAGGCGTCCCATTCGATCAACGGGGAGGATGCTGTGCCTGAATTGTCTGTGAAATATTGTGCTGCGCAGGCCTGTAAGGAGTCTCGGAAGGGGGCGTCCAGCAGCAGAGCCGGCTGCAGGCGCCATGTGGGGATGGGCGGGTGGGGGCGTTCCCAGGCTATTTGCAGTGTGTGCGGGTTGTGGTCCGAGTGTGTGCGGCCAAGATATTGTGAGTCCGTTATGTGTGGCAGTAGCTCCAGTGACACCATATATCTATCCAGGCGGACATGTAGCGCGTGCGCCCCTGAGTAATAGGAGTAAACCTTGGTGTTTGGATTATGTGCTCTCCATGCGTCTTTTAAGTCCCACTGGGTCGCCCATTGGATGAGAGCCTTTGTGGCTCCAAGAGACTGTGCCTCAGACCTGGGTGGAGTCGAGCGGTCCAGCACAGTGTCTAATACTGTGTTATAGTCCCCCCCAAGAATCCACGGGAATCCGTGCCAGGGCGCCAGTTTCTCTGAGATGCATGCTAGGAAGTTCCCCTGTTCAGCGTTTGGGGCGTATATGGATGCCAACACCACAGGCTGCCCATCCATTCGGCCGTTCACAATCACGTATCTTCCCTCCGGGTCCGCATGTGTAGCTGTCACTGTAAAGGGAGTACCCGGCTTCACCCATAGTAGCGCCCCACGGGCATACGATGAGTACTCGGTGGCATACAGCTAGCCTCTCCATCTGCGGTGCAGTGCAGCCACCTCCGCCCTGTTTAAATGAGTTTCTTGTAAGAGTGCAATGTTTATCTGGTGCCTTTTCAGGTAGGAGTATATCTGATAGCGACGCGCCGGTGTGTGCATGCCTCTAATGTTCCATGCACATATTTTTACTGCAGACATTTTAGCAGTGCATGCATCCACCCCCTAAGCCCACAAGCAGCAGCTTTACCCAGGCCCATTTCGTCCCTCCACTCAGCTCTCCCATGACCACCCTCCTCAGTGCACTCTGCATAGTACCGGAAACCATTATAGGGTAGGCAAACAATTAACAACAAAAACCAACTGTGGGTGTGCCCCACCGAAATACCAAAGGGGCAGTAGCGAAACGGGCCACCGTCCATACTTTCTTTAACGAGGGACAACCTATCAAGTCTAGGGGGTAACGTGTACTAACCACAATCTCGGCAGTTCAATGGAATAGTCAAAGAAGGAGATTAGTGTCCTTCCCCGGGCCATACATGTCATATATCAGGCAGCCTTAGTCTTCGCTTCAAATTAAAACCCATTGCAGCTCCTGGGCCCCTGTCTTCAACATCTCCTAAGTCTGCCAGGGCCAGTGGACCAAGGGTGGTGCGGGAAGGGAGAAAGCCCCCTAGGCGCCCCCCGCCACCACCGGTTCCCACTTGTGTCTATGCGGCAGGGGGCAATACTCACTGCGTCTGCGTCCACCATATGGCCCAAGTTCAAGTGGGGGGGGGAGGAGGCCTCCGGCAGCACCGGGCACCAGCCGCGCCCCAGCGTTCAGCCAGCCCCCGTCGCCTGCTCCCTGTCCCAGCCGACTCCATGTTGATGTCCCATGCGTCGTCAGTTCAGCAGGTCAGCTGTCTGCGGTGTGATGTCCGGTAAATCCGCCGAGAGCTGTGAGTCTGGAATCCCATAAACGGCTTCGTCGTCACTGAGGACAGCCCTCGGGCTGGTTCCAGGTGCACCCTCCGATGCCGGCGAGCTGCTCAGTTGTGATACTCTCCTGAGTGCATCTCGTTGCTCCTGGAGAACCTGTTCCGCCGGCGGAGATCGTCGTGTTGTTTCCTCCGGGCGGCGGGCCTGCTGGTCTCTGTTCCTGCGTCGACGTCTCGGACCACGTGTCCTCTGCCTCTGTTCGTACCCCTGTGTCTGCCGAGGCGCTGTGTCAATGCCACTGTCCAGCCAGGAGCCCACCGCCTCTGGGGTGTTAAAGAGGTATGTCTTATCCTGCGCGACCACTCTCAGCTTCGCAGGGAAGAGGAGGGAGTATTTAAGGCCTGCAGTGCGCAGCCTCCGTTTTACTTCCAGGAACGAGTGTCTTTGGCGTTGGACCTGAATGGTATAGTCCGGGAAAAACATAACTGTGGCATTGTCTATCCGTATCTCCCCGAGCCGCCTGGTCTCACGCAGGACCGTGTCCCTGTCTCAGTAGTTCAGTATCCGGATGAGTAGCGGCCTTGGGTTGGAGCCCGTGGGAAGCGGTCTCGTAGGCACTCAGTGCGCCCGTTCCACCACAAAGTAGGGTGAGAGTGTATCTTCCGGCAGTGTTTCTCGCAGCCAGTCCTCCACCCTCTGGGCCGGGTGGTTGCCCTCCCATTTCTCCGGGATCCTCACAAATCTAATGTTGTTCCGGCGCGCCCGCCCTTCAGCATCCTCTGCGCGGTCTTCCAAGAACTCTACCCTGTTAAGGAGGTCCTGTACTTGCTTGTCAGTTTGGGCGACTCGGGGCGCAAGGTCCGTCACCGTGCCTTCCAGTGTCTTGGTTCTGTCCGCCAGCTTCTTGTGGTCTTCCCTCAGGTGTGTGAGGTCTATGGCGACGCCGTCTATTTTAGACTCTAGTGATGTTCTAGTCGATTGTAACGACTCCTCCAATCGCTCCATGGCGGCCAGCACACTGCCCAGTCTGGTGGTCACCTGGTCGGCAGCCATCTTGTTCAGCGTCTTCTCAGTCTTCCCTTTCGGCAGGGCGCCTCCAGTGCCGGTGCGCGTTCTGACCCCTCCGGACATGGGCAGTGCCCCTGTAATTTCAGTTCAGCCTGGGGGCTTAGGGGAGGTGGCTGCCTGTTGGCGAGCGGCAGGGACCGTCTGGGTGTCTGGTCAGCTTTGCTGGTCCAAGGGAGAGGTCCCGGTCCGGTGTGCAGTTCCAGCAGTGTCTAGGAGTGGCGTTGCTGCCTATTCTTGTGTGGGAGCCCGCGTGGGGGGGCCAGCCGGCGCTCCACGTGTCCTGCGCCCCTGAGTGCAGAGGTCTTCAATGTGGCAGAGCGGCAAGGCAGGCGTCAGCCAGCAGCCCGGCACCACTAGGGATAGCTGGCCACTAGGGAGCAAACGTTCATCCGCCCTCAGGAAGCTCAGAGCCGTCGGTGCGCATCGGTCAGGCAGTGCGCCGCAGGGCGTGCGGCTAGGGAGTCGGGGACTCCTCCTTCGGAGCTTCGCCAGGCCGCCCTGGCCGTGGGGACACGCTGTGTGGGGGCTCCCCTTGGCATGAGCGTCCGTCTCCCCCCTTATCGTGCCCCGAGTAACACAGTTGGGCCCGTGAGTGTGCCCGTGTCCCGCCCCCAGTTCCTTCAATGCCTCCTGTCCACAGCCCGGCTGTTTAGTCCGCGGTGTAGCCGTGCCGGTCCACGGGAAAAGTCCTGCGTAGTGGTGCACCAGGGCATGCGCCTGGTAACAGCGCCGGACAGGCAAGTTCACTGCGGCCAGCCGACCGCGTCGATGCAGAGCGCCTCATGCACGCGAGGGCCGCTGGGTTACCTCCGGCAGGTAGAGTGGGCCGGGCACAAGGAGTAGTGGGGGGAGGGCGCCCCCAGTGTGCTGATCACCGCGCTGGTTCCTCCAGCAGGGCCCGTCCCCGCTCTGGCGTGGGGCGTCGTCCAGGTTCCAGCGCCGCTGATGTGTGCGCTATGGCATGCAGCTCAGGCCCCCGCCTGTGACCGTCCTCCCCCCGTGTGTCGCCACCCCTGCGTGGGGGCGGGGGGGCCACTTCAGGCAATGTCAAGGGTGCGGGGGCCCTCTCACCTGGTCTCCCAGGTCCGCCGGTGCAATGGGAGCTGTGCCATCAGGGTCGCGCCGCTTCCAGGCGTGCGTGCACCAAAGCTCGGGCAGCCGCCTCGGTGACACTCACCGCCTCCGACGTCTCAGCTGTGCCCCGCTGGCCGGGTCCTCGTGCCGCTCCAGCGCTAGCCCCACACGCCTCCCCAGGAGCAGGGGGGGAAGCAGGGGCCAAAGTGTCCAGACAGCCCCCAGGTCTCGATTCCCGGTATGATAGGGGGTTGCGGCGACCCGGCTCCGCGTTGCACAGCAGGGCCTTGGTGTCAGGCCCAAGCCACGGCCTACCGTGCTCCCCCACGCCGTCCGGCTGGCAACCAGTCCCGCCAGTGGCCTTCAGGAAAGGCCGGTGCCGCCGCCTCGGGTCTCCGGTTCGAAAATCGCCTGCAAAATCAGCCTGTTGCAGGAGTTACTGTCAGAGAATCGGCCCGGGGAAGGGGAGCTCAGTTCGGAGCTCTACCCTTTTGCTTCCTCTGCCATTGCGTGCTTAGCCACGCCCCAAGAATATCTCCTTTTATTACCAAGAATAAATACTCAGTTCGTAAAAGTATGCTTGGTACAGTGATGCTAAAAGAATCCACAGTATTATGTGAAAAAATATTTAAAAACATTATTCATGATCATTATATCTTCACATCATTGACGCAAGAAAGAAACCATTGAGATGCTAGTTTTCACCTCAAAATACAAGCAGAATCACAAGAGTATCAATTTATATATCACACAGACATTTCTGTGTAATATATAAATAGATTTTTTATTGACATGGTAGTGTGATATAAATTGTTATTCTTGTGAATTATTACTGTTTGCATTGATATACTGTGTTCTAATTTTTGTTTTTAGAAGTGAATACTAGCATTGCAATGGTTTCTTTCTTGCGTCAATGATGAAAAAGTATTTGTTTAGGATATCTGTGTCAAGAAGTCTATTGTGTATTTGACACAATTAGAGAGATTTTGTTTTTAATGTTTTGTGATGATACATTGATCATGAATAATGTTTTAACTTTACTATTTTAAAAGGGAATTCAGACCAGGCACACTAACACCTTCCTCACGCTACAAACCTCTTCTCTCTGCCTCGCCTAGCCGCTTTGTTTTTCGCGGTAGGCGGCGGCAGGCGCCATCTTTGGTGTGGGCTGGGGCTGCGCTCTAGTCGCGCCGGCCTCCCACCCTCCTCACGCCCTATAAAATCAGTACTATGTCCAGACGGCGCAGCGGGCTGGCGCAGCGGGCGCGCGCCGAAGCCGCGCCAAAGCCAAGCCCGTCTGCGCCCGTCCACGGCCGGACTCGGCCAAGGGCCACCCCCCCTGGTCCTCGTCTGCGCTACTCAACCCAGCAACTAAAACTGTTGAACTCAGGTATTTTACATCAAGGTTGCAATCTTGTACCTCTTACCACTGCTGTGGGTGTTACCCCCCACCCTCTTGCCCTGGGTGTAGCTACCAACTTCCACAACCTCATCTGTTAGATCATTTAGCCCTTAATCACACCCTGTCTCACGATTTGGACAATACTTCTTTTCATGGCTGTCGAGCAGTGCTTATTAACACGCGCTCCCTTCCATGCCACAGCCTCCAGATCTGCGAGTTTATCCTCGCCCATGACCTGGATTTACTTTTTGCCACTGAAACCTCGGGAGATGCCGGATCAGGACCGGATTTTTGCTCTGCCACCCCAGAAGGCTATAGTGTAGTTAGACATGATAGACCTATAGGAAGAGGTGGCGGACTCGCCATTATTTATAAGAACAAATATCGTACCACCTTCGAGCCCATAAACTCCGTCAACTGCGAAGCTGCAATCTTTGCTATCAACCTTAATCAGAAACAAGCCCTTAAAGGAATTTTGTTATATCGACCTCCCGGCCCCCGAAGCCCCTTTCTTTCAACTCTTTCGGACTTCGCCGACCATATTATAAGTTCTGCTGAATATATTATATTGGGAGATTTTAACTTCCATTTGGAAGAGCAGGATAATTATGAAACCAGTCAACTTATTACAGATCTCTCAACCTTGGGACTTCATCAATTGGTCAAGGGAATTACACACCAGGCAGGACATACTCTAGACGGTCTGTTCACCAATAACCCCGATATTTTGGTATTGGATACTTTTCCCATCACGTGGTCAGATCATAGGGCTATTATCTTTGGGATACATATCCGGATTACAAACCCCCTTCCCCCCAGGCCACGAACCAGGATTGGGACTCGTGCCTGGAAGAATGCGGATATCCCTCAGATGCTAGATCTCTTGGCTTCTTCTTGTCCCAAGGGAGGAAGCAATCCTACATTACTAGCTACCGAGTTCCAAGATTGGATTCGGAATGCCGCTGATCAAGTAGCCCCGGAGAAGTTCATGAGACCTAATAGAACGTCTCCGTCGGCGGCCTAGTACACTGAAGATCTCAGACTCCATTGGCAACATTGCAGGAGCCTGGAAAGGCGTTGGAGGAAAGTTTACTGCCCCATAGCCAAGCAAACCTATACAGATGCCCTTATAATATACAAAAAGGCGATTATCGCTCGAAAAACTGTCTTTTTCTCGGCCCATATAGAGAATGCCAAAAACTCTGCTAGAGAGCTGTTTTCTGTTGTCACCACTTTGTCCACTCCCTCCACGGGCCCCGGGGTTGAACCCTCACAGACTTTTTGTAATGATCTATCCACCTTTTTTACTACCAAGTTGGCAGACATATACTCATCCTTTGAAGGGGATACAAGGACTAGACTTAGAGTTTGCACTGAGGAAGAAGTAACCTCTGATCATGATCATGATCGCCTTCCCTGTTTTGCTTCCATTACGCAAGACCATATTAGCAGACTCATTTCCACCATTAAGTCTGGTTCCCCCCTGGACCCCTGCCCTCCATCTGTGATGGCAAACCTTACAGAAGTGATCTTACGGCCACTCATGGAAATCTGCAATACTGCATTCCAGACCGGTCAATATCCTAGGTCATGGAAGAAGGCTGTGATTAAACCACTTCTGAAAAAGCCCTCCTTGGATCCTACAGCTGTGGCCAGCTATAGACCTATTGCGTGTCTCCCCTTTCCTGCCAAAATATGCGAATCTCTGATGAACAAGCAACTCTCAGAGTTCGTCGATACTCACCAACTTCTTGACGAAACGCAGTTTGGTTTTAGGAAATGCCATGGAACGGGGACCGCATTAATAAAGGCCTCAGACGAGATCAGAGCCATTATGGACCAGGGAGGTGCGGCCGTCCTGATCCTTCTGGATTTGTCTGCAGCCTTTGACACGGTCGACCATGTCATTCTGGTCGACCGTGTCACAGCTCTGGGGATAAACGGCATGGCCAGGGATCTTATTTCATCTTTCCTGGAAAACCGTACCCAGACAGTGAGGCTGGGTGATTTCTACTCCCCTATCTCTGCAATCCCTTGTGGAGTCCCACAGGGCTCCTCGCTAAGTCCCACGTTATTTAACATCTACGTAGCAGACTTAGCGAGGGTAATAAAGGCCCATGGGGTACGGCTAACATCTTACGCAAACGATATCCAGCTGGTTCTGGCAATCCATCGAGACGGCACAGCTGTGGCAGCCAACTTCCAAAAAGCCATGCTTGCGGTCAGTACTTGGATGACCTCTAATTGTCTGAGGCTTAACTCGGACAAGACCGAGATCATGACCTTCGGCAGGCTTTCCCCGGAATGGTCTACTATCTGGTGGCCTGCACAGTTGGGCCCTCCTCCTGTCCCGGTATAAAAGGCCAGAAACCTGGGAGTTATTTTTGACAGTAAACTATCTTTTGGCCTTCACGTCAACAAGGTTGTGTCATCAGCATTCTTTATCTTAAAAAAGATCAAGAAGTTACTGCCTTATCTCCCTATCTCAGCTGGGAAGACTTTGGTCTCCACTTTAGTATTCTCAAAAATAGACTACGGGAATGCCCTCTTCTTAAACACTCAGAAGCGTGTTTTAACGAAGCTACAGTCTATTCAGAATGCGGCTGCAAGGATTCTTCTTGATATCCCTCGCCGCCAGACTACTGCTCCCGCCATTCGTCACCTCCACTGGCTGAGAGTAGAGAGCCGAATTAAATTTAAGGCCCTCTGTATTGCCTATAAGGCAGTGCATGGCGTCGGACCCAGGTTCCTCACAGAAGCGTTTCAGTTGTATACCCCCAAGAGGCAACTTAGATCTGCTAATACCCGTCTCCTCTCAGTACCGCGCACGAGAACTGCCACCTGGGGAGATAGCCGTTTTTTGGTGGCTACTCCGAAACTTTGGAATCTTTTGCCATTGGCGATTAAAACAGCCCCTAACCTGATGACTTTCCGCAGGCTCTTAAAAACGTGGTTGTTTAACCAGTAACTGATGTCTGACATCCAGTAAATTGATGACTGATCTCTATTAGCTCCTCATGCGCCGAGACACCCCAGGGTATTCGTTTGCGCAATAAAAATGTCGAAAATAAATAAATAAATAAATAAATTTAAAGAAATGTTTCTATGCTACTGTGGATTTTTTCGGCATCACTGTACTAAACATACAGTTACAAACTGAGGATTAATTATAGGTAAATAAAAGGAGAAATTCCTACGTCATTCAGGACTGTGTAGATAATGGTGCAGATGATAGATGGATGAGTTTTCCCCCACAAATAGATACGTTTAATGATGGATTAATGTGGATGTGTCTCACAAAAGGGAATTTATTGATGCATATTGAACCCTGTCCCTTTTTGTTAGATAGGCTCCCTGTATCTCTTTCATAATTGTTGAGTTTAATAAGCATATACCCAATTGACATATTTAATTTACTTGTAAGTCCTGGTAGAGTGATATGCCATGTACCCAGGGCCTGTACGTTAAAGGCTACCAGTGGGCTTGCAACACTTATTGTGCCACCCGCTTAAGTAGCACCTTAAAACATGTCGAAAGCCTGTCACTGCAGCCTAAACCTGGAATTAAAACCATATTGCTTAGCCTTAAACTCCCCTTTCATTACATATAGGTCACGCCTAAGGAAGGCCCAAAGCAACCCATAGAGCAGGGTGCACTGTAATAAAAGGTTGGACATATACTTTACATTTTTACATGTCATGGTAGTGAACAATTCCCAAAATCATTTTTTACTACTTTGAGGCCAACCCCTCCCATGGGATAACATTGAGAATTCCTTAATACATTTAATAGGCTGTAATTCCTAGTTGGGAACAGGTAGTTATATCATGTTTGGAACCTCTGAAAATGTAATGATAATTAAACCCTCCTTAATGATAAGTCAGATGTTTCATTACAACTTTGAAAAGGACACTTTTAGAAAGTTGGTATTTTCCAGCCCTTTTGTGCCTGCAGCATTGACTGGGTCACATCACGAGGTGTAGCTCACAAGCTTTGTGAATTACTCCCAGGCAGTCACACAATAGAAGGATTAGATGTGCCGCAATAGGCCATCTGCTGTCAGGATGAGGGGACAAAGCTGACACACAGCCCCACTTCCACCCGAATAGCCTGTGTTCTGCCTTCACACAAAGTGCCTAACAACCCTGTATTGTCACTGCAAACAGGTGAGAGCCAGAGCAGAGGGGAAAGGAAATTCCATGGATGTCAAAGAACCTTTCAAAAAGCTTCTCCCATCTTTCAAAGGGAACCAGTGTAAAATATATGACCTTCAGACCAGTGGGTCAGTTCACTACTGGACCTTTTGAAGGACTCTCAAAGAACTACCTGCTGCTGTGACCTGCTGTGTGCTCTGCCTGACTGCTGCTGTACCTGAAAGGACTATCTTGCTGTCTTAAGCCTGCCTTGACCCCTCAAAGGCCAGCCTTGCTGTTGAGCCCTGCATCTTCACCTGCACCCAGGACTACCAGAAGTCACCTCAAGGACTAGTTTGCTGGCTTCCTGTACAGAGTGACAGGGACATAAAATGCTCCCACCATCTTGAATCCATACCTGGACCCAGCCTGAGTGAGTCCTGAGCCCCTAAGAGGTTTCCCACCAGTCCTGGACCTTGCTGGTGGTGCTATAGGTTCCCAGATTGGCAAAAACCAAAACTGAGGACGTAAACACATTTTTACCCAAAGTTCTCTAAGGACCAGGAGGACAACAGGGCCAATAAGCTCGTCTATCTGACAGAGGTGCATCACCGGTCAGATTGACTTCACGGCTTCCCCCACTACATTCTTCTCCACAGCAGCAAATCCTTTTCAGTGGCCCTTTGTAAAAGGAATATCCTACCTTGTGGAATTTTCTTCGCCTACATCCATTTGCCTCATCCTGCTTGAGATTTTCGGACGTTCATTTTGATGGCTAAGTCTGAATCTAGAAATCTTCACTGTGGCTTTAATCCAAGGCCATCCGAAGGGTAAGGTGCATCCTTGGACACTGCCTGCAGCGTTGCCCCACTGAACTTTACCTTCTCAGACACTTTTTCTCAGAATGTCTTCTAAATCCAAAGGTAGTTGATGACCAGGCCCAATCAGCGTTTTGAGTCTGAACCAAGCTCCATTGCAGTTGGCCATATTTTTAGACTTTTACCGAGTCTCAAGCGACTAGTTGTCCATGGATAGTGCTTTGATCTTTTAGGTGTTAGTTTTTACTAAAAACACACACAAAATTCATAACTCTAGTTTTACTGATTGCATGTTTATAGTTTTGGTGTCAAATCAATTATTAAAATTTGCTCATTTTTTCAAATTTTGTTTGGGATTTTCCTTGTGTTTTGTTTTCACTTTATTACTGTTCGTGTTCTGCATAAATACTTTTCACACTGCCTCTAAGTTGATCCGGGCTGTGTTTTGTGCCAAGCTATCCAGGGATAAGCACAGGTTAATGTAATTACTTTTGTGGATCACCCTGCAAGGAATTGGGGCTGTTGCTTGACCAGGGCTCGCACCCCAGCCAGCCAACAACCCAATTTTCCACAACTCTGTAGACCCTGTTGGAATAAAAGTGTCTTTTCTTTTTATTGATGGAAGACCTGTGGATCCTTTTCAGTCATTTGGTGTAGGTTTAGTCATGTTGATTGTTCAGTGATTTTCATATACATTTTCCTCCTCTTTTTGTAATACCAAGGGAACGTAGGTCAATTGTTTTCTCCTTGTGTACAACTTGAGAGAAATTAGTCGGCTGGTGCCTGTCATAGAGCTAATTTACGACAATCATTTGGTCAGAAGATGAAATCTTAAATATATGAGAATAAGGTAACTGCCTTTAGGTGACCACTGTTGCTTCAACAGTGCTTGTGAGGAGACTGATAACAAAGTAGATGGTTGTCAGTCCAAAAGACATGATTGTCAGCCTAGATGAAAATGAGATTTCCTATTTCTGTGATGTCTCTGCACAGCAAGAAGATTGTGTTCATCAAGTGGCCAGATGTATATGTAGGCCTAGAAATGAGATCCCTGAAATTAATAACCTTTCGATTTGTATAATTGATATTGTCTGCTGGAGGTTAACATTGTCAAATGACAAGCTAAAATAAGATGATTTAAGGTAAAGATCAAGACTGTAAATAGCAAGGAATCTGTAAATGCTCTGTTATTCATTAGCATTCTGTAATTCTGCATAAATGAGCTAGAGACAGTTGACATGGTGGAGAAGCCGACTAGAAGAGATTCACACTGCCTGTTTGCATAGGGTCCAATTTAGAGTTTGGTAGATATGACAGCCCCCCCCCCCCCACAAACAAGAAAGAATTCCCATTCCCTCTCTGTTAGATGAGTTGGACAAACTGTTGTCTTTCCTGCGGTGATGCCCCCTGGTTCTACTGTGGGAAAGCTTACTCTGAAGGGATGAGGGAGCAGGGTCCATCAGAGTAAGGATGTCAGACCACCCACCCTATTTATAACGTATGATCTGTTTTTCTCTGTCTATTATCACCAGTTAATACCTAGTGGGGCAGGCAAGAAGAAAAGAAAAACTACCCTCCGCGGCCTGGGGGAAAAAGTCCCTGAGTGTGAGGAGTCATTATTTTTTGTTTTTCAATAGCAAACTCACTCATTTTGAGTTTGTTTTTGAAAAAAAACCGTTTGATGTGCAGCCAGAAGAAAGATGGCAGCCACACACTAGACCTGCAGTGCCTTCAGAGGAAATACTAGAACTGTGGCTCCTCTGAGGCACAGAGATCATCACTGGGCTGGTAGTGATCCCTAAATATGTCAAACATAGTGAAGCCAGGGTAGGAGATGTAATGTCCTTTGCAACCTTAATGGATGGCAGGCCACCTCCCAGAGTCAAAATCAGGGCCAAATGTTTGAATGTTTGTGACATGCATTGAGTGACTAAAAATGGCTTCCAATCCTCCTCCATTCTTCAACAAGTGGATTCATGTGAAGCTACTGTAACCTAGGTTCTTGCCTTCTGAAGGAGCAGGGAAGCATCATCTACCAACCAGATTGCAGTAAGGAAGAGTAGGTCTGGTTAAGAGTCTTATATCAGATTGTAGATCTTTAATACTTTTGTATTCATCACACAAGATAAGAAGGCAGCTCAGCTCTTGAAATGTTTCAGGAGAAGGGGACGACAAAAGAAAATAGTGGTTCATGGGGAGTAGAGCGAGTTGAGGAGATAAAGTAAAGGAAGAGGTCAGGGAAGCACAACAGTTGAGGAGGGTGGAAAGTTAGCGAGAATAAAGAATGGTAGTAGAAGTCATATCTCGGGTAAGGTTTGGTAGCCTACCTTCCTGTTTGAAGAGTACACAATGGGATTTAAGGGGAGATAGAAGAGAAAGGGAGGAGGGTTAGGACGGGAGATTTAGTTTGAGTGTGTGGGAGAAGACACAATAGGGATAAGTAAGTGCCAACACCAGCAAAGAGCCTACCCCAAAGCACAAATCCATCTTCTTTGCAAATTGTGAGGAGGCTGCATTCATGCCACACGCCCAAATCTCATGAGCACCAAGCCCGGCCTGATCATGGCCTTTGTCCCTGTGCTGCAGAGTTGGTTTCAGACATAGCCTTTGGTCAGGCGCAGCACACAACCCTTTATAGTTGACCAACCCCCACTGTGCACAACCTTTGACCATGCACAGCGAGGGTTGGCTGCAACGTGGTTTTGCTTGTACATTGAAATAATATTTTTAGAGTTTGTAGAGTAATGTCAACTGCAGTATCAATGATGTAATCAGGGATATAATCAATGAGGTCATGTTGATGATGTCATTATGGATATTAGCAGGAATGTTACCAAGTGCTGTCATGTGTGAGACCATCAGCAGTGTATGATGGTGCGTGTCATGTCAACAGGAGTATCACTAACATAATGAGAGTTGTAATCAGTGATATCATTAATGTTGCCTTTTGAAATGACCTTCATGGGGTAATCAATGATATTAGTTAACATGACATGAGTGATGGCATATGTGAGGTCTACGCAGTGCATGATGGGAGTTCATTGGTTTCTTGGTTTTGTTGTGACACAACAACTAAACATTCAGTATATTTTATAGCAAATTTCAGAGTATGTTTAACATATGTACATTTTATAAGCAAGTTAACAATAACTCTGTTAACTTTTTTCAGTGAATTATTGTGTTTTTATGATAGTGCACTTATTGTCAAGCGTACCTCCACAAGGTTCCAGTTGTTTCCGTCTTGAAGATGCTTAATCCCAATTCCTTCAAGAACTAGCTAGCGTGACAAGGAAGACACTCTTATCACTACCAGTTAGCTCCCAAAGGGAAGGGGAAGTGGAAAGAGAAACAAACAAAGAAACACAGGATCTCTTCTTGAGATATCTGGCGTTGGTTCTCTTAAAGTATTCTGGGCTGCGTGTCGTAATTTCGCAGCACCTTGAAATATTCAATACAATAACTGTTTACATTATTATCATTCCACCTTCAATAATGTCTTCTTGAAGATATTAAACATACATTTACATACATACGTAAATTACACTCAGCCCATTCCTATACTTCTTTTGCAAGGGCTTAAACATCTGGATATAATGAAATTTGCACCTTCAAAGTAAATATAAAGTCGTAATGAAATGACTCCAAGGTTAAAATCGGATTTTAACTGGTTATTTGGTTAGTACAATAACTTATTAATCAACAAGATTAAATGCGACTTCTCTTACCTTGCTTAATATTTCTACTGCAGTAATTGGGGGTCTGTAAAACAAGATAGACAAGAAAGAACAAGAAAAAACCTACAATTCCTTAAGCATGTCCATCAGGAATTGTTACAAGCATTGGTGCTACCTATGTATCACTGCTGAAACGCGATAAATACAATTGCTGTGCATGAGAAACATTTATCTAAGTCTGTTCATAATGTCTCAAGCAATTATCATCATTGCCCAAAATCTTACTCAAATATGTTTTAAATTGCTAATACAACTCTGCTTTAATTGTCACCAAAAGTGTTCAATTTTGAAAGTTGCAAATAATGCCCCAGTTCGTCACAAGTAGCCACTTTCACAGCATGTAGATTCAGTAAAAGTCATTTGTATGTAGCGAGAGTTGTTTGTAGCAAGAGTTGCTTGTTTATAAATTGTTCTTACTGTTTTTTCAGGGTACCGGAAGGAAGTTCGTGGAGGCTGAAATCCCTGTAGCTCAAGGTCAGGCGGAAAACTCTTGTCGTCGGGAAACCAGAAGTTCGGGTCTCGGAGTTCCGGTGATCTTCCGTGAAGCCTGAAGACTCGTCTGCAGCCTTGCGCGACGAAAATGGAAATCGGAGACTGAAGGTAAGTTGGGAGGACGGGTGACAGGGCGCCTACTCTGGAAGGCTGATGAAGGAATGGAGCGGGTAGCGGGAAGCACAGGACGCCGACACTGGAACGCTTGCGAAGATGCAGCAAACTCCAAGCGAAGCGTCTTTCAAGGGCTTGACAGGGCTTTTATAGTCTTCTGTTATGCGCGTGAAAAACGTGAGCTTGCGTTCCCACGTGCAATTAAGAACCGGTTAGAGCAAGGCTACCACGTGCATAGTTTATGAATATTCATTAGTAGCCCTGACATTTTCAGAAATCAACAAGCCTTGGACAAATCAATTTGTGTATTTTATTTATTTATTTATTTATAAAATTTCTAAAGCGCACAAATACCATCTGGTGTCTTGGCGCTACAACATAATGAGTGTGTACAACATAATAAGCATTGCTATGCTAAGGTAAACAGTCTATGAATACAAATGAAAGACTATGGACAATATGCTCCTTTTTATACCTATTCTGACTAAACCCTACTTATTCATAACACTTATCCCACTAAAGGGCTTGGACTTCAGTCAGGCCCTGTATCCAATCACAACAGGAGGACAACGCCTTTCAGGTGTGCACATCGGGGTTTTGCAGAAGGTCCTGGTTTATGATCAAAGCCTCCACCCAACCCACTGCACGGCCAAAGATCAGACGCAGTAGGGTTTGTGCTCTACCCACAGGAGGAAGTAGACCTGGACCCAATTTTGCCAGATGTTACATTCCTATTGTTGGTATATGACCAATTTGCTACTTTTGAAAGGGAATATATCTACATTGCTCTGTATCAGCAATCCATCAAGATAAACAACAAATGGATCGTGATCCCTTTAATTTCTTGAGAGTCCTTCATATCGCTTAATTTGCCCCACATGTGAGCACCCAGTAGTATGTAATTGATATTACTTCTATATTGGCCTTTTTTACATATTGGAGCTCCTATAGTATTTGAAGAAGAGCGCTCATTACAAGCTTGTAAGCTATCTGATAGTGAAATATCCTCCAGTTGTAAAGTTGGTCTAGTCAGCTGGGGCGTGATGGGGCCATTAGCTCATGGATGCCCCAATATGCGTCCTGTTTTTTAGTTATCACTCTTAATAGCCAGGACAGTGCGAAAAAGGTATTAAAAGAGGTATTAAACTTATTACAGAATCTTTGCTGAGAATACATTAAATTGCGTCTAATTGGAGTAGAGTAGATGATTCTTATGACTTTTTTACCATTCTATTGCATATATTAACTAGGATTAAAGGTCTTCTATTTTATTGAAAGTTTAGGCCCAGGATGTCGAATGATTTTTTTTCCAATTTATTTTACATTACACAATGAAGATGTTTCCACCCAGATGCATAAACCATCGATAGGATGGGCACCAACCGGTCCCCAGCCAATCAAGTCATCAGGTTCCATAGGTCAATGGTCTGGATTATTCCCTTCCTATTCGAATAGATCGGAATCTCTCTTTGCCATATTTTGGAGACAAGTTTTAGAGGGTTTAAATTGAACCCCAGAACCCTTAGAGGGGGTCGGTCCTTATGTCAAGTATGATTAGGCCTGGGTTAGTTTGACATCATGCAGGATGATCTTAATGTAGTCTCAGAGATCCGTGGGGTCTGGGTAACATTTCGCCTCAGCCCCTCACCACTGTAACTGGCATAATAACACTGCTGCACGGTCCTAAACCAATGTACTACTTTCTTTTTAGTAATGCCATGTTTTGAAGCTCGCTTGTTCGTATTGTAGGGACCTTTTCCATAAAGATTATCTACTTTTTGGAAAAATTACAGCTAACTGCAAGGTTTAGATTTGTTCAAGAGAAACGTTTATTAGTATCCGAATTATAGGTTTTTCTAAAAGTAGAATTCACATTTTTACCAGACGCTGGGCTTTTGCTTGCTGCAACCTATGATTTGCCACTGTTATGTGGTAGTCTTTGTCCTTCCACCCCACTTTTTCTAGTCAATTTTCACATTCACGGTCAATTAAGTCCAAGTATGAGTCCCTGGGCTCTTTCTTGCAGTTTGGGTTGCTTGGCATCTATGGACCTCTCTGGCAGAAACCCGCCTTATAAGGCAATCACCCTTGGTTGGCCATAGTATGAACTGAACAATTAGTCTAAGCAACTGTTAAGGATGAACAAGGCTTGGACTGTATTGGGTGTTCAGAACAGAAGTAGGATGACAAATGAAATTGATTAACCATACCAACTTATATTTTATGTCTTGAATCTCAGTTGTCAATGAGGTAACAAGGGTACCAACCTCTATGATATTGAAAGACCAGCAAGGCTGACCACTTGCTCTGACCATCTTCCCCTGCCTGTTCCCCAGTGCAGTTCTCACCCTCATGCTTAGTTTATTTCTTCCAGTTTTGGGAACCGTTTGGGCTAGACACCGCCTTCATTGTTCCCAAAAACGAAGCTTAACCCCTTCCATGCTCATGACGAGCTCAGCTCGTCATGATGCACAGTTGAGCTGTGCTGATGACGAGCTGAGCTCGTCATGAAACTATAATGATCAAGGATTTTCAGCACAGTAGGGGAAAACCCCTAGCAGCCAAGGTGTTAAAAGCAATTCCCAATGATTGGCCAAACACACACAAGGGTAAAAAATATGCTAAATCAATGTCCAAGTGGTGATTAGCTAATCCACAAAGAATAGAACATCCAAAATATCTTAATCAAGTGCAGGGAAGAGCATCACAATGATATTCCAATGCAATGAACAAACCAAGGGGGGCCTTCTCTGAGGGAGGATGGGCCTGCCCTTGGCCCATGTATGTCCATCGCAACAGGAGTACTTTTGACACTATATAGCGCTAGGCTGGGATGTCATTCAGAAATTGGATTGCGGAGCTTGCAGTCCTCTTGAAGCTTGATATAGCATCCAGTGCAGTGGGCGATCTTTTGGCACTACATAAAGCTAGGGCGAGACCCACCTCCTCCTCCGCCTCCTTCTCTGACAATTGGATTGTGGGGCTTACACTCACCTTGAAAATCGATATAGCATCCCAGGCATCAGGAAATCTTTAGGTGCTATGTATCGGTATAAGATGTAACGTCAAGAGAGCGACCCATCTTCTCACCCCTTCTCCTCCGGCAGTTGCTTTTGGGTCTTGGAGTGAGTTTGAAGCACAATATAGCTTTTTAGTGATATAGCATCCCCGCGGATCCACAAGACCATGGCTGGAGGAAGATCCTTCTCCCACCTAGCTGCAAAGACCTGGAACTTCCTGCCCCTGCTCCTCAAGCAATCACCATCGCTGCCGCAATTCATAAATTCATAAATACCTCAAGACCTGACTCTTCGACTGAACTGCAGACCACCTCCCCACTAAACACCTTGAGACCCTCACAGGTGAGTAGTCGTGCTTTATAAGATTACTGATTGTTGATTATCTGAGGCGATTCCTTGGATAGTTTACCATTGCAGATTTGTAGCACAGGGGACCATATATCTTTTGGGCCGTGGTCTGAATTTTTTGAAAACCAAAATGTTTGCCACCTTTGCACTGCCTTCTGTACAGGAAAAAAAGTAGAGGAGAAAGTCAAAGCAAGAAGGAGGAGAAAAAAACGTAGAACTAGACGTTCACACTGAGAGTTCCAACAGACCACCAGGACCAATCATTACGAAAGTTTTATTATTTCACCTCTTAAGAAGAAATCGTCCTTGAAGTGCGTGTGTTTCACTTGGGACAAAGAAAACTGAGCAAGGGCAGCTGAGGAAATACAGCTTCGAATGTAAACAATACACAAGCATCTTAATAGTTTGCAGGAACAGAACTTCATTTATGACAAGAGCATGGGGGATGTCGAAGAGACGAGTACATCTTTTTCAGTGTTGGTATTTGTCATCCTTGTGGAGAGAGGTTGGCTAGTGGCATCGTGCATGAGGAAAAAGAAGAAAAAATTGAGGCCTCTTGCATGTATGCTGTTGCATTCTTCTGCAGGTGGGGCAAGGCCATCTCTTCGGTATGCGAAGTGGAAGTGAATGCAAAAATATCCATCAAAAGATGAACCCAAACTATTTTTTAACCCAGCTCTTTCCCAATTTTTTTTTTTGTATTTTGTTTTTTATTTTATACATAAATGTAAAAGCACAAAAAACAGAAATAGTTTCAGTAACAATTTTAATGGCTAATAAAAGAAAAAAATACATGTTTGTTTTGCGAGTGAGTGAAAGTAATGGACAGTGGAGGACTAAAAAAGTGCATATGTGTCTGAAAGTGCGGCCGTGTGCAGTGAAAGGCTGGCCATAGAGCCTGGCTTTTGGCCAAGCCCTGGGCCCAATCACCTGTTAGGAGCAAATCTCCACTGCAAATGACCTTTGGTAATGCCCTACGCTGAACCCTCCATGGGCAGACAACCCTCGCTGTGCACAATCGTTGGCTATATACAGCAGGAGTAAGACACATGGCTTTAATATCAATGATATGCACCCAATTACCTGTGGGTGGCAAACCTCTACTGCACATAGTACAGGCCCTGCTGATAACACTCTGCATGCAGCCAACTCCCTCTTTGCACGGCTCTCAGACTTGTTCAGCAGAGGTTGGCGGACGAACTGGCCTCAAGTCGATCATTGTTTCTCAAACCCCTGCTACCAACAAAACCCTTAAAGGAAGGGCCTAGCATTTTTCCATACTCTGTTTTCAACCCACCACAAATGACCAACACTCCAGCGCATGATCAAAGGTTAAGTGAAGGGGATTGGATTATTTACCTTGCTACGCTGAATCCACAGTTGGTAGCCAACCCCCTCTGCATACAGGCAGACCTTGCACCCAACCCACCAAGGGCAGCCAACCCCATTGCACTGGTCTTTGGTCATGCGCAGTGGGGACTGGCCCCAGGACCTGGTCTACAGCCAGGCTTTTCTAATTTAAAAATACATATCTTTTTGGGGGGGAACCAGGTTTGTGACCCTCGAGTACCAGAATTCCTAGTTGATGCTGCCAATTCACAGCAAGCTTCACTGGGCAAGCTTGTCAGACCCACGCGGGATCCACCATTCTGTAACTAGGTCAGTAAGTCAAACACAAGGGTTTTTTGGGTCCATGAAGCTTGCCCTGGGTTCAAGGTATCTGAACTTGTTCGTACTGGACTTGCTGTTTACAACTAGGATTCTCGAACTGGGAATGACTCTCTGGGAACCATGATATCAGAGCGTGGTTCCAAGAAGCATGCAACAAATGCAACCTTTATTTAAATTCTCACATAGAGGGGGGTTCTTTCGGCCTCCCACATGATCCTGATCAGCAGGGTGTACTCGCTCTTTATTTTATGTGCCCTTTCACAATTGTTTCCCGGGACATGGCAAACAAGTGACTATATCACGCCATGGTAGCAGCCAGCCCATTATATTGTTTCAGTTTCGTAAGTCCAGCCGAAAAGTTACAGTCTCAAAATAACTCCAGGAGAAAATGCTCCCTTGGGCAATAATAATTGAGTATATTTTGAATGTTCAGGTTTGCAGAGTTTTGCAAAACCAGGGGGCATATTTACAAGGGGATTGCGCCACGGGAACACCACTTTTACATACGTTCTGGTGGCGCAATGCCCTGCAAATGTTTTCAATTGGTTGCTTTGAGCAGTAATTGCTTCACATGTTGTAATGGGATATACACATGTGATTTTCCCTGTAAATACATAACCAGTTTACTTTTATATCTTGCTTCTTATGTGTATATTTTGATTTATGTTTGTCACACTTGAGCAATGCATCGCCTGCACTTACTTTATTCATTATATTGTCTGCATATAGAACGGATTTGAAAATAATACAAAAATTATCACAGAAACCATTGTCAGTATATCTATATTTCTTGATCTTTGTTTGCACTTATGTTTGTATGAAAAATTACCAAAGTGTGTAGGCACCACTTGGTGTTTAGAAATATTGCATTGAATGGAAGCTACCCCAAACGGATGTAAGAGGTTTGCCAATAGTAATCTGAAAAGAGTCCCGAGTGGACACTGTTTTCCATATTTACAGAGTGGCTTTAAGCCACTTTGAGTGGCTTAACGCCACTTTGTAACTATGGTACGCCTTCAAGCAGATAGCTGTGTGAAAGGGGTTGAAATGGGTGTTGCTGTGGGCAGTCCACTGCGACACCCATTGCTTTTTGACGCTGCCCCAGAATTACAAGGATGTGTAAATCTGAGGCAGCACCCAAAACTAACGCCATTCAAAAGCAGGAATTAGATTGGCGCAATCATGAGAAATACTTGTTTTTCTCTTAAATTTTGCTCTTTCTATGTGTTCCTTCTCTTGACCATCAGCATGGTAATGTCAGCCCTGTCCTGGTGTGGCTTTAGGTGACTAACATGGAGAACCCTGTGAGGGCTCCAATGGGTGCCTAAGTTGGATCAACAGAGAAAAATCTAAAATATAGCCACTAGGTGGACTGGGATGATAGGGGGCACTCCTTCTGGAAGGGCTGGGATCAGTCTGGAAGCGAGGCACCTTTAGGTAGTTGTGGATATGGGTAACTCGAGACCAATGGCAACAATATGATCTGAGAGTAAGAAGGGTAATAGATCAGCTGGCATGGTCTATTGAATTCTGAACAGAACTCACACTCTCTATGATTGGGAGCTTTGCCCTGACCAGATTAGTGTTTTTGCCACAGCACCCCTATGTCCCGCAAAATGTGATGTGCCCACTCCTAGTGTCAACATTTGTCCAAATGGATAATCTGCTTATAGATCTGGTGTGGGTTGGTAAGAGAAGGCAGGTACTCTGTGCCTGTACTTGCTTTCTTGCCCAGACTTGTTTTTATTCCTCTGTGCCTGTACTTGTTTTCTTGACCAGACTTGTTTTTATTCCTCTGTGCCTGTACTTGCTTTCTTGCCAAGACTTGTTTTTATTCCTCTGTGCCTGTACTTGCTTTCTTGCCCGGACTTGTTTTTATTCCTCTGTGCCTGTACTTGTTTCCTGCCCTGACTTGTTTTTAGGTCGAGCAGACGTACTCTCAATGCGTGAGCATTGAGAGTGTCTGCTCCAGACCTAATGTGGCCCGTATTTAGGAAAGTGGACATGACTCAGACGCGCACTTTTGCAGTCTCAGTTTTGACCACGGGAGCGCGCGTCTGAGCCGCGCCTGCGCAGAGTAAGTCACAGCCCCTGCTCACACACAGACACAGCCAGCCCCCACCCCTCTGCATGCACGCACACACACACAGGCGCGCGCACACACACACACACACACGCGCGCTGCCGCCCCCCACCCCCACCCCCCTGCGTACACACAGACACGCAAGCACGGAGCCCCACTCACCGGGACTTCTACTCCGCAGGACTCCGGGCTGCTCACTCCGACGTCAACGGACACCGGCACTCCGCTCCTTGGCTTCCTGGGCGGACGCCGGCTGCACGCGGGGCTCTCCTCTTTCTGCACCAGAGCCATGCGCCAGCCACTGCAGCCTGCCTCCTGGGAAGCTCCGGTCGCGTGTCCGGCCCCGCCCCCGTCCCAACAAAGGTTGCCTGGCTTCCTGTTGAAGCCAGGCTGCGGCGGTGAGTTTTTTCTTTATTTGATTCAGAGGCTTTAAAAACGCAGTAAACAACGTGCGATTATTTCCGTGGTCCAAGGCTCAGCGTTTTAATTTCTGCCTTTCATAATGTCCTTTGATAAGTTCGTTACACTACAAGACAGATGACACACACACCCTTTACTGCAGCTTTTTCACGAGTAGATCTCTGCGCCTTTCTTTTATATTATTCCCTTACTGCGTTCCTATACAAGATAAGATTAAAGACCCTTGCGTGGCTAAAACCTCCACTTAACAAAATATTCACTTGTGTAGCTCAATTGAGGTAGTTGTCATCGTTGTTTTAGTGTACCAGTTCTTGGCGTAAAATAGTATAATAAAGTATTATTCCTGTTATGGGGTCGTTGTGTGTCCTAATACTAGAGGAATAGTTAAAATAAGTTGCTCCTAGAGTATTACACGTTTTTGAATGTTTGTAAAATGTGCCGAAGTTCAGCCTATAAGTACAGCGACCATGATTGGAACTCGCTACATATGTTGTCGCTGCCGCAGGACGGGTCAAACCAGTGTCTCTTCACAAGGCAGGAATATCCACATTCCTTCTCCGTGCTTCAGGAATCTGGCCTTGCCTGTTGTGAAACCGTGTCGCTTCGAGAAAGGGCTATTATGTAATAAGATAGCATTTCCGGGCTGTTTGGAGAGGTGGGGAAAATAAAGTTGCAGTTGAAATGCGCACTCCAAACCTGCCTTGCAATGACTCTTAATGCAGCTCTGTGGTTACAATGGCTTTTCATCAGGGATGGGCGATGTGAACAAAAGATTGCATCAACCTCCTAACCTGGTTATTACTTTATTGCAGTAGTTAATCTGTGCGTTTAAAGTGAGTATGTTGTGCAAAGGGAAGCGATTTTGTACGTGTACGTGTAAGGGTGCGGGGAGGTAGCTCTCAATGTTTCAAGCTTTATTACAAAAGTCACAAAAAGATGGTAATATTTCACTTCTGTTCTTGGATTTTCGTCACAATAAAATACACTGAACATAATCCTCACAAAAGTTATTTACAAAAGTTGAAGCTATTGCCATTATACATTACAATAACTTTTATTTAAGTATTAATTATTTTAATAAATTAAACACCATTGTTATTTGTAATATCAATACATCTAAGTCACGTAAATACAACACACATTGCATTACAAATGCTATAGGTGTCACATTTGCGAAAGTTAAAACTATTGGCATTGTAAATGACAAAGCTATTAATTTCGCTATTTTCAAAACCAACACATAAATAAAATATTTATCATTTACAATACCAATAGCTCAAACTTTCCTAATGCGAGACCTATTGCATTGCAAATGCTTGTTATTCCTCTGTGCCTGTACTTGTTTTCTTGCCTAAACTTGTTTTTCCTTCCTGTGCCCAGTTTCCCCATGGCCGCGCCTGTTTTTCTCGCCACTGCGTCCCTGTGGCCCCGCCCCCCTGCAATCCCATTTGCCGCCCCGCTCCCGCCTCCCAGCTGCTCCACCCTCCCACATCCCCTCGTATGGAGGTCGCGCAGCGGGCAGACGGCAGCAGGCGCGCTGCTGGCACGCCAAATGCGTGCCAAAGGTAAGCCCGTCTGCGCCAACACCAGACAATCACACACCTGCTTCCTGGTTGCCCCGAAGCGCACCCACGGAGCTTTCACCTGCTGGAACTGCAGCTTCACAAGCATCCACCCCACCATGCTGCCAACCAGGAAAGAACCCAACCACCTCAGATGCATCCTTCTCAACCCCCACTCCGCCTGCATACACAACGTTGAACTCTGGGACCTACTTGACTCAACCTGCCCAGACGTCGCCTTCCTGACGGAGACCTGGCTGAACCCCGCCTCGGCACCTGACATAGCCATAGCCAACCCAGAAGGCTACAAGATCACCCTCAGGGACCGCACCAACGGAGCAGGAGGAGGAATCGCCATCGTCCACAGGAACACTCTCAGAGTCTCGACCAACACCGACGACACTCTCAGCACTGCCGAATACCTGCACTTCCAGATCCACACCGACTCCAACACCACCCTCAGAGGAACCCTCATCTACAGACCCCCCGGACCCGACCACAGATCAGCGACTACATCGCCGACTTCGTCAGCACACGCGCCCTCGCCTCCATAGACTACATCCTCCTCGGGGACCAGAACTTCCACCTCGAAAACAACAACGGCACCAGCTCCACAACCCTGATCGACAACCTAGCCAACCTCGGACTCAGACAACTCATCACAACACCCACACACTCCGCTGGTCACACACTTGACCCCATCTTCTCTGCAAGCCCCCACATCTCTTTCAACCATACCACCAAACTCCACTGGACCGACCATCGCTGAATTCACTTCACCTTCAAGAAACACCCCACACACCACCGCACCAAAAAGATACCTCGTCGCTGCTGGAGCAAAGTCATCGAAGACCAGCCAACCACCACCCTTGCCCAGAGCCCACCCACCGACCCCGACACTGCCGCCCGCAAACCTCAGACAGCGGATTAACGACTGCTCCAACACCCTCGCCCCGATCAAGAAACCCTCCAACAGTCACACCAACAAGAAAGACAGCTGGTTCACTGAAGACCTCGGGCCTCCAAGCAAACCTGCCGAAAGCTGAAGAAGTTCTGGCTACGTGAACGAAAACCGGACAGCCACGCAGCCCACAAGAACGCCACTTGCAGACACTATCACCTCATCAGATCCGCCAAAAGGGCCTCCTTCAAAGACCACCTAGACAACAACGCGCACAACAGCAAAGAGCTCTTCAACATCGGGAAGGAACTCTCCAACCCCAGCTCCAACACCAACGGCACCCCACCCTCGCAAGACCTGTGCGACTTGCTGGCCACCTTCTTCCATCGCAAGTTTGCAGACACCCATGACAGCTTCAACGCCACGACCGCCCTACAACCACTGAGCCCTCCGCCCCCACAACTACCATCCGCATCAACCGCCTGCTCTACTGGACCAACATCAACGTCAACGACACCATCATTATCATGGACACCATCCACTCCGGATCTCCATCAGACCCATGCTCACACCACATCTTCAACAAAACCAGCACAGCCATCGCACCCCATCTCCGGAAAGTCATCAACACCTCCTTCAAGACAGCAACCTTCCTGGAGAGCTGGAAGCACGGCAAGATCAACGCCTTACTCAAGAAACCCAAGTCGGACCCCAAGGACCTCAAGAACTTCCGGCCCATCTTCCTGCTCCCGTTCCCGGCAAAGGTCATCGAGAAGACCGTCAATGAACAATGGACCTGCTACCTCGAGGAGAACATCATCCTTGACCCTTCCCAGTCCGTGTTCCGCAGCAACCACAGCACCGAGACTGCCCTCATTGCCGCCACCGATGACATCAAGTCCCTGCTGGACAACAGAGAAACAGCAGCCCTCATCCTCCTGGACCTGTCAGCCGCCTTTGACTCAGTTTGCCACCATACACTACGAACACGCCTCCACAACTCCGGGATCCAAGAGAAGGCCCTGGACTGGACCACCTCCTTCCACTCTGGCAGAACACAGAGAGTCCACCTTCCCCCCTTCCGCTCCGAAGCCACCAAGATCTTCTGCGGCGTACCCCAGGGCTCATCCATCAGCACAACTCTGTTTAACATCTACATGGCACCGCTCACCCACATCGCCCGTCAGAACAACCTCAACATCATCTCCTACGCCAATGACACCTGGCTGATCCTCTCCCTCACCAAGTACCCCCACACCACCAAAACCAACCTTCCTGAAGGAATGAAGGCCACTGCTGAATGGATGAGGGACAGCCGACTGAAGCTGAACTTGGACAAGATGAAGGTCCTCATCCTCGGATCCACCCCTTCGGCCTGGGATGACTCCTGGTGGCTGACCGCACTGGGAACCGCCCCCAAACCCACCGACCACGCACGCAATCTAGGGGTCATCCTCGACTCCACCCTCCCCATGACTAAACAGGTCAAAGCTGTCTCCTCCTCCTGCTTCAACACCCTACGCATGCTCCGCAGGATCTACAAGTGGATCCCCACTGAAACAAGAAGAACGGTCACCCAGGCCCTCGTCAGCAGCAGGTTGGACTACGGAAACGCCCTCTACGCAGGAGCCTCAGCCAAACTACTGAGATGGCTCCAACGCATCCAGAACGCCTCTGCACGCCTGATCCTCGACATCCCACAGTGCAGCCACATCACACCCCACCTGAGAGACCTGCACTGGCTTCCAGTCATCAAGAGGATAACCTTCAAGCTCCTCACCCACGCACACAAGGCAATCCACAACACCGGACCAAAGTACCTCAACAGACGACTCAGCTTCTACACCCCCACCCGCCAGCTCCGCTCCGCCGACCTCGCCCTCGCCACAGTCCCCCACTTCCGAAGAGTGACCTCCAGAGGTAGATCGTTCTCCCACCCCACAGCCAAAGACCTGGAACACCCTCCCCATTCACCTATGGCAGATCCAAGACCTGCTGACCTTCAGAAAACTTCTCAAGACCTGGCTTTTCGAGCAGTAGCAGCACTCCCCACCCCAGTGCCTTGAGACCCTCACGGGTGAGTAGTGCACTTTACAAATGATATGATTGATTGATTGATTGATTGAGGTATGCTTATCCACGCTGAAACTCCCAATGTCAGATGGTGGGTTAGGTTGCCATATATGATTCTTTACTGCACGGTGTCAAAGTCGCAACTTGGAGTGCATTGGCTAGATGAGGTTCCCAACTGGGTCGCTGAGGCCCTGTTACTGGGAGAGGGTGTACTGTGGGAATTTCCATATCTGATCTGGCAAGTGTTGGCGGTGTGGTGCAGGTTAGTTTACAAGGTCTTCTGTAGGGCCTCTTTTGCAGAGAATCTCCACCTGTAGGCACTACCACAATTCTTTAATACAAATAAAGACACATTGTGCACAGTATAGTGTGAGGTAGCCTGTACGAAAATCATAAACCTGTACATTCATGACCGTTTCATGTCTTTTGCCCAGGCCAAAGAGCAATATTGTGTTGGTTCAGGAGAACTCCTGCTGTTTGCTAGGATTGCACACATAAATGTGCAGAGTGATTTGGCCCTCTTTTTTAACCACCAAGCCACATTTAGTATGTCATGGTGTACTAATGTTGGAACTGGTGGGGTGTAGCAATTAATAATCCACCTGCATGTCGCCGTTGTGGTAAACAGGGGAGGGATTCAGAACGGGCCCGGGAGCTGTGGGAAGTGGTTTGTGTGGATGAACTGACATTGAGAGATTGGAAAAAGGCCTGTGCACAAACAAGTGTCACCTAATGGATGATTCAAACTCATACACTTCATTTGTTTACACAGGACCTTCATGACCGCACAGCGGTGGACTTCCTACACATTACTTGGGGGTGTTCCTCTATAGTAAAATTCTGATGCTGTACCTGGTATGTGTTATGGGGCTGGCACTGGGGGGCTCTGTTGAACTGTGTCTAATGAGCATCGTCTCAAATCAGCCAGAATGTTTGCATTGGGAGTGGTGCCAAAGGTGATGGATAGCTTTAAATTGGGGGGCTACATGGCCCCTTGCAGTGGGGCAGTGGAAGAAAGATTTGAATGAATGGGCAATAGTTGACAAAGTGCTCATTAGACTTACACTGCAAGATGAGGAAGCGGTGTAAGTACAAGTAAAATGGGGAGTAATGAGTAATAGGATGTCAGAGTCCCCAGATAATATACCTCTGTGAGATGTTGAGGGGGGAGAGAAAGAGACAGAGGGGTGGTGATGGGGAGGGGATGGGATGCTGAAAGTTAACAACCCACATATACAATATTCAGTGCACTGAGGAAAATGTTTTATGGAACATTATTGTACATGTAGCACTGTTGCTTCTGGCTGTTTACAAAAACAAAAATGTAAATGTTTTTTTTTTTAAAGACCATGGTGCAAGGGCATGGTTAACTTCTTTAGTGTGGCCACTGACCCATTCCCAACAGCTGCATTTCCTTTACAGTGTGACCACTGGGGACAGCTCAATGGCCGCATACGGAAAAAAATGCTTCTATTGAAAACACCTGAAATATTTTCTTTTCAAAAATCAAAGTTTCAATGTAGAGCTTCCCAAGTATCTTGAGTTTGATTTTATATTGTTTGGTTGTAACGCCATCACACATAGTGTGCTTACATCACAGCATAAGATAAAGTATACTGAACGAATGGCACTTTCTATTCCCACTGAGGAATGGGGCTAAGGGAACCGAGCACCAATCTCTGTAGCAGAGACAATGTGGGAAAGGAGATGCTCTTTCTCCCTAGTAAACTTATTTACATATTTTTGAAAGATTTACATATGATCCAGAACAAAACACAATTATCAATACTTTTTACACCATAAATACAAATATACAATACAAACTATCACAAATGAAAAACATTTATGTAGACACCATATACAAAGTGGGGGAGGGGTGGGGATGCCTCCATTAATTTCATTTATGGGGCACTAGTCCTAATATCAAATACACAAACAAGCATCCAATTACTGGTTCATACAGGCTAGCTTGTTAACTGCGCTGGAAACTGTTTTTCCAAGGGTCTGCTTGCAGGGGAGATTTTATCCTAAACTACATTCCTGTAGCGCCCAATACAATTCATGTTCCAGCACAGAGTCAACGCGTTTCGAACCCTGATTTTGTTTTGGGGTTCTCCTCAGGACATGGACTGGAGGTGGCCTTCACTGTGTGTCTTTTTCTGTTCCAAAACTGCTGTCTACAGTTCAGGGAAGGGTAGGGACTCTTGGGCCGTTCTGTCGTTTGAAAAATCACATTGCCAGCAGGGGATTGCACTGTAGTATGTTATGATTCGCACTCGGAGCTTCTCAAAGCTGCAACTCCGGCGTGTTCCAGACCGCTGTACCGCGGCCTCGGCAGCCGCGTGGTCGACGCTGTTTCTTTTAATTAGTTTTTAATCAGGTACTCAGCTCTCCGGTTTTCTCATTCCATCAATCCAAGTTGCAAACTTGTCCTAATACCAGTCCCTAATATTTGATATTAGGAGTGGTGCCCCATAAATGAAATTAATGGAGGCATCCCCACCCCTCCCCACTTTATATATGGTGTCTACATGAATGTTTTTCATTTATGATTGTTTGTAATGTATTTTTGTATTTATGGTGTAAAAAGTCTTGATAATTGTGTTTTGTTCTTGATCATATGTAAATCTTTCAAAAATATGTAAATAAGTAAAAACGACTGAAACGATAATGTTACCCGCTTAGGATTATTGGCTAGGTGCGGTGCAAAAATATGAAATGTATCTATCTGCCCATCTTTTTTGTTTAATGAATAAGTGTGGTCTAGGCCAGGTAGTAACCAGACCCGAGCCTTTTTTTGGTTTCATTCTTTCTCCCTAGTAAAGCATCAAGCAAGGATACGCCCTGCTAGTCACCAGGGAGTTACTTTCTTTGCAGGGAGAGGTGCCTCTTGGTCAAGGACTAAGGCTCCCTCCAGTCCTGGTCAATACTGACTGTTTGCCTCCTGGGGGTAAAGTTCTAAATTCTAGAGACATCGAAAAATTCATACAAGCCAGCATTATTACACTTCTCCTAATGAAAACGGTACCCACCTGTGTGGCTGGGCCTACAATCTTTGACAGCAAAGAATAAAATCATGGTGATTTGAAGCCCTCATGATCTTCTCATGGCCCCTGGTTTGATCCATAACTGGTGCGGGTACTAAGCAAAGTCACACACGTGGTGTACCATTCTTTTTAGAGAAGTATGATAATACTGGGGGGGCCGGGGGGCAGTAATTTTTGGGATTCCAGCAGATTCAAGACATTTCTGTTACAGAAATGTGACTTTGTGATTTTGAGAATCTAAGGCTGTGCGACCACAAAATGTTTAGATCATGCCTTATTTTGCGATTGATTTCATTTGTGGCAAAAAAGATTCAAAAGCTCAAGCGTCGAGTATCAAAAACATCCCAAAAATTGTATGCACTAGGGGTGGAAAAGCCACAGGACCGAAGGGGGATAAAGTAATACTCAGTAAACAACAATATTTCGTTGTTTGATGGTCTCTTCCTGCTAGTTTTGTCATGTAAAAACTTCTTCTTTGAACCTATTTATATATTCAAGTTGAGAATAAATGCTTGCTTGTCATGGTGCTGAATAATTTAAAAGTTCATTAGGAACCAATGTTATCATATGCATAAGCTGACAAAATGTTTTCTCAAAGTTTAAACTTACCCCAAACTTAGTGATTTGACAATTTCAAATTAAACCAAAGAGAGCAAATGACACTCCATGGGAGCCAAAGCACTGAAACATTTAGAAAACAATAAGGTCAAATTATAACATGTACAAGCAGAAATAAAAGAGTATGTAGTAGCTATAGTTTATTTATACAAATATTCATAAACTTTAATTCTATATTGCAAAAAAAACTTCTACATATAATACATTTTTGTGCTTTGTCTCATACAGCAGAGCTCCAAAAAAGAAGTCTTCTCCCCTTCTTGTAGAGTTCTTTGTTTCTTCTATAATTCTTTATTTCCTGGCATAGAGATCGCTTTATCTCAATAGTTTCCAACACTGTGGGATCCGTGTACAGACTCAGCATAAATTCCATCTGTAAAAGGCGACGTTAGTACAGAAATCAGTTCAATATATTTAGGATATATAGCTCAGTAGCTGAAGAAACCTGAATAATTATATAAATATTTAGATAACAAGATGGCAACTTTATATTAATAGAGGTTGGGCACTTTATATGCCACTCTCATGAAGTGTCATTTATTGTACAACCATATTGTTGTTTATACTTCAGCAAATATGTGTTCTAAGGTGATGGGAATGTGGGGCCAGAACAGAATGGCGTTCCAGTGGTTAAAGGAGGGAGCCAAGGCTGTCCTGTTGAGAAGTAATCTAATTAGGTAATTAAAGAATTTAGCATTACCCCTACATCTTACAAGGAGTGGTGACTATTCATATTCATTCAAATACTACACCCAATTTCATGACACTTTTATTATGCCAAGTGTACCATCACTCAGTCTTTTCCAGCCTTTTCTCCGAGTCTAGGTGAACCATTTATGAAGTGCTGGAGCTGCAAGCAATCATTTTAAGTGTGTTTTGAGACCTTGGGAGGGGAGGAGTTCAACGAGACTTGATTGTGTGCAAGTAAAATAACTGAGGAGGGTGTTGCAGAGTTTAGGAACATTTGTCAATTTTGACATAAATAGGCATTGGGTTTGACAAGGTGAGCAGGAATGATGATGCTTTTGAGTGCACATCATCTTTGACAGCATTTGATGATGATTTTAGATTTAGGAAAAACATGCTCATGGAAAACCTCCTTTTCTTTCTAGAGTGCGATTGTCAGTTAAAGTCATTTGGCTGCTGCATTCATATTATTGATTGGCATGGGCAATGTATCAGAAATCAGTTAATTAACAACATACGATGTGCATATTAAAACAAACATTGTATTCAATGAACCAACTTTAGAAAAACCCAATGTTCAGAGAAAAAATGTGAAGAGAGGTAATTATGTGTTATACAAATCGAGACTTTTTTGGACGTTTTACTGGGGCTGATTACCTGCTTGATACAACTAAGTGTTCTACACTAAAGCTCAGTTCCACAGATGTAAGTGGAGGGGAAATTCAGTCGGATATCTAAACAAGAACCTTCATTCACCTCAGCCTCTCTGCCATGAGTCTTCAGCCTTACATGGCATACACCATCAAAGATCAAGGGGCAGATCCAACATCCAAAATGCTGTGCTGCATTGCATGACAAGGAAAGAGCAGGAGAGCATCATATCTACAGAGATAGGGCACTCTCCTCCCCTCTTCTTAGCGCCAGAGCAGGATTTTGCTGCCGAGCCCCCCACACACACACACTTTTCTGCCATAGCTCAAGAGTGTGTGGATGAGTCTAGAATAGTCTTTGTCCGGGAAGGGTTCCCTTCCTGTACTAAATATTATTCCTAGACAGCTTTTAAAATGTTTCTTACTCTGTATGTGTGCTGTACAGTGCAGCACACATGCAAAGCCAGAAACAACTGGTTTCAAGTGGCATTAATGTTTGATGAAAATCCCTGTCTACCATTTCTAGATAGGGTTTTGTGTCAAAAACCATAGGTGGTTGCATGGGAACGCCCATGTAAAACCCATGAAATACCCCTGTGAAGCTACATAACGCAAAGCAGTGCTTCTGGCTGGTTTGCAATACTTTAAGACTACTTTCCAGCGCGAAACAAGGTTTGCACTAGAAAGTGACCTAATAAAAAAACTGTTGCTTTACTTCACTTTTGTAGCACAAACCCAGTGCCAAATGTTGTTATAACTGGCCCCAAATGTCTAGGAACCAATATCAAAAGAATCATAAATGCTTATTTCTGCAAGACTTTGTTACTAATAAAGATATCAAATATAACCCTTCAACTGAAAAAAAAACTCGAGGACTACAAATCCATATGGAACATCCTATTCCAAATCACAAATGTAAAGGGTAAGGTTACTTGTCAGTCACAAGAATTAATTTACTCCAATAAGATTTCACTTAACAGCTAATGTAACATAATATCAGTCAGAGGCAAGAGACTGTAATTTCCCACAGAAGACTTTTATTTACGACTTAATACAATTAAAATGGAAATCCAATCTTACTTGACCAGTTTGTATATGAGACAGCACATCGGAGGACACATATTGAAGTATTGTAAAATTGGGGGGACTAAACTGAACAGTACACCAGTGCTGTAATTTGTTCGTCTCATATCACATTCAAAATGAGGTGAATCATTATTGCATCAGAAGCTCATTGTTCCTGAAGCCTTCCAGGCCTAGTCCTTATTCCTACTATTTACACAAGACTTCTTGCTAACATCATCTCACAATGCTGGAGCAACTCGAAATGATTGAAGATGAGATTCAAATGTATCTCTGCAGTGGCAAACCTTAAGACCACAAAACAAATAAAAATAGTTGCCAGAAATACATTCACTAATGTATGATGTATATCTTTGTTGACGTGAATGGAACAAAGGTGAAATCCAGATAATTGGCTACACCCCAACTAGTTGGCACTGATATAGACAGAAGAGACACATAATAGACTAATTTACACTATTTAGTCCTAAATGGAAAACTATTTTGCCAAAGGTTATTTTTTCAATTTTGCACTCTAATTTTGTGGGGTGTAGTATTGACCCATGTTTGCGGGGTGGTATAATGTAGCCTGGTTTGTTATTTGCCCTTAAGGAATTTGATTCATAAAATATAGAAGACTTATGAAGTGCGTTCTAACATTGAAGTATTCTGTGTAAATGTCTTTATATATTTACTGTGTATACAAAACGAGGGAGGGTGATCCAAATGGATCAGAAGGGCAGAAGTACCACTCAAAGGGAGTGGAAGGTCCAGCCACAGTCCGTGCCCTAAGAGAGTATGTATCAAGGAAGATTATTATTATTATTATTATTATTATTATTATTAAAACCATTTATTAAGCGCCTGGTTACCCAAAAACAGTGTGTCCCCGCGCTGAATACTGCACAAAAAAGCTAAGGGGCGAGACAGAGGTAAAACATTTAAGGAACAGAAGTAGCACAGGGGTTAAACCTGGGGGAAAAGAAAGGTTTTGAGTTTTCTTCGGAACATACTCTCGGATGGCTCCATCCGGAGATCGAGCGGGAGATCGTTCCAACATTTAGCTGCTAAAAATCTGAACGAGCGTCCGCCCATCCTGGCTCTGGTGATTTTAGGAAGTTTGAACATCATCCTGCTGGCTGATCTCAAATCTCTGGAGGGGCGGTGTATCGTCAGGAGGTTAAGGAGATAGGCCGGGCCTTTGCCCTGAGCGATACGATGAGCGAAACAAAGGGACTTAAATTTAATACGCTCTCTTATAGGTAACCAGTGGAGTTTGGATAGAGCAGATTTACCTGATGCTCTGCGGGGAAGTTCAAGTACTAGGCGAGCTGCAGCATTTTGAGCACATTGAAGTTGGTATAATCCTTTTTGGCTCAACCCTAGAAGCAGAGCATTTCCGAAGTTAAAGTGGGGGGTTACCAAGGCGTGGACAATAGTCTTTCTAGAGTCGATTGGCAAAAGATCCAGGATCTTACGGAGAGCTTTCAGTATACTGAAGCATCTAGCTGTTACTTTGTTCACATGAGTATTATATGAAAGATCTGAGTCCAATGTTATTCCCAAATTGCGCACTGACTCCACAGGACGAGGGGGACTGCCCAGTTCCATAGGCCACCACATATGCGACCATACTGAAGCTGATTTCCCTACTACCAACAACTCGGTTTTATCGCCATTAAGGCGTAGACAGTTGTGGTTCATCCAAGCTGCTACCGATTATAGGCAGCTCGAGAAGTTGATGGCATCTTCTCTACACTCAGGCGTGAGCTTGAACAGCAGTTGTGTGTCGTCGGCGTAGCTGTCAATGCCCACCCCAAAACTCTCGACTATGCAGGCCAGGGGTGCCATGTAAATTTTAAATAAAGTAGGGCTCAAACTCGAGCCCTGTGGGACCCCATGGCCTACATTTCTGCAAGAGGATTTAAAGGGGGGGCAATGCATTTGGAAGCTCCTGTTAGTCAAGAAAGACTCTAACCAAGCCAAGGCCATTCCCTTCACTCCGATATCCGCCAGTCGAGACAGCAGCGTTGAGTGCAGCATGGTGTCAAACGCTGCACTTAGATCTAATAAAACCAACGCTGCTGTCTCTCCATCATCCACTATACTCCTCAAGCCTTCGGTGGAAAAAAGTAGGGCTGATTCTGTGGAGTGTCCTGCTCTAAAGCCCGATTGAGTGGGGAGCAGGAGAGAATGTTCCTCCAAGTAGCTCATGAGCTGCTTATTCACCACCTTCTCAACGATTTTAGCGCAGAAAGGGTGGAGGGAGATGGGACGGAGGTTCTGAAACTGAGTGATGTGAATATTGTTTTTTTTTTTAGGGGGATTACCTGAGCAGTTTTCCACACGTCTAGTACCTGACATTCTTTAAAGGAGAGCGATATAATGAGACTAATCTGATCAATTATTGTGGTTTCCAGTACTCCTTTAAAGCGAGCCGGGGGGCAGACATCGCTGGGTGAGCCAGATTGAATGCTGTTGGCAATGCTTACTAGATCTTGTTTCTCAGGTGTGACAAAACAAGAGAGGCAGGGGGTCTCTGTGTGGATGTTTATGACTTCTGCGTGTTTAAACGGCTGGATGTCATCTTTCGTAAAGGTGGCGTGGATTTTATCAATCTTACCTATGAAAAAGTCTGCAATAGAATCTCACAGCTCTTCTGAATAGGTATCTTGGGCATTCAGCCTGATAGGAACCGTAAGCTCTCTGTAGATGGTAAAGAGTTCTTTAGTACGGTTCTTAGCAGAATCGATTCTGTTTTTGAGGTAGCAGCTTTTTCTGCTCTCAGCATTTTCTTATAGATATTGAGTTCTCTTTTGTAATGCAGTTTGTCCTCAGGGTTATACTGCAATCTCCACCTACATTCTAGGTTTTTGCATCTGGATCTGGCCAATTTGAGTGGTTCCGAGAACCAGGGGGCGGTTTTCGATTGCCTAGCAGGGGGTTTGGTAGTCCACGGAGCAATCTCGTCGAGTGCGGTGGTCACCCATGTTTCGTATTTATTCCAGGCCTCCTCCAAAGAATTACTTTGGGAAGGGGGATTTTTTTGGAGAGCACATCTAAAATCTTCTTGATTAAAATTCTTCAATTTTCTTCGTTTCAGGGAAGGGGATTTAGAAAGAGTGTTGTCTAAAAGGGTTTTATCTACTGTGAACGGGATGATGAAATGATCTGACCAGATTATTCTAACCGGAGTAGAGACATTAATACCATTCGCAAAAGTTCGCAAAATGGGATCCAGGAGATGACCATGTTGATAGGAGGGGGCCGTAGATTTAAGGTTGAGGCCCAAAGATGTTAAAGCATCAGCCACATCCTGTGCTTCCCTGCAAACCATGTCATCAAAATGGAGATTGAGATCTCCTAGAATATTACATTTTTTGTAGTGAAGAGCCGCTTGAGTAATGCACTCTAAAAGCTGGTTGCCAAACTGTCCTGCCGCCCCCGGTGGCCTGTACACCAACAGCCCATGAATGACATTTCTCGGCCCTATATTAATAGTGAATAAGCCACTTTCGCTATTATGTAAGGTGGCCTTCCCTAGGGTGCATTCTAGCTCCGATTTGTACATGAGGGCTAAACCCCCCCTCTTTTGTTTGTGTCTGTCTAGACGAAGTAGACAGTACCCGGGAGGAGTTGCCTCAAGTGCCTCGGGGGACGAGTCCTCGTCCATCCAAGTCTTGGTAAGGAAGAGCACCTCAGGGTTCTCAACAACTAATAGATCGTGTATTTTGAGCTTGTGTTTTTTCAGTGACCTACAGTTTAATAATATCATATTGGCTTTAGGTACATCATATACAATCAATCTAGGGGATGGGAGAGCCTGTTTACATGTTCCGCATATTGGCGGCAGTATGTCAGCTTGAAAAGAGTGGGCACAGTCGGTTATCACACTTGGGCGCAGTAGTAATAGCTCCTGTTGAGTATAGGGTATAGAAAGCCTAGATGGTACCAACCTACCAAGAGGACCCGCCCCACGCCCCGGTCTGTCGCGGATGGGCGCTGACGGGCTGGACTCTGGCTTGACTCCGGCGCGAATCCGGCGCGCCCGCTGAACACGTCCGCTGCGCGGAGCCATAGCCGTTTGTTTTATACTGGTCGCTCAGTCCATCATGGGAGGGAAGCCCTACCCAAGATGGCCGCTGCCGTCACTTCGCCCGAGACCCAGGTAGACCAGCCCTTATGTCGGCCAGACACTCTGGGGGGGGCAGCGCTGGATTAGGAAAGTTCAGCAAGAATTGTATTAAAATCACAATTTTAAACAGTGCCTTCACCCTAAAATCGGTGAGGCGCCAGGCGTCGCGAAAATCGGCGTGCTGGTGCTGGGGGGGAAAGAACACACAGGGCAAGTCACATAAATATTAAAAAGCTGGTAGCAGAGCAAATGAATGACCGCCCGGCTCAAGCCTCAGGCGATTAGTGCAATATTCGAGCGATTCGGCCTATTTCCTTGTTTTTATACGGGTGGCTCAGTCCACCAAGGGAGGGAAGCCCTACCCAAGATGGCCGCCGCCGTCACTTCGCCCGAGACCCAGGTAGACGAGCCCTTATGTCGGCCAGACACTCTGGGGGGGGGAAGGGGGGGCAGCGCTGGATTAGGAAAGTTCAGCAAGAATTGTATTAAAATCACAAGATGGACAAGATGGACAAGGCTATTGAAAAAACAGAAGGTTTTTAGATCAGTTTAGGTGGGTGCACTGCCAGTTCATACGCATACAATTTTGAAACAATTAACATCTTGGGTGCTAATCGGCGAGTGGGCAAACCTGAACCATTCCTTTGAGTAGAAAACTACTACTGTCTGATACACGGATTGCCGATGCACTCCAAATTGGGTGTAAGAATGTACAGTAACAAATTCACAATAATTCCAAACAACCAAAAGACAGAAGTGACAGAACTCCAGCAGATGAGTCAATCTTGGAGTCTTTAATGTGGAATACAGCCAGCCGACACGTGTTTCATCGCCTTCGCGATTCCTCAGGGCTGAAACAAACAAATGAGTGGCATCGAGCATGTGTTTTGTATAAATAAATTTTACATACATGACCATAGTATATGGTCTAACAAAAACATTCTTCGCTTCCTACTGCAGTGAACATACAGTGTTTCACCTCAGATTTGTTTTTGTGCCACCATAACACATCCGTGTCGAAGATTGGTGTCCAATACCGATATTCTATATAGACGTGCTTGTGTGTGGTGAGTTGTGATGGCTTTGTGGAGGGACAAAAATTGTGCCCGAAGCGGCAAGCAATTTAAAAAGTGTTTTACGTCGCAGCGGAGGTGTACTATCCGTGTGCGGCTCATTCATCCTTCATGCTATTTGTTGTGACGCAGTGAAAATATGTGCTCGTCCGAAAAACATACCTAGATGGCCGTGTCAAATGTCGAAAGGTCTGCATATTTGGATATAAAAGAAAGAAAAGAGAAAACCGTAGGAATCTCGTCACTAGCAGTCTTTGTAGTGACAATAGGGCTAGAGATCACCAAGGTAAGACTGTCTGCGAAATATAAAGTGCAGGCTCACCGCTCAGCTGGTGATAATTCCGACTCAGCCGGGCCCTTGGCCAATGGTACTCGGTATGAGTCTATGCGGCAATGGTTATATAATTTGTTTCTGTGGCAAGATAAAAAGATATGTGTCACATAAACATGTGGTATTATATCGTCACCACGATGCAGTACTGTATTATCCAAAACAAATCTAAATATCTTGGTAATTAATCCAACTCGTTTTACATCTGTACGAAAACACCAAAGAGATTTCCCATACAACACATGTGAATAAAGTTCTTCCTATTTATTAAACACAAGTGATTCGGCACATTGAACGCATTTGAACGGTAAACAGTCATAATATCTATTCCAAAATATAGAATGGACATAATATCGAAGTAAAAATATAGAATGGACAAAATATCGAATGGACACAATATAGTGGTTAAAAATATCGAATTTAAGGTAAGTAATATTGATTTTCAAAATATAGAAGTCAAAATATCGAAATATACAATATAGGCATTAAATATATCGATTTTTTAATATTATCAATTTTTTTAAAGTGTTTTGTATGTTAGTATATGTGTGAAAAGTGTATATTAATTTTTGTAATGTATGTTTAATGTATTTTAAGTAATGAATTTTATGTTATTTAATTTTTGCCTAATTAAATTCTGTAGCGGGTTGTGGGTTTATAGGGGAATAGGGTGGGAAGTAATTTAATTGTAATTAATTAAATATTTTTATTTATTTATTGGTATTCATTTTGAATTCATTGTTATTTTGTAATTGGTAATTAATTTTTATTAATTGCCAATTAATTTGTATTAATTGATTACTTGTTAATTATGTTAATTTTATACATTTATTTTCTGTAGCGGGTTGTGGGTTTATAGGGGAATAGGGTGGGAAGTAATTTAATTGTAATAAAGTAAATATTTTTTTCATTTATTCGTATTGATTTTAAATGTATTGTTAATTAATTTTTAATTGGTAATTAATTTCTATTAATTGGCAATTAATTTTTAATAATTGGTAATTATTTTGTATTAATTAAATATTTGATAATTATGATAATTGTATTAATGTATTTTCTGTAGTGGGATGTGGGTTTATAGGGGAATAGGGTGGGAAGTAATGTAATTGTAATTAATTTCATATTAAAAATACTTTTTGTGTATTGATAATTAATTTACTGTTAATTTTTAATTGGTATTAATTTTTAATATTAATTAGTTTTTGTTATTTAAAATTAATTCGTTGTTGAATAATTATGAATAGGTTATTCATTTTTAATAACTAATATGTAGTTGTATTTCTAATTAATTATTACATAATATTAAATTAGTTATTAATTTCAATTAATGTTTTATTGGTATTGATATTTAATTTATTTTTAATAATATATTAAATCATTACTTTCCCTACTGTTAAACTCACTGGAGTGGGAATAGTAATTTTCACCCTCCCGCTATCCAACGCTTTCCCTACTGTTGCACTCTCTGGAGTGGGAATAGTATTTTTTACCCCTATGCTATCCAACGCTTTCCCTACTGTTGCATTCTCCGGAGTGGGAATAGTAATTTTTACCCCTACGCTATCCAAAGCTTTCCCTACTGTTGCACTATCTGGAGTGGGAATAGCAATTTTCACACTCCCGCTATCCAACGCTTTCCCTACTGTTGTACTCTCTGGAGTGGAAATAGTAATTTATACCCTTCCAATATCCAACGCTTTCCCTACTGTTGCACTCTCTGGAGTGGGAATAGTAATTCTTACCCCTACGCTATCCAATGCTTTCCCTACTGTTGCACGCTCTGGAGTTGGAATAGTAATTTTTACCCTCCCGCTATCCAACGCTTTCCCTACTGTTGCACTCTCTGGAGTGGGAATAGTAATTTTTACCATTATGCTATCCAACGCTTTCCCTACTGTTGCACTCTCTGGAGTGGGAATAGTAATTTTTACCCCTATGCTATCCAACGCCTTCCCTACTGTTGCACTCTCTGGAGTGGGAATAGTATTTTTTACCCCTACGCTATCCAACGCTTTCCCTACTGTTGCACTCACTGGAGTGGGAATAGTATTTTTTACCCTCCCGCTATCCAACGCTTTCCCTACTGTTGCACTCTCTGGAGTGGGAATAGTAATTTTTACCCTTACGCTATCCAACGCTTTCCCTACTGTTGCACTCACTGGAGTGGGAATAGTATTTTTTACCCCTACGCTATCCAACGCTTTCCCTACTGTTGCACTCACTGGAGTGGTAATATTAAATGTTACCCTCCTGCTATCCTACGGTAAAATATTGTACATTTTTTATTAATAACTTAAATTAATTATATCTTAATTTTAAGGTTATTTGAGTATTTTTAAGTATGTTTTAGTTAATTATATTTATTATTTAATTAATTTTAAATCACTTTTAAGACATTTAAAAAAATTCGATATTTTGACTGACTATATTTTTTACAGACTATATTTTGGATTCGATATTTTTGTACTTGCCTGTTTGTAGATAGGAATTCGATATTTTGGCATTCTATATTTTGGTGACTATATTTTGGTAAGTCTATATTTTGTCATTCTATATTATGTCAGTGATCCATTTAATCTATGTCCCATCTATCCACTTACATATTTGTGGGTGTCATGTAGTCTAAATGGGGCTCGGAGGACAACCCGATATGTTTCACATAGATGAGTAAAATTCTGCTCTCGAAACGTGTGCTGTTAAGAGAAATTAAGCTCCAGTAAAAACATTTAAATATACGGTTTCCAGTCGATAAGCTCATGCCTGGGCAGACCGTTTGTTTATTCTTACCTATCTACGTCCTGCAAGAGGATACCAGTTGCGGTTCCTGTTAAACGGACACCAGGCTGGAAAAAGAATCAATCAATGGGTATTTAGAGGTATGGCCGATTCCGTGGACGGAATCATCATACAAACTCTTCCTATCTCGTTAGTGCTAGCGGTCGCGTAAAGCTCTTACCCGTGTGCGGCTTCCCAAACGTGTTCGGCGGGTTTCCTCCCCGAGCCCTGTTCCTGTTTGGACATGTGACTGCGTCCTCGCTGACGTTATATGCGTCTGGACGTAATGCGTGATATTGACTAGAACGAGTGTGTACATGGCGAGTTCGTCCATGTTGAGTTGCCCGTTTTGTAAGTTTTACATTATAACGTGACGATTCCGGAAAGGTGGTTAGTATAACCACAATATTGATGATTGTACATCAAGTGAAACATACTTTTTGATAGAGATTTGTATATTCACTATTCCATGGAATTTATTTGATATATTCCAAAAGGGTAAACGCTAAAGGTGATCAGTAAGTTTTGTTACATTTATACCATATACTAGTGGACATGGTTCATTGGGAAATTTAGGTGTTGACAAAATTTCTTACGTGCGGAAAAGTGCAAAGTGACCCTATAATCTTACATTACTGCTCAGAGGAGTCGTGTGCACCGTGGATGAATATGAATAACCTAATAGTGAATAGCCCAATCATACCGTGACTTGAAATTCATTTCTTATTCTCCATTACTCTACAAACATGTTGTCTATATTGTCGTTACTCATTTCTTATATCAAACTCAACAATATTACTTCCAACAATATCATCGAGTGCAGGAGAGTTCTCCAAGATTCCAGGAAAGATTAAATATCGAACAAATGTTAAGAAAAGGTCCTCATAATCATAAGCACAGTTCTGCAACAATTTGTGGCTAGCATAACAGTCCATGTAATCGTAATACAGTAATAATTGAATTCAATCTCCTAAGAAATACTGCATTTCATGATCCTAATTTAATCCTAGTTCTACAGATTATAAGCGCATAATCCAGGTTGCTTCAGTACGTCTCAGTCTCAATTCCCGATTGCCGCCCCTTACTGCTAAAGGTACAGTTTCAATCCCAAAGAATTGCACACTTTTGTTTCTTTTGTCTTTTTGACAGGAAGCTACGTGTAATGCTACTGGATACTTGGGGTCACCATTCACAATGGCTCTCACATGTTCCATCATTCTTTCTTTCAGCTGTGTAATCGTGCTCCCCACATAGTATTTTCCGCATTCACATTCAATAATATAAATCACGAATTTAGTTGTGCAATTGATGTTACTTTTGATAGTGTAAAATACCCCATCAGGACCCATGAATCGTGTTGTGCCTTGTTTGGCCCATTTGCACATACTGTAGAATCCGCATTTGTGAAAACCCAGACCTCGTTGTGTCAACCAGTCAGCACTCATTGTGTCTCTAGGTACTGTGGGACTCAACTTGCTCCGTAATGTGTTGCCTCGTCTGAATGTAATTTGTGGTCGATCTGTGATGTGGTCAGTCAATGCTTTCTCAGATTTCAATAGACTCCAATGTTTGGTCAAACTTCTTCGTAAATCCGAATGGAGTGAATTGAAGTCAGTGACCATTCTTATGCATTCCTTTCTATTAGTGACCGACTTGTCTGTAATGGTCAGAGTGTGTGCTCTTTTGACTCTCTTAATTCTTTTTTCAGCTTTCTCAATTGTGCTGGTTGCATAACCTCTTGTGTGAAATCTTTCCTTCATGCTAGTCAAACATCTCCCGAACTCACAGTCCTCACTACAGATCCTTCTTGCCCTAATGAATTCGCCAAAAGGTATGGCGTTAATCTGATGTGGGGGGTGTGAGTTCGAGGCATGCTCGATGCCACTCATTTGTTTGTTTCAGCCCTGAGGAATCGCGAAGGCGATGAAACACGTGTCGGCTGGCTGTATTCCACATTAAAGACTCCAAGATTGACTCATCTGCTGGAGTTCTGTCACTTCTGTCTTTTGGTTGTTTGGAATTATTGTGAATTTGTTACTGTACATTCTTACACCCAATTTGGAGTGCATCGGCAATCCGTGTATCAGACAGTAGTAGTTTTCTGCTCAAAGGAGTGGTTCAGGTTTGCCCACTCGCCGATTAGCACCCAAGATGTTAATTGTTTCAAAATTGTATGCGTATGAACTGGCAGTGCACCCACCTAAACTGGTCTAAAAACCTTCAATTGTGCAACCAGCACAATTGAGAAAGCTGAAAAAAGAATTAAGAGAGTCAAAAGAGCACACACTCTGACCATTACAGACAAGTCGGTCACTAATAGAAAGGAATGCATAAGAATGGTCACTGACTTCAATTCACTCCATTCGGATTTACGAAGAAGTTTGACCAAACATTGGAGTCTATTGAAATCTGAGAAAGCATTGACTGACCACATCACAGATCGACCACAAATTACATTCAGACGAGGCAACACATTACGGAGCAAGTTGAGTCCCAGAGTACCTAGAGACACAATGAGTGCTGACTGGTTGACACAACGAGGTCTGGGTTTTCACAAATGCGGATTCTGCAGTATGTGCAAATGGGCCAAACAAGGCACAACACGATTCATGGGTCCTGATGGGGTATCTTACACTATCAAAAGTAACATCAATTGCACAACTAAATTCGTGATTTATATTATTGAATGTGAATGCGGAAAATACTATGTGGGGAGCACGATTAGACAGCTGAAAGAAAGAATGATGGAACATGTGAGAGCCATTGTGAATGGTGACCCCAAGTATCCAGTAGCATTACACGTAGCTTCCTGTCAAAAAGACAAAAGAAACAAAAGTGTGCAATTCTTTGGGATTGAAACTGTACCTTTAGCAGTAAGGGGCGGCAATCGGGAATTGAGACTGAGACGTACTGAAGCAACCTGGATTATGCGCTTAAAATCTGTAGAACTAGGATTAAATTACGATCATGAAATGCAGTATTTCTTAGGAGATTGAATTCAATTATTACTGTATTACGATTACATGTGACTGTTATGCTAGCCACAAATTGTTGCAGAACTGTGCTAATGATTATGAGGACCTTTTCTTAACATTTGTTCAATATTTAATCTTTCCTGGAATCTTGGAGAACTCTCCTGCACTCGATGATATTGTTGGAAGTAATATTGTTGAGTTTGATATAAGAAATGAGTAACGACAATATAGACAACATGTTTGTAGAGTAATGGAGAATAAGAAATGAATTTCAAGTCACGGTATGATTGGGCTATTCACTATTAGGTTATTCATATTCATCCACGGTGCACACGACTCCTCTGAGCAGTAATGTAAGATTATAGGGTCACTTTGCACTTTTTCGCACGTAAGAAATTTTGTCAACACCTAAATTTCCCAATGAACCATGTCCACTAGTATATGGTATAAATGTGACAAAACTTATTGATCACCTTGAGCGTTTACGCTTTTGGAATATATCAAATAAATTCCATGGAATAGTGAATATACAAATCTCTATCAAAAAGTATGTTTCACTTGCGGTACAATCTTCAATATTGTGGTTATACTAACCACCTTTCCGGAATCGTCACGTTATAATGTAAAACTTACAAAACGGGCAACTCAACATGGACGAACTCGCCATGTACACACTCGTTCTAGTCAATATCACGCATTACATCCAGACGCATATAACGTCAGCGAGGACGCAGTTACATGTCCAAACAGGAACAGGGCTCGGGGAGGAAACCCCCCGAACACGTTTGGGAAGCCGCACACGGGTAAGAGCTTTACGCGACCGCTAGCACTAACGAGATAGGAAGAGTTTGTATGATGATTCCGTCCACGGAATCGGCCATACCTCTAAATACCCATTGATTGATTCTTTTTCCAGCCTGGTGTCCGTTTAACAGCAACCGCAACCGGTATCCTCTTGCAGGACGTAGATAGGTAAGAATAAACAAACGGTCTGCCCAGGCATGAGCTTATCGACTGGAAACCGTATATTTAAATGTTTTTACTGGAGCTTAATTTCTCTTAATAGCACATGTTTCGAGAGCAGAATTTTACTCATCTATGTGAAACATATCGGGTTGTCCTCCGAGCCCCATTTAGACTACATGACACCCACAAATATGTAAGTGGATAGATGGGACATAGATTAAATGCGTTCAATGTGCCGAATCACTTGTGTTTAATAAATAGGAAGAACTTTATTCACATGTGTTGTATGGGAAATCTCTTTGGTGTTTTCATACAGATGTAAAACGAGTTGGATTAATTACCAAGATATTTAGATTTGTTTTGGATAATACAGTACCACATCGTGGTGACGATATAATACCACATGTTTATGTGACACATATCTTTTTATCTTGTCACAGAAACAAATTATATAACCATTGCCGCATAGACTCATACCGAGTACCATTGGTCAAGGGCCCGGCTGGGTCGGAATTATCACCAGCTGAGCGGTGAGCCTGCACTTTATATTTCGCAGACAGTCTTACCTTGGTGATCTCTAGCCCTATTGTCACTACAAAGACTGCTAGTGACGAGATTCCTTCGGTTTTCTCTTTTCTTTCTTTTATATCCAAATATGCAGACCTTTCGACATTTGACACGGCCATCTAGGTATGTTTTTCGGACGAGCACATATTTTCACTGCGTCACAACAAATAGCATGAAGGATGAATGAGCCGCACACGGATAGTACACCTCCGCTGCGACGTAAAACACTTTTTAAATTGCTTGCCGCTTCGGGCACAATTTTTGTCCCTCCACAAAGCCATCACAACTCACCACACACAAGCACGTCTATATAGAATATCGGTATTGGACACCAATCTTCGACACGGATGTGTTATGGTGGCACAAAAACAAATCTGAGGTGAAACACTGTATGTTCACTGCAGTAGGAAGCGAAGAATGTTTTTGTTAGACCATATACTATGGTCATGTATGTAAAATTTAGTTATACAAAACACATGCTCGATGCCACTCATTTGTTTGTTTCAGCCCTGAGGAATCGCGAAGGCGATGAAACACGTGTCGGCTGGCTGTATTCCACATTAAAGACTCCAAGATTGACTCATCTGCTGGAGTTCTGTCACTTCTGTCTTTTGGTTGTTTGGAATTATTGTGAATTTGTTACTGTACATTCTTACACCCAATTTGGAGTGCATCGGCAATCTGTGTATCAGACAGTAGTAGTTTTCTACTCAAAGGAGTGGTTCAGGTTTGCCCACTCGCCGATTAGCACCCAAGATGTTAATTGTTTCAAAATTGTATGCGTATGAACTGGCAGTGCACCCACCTAAACTGATCTAAAAACCTTCTGTTTTTTCAATTGACTTTCAGTTGAGGGTAGCCGCCACGCATTTTTCAGTACATGTTAGAGGGGCCTAGTATACCACTGGGTGATAATTTTTGCAATATCTGAAAAATGGATCGTACCAAAATGGCAGAAGAGTTGCTTGAGAACTTAGCGAAAGGCATGTCCTCTCAATCTGCTTCCACTAGCACCAATCCCCCTCGTATTGAGGGGCTCAAAGATAAATTTCTCAAACTAGAACGTTTGAAGAAACTAGAGAACTCAAAATGGTGGGATGGGGCGACTCTCAAACAATATTTGAGATTGAAACGTATTCCCAGAGGTCTCAGAGGCCAAATTTTTCCCACCTATGATGACCTAGATGCCGACCTTATGATTAAATGGGAGGAATCTCTCACTAACAATTCTATTACCCTTATGGAGATATTAATTGTTAGCGCTGAACGCAAGGTCACTAAATTGCAAGCAGAAATAGCTACCCTAGAACAAGAAATTAAAGATTTGAATAAACCTGAATCCACTGTAAAAAATTATACAATCCTTGATGAAATCCTATTGAAACATCAATCTGACATCAAGAATAGGAAAGCCAGGCAATTGAGAAGGGACGAGTTGGATTATACTCGTGGTCGAATTTTCACCTTTGATAAAAAATATGATTCCTTGATCCCAACCAGCTCCAAGACTGTTAACAAGAAAGCTACAGGTTCAGAACCTGCCTCCTTATCGTCCAGCAACACCTCTTTAAATTTGACGGGTACTATGGGAGGAGAATCAGACAACCCAGATAGGCAAGGGATGCCACCTTTTTTTCAAGAGGTTTTACGGATAAGGAAGGGCAACAGGTACACTACAGCAAGAAACCAATCAGATCCAAAACCAGGAGGGGCAGGGGACGAAAGCTGCAGAGGATTACAGAAGGAAGCTGAGATCAGGGGCCAACAGGAACTAGTTGGTGCAGATACTAGGGATGTCCAGGTGATTAACCTTTCCAAACTACACCTTACTCCAGATATGATCTCCCTTTTAAGCAAGGGACTGAGTTTTAACCCATATGCGACTGGGGATATTTGCAAATTAAAAATTGATTTGGTCAAATTTGTTAGGAACCTCAAACTTAAAAAGCATTTCTTTGGGTTGGAGAAAAAGGATAGAGGGGTTAGCAATGAACCTGTACCTAGCACCACTGAGTCTCTGTCAATAAATGATGTACATGCAACTCACCTTCTATTGTCATTGACTGATATGGAGGATTCTCCTCTAGACATGGACAGATTGTTAGAGGAGTTGGACATAGAATCCGACTACAGCATTGTCAGTGGGCTGAAATCCAAATCTAAATGGATTCCCACACTACCTGGTGGCAATGCCATAGACAACTTTCACAAACGTGTGATAGAAGACCTAGACAACCTGAATCGCCTACGCAAGGACAGAATGTTCAAATATAAAGATAATCTAACCACTGGGGAAAGAGTAGCACTCACCACACTCATGAACGACAACACCATCACCATAAGAGAGGCTGATAAAGGAGGGAATGTAGTGATAATGGATCGCATTGATTATCAGCTGGAAATTGGTCAGCAATTACAGGACAAATTATGTTACGAACGCCTCACTTATAACCCCATTGGTCTTTTGACGTTAGAAATCAACTCACATTTGTCAATCTGGAAACAATCTGGGTTATTAAACGAGGAGGAGTACCTGTATTTAAAAGTATTCAGACCGACATATCCATGGTTATACACTCTTCCAAAGATACACAAGAATCTCCCTTTTCCACCAGGGAGACCAATTGTTTCTGGGATAGGGGGCCCCACTGAAAGAATAGCAGAATATGTGGATTTTTTCTTGGGCCCCTTGGTTAGAAACTTACCTTCCTACATACAGGGCACTAAACATATTTTGAGTACCCTAGCAGACATGGAGTGGCAAGAAGATTTTCTTCTGGTCACGATGGATGTGGTGTCACTCTACACCAGTATAAATACTGATCTGGGTATACAGGCCATCAACAAATTTCTAGGTAACAGACCGGCTACGCTATGGAAACACACCCAGATGCTGTCTACAATGACGGAATTGATCCTCAAAAATAACTATTTCATGTTCGATAAGAACTGGTACAGACAAAAGCAAGGAGTGGCCATGGGCTCTAAGATATCACCCTCGTTTGCTAACCTTTTCATGGGCGCACTGGAGGCCGACTTAATTTGGGGCAAAAAGGGTGCTCAATATATCGACTCCATAATTTTTTGGGGTCGATATATTGATGATTGCATCCTCATTTGGTCGGGCTCAGAAGAGCACTTAAAGGAGTTTTTTGGATATCTCAATAGTAACACCTGGGAGATTCGCTTCACAATGAATTGGAGCAGAACCAATATAGAGTTTTTGGATATTGAGTTTTACATATCTTCAAACTGTCTACACAGTAGGCTGTTCAGGAAGTCCACAGCATGCAATGCAGTCTTGCATGCCTCGAGCTCACACCCCCCACATCAGATTAACGCCATACCTTTTGGTGAATTAATTAGGGCAAGAAGGAACTGTGAGTTCGGGAGATGTTTGACAAGCATGAAGGAATGATTTCACACAAGAGGTTATGCAACCAGCACAATTGAGAAAGCTGAAAAAAGAATTAAGAGAGTCAAAAGAGCACACACTCTGACCATTACAGACAAGTCGGTCACTAATAGAAAGGAATGCATAAGAATGGTCACTGACTTCAATTCACTCCATTCGGATTTACGAAGAAGTTTGACCAAACATTGGAGTCTATTGAAATCTGAGAAAGCATTGACTGACCACATCACAGATCGACCACAAATTACATTCAGACGAGGCAACACATTACGGAGCAAGTTGAGTCCCACAGTACCTAGAGACACAATGAGTGCTGACTGGTTGACACAACGAGGTCTGTGTTTTCACAAATGCGGATTCTGCAGTATGTGCAAATGGGCCAAACAAGGCACAACACGATTCATGGGTCCTGATGGGGTATCTTACACTATCAAAAGTAACATCAATTGCACAACTAAATTCGTGATTTATATTATTGAATGTGAATGCGGAAAATACTATGTGGGGAGCATGATTAGACAGCTGAAAGAAAGAATGATGGAACATGTGAGAGCCATTGTGAATGGTGACCCCAAGTATCCAGTAGCATTACACGTAGCTTCCTGTCAAAAAGACAAAAGAAACAAAAGTGTGCAATTCTTTGGGATTGAAACTGTACCTTTAGCAGTAAGGGGCGGCAATCGGGAATTGAGACTGAGACGTACTGAAGCAACCTGGATTATGTGCTTAAAATCTGTAGAACTAGGATTAAATTACGATCATGAAATGCAGTATTTCTTAGGAGATTGAATTCAATAATTACTGTATTACGATTACATGTGACTGTTATGCTAGCCACAAATTGTTGCAGAACTGTGCTTATGATTATGAGGACCTTTTCTTAACATTTGTTCAATATTTAATCTTTCCTGGAATCTTGGAGAACTCTCCTGCACTCGATGATATTGTTGGAAGTAATATTGTTGAGTTTGATATAAGAAATGAGTAACGACAATATAGACAACATGTTTGTAGAGTAATGGAGAATAAGAAATGAATTTCAAGTCACGATATGATTGGGCTATTCACTATTAGGTTATTCATATTCATCCACGGTGCACACGACTCCTCTGAGCAGTAATGTAAGATTATAGGGTCACTTTGCACTTTTTCGCACGTAAGAAATTTTGTCAACACCTAAATTTCCCAATGAACCATGTCCACTAGTATATGGTATAAATGTAACAAAACTTACTGATCACCTTGAGCGTTTACGCTTTTGGAATATATCAAATAAATTCCATGGAATAGTGAATATACAAATCTCTATCAAAAAGTATGTTTCACTTGCGGTACAATCATCAATATTGTGGTTATACTAACCACCTTTCCGGAATCGTCACGTTATAATGTAAAACTTACAAAACGGGCAACTCATCATGGACGAACTCGCCATGTACACACTCGTTCTAGTCAATATCACGCATTACGTCCAGACGCATATAACGTCAGCGAGGACACAGTCACATGTCCAAACAGGAACAGGGCTCGGGGAGGAAACCCGCCGAACACGTTTGGGAAGCCGCACACAGGTAAGAGCTTTACGCGACCGCTAGCACTAACGAGATAGGAAGAGTTTGTATGATGATTCCGTCCACGGAATCGGCCATACCTCTAAATACCCATTGATTGATTCTTTTTCCAGCCTGGTGTCCGTTTAACAGGAACCGCAACCGGTATCCTCTTGCAGGACGTAGATAGGTAAGAATAAACAAACGGTCTGCCCAGGCATGAGCTTATCGACTGGAAACCGTATATTTAAATGTTTTTACTAGAGCTTAATTTCTCTTAACAGCACACGTTTCGAGAGCAGAATTTTACTCATCTATGTGAAACATATCGGGTTGTCCTCCGAGCCCCATTTAGACTACATGACACCCACAAATATGTAAGTGGATAGATGGGACATAGATTAAATGCGTTCAATGTGCCGAATCACTTGTGTTTAATAAATAGGAAGAACTTTATTCACATGTGTTGTATGGGAAATCTCCTTGGTGTTTTCATACAGATGTAAAACGAGTTGGATTAATTACCAAGATATTTAGATTTGTTTTGGATAATACAGTACTGCATCGTGGTGGCGATATAATACCACATGTTAATGTAACACATATCTTTTTATCTTGTCACAGAAACAAATTATATAACCGTTGCCGCATAGACTCATACCGAGTACCATTGGTCAAGGGCCCGGCTGGGTCGGAATTATCACCAGCTGAGCGGTGAGCCTGCACTTTATATTTCGCAGACAGTCTTACCTTGGTGATCTCTAGCCCTATTGTCACTACAAAGACTGCTAGTGACGAGATTCCTTCGGTTTTCTCTTTTCTTTCTTTTATATCCAAATATGCAGACCTTTCGACATTTGACACGGCCATCTAGGTATGTTTTTCGGACGAGCACATATTTTCACTGCGTCACAACAAATAGCATGAAGGATGAATGAGCCGCACACGGATAGTACACCTCCGCTGCGACGTAAAACACTTTTTAAATTGCTTGCCGCTTCGGGCACAATTTTTGTCCCTCCACAAAGCCATCACAACTCACCACACACAAGCACGTCTATATAGAATATCGGTATTGGACACCAATCTTCGACACGGATGTGTTATGGTGGCACAAAAACAAATCTGAGGTGAAACACTGTATGTTCACTGCAGTAGGAAGCGAAGAATGTTTTTGTTAGACCATATACTATGGTCATGTATGTAAAATTTATTTATACAAAACACATGCTCGATGCCACTCATTTGTTTGTTTCAGCCCTGAGGAATCGCGAAGGCGATGAAACACGTGTCGGCTGGCTGTATTCCACATTAAAGACTCCAAGATTGACTCATCTGCTGGAGTTCTGTCACTTCTGTCTTTTGGTTGTTTGGAATTATTGTGAATTTGTTACTGTACATTCTTACACCCAATTTGGAGTGCATCGGCAATCCGTGTATAAGATGGACAAGGCTGTTCCTAGTAAGGGTGAGTGTAAGTGTTAGTGTGCTGGTCACAAGGAAGTGGGAACGTGGAGGTTGACGTGTGTAAGCCTACCACTCGGTATCCGTTATATTGGATATAGTTGCCTCACACACCTTTGCAGGTGTCATGGTTCATCATAGGCAGTGCTCCTCGTCGGGTAGGCGGTGCAATCCCCGACGGGCACACCTCAAAAAGGGGCTCTTTGGCGGAGATCTTTTAATCCAACTGCCTATGGGTGAAGTACGGGTGTAGGGCCTGGAGGTTGTAGACAAAACGGTGAATTAAAATGAAGCAAAGGGTACCAGAAACAACTTTATTCGGGCGGTCCCTTGCTTCAATTAAAAGTGAAAGCTAGTCTGGGTCTGCTGAAAAATAATGTTTCCTGGCTCTAGACTAGGCTAGGAAGTGTAAAAATCGGTCAACATGTTTCTCGCTATGGTACATTGACACGCGATTCATCAGGACCTATATGGTGTCACTCGTTTTACTCATTGTGCTGAGCACTCACCTGTTCCCTCACACATGCTAGTGCAACTCACATTTTAGCATGTCACGTTGTGTGCACTTGGTCACTAGAAATGTGGGTACTACGCCACATATGCCCTTTAACCAGCCTCTTTTGTTCCCCACTCTAGGCAAGGAACAGTGCAACAGAGGTACAACATTCCCATAAACGGTAATGAGCATATGATGCTGACATAGGTTTAATTGTTTGTATACTCCACCATATAGGTCCTGATGAATCGCGTGTCAATGTACCATAGCGAGAAACATGTTGACCGATTTTTACACTTCCTAGCCTAGTCTAGAGCCAGGAAACATTATTTTCCAGCAGACGCAGACTAGCTTCCACTTTTAATTGAAGCAAGGGACCACCCGAATAAAGTTGTTTTTGGTACCCTTTGCTTCATTTCAATTCACCGTTTTGTCTACAACCTCCTGGCCCCACACCCGCACTTCACCCATAGGCAGTTGGAATAAAAGATCTCTGCCAAAGAGCCCCTCTTTGAGGTGTGCCCGTCGGGGATTGCACCGCCTACCCGACGAGGAGCACTGCCTATGATGAAGCATGACACCTGCAAAGGTGTGTGAGGCAACTATATCCAACATAATGGATACCCAGTGGTAGGCTTACACACGTCAACCTCCACGTTCCCACTTCCTTGTGACCAGCACACTAACACTAAGCATGGGCAAATTTTGCGAATCTGGCGTTCGCGAATTTTGCGAATTTGCGAACTCGCAATGCGCAAAATCCGCGAATTCTCACGAATTTGCAGATTTTTTTTTTTGTGTTTGCAAGGATTTCTGCCAGTTCGCAAGGATTTCTGACAGTTCGCGAGGGTTTTGTAACAGTTCGCAATTGCGAACTTACATGTCGGCTCACAACGGTCACGATTATGTTGTTTCTACATCTGGTTCATCATCACAGGTTCCCAGCACCCTCTGTTTCACCCCTGCCACCCTCTGTTTCACCCATGCCACCCTCTGGTACATCAATGCCTTATGCCACCCTCTGGTTCATCATCACCGTAGATTATGGGGGGAAAAAGCAAGCACACCTGCCTGCTTCAACTGACTTGAATTAATTTGGGGTTGATTTATTAATGTGTCACTGTTTTAAAATTCCAGTCTGGCACCTGCTTCCTTATCTGTAATTTGCTTTCTGTTGCAGTGCAATTTTTTTTCTCCACTACCTTTGTGGCCTACTTGTAGCTATTCTATCAGCCTGCTGTGAGGGTCAGAGAAGGGTCATACAATTGTTGCAACTAGCAACTGAACTCTGGAGGGGCCCTTGTCAGGAAGCACTACAGGGAACGGTTACTAATGATGAGTTTGAACTTTTGAACCTGCTTTCACTTTTGCAAAACTCGTTTTTCTGCAGAACAGCATTACAGCAGCTGTAATGCCCCACCAAGCTTATATGAGAAAGTTGATTTCTAATCCAAAAGTTATCCAAAGAAAATCAAAAGGCCTCAAATCCAAAAAAGTACAGGTAAATGTAAACCTGAGGAGTTATTCTGATAAAAATCATCATTTTCAGAAGGTCTATGCTGCTTGCTAGTAGATTTCTTGTGCAGAATTGCAATTTTTGTAATTTCGCGAGTGCGAGATTGTTGCTGCCCGCCGCACCTACATGTTCGCAATTGCGAACTTACACCGCAAAGAAAAAAAATCCGCTGCGTGCGAATTTGCGGATTTTGCGGGAAATTCGCGAATCTCGCGGATTGCGAATTTACCGAAAATCCGCAAAATCCGCGAGCGTAACGGATTTTCCGCCCATGCTTAACTAACACTAACTCTCACCCTTAATAGGAACAGCCTTGTGCATCTTCCTTGATACATTTATATATTCACTAGCCTAGTTAAATGCCAGAACTTGCCAATCACTGTATTTCAATGGAACCCATCCTTTTAACATTTTAGATTCCTGTTAAAACACTTTTTATGACATATTGATATTTTCAATCATGTAATTGTTTAACCCATGTTGTTACTTTTATGGTTTTGCAATGTCTAAAGCCGAATAAAGAAAGAATTTATCTCTCGTGTCTCTCTATATTCACTAGCAGCCCGTCCCGACGTTGTCCGGTTATGAATTGCTACCGGCCAGTAGTATATTGTTTTGTAGGATTTCGTTTTGATAGCATTTCTTATCTGTGACAGGCCTGTGAAACGCTCCGATTCACATTGCACTGCTGATGCACTTAAGAGTGCGCGTTCAGTAGCGTGTGAACTCGAGTTTCCCTACTTTATTTTTCCTTGCAATATTATATAGCGCAAACTCGACAACATGGCGTGAGCACAATTTACATTACAGAAGAACACATTCATTTGTGGCAGGCACGGGGAGACAAAGCGATTCGCCTGGAATCACAGGATGTTGAGCTGATGCCGAGATTTGAAGGTTACTCCCCAGCTCTAAAGTTCGCAATTCTAGAACTTGTGGCTGGAGGTGTGTCTAAAAGTGTATGTTGGTGTTGGCCATCAATGAGAGAGACCTGTGCATTTTTCAAATCGGTGGTGAAAAAATATGAGTATGTTGCTGGAGATGTGGGCCGCCGTGCCACCAATGTACTTACCGGGGGAGGGTAAACACCCATTATTCCGCAACTTTCTTTCCGCATACCATCACTCAGCATACTTTCATAACAAAAGTACCATGACTCCGTAATGCATTATAACACATGGCATTACATTTTATATGCTTTTACCACGCATACATTTACTACAAAATTTGTTGTAAATGCATGAATGGTAAAAGCATGTTTTTTTAATGTTTGGATAAGGTAAGTATGGGTGTAGGGGTATATGTTTTGGGTGTATTGAGGTATAGGTTTCGGGGTGTTTGGGTATTTTAAGGGTTCAGATATAGTTTGGGTTATGGGGTACAGGGGTAGTTTTAGGGTTTAGGGATAGGTTTGGGTTTTGGGGTACAGGGGTATTCTTAGGGTTCATGGCTAGGTTTGGGTTTGGGGTATAGGGGTATTTTTAGGGTTCAGAGGTAGGTTTGGGTTTTAGGGTACTGGGGTATTTTTAGGGTTCAGGGCTAGGTTTGGGTTTTGGGGTACAGGGATATTTTAGGGTTCAGGGGTAGGTTTGGGTTTTGGGGTACAGGGCTAGGTTTGGGTTTTGGGGTACAGGGGTATTTTTAGGGTTCAGGGGTAGGTTCTGGTTTTGGGGTACAGGGGTATTTTAAGGGTTCAGGGCTAGGTTTGGGTTTTGGGGTACAGGGGTATTTTAGGGTTCAGGGGTAGGTTTGGGTTTTGGGGTACATGGGTATTTTTAGGGTTCAGGGCAAGGTTTTGGTTTTGGGGTACAGGGGTATTATTAGGGTTCAGGGGTAGGTTTGGGTTTTAAGGTACAGGGGTATTTATAGGGTTCAGGGCTAGGTTTGGGGTACAGGGGTATTTTTAGATTTAGGGATAGGTTTGGGTTTTGGGGTACAGTGTATATTTATAGGGTAAGCTGGGTTAGTGTTTAAGGGTGTTGGGGTATTTTAAGGAGTAAAGGTGGATTATGAATATTGGGTGCAGGGGTATTTAACGAAAGCAGGGTGGACACCCGGCGCTGGAATGTACAGAACCTTGGAAGAAAAAGCAATGAAATATTGGGCACAACGCTCGCTTTTTTTCCGTAATCCCGCACCCCGCACACGCCCACGCCCCCAGCACACGCCCACAGCACACGATATGAGACATGGCATGAAGGGCGGAACGTACCACACGCCCCCAGCATTTGTGACGCCCCCAGCACACGCCCACAGCACAATGCAGACACGCCCACAAGGGACTACTTTGCTGGCACAGTTCTTTTACCTTTTAAATGTATATGGTGGGCGTCTGCATAGCCTATGTCCTTCTGCTGCAACTGCCCTTTCCAACTTGAAGAAAACGGATGCAGATCCCTCGCAATTTTGCAATTACCGTCCAATTTCTCTCCTTCCTAAGCCAGCTAAAATCCTGGAAAAAGCTGCCCAGAAACAATTGGCAGACTACCTAGAATCCAACCAACTGCTTCACGACTCACAGTCTGGTTTTAGAACTGGCTTTAGTACTGAAACTGCTCTTTTAGAGGTATCGGAGACTATTCGTGAGTGTGTGGATAGGGGCGAGGAGGCCATGTGTGTTCTCCTTGACCTATCCGCTGCTTTCGATACAGTATCTCACGAGATACTGCTGAACCGTTGGGGGCAGGTGGGAATCGGAGGCACTGTACTGACCTGGATCAGATCCTTCCTTACAGGCCGGACCCAGAAGGTCTACCTACGACCTTTTGAATCAGAGGGTAAACCTCTTGTCTGCGGAGTGCCTCAGGGCTCTGCCATGAGCCCCCTATTTTTTAATGTCTATCTGGCTCCATTGGCGAATGTGGTGGAATCTTGGGGGGTCAGAGTGATCTCCTACGCTGATGATACTCAGCTTGTGTTTTCATTTAGAGATCACTCTGACACCAATTTCATCAATTTCCGCCATTGCCTCAGCAACATCTGCTCCTGGATGACCTCTAACCACCTTAAATTGAATACCGACAAAACTGAGGTTTTGTTTTTCAATCAGAAAACCGCGCTACCCGCTATCCATTGGTGGCCAACGTTTCTGAATCCTCCTCCGGTCCCAGTCCAGACAGCCCGAAATCTGGGCTTTCAATTTGATAATGCATTGTCCTGCAAATCTCAAATTAACAAGGTCACAGCAGCTTGCTTCAGCAAACTACGTATGATCAGGAAGATCTTCCCTTACCTTCCTCTGGACTCCCGCAAAACCATTGTTCATGCCCTAATTACATCGCATTTAGAATATGCCAACAGTCTCTATGCGGGCGCCCCCCTGTATCAAATTGACTGTCTGCAAATAGTTCAAAATGCCGCGGCGAGACTGATTGGCAACATCCCTTTTCGCCACTCGGTTGCTTCATACCGGAAGAAGCTGCATTGGCTCCCCATTGCCCGCCGCATCCAGTTCAAAGATTTGATCCTCGCCTTCCGTGCCCTTAATGGGTTAGGCCCGGGATACTTGAGAAAGAGACTCAAACTGTCCCACTATGTCAGATCTCTGAGATCGAACAGCCTGCGCCTCCTGGTGGTACCCAGATTCCGTCGCGCCAGGAGTGGTGGCAGAGCGTTCAGCGTAGTCACAGCTAAACTTTGGAACAGCCTCCCTCTTGAACTTAGGTTTACTGACTCGGAGTCTTTATTCCGAAGAAAACTGAAAACCTGGCTGTTTACCAGCTCATAACCAGCTCACTCTCTACTGCTTGTAGTCTGTAGCGCCGGGACACCCCCACCGGGGGTAGCCGTGCGCTTTATAAGCTAAAAAATAAATAAATAAATAAAACACTGTATTGGGTGTTGTGATTGGTGCTGTGGTTCCTGAGATTACCCGCCTCAAAGGTTTGGGCTCTCTCTTTATTATATTAGTATAGATATAGATAGAGAAATGTCAAAGCTCGCACCCTTGCCATGGACTGCCTATGATCTTTCATATTACATCACTCATGACATCACATTGTTGCTACCATCAATATAACATTGGCAATTACATAATTGTCGGCAAAACTATGCATTATGGGTCAAGCGTTACTTGAAATACATATAACTTGTGAATTTCAGGTGTCTTTTAGTTTAAAATGTTATGTTTAAACCAACATTTCACCTAAATATAACATTACTTGAACCTGTGTCTTTTTTAGTGAATTTATGAGTTTTTTTTAATACTAAGTTTGAGATTATTACCCTACCTAACTATTATGCCACTTAAATCTTTGTTATTTCAGTAAATATAAATATATTTTCATTTAATCAAAACAAAGGTTAAGGATAAGTCATAGTTAGGAAAACTTTATTCTTTTTTTACAAACTCTACTTAAACAATACGAACATTAGAAATTCCAGAGTTATAGTTATAACTTAAATTTCTAATTTATGCACCACCTTCAACATACTATAAGTCCTGCACCTCCATACACAGTCTTGACACTTCACTTGCCACACTATTATACCTAAACACATTTTGGGACACTCTTTTCTCTCTCCCCTTGATAAATCACTGCAAAACGTTCCATTAGCCACCAATGTTGAAAAAGCTATTGGTCTGGAAAGTTTTGTGGAGATTCATCAAACAGGCACAAAGTTATTATCAAGAAGAAATCTGAGGAATTCCTACCTCTGAGAATCAAAAGTATAACTTATGTGCAGAAGTAGATTAACGTATGAGTAAATGTACATGTGTATATTTTCCTTTGTAAATCAGGCACTAAGGGGCCTATCAGGATGGCGGACGGACCGCTACCCCCTACCGCTACCCCCTACATCCTGAATCTTTAACCTTGCGGCGGGTGCTGCTTGAAGCAGCACCCGCCGCAAGGTTAAAAATGCATGTTTAACATTTACATGCACATAGCAGCAGGCACCGCAGGCACCATGCAGTGCCTGCCGCTTTGTACATGTGAATGCTGGTGGGTACCATAGGTACCCCCTATGTGCACCCCGACACTCTGGGGGCCCGCAACGGGCCCCAAAACACCAAAGACCACATGCTTTTCCATGGCGGAAAACCCGCGGTGGAAAAGCATGTTTCCTCATGCATCCTAATATGGCTGGCGGTGTCTGATAGACACCGCCACCATATTAGAGCTTTTCCGCCGCAGGACCGTCGATCCATCCGCAGATGACCCCCCTGCCATCCTAATCTTGCGGGGGGTCTTTTCAATCACTGCAGCGGTGAATCCGCATCCTCCGGGCCGGCGGTGGCTTCCGCCGCCCTGGAGGATGCGGATTCACCGCAATCCTAATCAGCCCCTAAGTGAGAAAAAAAGTTGACTTTCTAACTGAATTGAGATTGAAGCAGTGAAAATTCAAAATATCATATTTCAGTATAATTTTCTTTTAAAAACATATGTGAATGGAAATCTTTCAAATATATATGACCCCAAACCTCATAACATGTAAAGATTGTACCTTCCTTCTTGCCTGCCATTCTGGCATGTCAACTAAAGCGCTTCTGCCCATCCTAATAGGTTCCTCTTCAATCATGTCTAGGCAGTAGTTGGTAAGCTCTGGGGTGGAATACTGTAAAATGGGAATAGATGACAAATGGTTGTTCACTTTGTGCTAAGTTTTATGACTATCAATATAATTTACTTTATACTGTAGTTACAGTGGTTCCCAAACTTTTGGTTCCTGAGGACCCCCATTGAGTCAGCACTGGAAGCCGGGGACCCCCAAGCAATCTGTATGATTTAAATAAAAAAACATTAAAACAGTAATTTGAAGAAAAAAAACACAGGTGTGCACACAAAACAAATAGTCGAAATACTAAGGATTTTAATATTTTATATTGCAAGGAGCTGCAAAAAACTAAAAACTTTATTGGGAAGGTTGATTCTGCATCTCCGTGACTATCTTTTAAATGTTTGGTTTTATTAAATGGTTGGTTTTATTTCAAAGTACGAGGCTCCTTCTCCTGCCAGGGCCTGACTGGAAACCCAAAGCAGCCCTGGCAAATGTTTTCAGACCAGTCCCCATACGCTGCACACCAAGTGCAGTGAGTGAGTCTAACCACTACAAAGGGGGCTTTGGGAGGTTCTCCCCCCAAGACAATTTAGGAAACAATAGTGCATTCTACAACACATTTTTCATTATATATTGATTTGTATTAGCTTTTAAAGAATAGTAAATGATGACCTTACTATGCACCGGGATACAACAATCTTTGTTGGGGTTCTTCAATGATTCCCTTATTTTCACCCTCCAACAGTGCCGCTCATCTCTCCATAGTCCCTCTGTCACATGTATTTAATTTGTTCTATAGCATCTCTCATACCATTGTAGGATGTCAGAGCACTTTACAACACGCACTCATATAGGGCAGATTTACAAGCCCCTTGCGCAACCGGTGCTTCACAAAAAGTGACGCTCGGCTGGCGCATTTTACTCCCCCATATTTACAAGGTCAGGAAAAGCTACCCTGCGTGATTTTTCCTGTTCTTGTAAATATGGCCCCTTCGCACGCTGCACTTTGCGTGAAAGGTGCATTCTGTGGGTTTTGCTGTGAGTGTTCCCACCCAACACCCATGAAACCAGACACATTTCCAGATTTATGAGAAATCGTAAATCTGGAAATGCGTCTGAATGCTACACCTCCTCAAGGGAGGCGTAGGGAGGCGCAACAAGAAGAAATGTATTCATTTCTCCTCGTTGTTTAGGAAGATGAAATCCCCTCTAGTGATTGTTTATGTGCAGAAAGAGAATCCTACCTGCACATAAACAATCTCCCCACAACGCAGGCATCCTTGCACCATGGTACAAGGGTGCCTTTGCCGGCGCATGGCTGCAGTTTGTGCCCCAGCGCAGGGAGAGCACTGAGATGCAACATACTGTGGTAAATATGTTGCATCCCTGTGCTTTGAAAGCGGCTAAGTGCGGCGCAGCCAAATGGCTTGCAGCACTCACTGAGTCACTTTCCTTGTAAATCTGCCCCATAGAGACAATGAATCAGACATGTAAACCAGTGTATAGAAAATTTTACATAAGGCAAAGGCGACCACAAGTTGTAGGATTCACATGTCATTCATACTGGTAGGCATAATACAGTGTTTAGCATTGACTTTAACAATGAAACTTTATTTCCATTCAAATAAACCTTTTTAGCAGCATCAGGATAATGAAAGACTTGGAAAAAACATAAGTTACTATCTTGTACCATGCAGTATACGTCACTGTGCTAGATCACGATTGTCACTTATAAACTGCACAGTAACTAAAGAATCTCTGTGACAAAAGCAGTAACCCACTGACCTATGCAGATAAAACACAGTTGGTTTTTAAAAATGCAGGTACACTTTCTTTGCAAGAGGCATATTAACCCTCTGTGCTACATTAAATAAGTCACGCTGCCACTGGACAAAAATCATCTCTCTCCAGCAGGAACATTAATTGCTGGTGTTATCTTGACACTTTTATTGTTGCTCGAAAACCTCTAATTATACTTGGAACTTTGCAGTGCTTTTAAAGCTGCTGCCTGAGGACCCCCTGGGAATGTGTCACGGACCACAGTTTGGGAAACACAGTGTATATTTCTGTCGGATCTCCATCTGAATTTAGCTAGGGTGTGCATCTAACTCCAGGCCATGATAGCCACTTTCTCCAGTCCTGAACCATTCACCTACAAATTCACTGTTTTCACACGTGTTAGTCTAAAACACAAAGAATGTATAAGGTGATCACTCAGTACTTGAGGAGTGGAAATAATGCTCACAAATGGCCTGGAAGCGGGTGATCATCCTAAATTGAGTGGACCTGAATATATCCAATGCAATAACATTGTATTTCTGGCTGCATGAAAAGATAGGCACTATCTCACTATTACAGCAGTAGTATGAAAGTCAAACCACAGAGGAGCAACACTGATGGAAAACCAAGTGTTCAGCCCTCTGATGCCCAAAAGGCAAGAAAAGGTGCAGGGCCATTGCAGGAGAAGAATCGACTACAAAGCATATTCAAACAACAAAGCATCAGGTATCCATCCACCAGCCCTTCCCACATTAATGAGTCTTAATAATAAGCATCCCTATCACACACACCTATAGGCAGCACGTCCATCCATGGGAAGGAGAGATAAACATGTCACAAACTCAACAATAATCAAGTGGGAAGCCAAAATTGCCCGCCTATGTCACCTAAACTTTGAAGAAACGGTTTTTCACGGTTAAGTTTCAGTTGAATGGAAAGGCCCAATGAAGCCTGAAATCCTCTAACAGCCAATGCAGGCATAGATTGCTTTAATGCTACCTTTCTGGGCAATACTTCTGTGGCGAAAAGACTGCCTTTCCATTCAATCCTCTTTTTAATGCACACAGCTTGCTGGACAGAGTCTTGTAAGTCACCAGAATTGGGATATACCATAACATCTCCACCACCTGCTCCACCTCCTGACCTCTCATCTGTGGGGAATCTATAGGATGTCTGTACAATGGTTGTACCCTCTTATCAATTAAACCAAGTAGGCTACTCAGCACCACTTCCCTTGCAGCAGGACAGAGTCCTCAGAGGCTTACGTTTAGATCCAATTCAAATGTATAATTTGCCATGCTCCACAGGCCGAAAATTATGATTTCCATTAACAATATTCTGACAATTATTGTTTTCATTTCAATTAGTTATCTCCCTATCTCAATTAGTGTAAAAAGTGCCATCATGTCAACGATTGTCAAGGTATCATTCTCTAACTGTCTATACATGAGAATTAGGATTTCACAATGGTTATAGAGCTTGATATGAGAGACTGAATCTATTGCACAGAGTTGCTTTACTCATAACTTTGCAAACAGTTTTCAAAAGCATCCTAAGAGGAAAGCAGAGAGAAATGGAGAAACTAAATTCCCTTGTAAGATTCCCCAGACCCCATAACATCTGTCTTAACAATTCCTCCTTGGTGTGTCGTGTGCAGCATGTTAGCTGAGTTCGCTGGGTGGCTCAATGATTGCTACACACCATTGTGGTCCTTGCATATTGTATTTCCCCTTCTTTATGCATCTAACAACCTGAGTTCCGATGTCCTTGGGGCTCTGCACCAGAGTCCACATAAGCATCCGGTGAGATGGGGAATATGTATATATTCCTTTCAAAACTCACATCTCCTCAGCAAGAGGATATCAATGCCCAAAGAATGCTACCACCTCCCCAAGATAAGTGTAGTTATTGCCCAAGAGACTTTCTAGAGACTGCAGCGTTGTTGGCAGTTGTGTCCAGGTAAGGAGCACAGGCTCTTTTCATCTTAACCCTTAGAAGCATGAGGTTCTACCTGCTTCACAATTGTTAAACACCTCTGAGGCCTAAAAGTCCCTCCATGCCCAGAACGTGGGTTCCCTCTGCATGTTGTTTTTTTCAGTTTTTTGGAGCTGGCAACATGCATGATGTTGTCTGCTCAGTTCCAGATTACCAAAAAGGCAAAGTAGGCACTGGCCCTTGGGCCCCACTCCTTTTAGGTGCCCTATGACAACAGATCAAAATAATATTGATTTGATCTTGAAAGAAAATTACAATCAAGCTTTCTTAAATTGTATCCAATTTCTTTTAATAACATTAATTATTGTTCATGTTTAGTTTTCTGTAATAAAATTGGTTTATTAAGATTGTTAGTTGGTAAAATTAAAAATGTATTAGTAGCTAATTTGCGAGGGGGCTGTGGCACCATTTCGACTGCCTAGGGACTCCACAGGGTTTTATCCAGCATAGTGTCTGCTAAACGTGTTGGGGCTGAATCAGTTCCTTGCCAATCCCAACATCACCAAGCAGCTGTAGATAAACTCTTTCAACCGCTGACCTACAAAAACCTTAATGCCCTGATTGAAAGAGGTTTGCGCACTCCACTTTCACTTGAATATTTTATATCATCCTCTTCCCCCTTGTCTGGAGAAATCAGCAGAAAGCCTGAAAAATGCATTGTTTAATTTTTGGAAAATTGACTGCATTTAAAAAAACAAAGTTTACTGTGTCTTGTCTTTCAAAGGATTCACCAAAGCAACTGGATACATACTGACCCTGTTCGGCCAATAGCCAGACTTTTGTTTAGATTCCAAAAGGAGACTGTTCACTTCAGAACAAAGAACTCTTTGCTGGGGAAAGCTTTTGTGGCGCTTTGGATTTCAGGAAAAGGGCCAAGAGTGAGAACTAGAACCCCTTGCTATTACCCTGGAAGAACAGAAAGACGAGGGGCCCGATTCACAGAATGCACTTAAGACTCAATCCTAAACTTACTACTGTTTTGGTATTTACAGATTGCACTTACTACTTTTGGCATTCACAGAATGCACTTACTACTTTTGGTATTCACAGAATGAACTTACTCATTTCGGTATTCACAGAAGTTAGGACTCCTAACTTTAGGACTCCTAAATGCCTTCTGTGAATACCGAAAGTCTTAAAATTAGGATTTTTCTCAATTTAGTAGTAGTAAAGTTAGGACTCCTAACTTTAGGACTCCTAAATGCCTTCTGTGAATACGGAAAGTCCTAAAATTATGATTTTTCTCAATTTAGTAGTAGTAAAGTTAGGAGTCCTAACTTTACTACTACTAAATTGAGAAAAATGTGTGAATACCAAAAGTAGTAAGTGCATTCTGTGAATGCCAAAAGTAGTAGGTTCATTCTGTGAATACCAAAAGCAGTAAGTGCAATCTGTAGCAAATATTATAAATGGCGTTAAAATGAAACATGAATTGTATGTGAATATTATCCAAGGTTCCCTAAAGTATGAATTTTTTTTAGATGTGGCACATAGAAATTCTTTGGGGCATATCGCCAACAACCGGCGATAATTATCGCTAAGCGCACTTAGCGCTAGGATAATTATCGCCTGCTCTCGCTTGTTTTTATCGCTGAGATAGCGCGCTATCAGCGATGCTTATCTCCAGGGCGATAAAAACAACCGAGTTAGCTGCCAAATGTGCAATTATCGCTGGGATTCCAGCGATAATCGCACAACGTTTGGCCCTACATTGGTGATAGCACAGGGCATACTTAGCCATGATATCCACCTTCCATTGGATATCATGGCTAAGTCAGATGAAAAGCAGGCCTAAGGAAAGTAGCGATGTTAGCGCTAATTTTCTTCTGCAGGTTAGCGTGAGCCTTAGCGACATTTCTACGGTTATTCTGGGGAGGAAAACCCACTTTGCTCATTAGAGATGCAAAGCTGGGCATTAAAGGAAAGGGCGCTTAGGCAAGGCTTCACGCGATAGTGTGACCTTGCTAATAGGGTGATTCAATTATTGCTGCTTTCCGGCCGAAAACAGCCGCTAAAGCGGCGATAATTGTCTTGCTGATATGCCCCCTTGACTCTAACTTTCATATACTCCTCTTAGGTATGGAAACATCACAGTTTTCTATCGAGAGTGAATGTTTAGATAGAGGCAACAGATGCACATGCATACATCACAGTTTTCTATCGAGAGTGAACGTTTAGATAGGGGCCACAGATGCACATGCATAAATTGCAGTCAATGCAAGGAGGTAAGTTCCCAGTGTGTTCTTGTGTGCATAAAATGGGTTGCATGTCACATAATCTTGCCGAAGGGCTGCAACCCCTAAATGTGCAATCCTTGGAAGACACAGGTGGTTTGTGAATATGCACAAGGAGAAAGGAAATACTGTGTATAAAGTAAGGGTTCATTGAAAAACTATGTTAAGGATCACTTAAAACTAGTCCTCACTGATATTTTTTCCTCCCCCACACATTCACTGTGAAGAACTAGCCAGATGAGGTTCATCTACAAACTTATGGCAACACCTCCCATTGTGGTATTCGGGAATCTTCCTGATGTTCAAGCATTTTCACACGTTGTAGCTCGCTGCTGAACCATGTACATTGTTATCACTTATTAAGGATATTAACTAGCTCTTTCATAAGCTCATCTATGCACCTGCTTGTGGTCTTGGTGAGAATTTATTCATGTGATTGATACAAGAAACTTCTGTTTTAGGGTATATGTTTGCACTTTGCCTTCTTTTGCAGAGCTTGTCTCCATAATAAGGGTAGGGGGTCCTCTTGTCTGTGTGCTCTGTATGTGCCAGGCTTTTGATTTTCTTGCAATCAACTGTTTGCAGTCTCAACCTAAACGTGAAATAAAGTTTTCCTGTTCTTCTTCACCAGATATTTACTTGGTGTGAGGGCCATAATGAGGAACCAAAAGCTACCCTGTCAAAACAGATGGGCAGTAGACAGACGACTCAATAGAGAAAGTAAAATGTAAAAAATATAAAACCACTTACCTTGTGCTCACCGCATCGCCAACTAGTGATGCAGAGAGCACAAGGTAAGTGGTTTTATTTATTTTTTTATTTTAATTTCCCTATCCCGTCCTCTACCTACTGCCCATCCCCCCGCCGGCCTCTCCACCCCACCCTACCGCTGTTACCTGTGCCAGCCACGCCTGCATGCCACAATGCCCACAGCAGTCGGAATAATATTATGTGAAGCTGGTGCATATGAATTATATCCCTGCTGCCAATCGCCTGCTTTGCAATATAGAACGTCAGCATGTATTTGTAGTTTGGCAAAATAAGTTATTAAGGGAATAATTAACCAGCTTGACATAAAACATAATTTACACCATTTTTACAAATCGAGTTTTCGGCAAACTTTTAGAAAACATCTATATAACTTTCCAAGCGGAGGTCTGGAGCTGAAGAACCCAGGGGCATATTAACAAGAAATTGTGATAAATATCGCAATGCACACTCAGCGCGATTTTAATTATCGACGGTTTTTATCCCCTGGTTAGTGCGTTATTAACAACGTTCATCACCCAGGCGATAAAAGTCCAGTGTTTAGTCAGCAAAATGCAGGAATATCACTGGAAAACCAGCGATATTCCTGCAGAGATAGGGAACTCCTAGTTGATAGCCCATGGTGGTCGTAACCTGACAATCCACCCCCCTTTACGCATATAGCTAAGTCTGAAATTTATCAGACGTTAGCTTACAACGATAACCAGGGTTAGCACAGGTTTCAATATCGCTATGGGTATCAGTGTATAGGCTCGTTAATACAGTGATGTGCGGTTTGCAAGTTTTTCCCTGTTGTGTTGCCCGGGAACACCCTCTTGTATATCATTAGCAATGGGTGGCACAGCGTAACAGGAATGGGTGCTAAGACTAGGAAACACGGGCTAGCGTGTCTTGGTTAATACTGCGATGGAATTATTGCCGCTTTTTGGCCTAAAACGGCCACAAAAGCGACGATAATGGGCTTGATAATATGCTCGACAGTTATCCTTATCTAAACCTCAAAAGCAGAAACCAGGGAATGTGGTAAAGAACTTAAGACTTGTGATTCCCTCCTTTATACTTTTATTCTGAATTCTATTTTCGTGGTGGGAGATGGCATAAGAGAGAAGCCATCATTATGTTATCATGTTTTCTTTGTGCTGGGGAAATATACAGAATTTTTTTACGTGAACACTCAATTAATGGGTAGCATATCTACTGACTGTGTTTTCAGTAATAATTATGAGTGACCATCCCCTTTGATTTGGGAATCAACCTGGCTTCACTCCAACCTATTTGCAGGTACTATTGGGATACTTGCCTTTGCAGAGCAAAGTCTCTAGTCCACCACAGTCAGCCCACTTGTTAGAGTTTCAGGAATCGATGATTACCATCTCAAAGAAGACAATTGTTGCCAACCACATGGGCCACATCGCTAAAGTTCATCATCAAATAGCTGGTAGACTGCCTTATTGTTGTACTATACCGCAGAAGAGAGCTTACACTCCTGGTGGCAGAAAGACCCTGACTTAGATTGAATTTCACGTTGCTGTTAAAGATGTCACATTTGTTATCTATGCCGTGTGATCTCTGCACATTACCCCCTCCTTCTATTAGGATGAAAGACATTAATTTTTATCTTCTTGATAAGAAATACATCCTCCATATGCCTGCGATTGGTGGCTAGCACAGTTCACTACAGAAATCATCTCAAATTGTGAAAATTCATGTGGTGACATTGTACAAATTCCCCTGGCCTTACTTCAGAACTGGTACTTCTCTGTTTTAATGGTGAATCTTTGAAACATCTCACTGCTGTATGTTTGTTTAAAGCAGTAGAGGAGGAAAGGTGGTTCTGAATAATGTTCACTATTTCATTTTCCACAGAAATAACCATCAGGAGCAGTAATACATATTGGCAATATGTGGGCCCAGCGCATCTTTGAGAAGGTGCGCCGGACACAAACAATGCCAATGCAGCAATTTATGATAAATGCTCTACCCTGGGGGCAGCCGCGAACTTGCGCTGCCCTGGGGGCAGCACATTCATGTGAAAACACGGAGCGGCTGCTCCTTGGTTTCACAGTACAGTCTGCACTCGCCTGCACTTTCAAAGAGGTTTCAAGATCCCCTTGCAGGCGGGTGCAGTGAGTGACTGCACACACCTGCAAGGGGATGTCTGGGGGGGTCCATGGGACCCCCTTTACACCCTGCCGAGGGCTGCTGTCAGGAAGCGCACTGACAGTGCACCACCTTTTAAATGGCGCACTATCAGTGCACCTCTTGAGGGCTTCTTTGAATCTGCGCCTGTGTCTCTAATATGGCGCGGGCGCAGAGTCAAAGGAATTCCTTAATTTGCATAGGACACACCCCTGTGCAAATGAGGGAACACCCACTCTTGATAGCACTGGCGCTTTAAGTGTGCCAGCCTATAGAAGGGGATGCCCCAAGAGTCTGCACCCCCTTTTATAATGCCAAAGTGCCCCAGGGGCATGCAAAGCGGGCACATACGCCAGTTGGGGTACCTTATGTAATATAGCCCCTGGTTGCTTGCAAACTATTTTAAAAATATAGAATCTGATTTAGAGTTTGATGTAGAGTATACTATGTGGCAACGGAGTACCTTCTCTCCAAACGGAAGGTCTGTCTGCCTGATTTACAGACTGGCAGACCTTCCGTATGGCAGCAATGACTACTACTCTGTCTTTATCGCTGACATACTCCTTCATTGGCCCAACTTGGGGGCATATCATCAACAACCGGCGATAATTATTGCTAAGCGCACTTAGCGCAGGGATAATTATCGTCGGCTATCGCTTATTTTTATTGCGGAGATAAAACGCTATCAACAACGCTTATCTCCAGATCGATAAAAATACCCCAGTTATCTGCCAAATGTGCAATTATCGCTGGGGTTCCAGCCATAATCGCACAATGTTTGGTGCAACATTGTTGATAGGGCACGGCATACTTAACCATGATATCCACCTTCCATTGGATATCATGGCAAAGTCAAACTAAAAGCAGGGGTAAGGTAAGCAGCGATTACCGCGGTTAGCGCTACTTTTCTTATTGCTATGCTTGTTAGCGTGCCGATTGATAATTGGAGAAACGTCGGTTAGCGACATTTCTCCAGTTATTTTCCGAAGGAACGCCCACTTTGCATCTCATTAGAGATGCAAAGGGAGGCGTAGGGAAAAAGGGTGCTAACATGCGATTTTGCATGTTAGCACCCTGTTGTTGATAGGGCGATAGTTTTATCTCCGCTTTTTTGGATATAAAGCCCTTGCTGACATGCCCCAAAGTTTTGACCGACCACCTGATTCAGAGTGGGCAGTGGATTTGCCATATGCAGTGGAAACTGCAAAATGACACCTATACCATTAGAGGCAACTCCCATGTTATGGGAGGCAATGGTTTATGCATTTTCAACAACAAAATCTAACTTACATTGGCAGAAACAGCGACTCCTGACAATGTTGAAGGATTTCTGCTGGGCTGACGAACATCTCTAATTCATTTACATTGATAAATAGAATTCTTTAAAATGTATGCAAGGTTTTTCACAAAGTGGTCACAATTCTTACAGGAGTAATTTTGACTGTTTAACTGTGATGACATTGAAACAGATTGAATTCCAGGTATCAAAATATGTCATTATGTAGAATGTCTGCATCAAATCGCTCTTTACTGAGAGGTCACTCAGGATATTATGCCTTTTTGCTGGACCATTGTTACTTGTATTAAGACTCCGTGCAATGCGTCACTTCTGTTCAGTGTCAGAGCATGTGTACTCTGCCTAAAATAGTATCAGTAAAATAGATGTATTTATCCAGTCTCTAAGGCCATGAGAGATGGAGCAGGAAATGGACCAATGCATGGAGGATTAAATAGTCATATATGAGCCACAGTGTGGATATAGATGACACACCTATATGACAAATGAATATGTGCATATTTAGACCCCTTACCTACACGAAAAATGAATATGTCTGCCAAGAGACCCACTGTGCTTTGGCTGGCCAGCACTGCCAATGTTCCTTAGGACAACTCACAAGAAAAAATGCCTTTGCCATACATGGAAAGCGAAATTTGAATATTTCAAGGCACCCCTAAATTGTTCCTTGTAAGTCCGCCGGGTTGGGTCCTAATATATAAAAATATACCACCCTACATTTTGGAGTTAGTGTGCTCTCTCAGAGAAATCAAAAGCTACTTCAGTGTTTGAGCTTGGCCAGACTTTTCCATGAACAGGCCTGGTGGTCATTTATTATTTATTTCCTCTCTTTATCTGGGGGAAATTCAAGAAAACTGGTCCAAAGTTATTGTTCACCTAAATGAGCCACAAGCAGCATTTTAGCTACACCAGCATAATTCAGGTTGCTTGCTGTTCATATATAGAATTCCCCAAATGACATGTTAGACCTGGCATTTGTAGGCATGATTACCCCTGACTTTTTCCCTCTACCTCCTCTATTTTTGGTGCTGTGATGGATTTTGCTTTACCAACTTAGAGGCTTTGGACACTTTGCCACGGCTAAACAGTGTCAACGTGCAGGTGCTCCCTGTTTGAAGTATAATGGTAATTGGTTGTCATGATTGGTATGTTTGCTTACTAGTAAAGTCCCTAGTAGATTGCAATATGTGTGCAAGGGCTGGTAATGCAAATGCTACTAGTGGTCCTGCAGCACTAATTGTGCCACCCACACAAGTAGCCTGAAAAAGGGAACTCAGGCCTGCCATTGCAGTGCCTGCGCACAGTTTAGACCTTACCCTTCCCTTTCTATGCACATCAGACGCCCCCTATGGTAGGTCCAAGGTACCCCCTGGGCAGGGTGCAGTGCATGTAAAAGTTAGGACTTGTACTAGTAGTAAGTAGTGGTAAAAAATACTTTATTGCATTAATCATTTAATTACAATTATAGAGAAAAATTAGCCATTAAAATAGAATAAAAGGTGACATAATTTCCATGCGTGGTATCCTATAAATTATACATAGCTCATGATACCCGTTTTTGCATCTATATACATATCCATATATTACAAGCCATCTAAGCATTTAATGTTTTATAGGCATGTTCTAAAAACTGAACTATCCTTCTAATTGCACTTTCCCCTGTGAGGACATGTATTAAGGTGTGTACCGTGTCCTTACAGTGAAATAATCTCCATTTAATTTTTCACTGTTGAAAGGCCATCTTGCTCATATGATAGAATGGGAAGGCTGTGTAATATGTTTTCCAGCCTATCTTCCCAAAGACTTAAGATGAAGAAGTGAGGTTTAGTGTGCCTGAACTCGCAATGTAATAACACATCTTTTTATGAAGGTGGTTTTTGCACTTTGTGTTTAGAAGCCACTCTTTTACAAGTGGCTGGATCTTTGTGCTCTAACATTTCTGTGTATCTCTGCCTGGTTGTGGATTGACTGTCTGGATTTGAAAGTGATAGGATCTAGGAATGTCTTGACCCAGGAGAGGAGGTGAGATAGCAACAGGCTGACCTGCATCTGGTGATTAGGGGGAGGAGTGGCACCTAGAGTTGAAGAGGCCTGGGTTGTTGCTATACAATAATTGTCCCATCTCCTGCTGAGTAATTGAGAATCCAGACCCCCACTAATCAAAGGAAGAAGGTATCACTGGCAGGGAGGCACCCAAAACTGGTTTGAACAGGGGTTAGTGCCCCCCATTGAGGGGCATAACTATGAGAGCTGAAGCCCCTGAACTTTGGAGAATGGCATAATCAAAATTGAACAAGACTGGAGCTACTTTGTGGTCAAGAGGAACATTTGCCAAGGAAGGAACAACTGAAGAGACTGATGGAAAGGACTGACCCTTGCTGTGTGTTCTGGGGCTGGCCTGCAGTTTGCTGTTTTAACCAAGGAAAGGGTAGAGGGACTTTGCTGTGTGCTGTGTTCCCGTGCTTGAAAGGACTTTGCTGTGCTGTGTCCTGAAGTAACTTATCCCCAAAGACCCAAGGTGAGCCGGCTCCCTGTTGCGGAAACTCAAGAACACAAAAGTTTGCAGGAGAGTCTCAGCGACGCTGTGTGCATGTGCTTTTTGCAGCCTGAGACCCACGTAAGTAGTGCCCTGTGATCATGGGCACCTGGAGACCATGCGAGGATCAGCGACGCTGTGTGCGTGTGCTTTGTGCAGCCTGAGACCTTCGTGAGGAGTGCCCGGTGATCGTGCACCCAAAGCTCAAGGGAGTCTCAGCGACACTGTGTGCATGTGCCCTGTGGCAGCCTGAGATCTTCATAGCAGTAGTGGCTCGGACCAGCAGCACGGGAGGAGCTGAGCTGCTGGCTCGAGCCCGCCGTTGCCAATTCACAAAGATTGCATTGGAGGCCCAAGTCGTTGGAAGAGGAGGGGAGAGTGAGGTCTCACCCCCCCAGGTAACGTGTGTCGATGCCTGGGGTGGGGTGTGGGCTCGGAGGGAGGCGCTCTCAGCCTCTCTCTCATTCCGGCAGCGCGAGCCTCTGTTTTGGCTTGTATCGCGGCCCGTACCTGCCAAGGGAGTGGCAGTACCGGGGCAGGAGTGCGGAGCTGCACTTTTTGTTATACCATAGCCTCTTTGGGGGCAACTGTTGACGGAGGTTGACTGCGAGTCAGAAGGAGTGGCGGAGAGAACGCCTAAGGCACTGTGATTGACGCTGAAGTGTATTATGCATTACCTTTTTTTTGCATAACGGAGTACCTGATTAGTGTATTACGCATTACATTATTCCTGCATAACGAACTTCCTGATTAGTGTATGACGCATGGCAATATTTCTGCATAACGAACTACATGATTGTCATATGACGCATTGCATTGTTTCTGCATAATGAACTACCGGATTAGCGTATTACGCATTGCAATATTCCTGCATAACGAACTACCTGATTAGTGTATTACGCATTGCATTATTTCTGCATAACGACGTACCACGTGGTCGTATTACACATTGCATTATTTTTACATTGCAAAGTGCCTGTTTGTTGCATTACGCATTGCATTATTGTTACATTGCAAAGTGCCTGATTGTTGCGTTACGCATTGTATTACTTTTCATTGCAGAGTGCCTGATTCTAGCATTACGAACTGCATAACATGGTATTAGGACTACAGTGGAATTTTTAGAAGTGCTCATTAATATTGCCAGAACTTACAAAGGCTGGCTGGTCTAACAACTAGCCAGGAGAAATATTACACATACTCATACGTTGCATTATATCTTTTTATATAAAATGTATACTTGTTTTTATAAAACTTGTGTGGAGTTTATTTGTGGTGTCATCATTGGGTTGCTGTGAGCTTGTTTGCAAATACTTTACACATTTGCCTTGAAGATAATCCTGGCTTGCTCGTGCCGAGTAACTAAGGGGGTGAGTTGGGGCCATCTCAGAAGGTGTCCTTCCTTTCCCTGACTTGGAAACGCGGGTCCCTATTTCTCCTAAGGTACCTACGTCAGCCAACCAGGGATCCCGGGTCTAACAATACACCACTGCACAATTACGCAACCTTTTGTAGTTAAAAGTTAGCATCGGAGCAATGCAAGCAGCCAGAATGTGAGCAGCTGGTGTTCATGCTTCTTGCTTTTTTTTAGAGAGAAGTGCGTCCTTGCGTCAAAAGTTGATGGAAGAATACATTTTGTGCTAAAATATGATGCTAAATTACATATTTCCATATCACATAACTATGCAGCATTTCTCAAAAATTGCATAATTGTGCAAATGAAAATCACACACATTTCTCACACTCTTATCTTACAACTGGTTTAATGTTGAAATCGGATTTCGAAGAACTTTAATGATAAAGTAACTTAATAAAAATGTACATTGTGCTGCCTGACCCAAAACCTGCCTAAATCAGAATGTCAAAGAGAAAGTACTGAAAATGTGGTGGGCATAGGGCAAGAAAATAGTTAGGTTTGGAAACTAAAAAGTCTCAAATAACTGACTAAGCAACAGAATCAATTTGGAACCACACCTCCATAGAACATTCTTGGACCTGGGAAGATTGCAATGGAAGAAGAGGCCCTGCAGGAAGAAGGAGGTCTCCTGACCCCGCCTGAAGAAAAGGACTCAAAGACTCTAACTCCTGCTGGAAAATGAGCAATCAAGGACTTCTGACTCTAATGGCTCCCAGGGACTCAGAATTCTCTCAAAGGGTCAGGTAATTGATCCCCTGTATGCCTGCTACAGGGACACAAAAAGCAGACGGACCCCTGACTCCAAGAGGGCTCAGCTCACCACAAATGACTGGATGCACCAGGAGCCCTGGCTAGACATTATCTAGTGCCTAGAAGCCTAACCTAAGGAAATGAAGGCTGCAGTGCTGACTACTACAAGGAACTTTCCAAGCAGTTTGATAAAAGTGAGACTAAGTTATAAAGTAAATACTTTGACCAGCACGTCCCACATGGTGTATCCGACCTTCCCTATATTGAATTTGTTGTTATGTTAAATGGTTTTGTTACGCACTCAAAATACCCAAAGGTGTCTTGCCTCTGGCTTCAAGATGCCGTGAAGACCAGGGTAGAGTATTTAATGGGAGTTGAATAACCAAGTCTTGATGGACGTCATGAAATTCCGGAGGTTTGGTAAATTTCGATGTGTAAGGGAAGCTTCTTCCAGGCTTTGGAAGCTCCCAGCACAAAGCTGTGTCCGCGCCTGGCCGCACGTTTGAATACAGGCAAGGGCACAGATTTGGCAGTTGAAGATCTTAAAAGCCTGTTAGGAATGTACCAATTAAAACTATTTTGTAAAAACACAGGTCCTTGGCCGTGTAGAGCTTTATAAACTATGCATGGAGCCTTGAAAGTGATTTGTTGCCTAATGGGCAAACAATGCAGCTTTCTCATGGGTCTAGACACTAATTGGTGTCTGGGAATCTTCAATTGGAGACAGGCATGTGTTTTGCAGGGTCTGTAGTTTGTTGAGCATATGTTGTTAAGCTTGGAGGTACAGACCGTTACAAAAGTCAAGCCTGGATAGCAAGAGAGAGGTGACCACTGTCTTCTGAAGCTGAGGTAGAATCAAAGGAATTACCTTCTTTACCATCTTAAGAGTGTAGAAGGCCTTGGAAGTGACAGCATTAACTGGGTCAGTGTATGAAAGTTTGAAGTTGGTCAGGACATTCAAATTGCAAGTTTTGTTGACAATTGTGGGAAGAGGACCAAGGTCTGGGGGCCACCAAGCGGGGTCCAGAGAGAAGGTTGGGCTCCAAAGAGCAGGAGCTCAGTCTTACCTGAGTTAAGCTCAAGGCAACTGTCACACATCAATTGGCTGGCAGCCAGCATGCAATTGCAAAAACTGGTTTATGTTTTGGACACCTCAATGGAAAGGGATACGACAATTTGAGTATCGTCAGCGTATGAAGTGAGAGAGAAGCCGAAAGATTTAATAAGCTCAGCTAAAGGAGTGACATATTTGTTAAAGAGCGTAGGGCTGAGCGAGGACCCTGAGGGAGAGAGAAGGGTTGGCAGACAATATTGTCCAGACGATCTGAATGTTCGCGTCTGTGGAGGAATTATCTGATTAAGTTCCATGACGTGCCTGTGACACCGAAATTGACTAGGAGAGACAGCATTTTACCATGATTGACAGTATCTAAAGCTGCCAACAGATCCAATAAGATCATTGCCGCTTTGATTCCGGAAGCGAGGTGCATCCTAATTTCTTCTGTTGCCTTGATTAAGGCCATTTCTGTGCTAGAGCCTGAATGAAAACCATACTGGATGGCATCCAATAGATTGCTGGATTGAAAGAACCCCACAAGTTGATATTCATTATTTTCTCGATAATCTTGGCAGGCAAGGAAAGACAGAGGACGGCACCTATTTGGATCAGAAGGGTTTCTTTAGTAGCAGAAGCACTGATGCTTGTGTTCCAGCTGGTTGGAAAAGAGCCAGATGGGATCATTTGCTTGAAGATATCAGTCAGAGTGGGAGCAATTGTCTCGGTGACCAGATCAATGACCCTTGGTGGACAAGGGTATCCAGGGTAGCCAAATCCGCCATCTTTTAATACCAGATCTGCTGTGAAGTCACACCATGGAACTGGTCAACCAGGCTCTGCAATTTTCCAACAAAGCTTTAATTTTTCTAGACACTTTTTGACATAAACTTTAAAAATGAATGTATTGAGCTTACCATCCCATCCCATTACACACATTATACATTGGTCCAATCAGCACTAATCAGAACATTTTGTAGAAGGTTAGAGTGCACCCATCTAGGCCCAGGCCTTTGCTGTCTGTAGGTCCTTGACTAGGCAGATAATCTCTTTGTTAGTAATTGGTCTATTGAGGGCTTTCTTTGTCTAATGAAAGCTATGAGAACCTTTCCCTTTTCAGATATTGGACGATGTCTGTTTTCCTTACAGAATTTGGTGAAAAAAGAGCCTGATAGTTTTCAATGAACGCTTCTCTTAGTTTATGTTCTTTTGACCTATGTTATGTTGTGTTGTGTGATGCTCATTATTTAGACTTAAGATTGCTCTTTTCACAATTTGGAGGCCAGTAGCACTCACCCTCATTCCCCCACACATGTCTAAGCTCATTCAGCGAATATTCCTCTTTATTTAGCTCTAGGGTGTTTTCATCTGACCCCTATGATCTACCTCCAGGCTTTCTGAGATTCTGATTGTTTACGGAGTTGCTCTCCCACTTATGGAGCAGGCAATGCATTGGAGAGGAAGCATCAGGGATGCCCTCTCTACTCTCTACTTTTGCCCTATATTTAGAGGCACTGGCCCAGCACATGTGAAACATCCCAATGATGGTTCGTTGGGGGTTGTAATTAGGGCAGATTTGGATACTATTGTTGACGAAACTTTAACACAAGTAGCCGAAAAAACTAAAAGTGCATTGAGGAAGTTGGGTAATCTGCATTTAACTCTGGTGCGAAGGTGCACTCTACTGAAAATGGTGTATGTATATTCCCAAATTACTATATCTCATTAGAGCTATTCCCCTTTTTCTAATCATTGGTTCAAAACATTTGACAATTTTTTTCACATATTTATTTGGGCTTATTCGAGACCCAGAAGGTGGCTTAAATGGCTAACACCTTCTAAAGAGCACAGGCCTAGAGTTACCTAGTTTAAAATTGTATTGTTAGGCTATGGCTCTGGTGCATTTTACACAATTTTGTTGAGGGAATTTCCCAGTAAAGACCAACCGACGTACCCCTCTCCCTTTAAATTGTTAATTGGGGCAGAGGCTTGGGGATGCCTATGGCGCCATCTTGAGCTGGGTTACTACATGAGAGTCAGATTTAAGACGCTCATGACTGCCTATTAAATATGGGGCTCTATTTACCGTCTTTCAAGATTAGGCAGGTTCAATTTCTATACTCCATTTCAGGGTAACGTGAATCTCCCGGGATCTTTCAGACTCCTGTACAAATAAGTGGCTGAGGTACGGGATTAACAGAATAGTTTTTTTTTCAGAGTTAGGTATTGTGTCGGTTGATAAACTTAAGATCATGTTTAATCTTACCCATAAAGAGTTTTTTTAAATTCCTCCAGATAAGAGACTTTATACAAAAGAAAGGGAGTGGGCAAGGAAGAATAACAAAAAGCGAATTGGTGGAGAAATTACCAAATGGGGCCCCCCACGTATAGGGACTATATTTATTCTTTTAAATGGGTTGATGAAGGACAATGTGGAGAAGTGCTTAGAAAGGTGGCAAGTTAAACTGGATATTACAGATACTGTGTTTTGTCAAGCTTTCTTAACCGCTCAGACTGCACTAATGTCAGCTAAACTGCAGGTCCAGTTTCATTAAACTTGTTTCCTTTTATATTATTCACCCTATCGAATTTCCAAGTTGGGCAAAGGCAAAGAAACCCAGTGTCCATGATGTGACCTGCACAAGGCAGATATGTTTGCAACTTACAGGGCTCTTTCCATTTTATTTTACAAATGAGGGAATTTTTTCAAGATGAGTTAAGCCTGAACGTAGTTATGACTCTGGCCCTAATTTTATTGGGCATACAGGAGGGTGATAATACTAACAAGAGAAGAGAGTTTTTAAGTATATCCATGGCCATATTTAGGCTATGTGCTTCCTCTGCTTGGTTGGACCCGATCCTCCCGCATATCAAAGTGGCTGGCTCGATTGGTTATATGATTATACAACGCTAACATTTACCACTCATGGCATTACCATGCAAATTTTACTTCGCAAGTGGCTTTACCACGCATCTTTTTAGAATGCAGGATTTAACATCGCAAAACAAAAACGTTACAAAACATCTAACGTCCCTTAGGCATATATGTCATTGAATTCTACATAACGATAGTGATAGGCTAAATACAATTTTCCTAACTGCATAACAACCCAATGGATCGTTTTTTTAAATAATCAAAAACAACTAATTATCTTAGATTTATAAATTCAATAAATTTAAAGTGCGCCTAAATATATATATATATTTTTGATAATGATTATATTCTTACCGCACACCTGCACACCTTTCAGCAGCAGACCTTACTTCCATCCACCACGGAAACAAGCGCCACAACACGTCTACCAAAATTAAAAAAGGACTTATATTATGACGTACACGCCACGTCTTTGGGGAGGCTCTTTCTTTCAACGTCAGAGGCACTGAAGAGCGGTTTTTTTTGGGAAGTTACCCGATCGTTGTTTTTTTGGGGGGGGGGAGACCCCCCCACCCCCCCCAAGCCCATGCAGAACGTACAGGCAGGACGACTGGAAGGAATACCACTTGGGTGTTAAAGACGGTCGTGGAAGGCACCCGCGTTGAAAAGACGTTTGCGTGGTAAGTGTACCGTTGTAAACGTTATGCGTGGTAATGCCTTCGTAGTAAATGAAGTTTCCCCCTCGATTACTGTCCACTTATAGTTTAGAGCATTTGTCTAGCTGGGTAGATCAAAAGAATGGTTGAACTACATATGCCTTCTATAAGAATAGAATAACCGCTTCAGCTTTTGGAATTTATTTGTCTTAAACTGTGTACCTGAGACTAGCCCAGCTAGAAAGACTTAAAAAGGGATCAACTGCACAGGAATTGCACAAAAGAAACTCTATTTAAAGTTCTGCAATAAAAATAATATAAAAAAAATTCAAAAACACATCAATGTCAGAAATCTATGAAAGGGTTATGGAGACTTGAATTTTTAAAGAAACAAGTTACTGCTTTTCACTCAGTGCAATAAATCATTGTAATCTACTGCGATATTAGTTCATGGTTAGGCATGATAAGCAAAACATCTATATGGGCAATCTTGGACATGCCAACTCAATAGGCAGCCAGTCATAGGGACCAATCCGGTATAAGCGGACAGCAAGCTGTCATTTTCAGCAGTTTACAGTCCAGTTCGGGATCCTTAGGTAAAACCGCCGTTGAAGTCAATGGAGAGAACCTGATGCAAGGGATACAGGCTGAAGAAGGCTGCTGAAGAAGCTGGGGGTGATGAGCTGGTGCAGTGGATCTTCATGTTGTCTATGTCTTGAAACAAGAAGGGGGGGCGACTATAGCATCAGGGGTCGATCTCCCATAGTGTCTAGGTTAATTCCAATCAGGACCTATTGCCACTGGTCTACTGTTCTCTAGGTAAAAGTAAAACCAATGGTTTCCTTTAACTGAAGATGACTTTGTTACTGGCTGACTTGAGTACACTCAGATGAATCTCCCAGGTCCATCTCATTCGGATGCAACTTCTGAGGGTCAGGGCTTGGTCTCCCAGGCTGCACTTATGCAGCCAACAGAGTAATGCTTCTCGGCACTGGGCTCTCAAGCCTCTCAGCTTTTGTTGACCAACTGCTGTAATAGGGAGTCAGTCAAGTGACTCCTGGAGTTTCCTCTGGGATTTGTGGCAACTATTCCATTAGGGAAGTACCACAAGTGCTGCTCTTTCTTTGCTAGTCTTTAGGTTCAAAGCGATACAAAAGGGGATGATGGACAGAGCGTTTGAGCAAATCAAACACTCACCCCCAGTCAACCGATCTGGGTTTAATCCATCACCATTCTTCAGCTCACTCAGCCACCCCAGTTCAGACATGGCCATATGCAAATCAATATGACCCTGTGCCTCATGGGAACAATCCTGCCCGAACTGCCAAGCCATGTCTTCCCTGGACCGGAAGCAAGCATCCTGGGACCGGTTTCAGATTCATAATCCTCATCAGCCAGGCTATCTTGAATCCAGTGGCCAAGTGAGCAAGGGACTCACGTCTGAGCATACCCTGCCAACTCAGGGCGAACAAAGCGATACAAAAGGGGATGATGTACGGAGAATTTGAGCAAATCAAACACTCACCCCCAGTCAACCGATCTGGGTTTAATCCATCACCATTCTTCAGCTCACTCGGCCACCCCACATCAGACATGGCCATATGCATAGTCTTTAGGTTCCGCAGGTGCAGTGCAGTTTTGTTGCAGCCTGTCTGTGCTTAATGCAGGGAATGGCAAGGCAGCCCTTCTTCGGTCCTCTCTAAAATTCAGATGCGATCTGAGGTCTGGCTGCCAGGATCCACTTTGATACCCACTACAAGCTTGGAAGGCGGCGGCGACTAACTAGCCAATGGGCTATCATATTCCATTCCACCTGAGAAGTGAGGCATCCCTGGGCGCACTATTCTGGCCACTCCCAACATAGACAGACCCTTCTCTTGGTGTATGTAGCTGGGGATGGTCATGAAAAAAGAGTAATTTTCTTACAGAAAACTGCAGCAGAAAGTGAATAATGATACCCAAAATATATGATATACTTTTTAGGAAAGTATACCTATTAAGACTGCTACAGAGCTCAAATGGGAGTAGGAGCTGGGCATAAATCTATCTGAGGACCCATGGGCAACCCTGTGATATGCTAAATACAAAGGGGTTTGATATATTCAATGAATGGAGGCTGCATGCAAGACACTTTATCACTGGCACTGGACACGAAGATGTTTGTATATCATCAAATAATCTCACTCAACACAGTGCTGGAAACGTTGTATCCTGGGGAAGAGGGCACATTGTCTGGCTCTGCCTGAAACTCAGTCACTTCTGGGAGTTGTCCTAGACAGAACAAATACAATGATACATGTACCAATAGCAGGGGAACCACTTGCCATACTCTGAGGTTGGATGTCTGGAACAAGATTGGAAAATTTAGGAACGTGACAAATTTAGAAATATATTCTTGCTTGCAGTGAAACAAAAAGTTCTAGCTAAGTGGGGAGAATCTCAGATACCTAGTATCTATAAATGGTTATGGGAAGACCTGTTATGCGCGGAGATGAAGAAATTCACTTACATGGTACAAGATGAAGAAAATAACTTTGAGAAAACCTGGGCCTAGCTCAGCAATGCCTTGCTTAAGACTTCATAACCTTGGCATGCCCCAGGACAATGAGAGCATTGTAAGTGATCCAGCTCTAATGTGAAAGTTTACCCAGGAATATCTAAACTATAGTACGAAGGTTCTATTTATTTTACTTGCAATTACAGAAGGGGGATAGGTGAGAAGAAAAGGAGGTCGGTAGGATCAGAATGGGATTATGTTTTGTTTTATTCCTCAATCTGAAATTACAAGTTTTGATGATTTTAGTGTCATCTGTTCATTACATTTTCTCTAGGTTTCTAAATAGTTTTGGGGAGTTTATTGTGTTGATTTCTGAGTTTTATAATTGTTGACCCTGCTTGAATGTATTTATTTTTTCTCAGGTGAACTGGCTGCTGCTTCCGTCACAGCTAATTGGAGTTGAGCATCTGTTATCCAGGGAGTTTGTTTTAACCTAACAAAAGTGGATTTATTAGGTTGCTACAGGTGGGGTACCAATCCCAAATTAATAAGCAAATTCCTGGCAATTTCCTGTGTAAACAAACTGTGAAGGGCAGCAATTTAAATAAACATATTTCAATAGATATGAACAGGTATCTGTTGTACCTTTATAATTGACTCCTCCGTTATCTGAACACCACATCTTGCTTTAGAGGGCTTCCTCCGCTGGGTTTTGCGCTTTGTAACAACTGTCTCTCTGAAATCCTGTAGAATAGAAATAGATCAGAACATTTGTTCACAAGTATGACACCTAACACTTCTTTATAATGTAGCATATTGCTACATTTCAGTCAGACTTTGGTAATCTAAATCTTAAATGAACATTTTACCACTGATTTTGACCTATCTTTAAATGTCTATTCACAATGGCTTCACAGACCCAGAAAATATGATTTCTAATTTGAAATTATTTCTTTTTGCATGTGTATCAAATGTTATTGAGCACCATTAATTGTAATAAGGTAGCTAGTTTTGGGCGTTCATCCATGCATTATTAAGCTGTAGCTCCCTAAATGTTTATACATGTGACTTGAGAATTTATAAAAACAGGTTATTGTTTTACAGATTTTACATTTTTTGAGCATATGTAGGGCCCTTCCAAGAAAACAGCTTATACTGAAGAAGAGTGTCTATCAAAATTTGTCACTACTCTGAAATATATATTTACCTTTTTAAATGTCGGAATGGGTGAATACGATGCCAACATGTGCAGCATGACAATGGCAATATCAGTAACTGCAATGTGAACGTATGCCATAGTCTGTGCCTGCATAACTACGTCAATGCCCATCAATGCAATGTCATGGTACACCGTAACTTGCGCCCGTACAGTAGTGCCGACATCAGCAATAATGATACCAATTTATGACACAATCCATGCTCGTATGATAAGAATGTTGCCAGTAACAACAATGTCAAGGTACATTCAGACCAAAGCAAAACCAGAAAGAACTATGTCAATGTACCAGATAACAACTATATACACAATGGTAATAATGGCAATACAAATAATACAGTGGCTGCCTTATTATTCTTAGGAGTTCCAATGAACTCACGTCATTGCTGTCGGATTCCATCAAGGTGACCTTCCCATCAACCCCGAGTCAGAGATGCATGGTTAGGCAGGTCCTGAGACCCACGTCCATGTCTATCAAGTAACAGGTCAGAAGTGGGGTACCCCATAAACTAAAGGCAAAATTGCACCCAGGGAAAACCCGGATTGTTTCCACATATAGATAGTTGCACCAAAAACAAGTGTGAGGTAATTTGCCAAACAAAGGCTCGTATTCCCCAAATATCCCACAAAGCTAGAAACCACATTTAGATAGATAGACTCAACCAATTAGGACACTGCATGCACACCACATGTAGTGATCACACACTCCTCATGCCGGACATCTGGACACATACACACACGGAGCCACATTAGCTCTCTCCATGGTTGAGAGCCCTCAGTATCCTTATCAGGTGCAGATGTTTGATTGATTTACAACTAAGATGCTCTTTAGGAATGTAGGGATCATTTTATTCCACCTCATGAACTATATAAATTAATGGCCACAACTTTGTGCATCAAGAGATTTTGAGCAGACACACTCTGTTTAGGTTTTCTAGCTGCAGCATTCAATTAAACCAACATGTTCCTTTTTTGCCAAACTCCTCTTTTCTTTTCATTTATTTAAAGTATACTCATATCTGAGCAACTTTTAGTAGGTTAAGGAGAAGAAATGAACCTTGTCTTTCTAAAAGTAAAATACAATTTTATGGCAAGACCCGGAGGCTTAAATTATGCATTATCCTTTATTGCCACTCCTCCAGCAGCTCCTTTAAATAATTTAGAAATTAAGAATTTCAACAGAATAAAAATACCCACAACCCACATCCTTCTTTTTTGCTGCTGCTCCTGCAGTCAAGACTTCTGTGGTGAGCGAAAGATATTTGGTTTGGCTGATGTGTATGTTGTTTGATTATGGATAATACAATTTAAGAATGATTAACTCAGGGGTATTTTTTCAGAAGGAGTATTTGTTGTGTGCTCATGTATCAGACATCTGTTTTCCTGTTTATTATTAGACCTTTTGGGATTAGAGGCTTTGGGAAACATAATAGATGGTGTGTAAAGGTTTTAATGTTTTAAATAGTATTTTCAGTAGAGTTTTACCATATTTGCATCTATCTCCCCGGGCCCCGTTTGACGTGGCAGTAGAGAGTTTGCGGCTGGATTAAGTGTGTGCTGGGTGCTTGAGCCGGCAGCACAGAGATCTCCGAACATTGTGGGCCATGCACTGGCTTCAGCATACACTGGGCCAGCCACGTGTAGCTCAATTGGGAGTTCAGATTCATTTCAGCACAGCGGCCTCTTGAGCTGGCCACGTTGGAAGATTAAATGTAGCCTGTTCTTGGTGCTGCCCATGCAGGAGTTTTCACAGACAGCTTTTTCTTTGTGAAACAGGCTGGCTAGGAGTGCTGGGTACTGATGAGAGTGCCACGCACCATTCTGGGGGCATGTATTAATTTTCAAAAGTGAAACTTTGGGGTATAGAATGAAAGAAGAAATCATTGGATATTGGCTGTGTACTGTCATTAGGCACCCATCTTTGAGGATTGTGGAAGTTTGAAGACTTCATTCTTTCCTTAATGACAGTTATCAATAACAGTTACAGCTGCTGAAATGACTCTTCAAATTGTCAGTCAGCTGATGTTCTGCCAGTTGGTGTTTTAATGTAGTTTCCTTAGTTTTACGATGAAAGATTCTTGGCTTTGACTGGGTTGATGTCTTAGCTTGTAGAGGGTCATATCAGATTGTGCCTGATATTGACAGAAAGTTTCATTGCTGACATATAGGAATATTTAAATTTTATTTCTGCTGTCTTCTGGGAGTTTGAATTTAGGTCTTCAGCTCTGTAGGGGAGTTTGATTATATTGTAAAATGAGTGAAGATAGGTCTCAGGTGGTTGATGAGGCTATGTTGGAGGAGAGGTTGAAGAAGGCTTCAGAATGTCTACTGAATTGAGCATAAGAATGAAAAAGAACCTAGAAACTATGATGGCATGTAATGAGGCTGGCTCGGAAGAAGAACAACTTTGGTCATGAAGGTGAGACTTCACATTCTCATGAACAGGGAAAGATGACTAGAAATTGAAAGCACCTTTCTGTGGAGTTTACACACATGGTAGGCAGTACAATGGCCCAGAGAGAGTAGTTAAAAATATATATATATATATATATATTTTAAATATATTTTTATTTTAAACCTTAAAATAAAAAGCACACATTTTCAAAAAGGAAAGAAAATAATACAAGTTTTTTCCCCTCTTGCATTTGTTCATATCACAGTAGTAAAAGCAAATCCTAAATCAAAAACACAATAAGCTCAAGAGAGAGAAGCAAAATCATCCACATATCGTATTACAATATAATGAAAGCAAATTCGTAAATCAACAACAAAACCTATCAGCCTATTCCTGTTCTCCACTTCTCCAAAGGTCCCCAAATTTTGATGCCTCGAGCTCTCCCCATCCTACCTTTCCTTGCATATATATGTTTCTCCAAATTGTGTATGGCAATAAGATTTGATAACCATATTTGCATGGATCGGGGGCTCTTATCTAGCCATACTCTAGCTAACGTTAATCTAAAAACAGCAGCTACCATGAACAAAAACATTACGTCGCCCGGATCCATTTGGGCGTTTCCCGCGTCGACTCCCAACATAATAAGACTTACTGTAAGAGTTATTTTTACCCTTAGTGAATTGACTAAAAAATGCTCTGTATCCTTAATTAATGTATATAACTGGGGACATGTCGCAAACATGTGAACAATGTCCGCCTCAGTGGAATTACATCTGGGACAAGTAATACCCTCGGACCCCCCCCCCATTTTGCAATCCTGGCTGGAGTGTGGTACAGCGAAAATAAGGTTTTGTAATGCTGGGATTGCAGGGGGGCAGAGCAGAGCATGGACCGACCTAGTTCCAGGGATTCGTCAAACGATTCAGGAGTAGCCTCTATTCTCTCCCCCCATTTCTCCCTATGCTTATCCAGGTCATCTGGTCTATTTTTTGCCAAAGCAGCATATATTGACCTAATGGAGTATTCCTCCCCCGTAGTTATCCCTTCCATCAATTCATTAGGTTGAAACCCCATCGGCCCCCCTTGTTTATTTCTTAAAAAACTCCTAATCTGAAGATATTTAAAAAAGTCCCTTCTGTTTATTTTATATACATTTACCAAATCCTCAAATTGTACAATCACCTCTGAATTTATTAAATCCCCGATTTGATGTATCCCTTTGTCTTCCCAATCCGCCATTACAGAATCAGCAAAAATTTCTTCTGGGAAGGATTTATTTCTATAGACTTTGGTGTATCTATTGAATCTTCCCATGCCTGCCTTTTTCAGGAAGGAGCTCCAAATTTTAAGTGCCGCCCTGAGAGTCTTGTATGTCTGTCTTCTAAGATGGCCTAGATCCGTAAAGTACAAGAAGCAATTTTCTGCATTTTGCCCTAATACCACTGTGTAAGCTTCGATTGACATATTGATAGTCTTTGATAACCCCCGCCTCCTCCTATTAATCCCTGCATATACTGAAGAGCAGCAGCCAAATAATACAATCTAAAATCTGGTGCACCCCAACCCCCTCTATCCCTTGGCAAAGTGATGAATTTATAAGCCCTACGCGTTTTTCCTTGGGCCCAAATAAATCTGTTAGCTACACTCTCCAATATATTGAACCATTTATTCTCAAAAGTTAAGGGTATTGACCTAAATAAATACAAAAATTTGGGCAAGACCATAATTTTCAACACATTTGTGCATCCAACCAAAGAAAGGTGCAAGTTATTTATCCTTTCCAGGTCACTTTTTACCTTTGCTATCAATGGCTCCATATTGCGCTCTACTATCTCCTCTATGTTTGCAGAGATATCGATCCCTAAATATATAGCACTGTTGACCACCCTGTTATCCAGACTAGTTGCAAACCTATTCATTAATATCTGGGTTTTTGTTTTGTTCAGGCTGTATCCTGAAACCAGCCCGAAGCCATGCGCCTCTGCTTCTACTCCCACCATAGCTATATCCGGATTCGGAGTCAGTATAGCCACGTCGTCAGCGTAGGCGAGAGTTTTCACAGTGCAGCCGTTTAATGACATGGAGCAAATTTCAGGATTTCCCTCTAGTTTGCGGAGTAGCGGCTCTATGTACAGGGCAAAGAGCAATGGGGATGACGGACAGCCCTGGCGCGTCCCTCTTTGTATGTGCACTAGATCTGAGTGTCCTCCATTTACTCTAATTTTTGCCACCGGATCTCTATATAAAGCCTGTATGGCCTGTATGTATCCTGGCCCGATACCACCCCACTTCATAACTTCCCATAGATATTCCCAGGCGACCCTATCAAAAGCCTTCTCGGCATCTAAGAAGAGTGCTGAAATAGGGTCGCCTGTGACCTCTGCCGCATCGATCATAGTAATCACTGTCCTAATATGCTGTGTAGTACCCTTCCCGGGTATAAAGCCATGCTGTGATGGGCTCACCAAATGTTCAATGCAGCCTGCTAGTCTCTTTGCCAACATCTTCGAGTATACCTTAACATCTGAATTCATCAGGGTGATTGGCCTGTAGGATCCAGGGAGATTTAAGGGCTTCGCTTTTTTAGCAATGACAATTATATCGGCCCCTCCCCATGAGTCCGGGGCCTGCCCCCCTTGTTGTACATATAGCATAACCTCAAACACATAAATCAACATGTAATCACGAAATATTTTATAAAACTCGACCGGAATTTGATCAGGCCCAGATGCCTTTCCTGATGGTAAACTGCTTAATGCATCAATGAATTCCTCCAGGCCTAGGGTAGCTTCTAACATTTCTCCTTCTTCCTTAGAGATAGATGGCGGGACTATATCTTCAAGGTAATTGCAAATTTCCACTATTCCCCCTGTATCTTCCCGTGTATACAGTTTCTCGTAGAATATTCTAAAAACATCTCTTATCCTATCCGGATCTGTAACCGTAACCCCCAGTGGATCCAGTATCTCTTTTATCTCTGCGGCTGCCCTCTGCTGTCTAACTTTAACCGCAAGGATATGACCCACTTTCTCGCTACATTCATAAGCCTCCTGTTTTTTAGCCAAATATTTTTCAGCAAGCTTTCTGGAAAAGCTTTCAACAGCTTCTGCCTTTAATGCTACTAAATTTAGTAATACGTGTTCCAAGCTGGATTTGGATTCTACTGCAGCAGTTAATTTTACTTCCTCAATGTTCAGTTTTTGCCGGATAGCTTCAATCTTTAACCTCTCTTTCTTGCGTCTTGTCAATACATAGCACAGTGTTTCTCCTCTAACCCCCGCTTTAAAACAATCCCAAGTTTGTCTTATGGAGGCAGTGCCATGATTGATCTCCCAAAAGAACCTAATCCACTCCTCCATATGCTTCCTATAATCGGCATCTTGAAGAAGACTCCTCTCAAAGGTCCATGTTGACCTCTTACTCTGTATTTGCGGAATCTTCACTGTTAATACTAATGGACTATGATCGGAAATAATCCTTGGGTGCTTTTCAATCTGTGTCTCCGAAGCTAGAGACCTTGAGACTAAAAAGTAGTCAAGTCTTACCAACACCTGATGTGGTGCCAAAAAAAAAAGTACTACTATCTAACAGTGGATGTTGCATCACCCAGGGATCTACCAAAAGATTATTGTTGACCATGTTAGCAATAGCCCTATACACCTTCCTCTTTCTACCACTGTACACCGCTCCTGTATTCATAAATGTACTTGTAGGGTCATGTAGGTTAAAATCGCCACAGCATACTACTGGTTCAGGCCACTGTGCTAATTCTGCATCTATAAATTGCCATATCTCCGGATCATCCTCCGTCGATCCGTATATGGTTACTAAAGTTAACTTGAGACCTTTAAAACATAGTTCCGCCATGGCCCATCTCCCCCATTGATCTTCTTTCTTTCTTTTAACTATCACATCTCTTCTTCTCCCCAGAATTGCAACTCCTCTTGTCCTAGATCCTTGCCTGCTAGCAGCAAGTACATCAAACCCCATTTGATTCAATAAGTATATCTGCTTTTCCTCTATATGCGTTTCCTGTAAGCATACTAAGTCCACTTGTAACGTTCTAATATAAGCTGCTACATTTGCCCTTTTCCTTGGATCATTCAAACCGCATACATTTATAGAGGCTAACTTACATGACATTGTGCATTATATAAAAAAAACATTTCTTTGTATCCCAATCATTTCTTTAGCCCTCTTTTCCCTCTTTCCAATGTTTCTCCTCCCTTCTCTGCTCAACAATATAGACGACAAACTATATATGCAATCAATGTGTGCTAAAAAAAAACATAATGAAACAATACACTTTTTGGTCTCCCACCCCCTCCCCTCCCCCTTCCCTTCCCTTCCCTCCCTACCCCCCTCCCTACAGGCAAATAGGTCAACAATGACCTATGTGTGGTCGCTTCCTGGTTGTGTTAGTCGCACCCCTCTCCCACCTTCTTAAGTGTCCCCCCTTACTAACGGATAAATCTCTCCTAAAAAAAAAAAAAAAAAAAAAAAAAAACATAATCTTCATTTGAAAATCTTCAGCCATCTTAACGGAACACAACCTCTTATTTCTTCTCCTTTCCCAGCTCTTGAATAAACTCCTGCGCTTTCACTTCCGACATAAACATCCTGACTCTACCCTTGGTGATCACTTTCAGTCTAGCTGGAAATAGCAAGTATGCCTCTGATCCTACGGCCTGAAACTGCGGGATCATTTTCCTGAGCCTCCACCTCCTCTCAACTGTCACGTGACAAAAATCCGGTCTCGAAAAAAAGGTAACACCCTCCACTGTTCTTTTACTGTCGGGTCTGGCTTTCTGGATAATTTCTTCTCTGAGGAGAAAGTTTCCAACATACACTAATATTGCTCTGGGGAATGGCTCCTTAGAGCCTCCTTCGGCTCCATATGTCTTACGCTGGACAAAAGGGAACCTATGCGCCCTCTGAATCTCTGCCTCCCACTGCCACTGGGACTCAGGAAAAGCACCCTTTAGTAGTTTGACCACGAACCCCCTAGGGTCCTGCCCTTCAAGCCCTTCTGCCACCCCCAAAATGCGAACATTATTGCGTCTTTGACGATTTTCGAAATCCTCCATCTTCCAAAGAAAATCGTCTGCCTTCTTTTCCTGTTGTGACTTAAATTCGCTAAAGCTGCGGACGTCATCCTCCATCTTGCCTGTTCTTTCCTCCACCTCAGCAACTCTCCCAGCCAGACCTTCATATAGTTTGTTTGTCTTACGGAGCGTCGTTTGAATCCTCTTGAAGTCTTGTCTTGTTTTACGACTTGTAGATCTCGCTTCAGTTTGTATTTGTTTCAACATGTTGAATACCATTCCTAGTGCACCATCTTGCCTTAGGCCTGTTTCCTGCTCTTCCTGATATGTCTGCGATGTTGCCGAATAGTCCCAGTCCAGTTTCCTCTCGGCGCCTCTTGTGGGTGATCTTTCGTGCCTGGAGCGCCTTATCTGTTTCCTTTTTTGTGTTGAGTCTTTGCCTATATCAGTTCCTGAGGGGGTAGAGTCCGACCATGAATCTTCTTCATCTTCATCCTCCTCCTTCTCTGCCTCCTCTTCCTCCTCTTCATCTGTTGTCGCCCTCTCCTGCTGTACAAAATCGGAATCCTCATTTACTGAGAAGAAATGCTCCCCCTCCAGTGAGCATACATCTTCCTTCTCCCTGAGATGTCCGGTTTCTGGATTTTCTGCCACCAAACTTACTGAACTTCCCCATGTGGGGTTGGGGGAGTTAGCCAGTAATTCTGCTTCCACCTGCATGATTGCTTGTAACATATCCGAATTTTCATGCCCCCTTGGCGCCCCCTTACCACTTTCCTTGTCAACGGCAATCCCTTCTTCGACCCCCATCCTCTGCAGAATCTCCTTCTCTCCGTTCTTTTCAGCACCTTTCAGAGCCCTCTGTCCCGCATTCTCCTCTGCCTTCTCCCCCTCGCTCCTGTCAGCGTTCAGTTCGCCCTGCTCGAGGTTCACAGAGAACTGTTGCTTAGCAACAGCCGACTCGGCGTCTGTCACGTCTCCAGTTCCCATTGTTGCTGCTGCCGCAGCGTCCTCGAGGACGCTCTGCCGACCGACTCCAGGATTTGATTCTGCATTACCGAGGGCACCAGCTGCCAAGCCCGCCGACTCTGCACTGGCTGGGCGGATAAATGATTCTGGTACGGTGGGCTGCCTAAGGGGGGTTCCTTTATTTTTTGATTTCAACAACGCTGACTTTTCAAATACTTTAGTGCGTCCTTTGACTGTATCGCTCTCCTCACCACCGAGTGGTTTTCCTTTTTGGTCCAGTTTCTTTTTTGTAAGAGGCACCAGCGCTTTCTTAATAGCGCCCGGGTTCTTAATCGGCATTTGTGTTTTCACTGTGGTGGGTGTCTCCGCTCCGCTAGGGTTTGATTTGTTGGTTTCATTCCCGTCTCCGGATTTCATCTTGTCAGCCTTGTTAGCCTTCGCAGACCTTAGTGGCATTTTTGTGCGCAGCGAGCCGCTTATCTCCTTAATTCCAACTGCCGATATGCTCATCGCTTGCCTCAGCAGACTACCTGTGAGCGCTCTCAATGTCTTTGTAAGTCTGCTGAATTCCGCCACCACTCTGCTTCTAAACTGACTAGTATTCGGCTGTACAACACACTTCCCAGTTCCGAGTCCGCCTTTCATGCAGGCAAAGTCAACAGCCATCCGGACGATCAAGCACTATCATTATAGCGCCCAGCTACTTCATTATTGTTGCGTCTAGATGGGAGAGAGGTTTCTGGTGCGACTGCTCACCACAACCCACCCGCAGCCATCTTGCCTCCTGCCAGTTAAAAATATTTTTTAAAAGGTTATAGGCACACTGTGGTGCGATGTGATGAGTCTTTGGGAAGTGGCAAAGTTGAGATAAGTTGCTCATCCCAGTTTGGGACTAATGAGTTAGGAAGTGAAGATGTTTTGAAGGTTATGGAGCCAAGGGAGAGGGTGAAGTGTACAGATACTGGAGTATTGACAGATCCCTTGGGGTATTCAATGTTTGATACCGTTTTTGTTTAGACACCCTCTTTAAACCAGAGTGGGCCCCTTTAGAGCATTTTGCTGTTTACATGCATTCCTGGCTCAGAAAGCAAATTCCTAAGGTGGACAGGGTCAGACTGAGTTCTGAGTGTTCAAGACCTTCATTAGAGGACACGGTTGTGGTGACCCCTGAGTTAGAACCTACAATTTGGGTATTTATTGAAAAAGGAGGGAGTAATCCCGTAAATGGTTAGACGTAGAGTTGTGTTTGTGCCAGGGTCACCTTTTTGGATCAAAAAGGGCCATTGAGAAAAATATTCAAAATGGTGGAGGAGGCCCATGTGAACAAGGGAAGTTTGACATATTGATGAGCTTTATAAATTGGTCTGTTGGGCAATGCAAATACAGCTCTTTCGCTGGAGCACAGAAAGAATATACTGCTTAAGATAGACCCTAATTTGGTTGATTTGGCAAATAATGAGGCAGTGCCTTCAGCTAGTTGTCTTCTTTTTTGAGGATGATTTCATAAAAGTATGTCTAAGTTAGTGGGGGGCACATTCATCTATCCAAAAGTCCCAGAAAGATATAAAGAGGGTCTTCAATTACTGTGTTTTTGGGAGGAGGGGGCGAACAAGGGGTCATTGTGAAGGCCAGGGATAGGGATTTACATAGACTTAATTTTCCTGAGGATATCGCTCCTCTAAAGGTCAAAGTGCATAGAAATCTTCCAGCTTTTACCCACAACGGCAAGGACCATGGGGATGTGGAGGTCAGAGCGATCAGCGATTCTGAGGAACAGGTCAGGTTAGAGCTTACTGCCGATCTCTGTAAAGTTGGGCGTCAGGCTTGCCCAATTTTATTGCAATTGAGTTTCAGTGACAGGGGATTCTTGGGTTTTAGAGACAGTGCAGGGTTATCGCATATATTTCATAGAGTCACCGGTTCAAAGTTGGGTTCCTTCTGGAGTTCAGTTCAGTGCGGAACAAGCAAAATTAAAGCACTAGGAGGTCCTGGAGCTAAGAGAGAAAGGTGCAATTGTAGATGTTTTCCAAGAAAAGGGAGGTTTGGTGAGCAATATTTGCCTAGTAGAAAAAAGGAAAAAGGCATGAGGCAGATACTACATTTGAGAAGTTTGAACAATTTCAAAATGGAAGAAATGCACATGTTGAGGGATATTTTACAAACAGGAGATTGGTTGATTCGGTTGGATTTAATGGACACTTATCTGACTGTTGCAATTTGAGAACCCATTCAGAAATATCTCATGATCGGATGGGGTGGAAAGACAAGGACGTTTGTTTGCCTTCCATTTGTTCTTTCTTCAACCCCATGGTGTTTTATGAACATTTTGGGAAAGAGGTGTCCGGTTGACCATATATTTAGATTATATCCTGATCATGAATCAGAGCAAAGAAAATGTGTTGAATTATATGAAGATGGCAGTCAATTTACTGGAAACTTTAAGTTTTGCTGTCAAAAGGAAAAAGTTGTGTTTAGTTCCAAAACAAGAAACTCATTTTTTAGGATTCCTGGTGAGTACTGAGTACTGTAGATGAGGTTTAAAAACTCTCAAAGGAGAAGTTCAAGAGAATCATAAAAGGAATACGGGGTTCTTACAGCAGGCTCATATTTCTCTGAGGAAGCTAGCTCATGTGGTTGGTCTTTTGTCTTCAATAAGCATGGGCGAATTTTGCGAATCTCGCGTTCGCGAATTTTGTGGATTTGCGAACTCGCAATCCGCAAAATCCGCGAATTCTCGCGATTTTTTTTTTTTGTGTTTGCGCGGGTTTCTGCCAGTTCGCGAGGGTTTTGTACAATGTCGCAAATTGCGAACTTACCTGTCGGGTCGCAAGTTTCGCGAACTTGTTGTTTCTACGTGTCCAGCCTGTTTGGGACACTCTTCTTCATCACTGCCACTCTCTGTCACCACTGCCACTCTCTGACTACTCATGCCACCCTCTGGCCCACCCATGCCACCCTCTGTTTCATCACAGCACCCTCTGGTTGTCCAGTCAGTGTACATTATTGTGGCAACGCAAGCACACCTTCCCTGCCTCAAGTGACCTGAATTAATTTGGGGCTGATTAATGTGTCACAGAATATTTTTTTAGCTGGCACCTGCTTCCTTAGTGCTTCCTGATTAGTGATCTTTTGCACTTGCTAAGTGCTTTCATTGTTGCAAAATTAGTTACAACACCTGCCCTGCCCCAACTGACAATAATGAATTAGGGGCTGATTAATGGATTTGAACTGCCAGCCTGGCTCCTGCTTGTCTCCCTTAGCTGTAATTCAGGACCTTTGTGGCATATGTGTAACTATTCTGAGGTTCAGAGCAGGGTCACATAATAGTTGCAACTGGCAACTGAACTCTGGAGGGGCCCCTCAGGAAGCACTACAGGAAATGGCTACTAATGATGAGCCTGAACTTTTGAACCTGGTAAGTAGTTTCAGTTTTGCTAAGATCGTATTTCTGCAATTTTGCACTTATTCGCGGGGCGCGAAGTTGTACTGGGAAGCCGTGAACTCACGCGAACAGTGCGAGCAGTGCGAGCAAAATCCGCTGCTCGCGGATTTGCGGATTTTGCGGGTGATTCGCGAATCTCGCGGATTGCGAATTTACCGAAAATCCGCAAAATCCGCGAGCGAAACGGATTTTCCGCCCATGCTTAGTCTTCAACGATTTAGGCTATTTTTCCTGGATTGTTGAACTATTGGACTTTAGACAGAGAAAGCAATGCATCTGAGAGAGAAGTAGTTTAAGATATTTGGAAGAGGTTGCTCTTACAGATGAGGTGAGAAAGTAGATCAGATGGTGGTTGATGAATATGGAAGCTTGGAATAGGAGAGCGATCTTCGGAGTAAGTCCGGAGTTGATAATAGAGTTAGATGAGAGTTTAGAAGGTTGGGATGCATGGTGTGCCAGCAAGATGTTGTTGGACAGAGGAAGAGAAGAAGATGCACATAATTTGCCTGGAGTTGCTAGCAGGATCTTTTGCAATAAAGTGTTTTAAACAGAACGAGGTGAAGTGTTCGGTATTTCTACAGATGAACAATGTGTTAGCAATTCAGTATGTAAATAAACTAGGGGGTAGGAATCAAAGGATTTGGCAGATCTAGAGAAGGTGTAGGTATTATTGTCTGGAGGGAAAAGTTTGTGTGCAAGCAGAATGTATTTCTGAATAGGACAGTATTCTTACAAGTGGAAGGAATATGGGGTCCATTTGGGGTGGATCTCTTTGCCATCAGGCTGAATGCTCAGGTAAGCAAGTTTTTCAGCTTGACCCTGTTGGAGAGTAGGATCTGCTTCTTATAGTTACCCCCACTTTTTTGCTGATGTTTCCCTGTTTTCAACATATTCTCGCTGGGATCCTGCTATTTAGGACCCCAGCCTAGCTGCTTTCTCCTTTAACACCATCGATGCTAGTGTTATTTTCCTAGTGTGCTGAGTTATGTTGATTCCCATTGTTCATGACGAGCTCAGCTCATCATGAGTGTATGGAGGTGTACACCATGACGAGCTGAGCTCGTCATGAGCATCGAAGGAGTTAAACTGATTGCATGTACTTTAGGTACACTCCAGATTGGTTTCTTGGGTACCCGTATAAGTCCCTAGTATATAGTATACTATATACCCAGGGCATAGGTACATCAGGGGGCTCCCGGGGGCTGCAGCATGTATTGTGCCACCACCGAGAGGCCACTCAAATTGACACCACAGGTCTGCTACTGCAACCTGTGTAAGGTGGTGCATGCACCCCTTACTTAGATATAGGTTCACTATATCTACCTTATCAATGCACAAATATACCTATCAGTTACCCCTATGGCAGGCCTTACCAATCCTGAAGGCAGGGTGCTGGGTTATATGTGAGAGGGTGTCCAGGCATGAGCAGGGTCCCTCTGCAGCGTTTGGAATCTATTCTCTGGGGTTGTTCTGTGATGCAGCCAGATCATATACTCTTAAGAGCATTATAACCTCTTGGTAAATGCTAACTTTAAAATGGCTCCACAGAAACCTGTCGTCTTTGGTATCAACCACCTTGGAATCATACCTCCCCGCCAGTATTTGGCGGGGGAGGTATGATTCCACCCTCCTAGAGGGAGAAATATGACAACACCGGTACACCCGGTACCAGCTTAACAGAGCCCTGGCATCACAAGATGGATGCTGCCAGCCACAGACACACATCTGCCCTCCTGCTGCTGGACAAAACTCCGGCAGGGGAAGCTGGACAATAGATTTCCTGTCACAGGGAGGTGTAACCACCTCCCAGACAGGCTTTAGTGTATTGGGGCTGGGTGGGTGCACTCCAAGAGTGCTTTGATGTCTGCACTGGGGACACATGTGGTGTCCCTGTGCATAGTCCAGCTCAAACCGGTTGCAGGGGATATCAGCCCTTGCTCTGGTGCGAAACTGGACAAGAACCATGGGTGTAGCCATCCCTTTGACCTGGCCCTCCCATAGGTGGGTCCCCAGAGTGTGTCCCACCCCTTCATTGGGTATAAAGTAGGAACTCCTGGCTACATGACTTGTGATTTACCTGCTACAGAAACCAACAGGCACATGCATCAATGTTGGCTTTTGCGATTTCTTAATTGCGATTTTTAATGAATCGCAATTAAGAAATCACAAAAGCCTTTGCATGAAGAAATCGTTGAAAAATGTGCGATTTCTTAAAATTCCTTAATTGCGACTCGCAAATTGTGAATCGAAATTCAGGAATACCTCCCCATTCATTCCTATGGGCCTAGAGGCCCATAGGAATGAATGGGAAGACATTCTCAATTTGCGATTAGCAATTAGCGAATCGCAAATTGAGAATGCGATTTCAAGGGTGCTGGGTTGTCCAAAGGACACCCTGTTGCACCCCTGAAATCAATCTGTGCACATATGTTGTGCACATACATGCCCTTAGGGCATGTGTGTGCACAACATGAAACTTTGAAAAATGCACAAAAGTGAATTTTTCAAAGTTTTCGCAAATTACCATGAGGTCAAACCTCATGGTAATTTGCTCCCCCTAATTGCGAAATCGCAATTTTTAAAAGTTTCATGCATTACATTTAAGGAATCGCAAAAGGCGATTCCTTAAATGCAATCGCAATTTGAGAATTTGCATATATTTGCGAATTCTCAAATTGCGAGGGCCTTGACCCTTCATGCATTCCAAAAGCAGATTTTGCGTTTGCAAACGGCCGATTTTTGCGATTCGCACAGTTTGCGATCGCAAAATCCTTTGATGCATGTGCCTGTAAGTACTTCAACAATCTACACCGCGCTAGATAACTGAAGAATCTCCCTTGGAGTAAAGGAGTTACTCCCCTACTAAGCAGGCACCAAAGATGCACCTGACCTTTTTGCAACTCCGAAGCTCCTGAGGACTCCGAAGACTTTTGTAACACAGGAGGTGGGTTTCCAAGCGTCCCCGAGGTCAACTAATGTGCTCAGCAATCCTGAGACCCATATCCCTCGTGGGGACCGTGCAACCCAAACCCCTGGGTACCGTGTCCATTTGCAGAAGCATCTGCTTTCCGGTAACCCCTGAAGCAGTGCTTTGGGCTACTCATAGTCCAGACCCCGAGCAGTGATTCCACCTAAGTTTGCCAGCCTACACTCCATGAGTGTTCTGTGGGCTGGTGTTTTGTTATTCCTCTCGAGGTCCCTTCACAATCCCTGGCCTATCGACCTGTGGGTCCCTGAGAAGGGTACTTTAACTGTCAACGGGCTTTCCTGGTTGCTCCAGACGTGGTCTGACTCTCCTTTGTTTGGGGAGTCCCCAGGACCTTGCTGGTCCTCACGGAAGCATCTTTTCTCTAACCTCTTGGGTTGCAGTTGCCAAGGCTTGTTGGTGTTCAATCCGGACACTGACCCCACCCAGCACTCGACATCCTTCGTGGGATACCTCACCTGTGGACTTTGGTTGTCATCAACATCTCCTGGTCCCCGTGGCTGCAGAGCCAAGCTTCACATCATCTCACCTGAAACACCCGACATCAGTGGGCATTCGTTCATCGTGCCCCTGGTCACTGGCAAGTGACCCAGACTCTGTCTCCTCTGCTTTCAGGTTCTTCTCAGCTTCAATCCAGGCTTGTATCACCCAGGACACTTTTTCTCTTCACGGCAGCAGCACTTTGCAGCATCTCGCCATTGAAATTGATGAAGATTCTTGACACCATTTGACACCTATGCAACCGGCTTCCCTGGGTTAGGTTACATGAGTACTCCGGTGCTCTCATGGGTGCTGGCCTTAGAACCTTCTAAGTCTGAATGGCTTTGCTCAAAGTCCTCTCCTAAGTGTCCTGATTCTTTAAAATTCCAACCGTGACTTTCCCAGAGGATTGTACGGAGCTCGCACACTGCACGCGTCTCCCATGGGTCCCCTGTGTCACTACCTTGAGTGATTCCTTGGTATCCTAGCGATTCTACATGCTCTAGGCACTGTGTCTAATCAACTCGTGCTTGTGATACCACTTTCTCAGTATATGGTTCGGTCTCCCCCCCTGGAGCCTGCTGTGTATTGTGCTATTTACTGTCGTTCTAGTACTGTAATATTGTGTGCCTTGTTCTTTAATCTCATAAAGAGGTTAGTAGAGAGTGTTTAGTAATAAATACATATATTTTATATATACCTGGTGTGGTTCTCTTTTCATTTGGTCCTTCAGAAGGTTATAGACTGGTTAAACAAGCTGCTTTACATTCCTTCAAGACTTAGCCTGAAGGCTGCTCTCCATAGCTACCACTAGGATAGCTTTCAATAAAGGTTGTCTTTAACCTAATCACCAATAAGGGTTGTTTGGACTGGTACAAGGTGCCCAATATAATTAGTGGTCAGCATATACCAGGCCAACTTCTCACAGTCCCGATCTGGAGACAGTGAGGATAAACGCCTTCAGGCAGAATTAAGAGAGTCTCAGTCCGTATGCATCTCCACTTTTCTCGATGATTGCTCGGGTGACAATGATGGTTTGCACATGTTAGGAGACAACAGTGGTGACAACTCTGCTTTGGAGGGCTCAAGAGTGGTACCCTATCCTGCTGGAATTGTCCATGAACTTTCCCATTCAGGTGCCTTGGTTTCCAGACCTCTTGCAGGGCCCAGCCAGGGAGGTGCAACATTTAGTATTAACAGATCAATTGATGTTGATGGCATTGGGAATTTAAGAAGAGTTTAGGAAGTAACAGTCCTTTCAGGGCAATATTCGGCACTTATTAAGAAATCCTGGACTCCAGGAGCAAGAAAGATGTATAGATTGGCTTGACAGAAAAGGGTTTGCATTGTGCATGGAGATTGATTGATTGATTGAAGGGCGATTTGTGTAAGCGCTACTTTGCCCAAAGGCGTCAAGGCGCAAAAGATGGAATAAAAAGCCAGGTACTGAAGTGGAATGGAAGGGAGAGGAGACCTAAGAGTAGGCTTCAGTAAAGAGCATAGTTTTAAGGCCCTTTCTGAAGAGCAGCAGGGAATCCTGGCCCCTGAGTTCCAGAGGGAGCTCATTCCAAAGTCTGGGGGCTAGTGAAGAGAAGGCCTTACCACCCCATCTCGCCTTGGCGACTCGGGGAATAGACAACAGATACTGACTGGAGGAGCGTAGTGCCCTGCCTGGGATATAGGTCGACACTAAGGTCCTGATGCCCTCAGCGCCAGCACCGTGAAGAGCCTTGTGGGTGATGGTCAGAATTTTAAATTTTATTCTGGCATACACCGGGAGCCAGTGAAGGTTTCTCCTGATCCTGGTCCCTGAGGAGCGTCTGGGGGCATTGACAACAAATCTTGCTACCGCGTTCTGGACGACCTGCAGGCGATGGAGTAGTTTAGTGCTCATGCCAAGGTAGAGAGCATTGCAGTAGTCCAGTCGCGAGGATAGGAGGGCAACTGCCACCTGTTTCCGTGCATCAGGGGAGAGGTAAAGGGTGAGTTTTCTTAGTATCCTTAAGACCCCGCAGCAGGTTGAGACTGTTCTACTTACCTGCTTATCAAAAGCAAGTGAGGTGTCAAATATGACTCCCAGATTACGGGCAGAAAGGGAGGGCTGGGGACAGGATCCAAGTGTCTGGGGCCACCAATCGTCTGACCAGATCTCCTTATTTCCCCCGAAGATCAAGATCTCCGTTTTCTCCCCATTCAATTTAAGAAAGTTCGAGGCCATCCAACCTGCCACAGCTTCCATGCAATTACGGAAGTTTAGGGCCGTGGTCTCGACAGAGTGGGACAGGGAGACCATTATCTGGGTGTCGTCGGCGTACGAGAGCACTTCCAGTCCAAAAGTTCTAACAAGCCTAGCAAGTGGGGCCACATAGATGTTGAACAATGTGGGGCTCAACGCGGAGCCCTGCGGTACCCCACATTGCAAAGGCATGGCATTGGAAAGGAAGTCACCCAGTTTGACCCTTTGCTCCCGATGGTTGAGGAAGGAAGTGAGGAGGCGGAGAGCCAGACCCTTCACCCCCGTCTCACTGAGGCGGGAGGCCAGAATGGTGGGGGACAGGGTGTCAAATGCTGCCGTAAGGTCGAGTAGGATCAGAAGAGTGGTCTGACCACTATCGACCTTGGCGCGGATATTATTGACCACCACTGTAAGGGCTGACTCTGTACTGTGCGCCTTTCGAAAGCCATGCTGAGATGGATCAAGCAGGCAGGTCTTATCTAGAAAAGCGCTAAGATGGTAGTTCAAATGAGCCTCCAACATCTTGGCTGGAGCGGGAAGAAGAGAAATGGGGCGAAAGTTCTTCAGAATCCCAGGATCCAAGGAGGCCTTTTTTAAAAGAGGCTTAACGATGGCAGTCTTCCAAGGGGCTGGGAACTCACCACTGGAGATGGCTCTATTCATAACTTCCAACAAAGGGGGAAGTAGAGTGTCCCTGCAGTTTTTTAGAATTTTAAGGGGACAGGGATCAAGAGGGGAGCCTGACTTGGTGGAGTCTAGTAATTTGTCCAGTGTCTCAGTCGAGAGAAGAGGGAAGTTGGTCAAGATATCTTTGGAGGCTGGGGGATGATCTAAGGAGGGAGAGAAAACGTGAGTAAGATTATGACTCTGGAGAGCTGTATAAATATCCGAGATTTTAGTGTGGAAAAAAGTGGCAATCTGATCACAGAGTTCTTGAGAAGGTATTATGGGGTCGGGGTGTTGGACAAGGGATAAGGTTTCTACCACCTTAAAGAGATCACCGGGGCAGGAGAGAGATGAGGTTAGCTCAGAAAAATACATTTGTTTTTCGTCTAACACCGCTGCTTTATAGCTCTTAAGGAGGTTTTTATGCTTGATCCGAAGATCGGCATCAAGCTGAGCTCTCCACAGCCTTTCGTACCTCCTACACTCCTGTCTCTGAAGTCGAAGAGCTTCTGAGTACCAAGGTGCTGACGGGCTTTTCCTGGCACAGTAGTGAGATTTAAGAGGGGCTAAGGTGTCGATAGCCCGAGAAATGGTACTTGCAAGCTCACGGGCAGTGGTGTCAATATCCTGGGAGGGGGGGGGGTTGAAGCTAGCAATAAAAGGGCCAAGTGATTCATTGGACAAGCCCCTGTAGTTCCTCTTTAAAGCCCAACAGTTCCTGTCCGTGTGAGAGGCAGAGAGGGAACCTGGGAGAAATTCCAGTGGGACTGCTGTGTGATCCGACCAGGAGAGGGGCAAAGGGGAGCCAATCTCAAGTCTGGGGTCATTAGTAAAAACCCCATCTAAGATATGGCCAGCGGAATATGTAGGGGATAACACTTTTTGGGAAAGGTCAAGAGAGGCAAGCGCGTCCAAAAGTGAGATAGTGTCAGCAGAGTTGGAATTTTCTAAATGGAAATTAAAATCTCCAAGGATAGTCAGAGAAGGCCTATTAATGAATGGTTCAATAGTTTCAAGTAAGTCTGCAACAAATGGAGACCTAGAGCCCGGGGGTCTGTAAATAAGAATGCCAGCAAGATTTTTTGTCGGGGAAGTCTTAAGAGAAAAGAAAAGGGCCTGAAAGGATTTCTGGAGAGGGACTTTGATCCCGTTTCTGTGTCCTCAGTGAAGGTGGTGAATTATTTATTGGAAAGGTTTGAGGATGGTCTATCATACAGGACAGTGAATGTGTAAAGATTGGTGATTGCGGCAGGTTATGAGTTAGTAAATGGATTATCGGTGGGACAGGATGTTGTGGTTCTTAGTTTAATGAAAAGCATTATTATATCAGCCCCCAGTATTAAGCTATAATTCAGTTTGGGATATGGCAAAGGTCTTGAATTTCATGATTAGTTGGGAATCAAATGAGTCATTGTCTCTAGGATATTTATACTTAAAATTGTCAGTTTTATTTAGCACAACTCGACCCAAAAGTATTGGAGCACTTAACATGAGCACTGGTTATGTTACACAAGGACACATTCAGGCATGGGGAGATTAAGTGATTTGTCCAGAATCACAGGATGTGGACGTGACCCCGAGGATCGAACCTTGGTTTCCAGCTTCAAAGTCAGCAATCTAGCTGTCAGACCACATCCTCTCCACTTTCAACCACCTTTACCTCCCCTGTCCCCTGGACACAGAAACTAACTGTTGTGTTGACCAAGGACACCGGCATCAGTTTGTCCTTAGCAACATTACGATCTTGGAAAAGTACTTGGAGGTGTTGAAACTTTGGAAATCAGCCATTTCCATTCTAAGCCATGTTTTGTTCTTCATTTTATCATATATGCTCATACAGGATTTCGGGGATAATGTACTGGAGGTCCCATTTCCTGCCTGTCCTGTGGGAGTAAATCCATGATAAAAATGTATGTACTCTACCACAGTGCGAGAGTCAGCAGATGTCATAACCTGAGTAGAGAGTTGGATATGGTAATGCACCATAACGAACAATTTAAACCAATCTTCACGGCTACCAATATAGGACAATTTCATGGACAACAAATAATTGCTCCTGTGAGTAACTGATGGAAGCAATACACAAACCCAACAATTGGTTGTATTGGACTTATCGTGGGCTTGAGGCAACATTTGTATAAATACATTGTCTGTGTAGGACTTTCTGTGGTCTTCTTTGTGAGGGGCCAAAGTAACAAAAATGTGCTCTGAGGAAGTGGGCGTTGTACCAGCCAAGTAATGTACAGTATACTTTTCACTAGAAACCAGGATATTCCAAGTACTGTTATCAATGCAATCACAACTATTAATACAAAAGCTATTTTACTCTTTGTGGACCAACCCCGCTCTAGACGCAGTGGTACAATGGCTGTTCCTCCTCATTAATAGGCCGACTAAAAAGAAGCATTATAAAGCAAGAAAAGGAATGCAATAAAATTGATAGCAAGGCAATTGTTCCCAGTGTCCGTCTGAGGCTCACTGGTACAGGCTCCTATTGCTCATCAACATTGGTGCTCTTGAGCACCGGCGGTGGAGCTTGCTCAGTCCTAGCTCTCGATGAATCCCACGTCACTCATGATAATGTACCCCCCTCCAAAGGAGCACGTTCGATCTATCCTGTCCAATGTCAGAACAGTGCACCAATCTCCCCTTACCCTAAGCTAATACCGTTGGTACTACAGCAAAGTACACCCTAACTTTCCCTGTCCCTCCCTAACTAATATGACTTCTCTTATGGTGTACTATTCCTCGGCAGAGGGCTCAAATTTTACCTGGTGACTCCAGGCACAGAGGGGTTGATAAACAGTGGCTCTTTAATGGCTTGAATTTCTGGAGGGACCGATGCATTTAGCACGTCATCATTCTCTGCATCCATTTGGATCTATGTAAGCTTTGCATCACCACATCACCAAAAGGGACAAACTGAAGCACTTTCTCACCTTCAGAGTCCCCGATGCCGTCCCTTACACACTTATCATTGGGTAAGGGTAAGAGTATCCAGCGGTAATGGCTGGAATGAATCTAATTATTTCGACCAGCGACTTTCACAGTGGTTCAGGTAACGAGGAGTACCTGCTTGGGCCCCTTCCACCAGAGCTCCAAGTTCTTCTTCCACTGGAAATTTCACAGCAAAACCCAGGTCCCAGGCTGGATGTTGTGACCGGGCACCTCTAATATGCGTGGGAGTTACTCAGAAATCTGTTGATGAATAGAACGCAAACTTTCAGTCAACTTGCACAGGTAGTCTTCAATAAAGGGTACTCAATTTCCGAACACCTGCGTGGGATTCCCCAGACATTTGCTGGGCGTCCAAACACGACCTCGTAGGATGACAATTCTGTTCTAGAATGCGTTGTAGTACTTGTTGACAAAAGAGATAATGGTAAAGCATGTGGCCACTGTAACCCTGGTGTCTCCTGAATCTTTCCCAATTTCAGTTTGAGAGTACCATTGTACTTCTCAATCAACAGTGCTGACTGGGGGTGATTTGCAGCATGAAACTTCTACTTTATGTGCAAACTGTCACAAATTAACTGGATAACCTAGGCATTAACTTGACTTCCGTTATTACTCCAGATCAAATGGGCAAGCCGAAGCGAGGAAAGAACACCTTTATGAGTACCTTTGCAGTCGCAATGGCTGTATTCTCTTTAGTAGAGTGAGCCTCAACCCATTTACTGAATGCTCAAAATACCACCAACAAATACTTCAAATTATTGACCCGGTCCATCTCTATGTAGTCCATTTGAAGGACCTCAAAAGGGAAAGTGGGAGGTGCAAAATTGCGGGGTGGTGTAGGGGTACCCTTATCAGGATTGTGCCTCATGCACACCATGCAGTACTTCATTAAATGTGCAGCTGTCTTCAAAATCTTGTCATTCTGCCATACAGGGTCCAACAACTTGCAAATACCCTTAGCACTGGGATGGGCTGGGCCATGAGTGATTGTGATTACAGGAAGAACATAGGCATCCGGCAACATCCATCTCTGCTTCCCTAACTTGTCAATCCAACATCCCTCATCGTTCAATTGTGCTGTACTTTTTTTGCCACACTTCTAATTCCTCCACTGTAGCCTCACTCTGAATTTCCTTCACATTCTCTGGTGTATCCTCAAACATGGTGACCTCGGGCACCCACCTAGCAAGACCTGCTACCAACACTCTTTTCATCTAAGTTCGGGCTGTTTCCTTAGCTATCTGATCTGCAAGTGTTTCCTTTACCCACATTGTCAGTAACTTTCCTATGAGCGCTGCACTTCACTATGATCAATTTCTTAGTGAGTGTCAGAGCAGACAGAAGCCTATATATAAAAGGACCTTGCTGAATTTTTGTCCCATTGGAAGTAAGGAACCCTCTCTCTGCCCGGAGCCGCCCAAAATAATGGGCAACTCCAAAGGCATACTGACTGTCAGTATAAATATTGAGAACAAGTCCCTCACTAAATTCACAAGCTCGAATAAGGGCAACAAGCTCTGCAGCTTGGGCCGACTGATAGTGAACTTGTGATGTCTCAACTACTGTACGCAGTGTAGTAATGGTGTACGCAGCAGTTGTAGTGCCATCTGGTAACTTAAAACAAGAGCCATCGAGATATAGTTCCCTTGAGAGTCACATAACAGAACATCAGTCAGGTTTACCCGTCCTTTTGTCTCTTCTTCCGTCCGGAAGATACAATCATGTATGTCAATCTCCTCATTCTCAGAAGGGAGTGGTAGTAACATGGCTGGATTCAGAATGGCACAGCATTTGATCATAATGAGCTTCGCAAAGAGCGTTAGCTCATAACCTGTCAGACATGCACTGGTGAGATGCTGTGTTCTTGTTTTATTCAAAAGTGTATCCACAGCACGGGGTACCATAACTGTGAGGTTGGTATCAAGTACGAGTCCAGCTGATTGTATTATTGAGACAGCCACAACCGCGACCCCTCTTAGCTCAGGAGGGCTTGTGCGACAGGGTCAAGCACAGCAGAGAAATAAGCACACAGTCGTTGCTTATCCCGAAATTTTTGTGTTAAAACAGAAAGCGCACAACCATCTATATAATGGACATACCATACGAAACATTTAGCATAGTCAAGGTAGCTGAATAAAGCACAGTTTTTAATTGCTCAAAAGACTTCTGACATTCAGGCATCCAAGGCAGGGGGTTCATGCACGTGTTAATGCAAGCAGGGACTTAATAAGCAGCGAATAGCCAGGTATCCACTGCCTACAATAGGAAGTGATACCTATGAAAGCAGGTACATCTTTATGAGTTTGCGGAATGGGCATTTTAACAATGGTACTGATGTACTCAGGGGCAAATCTCCTACCCTCCTTTGATAGTATGTGACCTAAGTAGGTGACTTCCTGTCAACAATACTGAAATTTGGAAAGGGGTACTTTATGGCCATGTTGAGCTAAATGTAGCAACAATTTAACGGTACTGTCTCTGCAACCTTGTTCTGTATCCGAAGCGATGAGCAAGTCATCGACATATTGAAGCAATACAATACCTGTACGGAGCTACAAGGAATCCAGCTGACTTTTCAATGCCTGACTATAGATACTCAGACTCTCTGTATTGCCGTGAGGATCGCAACAGAATCTAAAGCTTCTAGAAGCTAGGGTGAACCCGAACAGATATCTGCTATCAGGATGAATGGGAATACAGAAGAATGCATTTTTCAAGTCAATGACAGAAAAGAATTTAGCAGAAGTAGGAATCATTGTCAAGAGAGTCGTAATGTCAGGGACCACCGGAAACTGGGGATTACTATTTTGTTAACTGAACGCAAGTCAATCACTAAGTAATAAACATCTGCATGATCATCAGAGGAACCCGAATGTGTCCGTTGGAGAATGGGAAGAATAGGGCTAATAAAACATAAGCAGCCGTCTACTCAACCACTCCTTTCTCAATCAAATCCTGCACAGTTTGCATCAAAGCTCGCTCACCTGCTGGAGTATTTCATACTGAAGGATACGGGGCAAAAGAGCACCTTCCTTGACAAGCATTGAAACAGGCGATATCTGCAATAAACCCACATCTTTGTCGCCCATTGCCCACAGTGTGGTGGTATATCCTTAAATTCAACAGGGAGGGGTGCATCTTTGGATAGACACTACTTAGTGCACACCACATCAGGACCCATTGTTATATGGACACCTGCTGGGGAGCAATTAATCATAGCATGCAATTTCTTCAACAAGTCCAAACCCATCAAATTCTCTACCCAATTGGACATCAACAAGAATGGCGACTCCACAGTGAAAGGACTAATAGTTAATGCAAGGGGTTTTGAAATGGGCTCACAACCAGTAAAAAAGAAAAACCTACCAAAACATTATTATGGCCAGACAGAGCTGCCCCAGAGACCAAGGAATGAGAAATAGAGCTGTTCGTTGCACCTGTATCCACCAAAAATTCCTGAGCCGAACCATACACATCCGCACTAACATACGGACCGCGTTGATCTACAGGTATCGGAACTGGGCCCTCCCTTTGTCCCTGGCTTTCCTAGCTATAAGACATCCCTGTCACCTCATCCGTATCATAATCATGAAGATAATATTTTCCACCCAGAGCGTCATCAAAATCGTTCTGATTAGAGCAACCTTGCAGGGCGACAGTATTCTGAGCCTGTCTTGTCCACTAGCTTCACAGCCACTTCCACGAGAACCTCATTCTCTTCGAGCCGTGACCTTCTGCAACAACACCGGACACTCGCTATGCCAGTGTCCCTCCTCTTTACAATATGCACACTGATTCTCCCCTAAAGACACAGTATTCGACTGCCTGGTGGTGCATAGAAGCTGTCGTGCTGTACCACCACATCCTTTACCATTTCCCCTTGAAGCCTTCTGCAACAACACCTTTGTCTTCAAATCCTTGGCTTCTTTTCTGACCTCTCCTTATCCTCATTTTCCCTGTACTCATAGCACTGCACCATATTCAGAATAACAGAAGGGGAAGAGGTGGAAAAGGTACTTTTGGAAGCCTGCAATTGGGTTGCAATCTCGGGAAGCAAATTGGAAATAAACCTATTAGCAAACCACCTTCGATCGACAAATCCTGTGCACTATAATCTAGAAACACACCTTCAAACAAGTGAAAAAATCAAACATGCTCTCATATTTCATCTGTCGTCAAGCCGATAACTTGTCTCAATCAACTTTTCTTAGAGGAATAAGAGAATGCATATTCCTAATGATATGGCCGGGCAAAGCAAGCATCTTCACTCTAGGCTTATCATATATAACTTTATTCAGAGCCATAACAAAGATGTATAAAAGCAATTCCACAGATAAAAACAACAAGTGTCAAGTTCATTTCACTATGTTTAAAAAGAGTTAAGAATAATATCATCATAGGAACAATATATTAAAAAAGCGACTAATTAAATTAATTCAGGTACGTATAAAGAATTGTAGATGTAATGAGAAATTGCTAAAAGACCCCTACTCCCCAAAGTTCCATTATACATTTATACAAATATAATCCTAAAATGGTCAATATGTATTAGTACAGTGTTCCTCGTACTCCCCTCAAGATTTTATTGTTCCAAGTTACCTCAGTGACCATGGCTCATTGATGTATATTCCCATTATTATACTCTATATGGTACCTGTTGTCATCTTCTTTCTAGCATAAAAAAACTTCCCAGTGAAAAGATGACATTCTGCAGAAGATCCCTAGAGTTGGCACCGATTGCAAGTACAAATAAGCAGGATGGCATTGTTTGAAATGTAAGTGCCTTATAATTGGAAAAATATACCGCTTACTGTATTTAGAGTAAAATTTGTACAAAAGAATCACTTGCATGGTGTTCTGGCACAGCCTGCCATCACACGGACAATTTACCAGATCTGTTGCCCAATCATTCATTGTAGGAAAGGTACATAATCTGTGAAATATATCCAATCTTAGGTGTGTATGCATAAAGCTTTGCTGTGAGTTTAAAACATTAGTAAGGTACGGCTGCATATTAAAAGTGGTTAATATTGTTTGATTGTGTAAAACATAAGATTTATGGAGTTCGATTGTCAAACTAAGTTTGTTCAGATGAGCCATCATCTCTGTTTTCAATATCTTTCTGCTGATGGTAACTAGTGTCTCTGGTTTATCAAAATATTTTGGATGGGCCATGTCTCCAAGGAACCGCTGGACATACATCAACCATGGAATAGACTTATACTGCACTTAATTTCAGACAGTCTGTACTTATCGCTCGGTTGAGGGTGTGTAGTCTGATGTCCATATTTTATGCCACAACACAATTTGTGCGAGCTTAATTAAATTAGTAAGAAAGGTGGCGCCGAGTTTGGAGTGGAGCACATAAGCTGAGGTGCTTTTAGGGGTTGCTAAAAGATATCTAAAAACATTGTTTTCTGTTACTTGCATCTCAGAACATCTCTTTTATCCCCACATGCCCTTCCCTTAAAGTGCTATGCTAGTGCATTTAGCTTTACATATTTTCATCAACATTTCTGGGGGGTTCATGCCAAGTCTACTTGCAAAGCCTCTAACGACCCAACAGGCCCTACTAAACAGGGTATTCCTATTCTCGATTGTGTTGTTCCATGACCCGTTTTCGTCAAATTGGACACCTGGTCTTCGTTCCTGATCCCATGCTTTAATTTGATCCCAGGTACCACCCAATTATGCAACGTGATCCTGGGTGTGCACTTGTCTCCAAATATCGACCAGAAGTAGTAAACCAAAACCATTTCAATATCCGTAAGCGTCATTACTGCTGAAGAGGCTTCTTCAGTCAATTCTTTATAATAAGCAGTAGGATTTTTCCTAGGGTCAGGTATGAGCTGTAAGAGACAAAACTTCACTCCTTTTCCGCGGAGTATAAGCCAATTGTTCTTGGAAATGGGCCTCTTCACTTAGCCTCGTAACATGATCATGCTGATCCCTTAGCTCTGGTATCTCAGGATGGTAGATAGGATAAACCTCCAGCATAAGAAACTGACATACCGGGGTGGGGCTCTTCTCAAGCAGTCTACCCCAATAAGCAACCAATAAGCAACATTACCGAAGACATGGGCGGGCACCATATCAGTAACATACACATGATCCCTAATATCACATTTAATCTGCTGTGCTGCACCATTGAAACACTGCTACCAAAGACCGATCAAAGTAGCCGACATAGGCTTAAGAGCACGCTGCTATACAAAGGGCTCATACTATTTCATCACAAGCCACACATCTTACACACTATAAATGGGGTTTTGGGCCCACTGCGCTGCCTGATTAGCCACCAACCTTTTCTCTTTATCTCCCATATCAGAGCGGACTAACGTCCGCCCCATACGCTCTTTAAATTTCATGTAGTCTTTATCCTCAAATTCACATACTGGTGTCCCACTACTCTGCAATGTTAGGGAATGGAAGAACACAGTGGGAGTGATGACAGAGGCTGTAGTCACTAATGTCACTGCTGGCTGTGTCGCGGGTGTAAGAGCTGGCGAAAGAGATGCCGAAGCAATAGGTGTTGCAGGAGAACTAACAGACATAGTTGCCACAGACGGCGATGACAAAGAAAGGACAGGAGGTGCCGTACCATAGGCAGACTGATGAACAGTAACAGAAGCCGAAACAGTGGAGACAGAAGAACCGGGTGGCTGGGCCTGTAAGGGTATAGCGGGATAGATATCCCCTGCGGGGCATACGGAGGTGGAGGTTGAGTATCTAACAATTTTTTCACAACCAATCATTTTCTTATTATGCCACATAAGATTTATTATTCTGTAATTGGAATCTCCTATCTTCACATTCAATCCCTATCTGTTGCTTCTCTCTATCATGCGCTACAGCTTTCTGAGTGAATGTTTGCTTTCCCCCCTCCGGGTCTCTTTCTCATCTTTCATTCGGCTTTGTTTGGCCTCCTTTTGCCATCTTCTGAGGGAATCAAACATAGACAGTCTACTTCTTGCAAGCAACTTCTCCTGTAAAAACCCAATTTTTTGTTCATCAAAAGTGCCTATCAACGGCAACTGCAACTCGGCACTGTCCCTTGTACATTAGTACCATAGCGCACTAAACATATTAGGGCCAAGGTCATGCTTCAAATAAATACCAAAATTTAGAGTACCTTCTGGAGGCACTGGCTGACTTTCTTCCAGTTGAGCATTAGCAGAACAACAACGACAACCGGAAGCCAAAAGCCGGCTGAACCCAGGCATTTTTAGAAGTAAGCCAAATTTGTTATGTTGCCTGGTAAAGTGTTCACAAACACTTTGTATCCAAATCGGTCTACAGACCGTACCAAATGCAAACCATAATCGTCTGCAATTGAGGCGGTGCAGTCACTAGGACCTAGCACATGAGGGAAGTGATCAAAGTCATGGAATTCCCTTGAAACCCTTTACATTTCAACTAGAAAGGATGGCATAGAAATAAACAGGTGGGCTATTCTGTTGATGCATCATAATACCTGACGCAAGCGTACAGAACATAAAATACTGTTGCAAACTTACCCAGTAACTTTATGGTAGTAAATTTAATTTTTTCAGACTCCCCCCTTAACTGAAGGGTATAGTGTTGTAAGTCTACACTTTCTAGTAAATTTACATTTGTAAATGGTGAATAGCGCAAGTAAGCTTACTCGTGTATAGTTACTCACATGTAAGTTTGAATTTGTGAATAGCCCACATGATGAGGAAGTTCATAAATCATTTTGGAATGCCCCTTCATTACATCACTTTGAAGGGTTTTCAAACAAGTGACTGAATATATGGAAAGGGGCGACCACTCGTCCCCCCGAACGTATGGTAGGGGGCCCGGATCCCCCCGGGAAACCATTTTGGGTGGGGGGCGTGTCACGGCTGGTATGCCCGAAGTGGCGTAGCCGGGGTGCGCCTTTTCCCGCCCAGGAGGGGTTGTTCTAGACACCTACACCGTTGGCCATGCCCAGTAGGCGTACCGGAGGAGGGTACACGCCCTCCCGAAGAGGAATAAAGAGAGCAGGAATCCGAAGAAGCATCCTCTTGTTCCTGTGCTTGGAAGCTGCACCCACTCGTTGCACGTGAGCCCTCGACGGAACAAGGAGCAATTTTGAGAACTTGTAATTTTTGTGTTTCTCTTTCAGCGACTTCGAGCCTAAGGGTCCAGGACCGTGTTGAGCAACGGGGATCGAATATCCGTTAACAATGCCCGGCAAGAAGGCGGGAAAGAAGTCCGGGACTGATCAGATGCTTCGCATGCTGATAAAAGATATGGCGAGTATGAAGAAGCAGATGGCAGCGATGAACAATACGGGTAAACCGAAGAAGGTTATAGGCCCGGCATTGCCGGGAGTTGTCCCCGCGGGGAGGGGTGAAAGGGTCAGGAATAGGACGGCAGGGGAGGAGGTCCCGGTTCCCGAGTTACCCCCGGCAAGCCCGGTCATTCCAGTCGAGGCCCCGGTACCGATCCCAGACGCGGGTCAACCAATTCCGGTTGTTGTTACGCCCGCCAGCAAGGAGGACATGCCTCCGGAATTAGCCGCCCAGTTGGCCGCATGGCTTGGCAGAAAAACAGGGGGTGCTACAGCACCGGGAGACACGGCCGAAGAGGCCAAGTTACTAATGCAGCAGTTGCGGCAGTCGCGAGATGCCGCAAAGGCGAATCTCCCTCTTGTCCCCCCACAGGTGACCTCGGAAGGACCGGCAGCTGGTGTCCAAAAAAACAGCGGGAACAGCAATGGAGCCGGGTAAGCAGGCATTGCCAATGGCAAGGGAGGGGTCCTTGCCCTCAAGACGGGAGAAGGTGGTCCAACATATACCGTTGGCCACGAAAGAATTGATATGGGCTGATAAGTATGTGAATATGTTTTCTCTGCTGACTGACCATCGCGAGATGGAGTATGTTAAGACACAGAAGGATTTGTGGCACCCGAGTGTATGGCGAGCCAAAATGGCGGGATTCAGGGTTGATGAGACAATCTCAAATTGGGCCAAGGCCTTTGCGATGTTTACTGCAATTATTGGGGAACGTAAGCCCGAGGTTTTGCCCGAATTGTCCTGCTATCAGGCACGAATAATGGATTTTTATGAAACGTATGAGGGCAATGAGTGGATGGGTTACGATATGAAGTTTCGTAAGGCCAAGGAGTACGATTCATCTCTGACGTGGGATTGTCTCGACTCGATCTCTTGGCAGAAGCAGCTCCTGCCGGGCGCGACGAAGTCGTCCTCGCTTGGCGGGAATGGGTCGGGGCCTTCCCGCCATCAGCCTGCGGCGCCCTTTCGAGCGGGCCCCGCTGGCGACCACCGACCAAGGAATGGTGGGAATGGGGGTAAGAAAGGGGTCTGTTGGAATTTTAACAGGGGCAATTGCACAAGGCCACAAGGGACATGTAAGTTCAGACATGTGTGTGCAGGTTGCGGAAATTCTTCACACCCCGAGAGTTCGTGCAGAGCCAAGAATGGTGATACGGGGGGTAGAGGAGGGGCCAAACAGGTCTGAGGGTGACCACTGTGTACTGCTACCTACCCCCGTGGATATCATGGCAATGATCCCCTGGCTAAACGAATACCCTGATCATGTCTCCGCTGGGGTGTTGAGGAACGGCTTCTTATATGGTTTCCTCATCCCAGCGGGGGATTTTCGTGGGGAACCACTTTGTAGAAACCAACTGTCGGCTCAGCATAATCCAGCGGTGGTTGAGAGGAAGATTTCAAAGGAGGTTGACCTTGGCCGGGTTGCTGGCCCATATAGGCACCCGCCAGTAACTAATTTCATCTGTTCCCCGTTGGGAGTAGTTCCCAAGAAGGACCCGGGGGAATTTAGGCTGATCCATAACTTGTCAGCTCCGAGGGGTCTTTCGGTGAATGATGCGATTGACCCAGGAGTTTGTTCGGTGGGGTACGCATCCTTCGATGATGCCGTCACCATGTTGAATCGCCTGGGGCCCGGAGCGCTGATGGCGAAGTCAGATATCGAGTCAGCGTTCCGGTTGCTCCCGGTACACCCCCTGGATCAGCGTCTGTTAGGCTTTGTGTTCCAGGGACATTACTACATGGATAAATGTATGCCAATGGGTTGCTCCATCTCTTGTGCTTATTTTGAGAAATTCAGCTGTTTTTTGGAATGGGCATTCACCAAAGCCACTGGCCATAGCCATGTTATGCATTACTTAGATGATTTTTTGTTCTTGGGGCCAGCCGGCGACACTAAATGTGCGCAGGCGCTACAGGAATTTTGCACCCTCATGGAGGGATTCGGAGTGCCATTGGCACCAGGTAAGACGGTTGGACCATCTACTTCACTCGAGTTTCTGGGAATTGAGCTCGATACTGTGGAGGGATGTTTCCGCTTGCCAGTAGGGAAAGTAGCGAAATTCAGGGCTTCCCTGGAACTGCGCCTTAGCAAGGAGAAAGTTACCCTCCATCAGTTACAACAGGCAGTGGGTCAGCTTAACTTTGCCCTAAGAGTAATACCAATGGCTCGCCCCTTTTCCCGCTCTATCGCACAAGCTATGGTTGGTCTCAAGGAAGGACACCACCGCACGAGACTGTCTGCAGTGGTTCGCCAGGACATGCGCATATAGTTGGCATTTCTGGCGGATTTCAACGGTCGAGTGGTGTGGAACAAGCCGCCAGCGTCTTCGGACGAGCTGGGTTTGTGGACCGACTCGGCGGGGAGCGTGGGATTTGGCGCCATCTTTGGTAATCGATGGTCGGCGCAAACATGGCCGGCGTGGTGGCACACCAGCGGTCTCACAGGTAACATTGGGTTCCTCGAGTTATTCCCCATTTTTGTGGCTCTGATGGCATGGCCGGATGAGTTCAGAGATCGCTCTGTGGTGTTTTGGTCCGACAATATGACTGTTGTTGAATGTATAAATAATCAGGCAGCACGCTGCAAGTGGATATTGAGATTATTGAAGGAAATTGTACTACTTTGCATGAGACTGAACGTGCAATTCAGGGCGAAACATGTGCCGGGTGTACTGAATCAGGCTGCTGATGCACTCTCTCGTTCACACATGCAGGCTTTCAGGGGTTATCTACCTTCCGCGGACCTAGCGGCGGCACCATTTCCCGAAGCACTCTGGCTACTCGGTGCCCCGGATTACAAGACCTCGTGGCAGCAAGCTTAGCCCCCAGGACAAGGAAGGCGTACGAAGGAGCGTTTCGTTCCTATTGTGCATTTTTGGGTCCGGCAGGGGGGGACAATTGGGGTCAGGAGGATTATGTCCTGAAGTTTCTAGTAGCACTGCACAGGGAAGGCCGATAAGCGGCAACGGCCAATAGGCACCGGGCCGCCATTTCATTCATGGTGCAGGCGCATGGCATCAAGGACCCGACATCGTCCTTTTTGGTAAAGAAAGCCCTTCGTGGTTGGCAACGCCTTGAGGGTCGTAGAGTAGACGAGAGGCGCCCGATTGGGTTAGAAAGGTTGTCCCTGCTGATGTCGATACTCCCCACGACATGTTCCTCCCAGTTCGAGGCAGTGCTGTTCCGGGCCGCTTTCGCATTAGCGTTCCATGGGGCTATGCGGGTGAGCGAACTCGTTGCAAGAAATAAGAAATATGTGGAGGGAGGTCTGTGTCGGGATCACATTCTGATTAAGGGTGATTCAATGGTGGTCACAATAACCAGGTCCAAGACCGACCAGAGTGCTATGGGAGACAGTACTGTTGTCCAGCGCATGCGAGGGTCCCCCATGTGCCCGGTGAAGTGCGTTGAGGAATATTTGGCGCGAAGGGCGGATACATGGGGGGGAAGCCTGCTGAGACATATCGACGCCACCCCACTGACGAGGTTTCAGTTTCAGAGGGTGCTAACAATGGCAATCGCAGCAGCGGGCTTGGACCCTGGCGATTTCGGGACCCATTCCTTTAGGATAGGGGCTGCTACAGAGGCTACAGCCAGGGGTCAGAGTGTTGAGAAGGTGAAACAACTGGGACGATGGTCCTCGAACTGTTATAAAAGGTATGTGCGGTTGCACATGTTGTGAAGTCAATTTCATGCACTCACGCTTCTTGTCTTCTGTTTGGTTTACAGTTTCGCGAGCATGCTATGCGGGGCGGACTGTGCAGTCGACCCGGCACCTGGGGACCAGCGGTCAGAGATCACCGGCTGAGGAAAGAGTGGTGTGGGTCGTGGGCCACTCATACGTGAGGCGGGCCGGGGACGTATTCAAAGCAGGTGACGTGACTCACGCAGCTGGGGAATACGGGTACAGGGTGACCTTCCACGGAAGGGGCGGGCTCTGTATTGACCAGTTTCAATGTTTTGTTGAGGAACTGTTAGGGCGGCAGAGGTCACCACCATCTATAATCATAGTACACCTGGGGGGCAATGACTTGGTGACACTCGGTCGGCGAGTACTACTCGAGCGAGTTCTATCTACTGTTAGCTGGCTGGCGAGAAGGATCCCGGGGTGCACGATAGCATGGTCCCACATGATTCCCAGGAAGGTGTGGCGGGGGGGCCTCTCTGTGTCAGCACTGAACCATTCAGTGAAAAAGGTCAATAACAAACTTGGTAGGTTGTTTCGCTCGGCGCAGTTGCACTGTATTCTGCATGGATGTATTCGGGGGGATCACATGTATCTAGATGATGGGGTCCATTTGTCCCGGGAGGGGAATGTCTTACTCATAGGAGACTTCATAGCATGGTTAAGGGGTTTGTAAAAGCATGACCTTTAGTAGGAGTTTGTGGGGGGGCCGGATAGCCGGTCAACTATCCGGCCCGTGGCGGTAAGGTCATGATCGGTGAGCAGTAATTTCAAGGTCCCTAGAGGGGGGGCGCCACCCACTATGGATGGGAGCGCCCGGGGGAGGCGGCCATTGGCCCCTCACACGGGGAGGCGGCACCCACTAAGTATGGGTCGCCTAAGGGAAGACGGCCATAGGCCCCTTCCGGGGAGGAGGCGGCTAGATGCCCCTCCTACGAATTTCCCGGGGCCCGGATATCCGCGACGGCGGATGTGATAGACAGTGTGGGGTGGGAGGGGGGTCCACGCTACCTTCTTACAGACACCTCACACGAGTCCTCGGACGACCTTTAAGATGGCGTCGAGTTAAAATAGGGGGCCCCCGCAAGACAAGGGAAATTGGAGTTGGCACAGAGGTACAGTCCTCTGCGCGGCCGCCCTCACACCGTGAGGGGGAGAGTTCTGGAGTAGGGATCTGACACCGGTTGCGACCTTGCCGTTGGCCCATAATGCTAGGATGTACAATTTTAATTTAGAAAGTATGCATTTGCAGGATGTTAGACTCGGCTAGGAAAACCTTTGTACTAGAGATTTGTTAAGGTTAGCCAAAGAACATGTCTTCATCGAAATGTAATAAATGAAAATTGTACATGATATGAAACTGTTATTTTAATGTTTTAATTTTGTTTCATATTTTAATAAATACGGCCGGGAGGGTAACTCCCTCCCGCCTTCCAAAAGTTCAGAACTGCGTCCGTCTTCCCATCCTTGGGGATTGTGTTGGGAGGGGGTGACAGGCATCCCGGCCATATGGAAAGGGGCGACCACTCGGTCCCCCCGAACGTATGGTTGGGGGCCCGGATTCTCCCGGGAAACCATTTTGGGCGGGGGGCGTGTCACGGCTGGTATGCCCGAAGTGGCGTAGCCGGGGCGCGCCTTTTCCCGCCCAGGAGGGGTTGTCCTAGACACCTACACCGTTGGCCACGCCCAGTAGGCGTACCGGAGGAGGGTACACGCCCTCCCGAAGAGGAATAAAGAGAGCAGGAATCCGAAGAAGCATCCTCTTGTTCCTGTGCTTGGAAGCTGCACCCACTCGTTGCACGTGAGCCCTCGACGGAACAAGGAGCAATTTTGACCCACCCACCAGCCCCTTATGGCAACGTTAGTACTGCAATAAAGTGATTTGCTCTGATAACATCTTTTTCCCTTGTTTAGCGCTTAATAACATGGCAATGTTGGTACTGCAATAAAGTGATTTGCTTGATAACATCTTCTTACCTTGGTTTAGTGGATGATAACGGTCTAAGTTTAATGATGTGATGAATGTCTAGTAGTAGAGACAAATATTGCAATGTACAGTATAATTTTCTCCCTTAGTAGGTAAACAAATGTTGTATTTATTTTTTGGTCGGGCGGTAAGGTCATGATCGGTGAGCAGTAATTTCAAGGTCCCTAGAGGGGGGGCGCCACCCACTATGGATGGGAGCGCCCGGGGGGAGGCGGCCATTGGCCCATCACACGGGGAGGCGGCACCCACTAAGTATGGGTCGCCTAAGGGAAGACGGCCATAGGCCCCTTCCAGGGGAGGAGGCGGCTAGATGCCCCTCCTACGAATTTCCCGGGGCCCGGATATCCGCGACGGCGGATGTGATAGACAGTGTGGGGTGGGAGGGGGGGTCCACGCTACCTTCTTACAGACACCTCACACGAGTCCTCGGACGACCTTTAAGATGGCATCGAGTTAAAATAGGGCGCCCCCGCAAGACAAGGGAAATTGGAGTTGGCACAGAGGTACAGTCCTCTGCGCGGCCGCCCTCACACCGTGAGGGGGAGAGTTCTGAAGTAGGGATCTGACACCGGTTGCGACCTTGCCGTTGGCCCGTAATGCTAGGATGTACAATTTTAATTTAGAAAGTATGCATTTGCAGGATGTTAGACTCGGCTAGGAAAACCTGTGTACTAGAGATTTGTTAAGGTTAGCCAAAGAACATGTCTTCATCGAAATGTAATAAATGAAAATTGTACATGATATGAAACTGTTATTTTAATGTTTTAATTTTGTTTCATATTTTAATAAATACGGCCGGGAGGGTAACTCCCTCCCGCCTTCCAAAAGTTCAGAACTGCGTCCGTCTTCCCATCCTTGGGGATTGTGTTGGGAGGGGGTGACAGGCATCCCGGCCATACAGCCATGATATTGTAGAAGTATATGGTTTGAAATATAATTTTTCTGTCGTGCTCCTAGAGGTTTTCTTTGTGCTAAAAATCAGGGACCCTAAAACATAATTGTGTACATCTATGTGAAAGTTGGCTAAAAAATTATCTGCCACCCTTACAGTGTGAACTTCATTTTTGCAAAGTATTCTAGGGGAAGATCCCTACCCCTAAAGCCCCTAGTGTAAATCAGGCTCGCTCTCTTAACACGTTCACTGTGTGCAATTCAAAAAGGGTGTTTGCATCTCACATAGTTCAAAATTCTCGAGCTACCACTTCTACCATTTTTCCCGCATTCCATTTGTTATGATGAGAATTGAAGTAATTAGTAGATTTAATCAACAAGAATTGGACTGTGATTTTTGCATGATTGTTCTTATTGAAACACAAAGGGCAAGCTTTGATAAGGATGTAATCAGCCGTAAGCTTTTTTGCTGTCCCTTAGTTTGCTCTGATGAACTCATATCTGATGCCGACCACTTGCAGGCAGGAAGTAAGTTGTTCGACATTATGTGTCCACTGCCAAGTAAAAAACACATGCCTCAATATAACAGATGGTTTTGTAATGCCTGCTTCTGGTGTCATTTTTAAATTCCTTAGATTTATATGTGGTTGTGCAATTCATATATCTGGGTATTTTGAAAACCATTTTGATTGTTGGATTACAGTGTTGCTTTAATATGTTGTTGTGGTATGCAAATGAAATATTAAATGGGCGACATGTTTTTACGATGGTTTTGACAACCTGGGGCCCATATTTACTAAAAAATCAAACAACAGAATGCAGCAAGACAACTTGTTGCACTGTGTGACAAGGAGAGAGCAGGTATGTCTCATATCTACTAAGATGTGTCACATTCCTGCTCTCTTCCTAGGCTGATGCACTGCATGCTGCCTAGCACCAACGCAGGCACTCTTGCACCATGGTGCAAGGGTGTCTGCAGTACAAGGAAAATAGTATTTTATGAAGGAAGGGACACCTTTCTGTACATAAACAATCCTTTGAGGCATTTTCCTCTTTCCAAGTGTGTTACAGACTGCATCACATGTAGAGAAAATAATAAGGGGAAATTAACACATTTCACCTCGTTCTGCCTCTAGTAGGAAGGTATACTATTTTGACACATTCTAAAGTTTACTATTCTTAGTAAATCTGGGAATGCACCAACATCTATAGGTGGATGTATGGAAATGTCCAAACTCCACCCATGGAACGCCTTCCCAAAGCAGAGTAACACATGGTAGTGACTTGCACAGCCTTGCGTTACTCTTGATTTACTAAGCCATGCACAGCCATACAAAGTGGCTTTGTGCAGCATAGTAAATCTTAACTAAGAGCTTGTGTTTGCCTTGCATCACCTTGAGTGACACAAAGGCAATGCAAACCCTTAGAAAATCTGGGCCTTGGTGTACTGTCATTTCTTGACCAGCTTTCTTGTTGTCTACTTTTTCTGTTGGTGAAGAAGAAATACTCCATAGAATTATGCAACATTGTATCCCAATTTAAACAATTCTAATATATTCATCCTTTGCTCAAAAATGCACGTTTATCAACCATTGCAAAGTTATATTACACGCCTCATATATTTTTAGGTAGATAACAGGCTTCACAGTTTAATGCAGATGGGTTAGATTTATATCCACATGCACATACTCAAATAAGACACCTCTGCATCTTCAATGTACTGAACAATGAGTGGGTAGGATAAACTTCAAGAAAGGTAATTTATAGGTAGTGCCTGGCTGTAGGAAATTAGTCTTTTTTGCATGCCCACCAGCCTTTTTCTGGACCCAGATTTTACTGGCTTTAGAACTCTGTGCACTTTACCACTGGCAACTAGGAGAAAGGTGCATGTGCTCAATGTTTAAGCATTCTTAAATTGGCTTATTTGTGATTGGCACATTAAATTTGCCTGTAAGTCCCTACTGTAGAAAGTGCATGCAGGGCCTCGAAGATAAGGGCCACCTGTGGACTACAGCACCTATTGTGCCATCCACTGCAGTGGTAGTGTAAGAATAGCTACAGACTAATCCCATGTAGCCTGACTGCAGCAGTGTAAAACCTGCAGCATGACCTGTCAAAATAACCCCTTTTGACAGGTAGTACATCACCTCCATATAGACCTTCTATCCCACATGGCACGGTGCATGGAATTTAAAAGTGTGACATGTAGAAAATGAATATTGCCATATCTCTCCAGTGACAAGGTCCCAAAAATTATTTTCACTGTAGCAGGTCTAACTGTCCTATGTGGAAAACCAAAGTGCAAATAAACACTCTAATACTGCTAACTCAGGAAAGGCATATGCTAGAAAAGTTAAACGACTATTTTAATGGATAATTATTAAAAATTCAATTCAATAGTCAAGTCGCATTTTTAATAAATATTAAAGTAAGGTGACATTTAGAAAGTTGCCCTTTACATGCCTCAGTTTTCAGAAGGCTAATTAGGATTTGCCTCTGCCAATTCCAAGCCATTGCTCAGTGCTCAGCCTTCAATGATGTGTGAACAATGTGTACAATTCCTCTCAGGAATTACACAATAGGTTGACCTGAATGGGCTGGGATGACTCCTCTGAGCTCTGATGAATCTTCAGGATAGGGGCTATGGGCATCCGGTTAACACTACTGTGTCATGTACGACATGTCTGTTTGAGCTAGATGTAACACTTTTGTGCACTTGTATAAGGCCTGCTATGTAATGTACTTTAGTGTTAAATGTGGGAAAACATTTGTGCTTACCATAGAGCACTCCCCTGCACACCCACAACCCCCAAAGCCTAAGATTAGGGTGACCAAAGACTTTTGCCTTCTTCAAAATGCCCTGACACTGATATTTTGGGCATGTTTGCAATGAGGCAAACGGAAACTACTGACAAATTGGGTTGGGTGGCCTCTGTGAACTTCTCTGCCATCAGTTATGAAGGGCCCAGGAGTCATCCACACCCAATAGTTAGTATAAGGCATAAATCCCACCACCCCAAAGCACTCAAATAGAACTCTTTCTGGACCTGCAGAATAATAGACGATGACTAGGCCTGTTGTCTGTGACCTGAGAGGACCCCGAAGGACTGGACATGCTCCGTCTTGCACATAGGGCTAAACTGTGGACTCAAAGGCTCAGCTGGCTGACCTCCTGGGTGACTCTAGGAACACAAACAGTTTCAAGAAGCCTTTTTCCTAAAGTGCACAGCTGATCAATGCAACTGGACCTTGCTGTTGGCCTCTACCTGATACCCCAAGAGTCTTTAAATGCTATCCAAAGTCTTAGAAATGTACTCCTATGAATGTTTGGGCACCAGAAGACAGTTTGAATACTTTGAAAAACCTTTGCTTCATAACTACAGAACCTCAGTTGTACCTGCTCTGCGAAAAGTATCCTACTAGCAGTTACACAACATCAGTTTGAATTTCAGCTTTGTCCCTCACAAAGATCTCTGCAACTCTGAGAAAATGACAAAGTCCCTTTCTGTGATGGGAATTAAAAGTTTATTTGACCAAAAACTAAAAATCTCCATAGCGCTAGCTGGGCCAACCTGCTTCCAGTGTCTGACCTGCAGTTCCACTGCAATGGCTACAGTTTCAGCTATGAAATGCACTGAGAGGATTTTCAACTCAAAAAAGTCCTTTTAACAAGTGGCACTTAGAAATGTTTTCAAACTTCCAGTGGCGTACATTTCAAGGTGTCCAATCCACTTGTTGTATCTGACCATAGATCCATGACAGCCGACCTCAAATTGCTCCTAGGTCTCAGTCTACCATGACCATTGACTATCATTTGTGAAATTTGGAAATGTTCTAATTAAATTTAAAAACTTCATATCTCCACTTTCCTTTATTAGATTTTTGTTGTTTTGATGGCCTTTTGTCTATTCAATTTTATTAACTTTTTTCTAACTTTGTTTGGGATTTTTACTGCTTGTTGTTTTGACTTTACCTGTCTCCTTTCTACCACAGCTACCATGGGGTTGAGAGCAGGTTAATTTAGAGAATTTGAGGGTTCACCCTAACAAGAGTTGTGATTATCCTTTTAGGTAACCCGCTGTCCATCCCAAATTATTATTACATTTCACACAGTTGTATAAAGATACAATTTAGATGGTGTAGAATATATTCAAGGCTATTGGGTAATGTAGTACAGAATACCAAAATGTGCCGTATTTGAATAATGCAAGTACCATGTAATTTTTCAAAGAAGAATCCCCTGTAGAAGGGGTCACCCACAGAGCCTCTAATCAATGAGCAAAATATGGGACCTGGTTTCCACCTAAGAAAATGCCAACAAAGATGGGCTATTTGATCATTTATTTAAGAGTATATGGCCCTGCTACCTAGCTTTGCATACCATGCTATGCCAATATTACCTTTAGCCATCAGCAGATTTGAGACACCAAAACCAAACTAAAATGCTCTGCAAGAAAGAATATCTCATGGAAAAACATAGGGATACCTTGATAGGGAACCAAGAACATTGGGTAAAAAAATGGTGAACCAGCAGAGTGTGTGCCACTTAGCCAATCATACCCAATGTGTATGAGAGACAGAAAAAAAGTAGGGTGTGTAGGTTACAAATGTATGGTGAAACATGGTTAGTAAGACAGCTGGGCCTTTTGTTTCCACCTACTTTAAAAGTTGAACCACTACATGTAGGTTGCTGTCTTTGGGAAAGGAACAGGATATTGATAATGGTAATGTGGTATGTGTAACCATGATATGGCATAATGATGAAAGAACTTGGGGAGCACAGAGAATAAATACTGCACACTGACAATGATAACTTGATGACAAATACATTAAATCTCCATGAAATATATTGAAAAATATCATTAAAGTTGATGTCTTTCTGGTAATCACACTTATCAGCATTAATCAATTTGTGTACAAAGACAAAATGACAGAACTTCATTCATACTAACCTGGAGTAAGAGTTTACAATCTGTGGCAGCACCAAGAAGAAGTGATTGATTATATGTGATCAATTGAAGGAATCCAAGAAACTACACAAGAAAAAGATTAAAGTGATAATCTTCAGAAGCGTCCTGTCACACTGAGGTTCACACATTGGGAAATGTATTCTCTACAAGTATTAAAGAACATGCAAACCTATTAACAAACCTGTCAATAGAAAGTATATATTCACCATCATTATCACCAGTTGCAGAATCCGCAGCGATAAACACCTCTACCATTATCAGCACTTCATATGAGAGGACTGTGCAGGATCATAACATCAAACTATTTCTATATACTAATGAAGATTTAGGACTGGATGTACAAACATTATGAATATGGATTTCTTAATTGCAATTCTCTCTTAATAGGAAATTGTTGTTCCTAATAAACGAAACACTTCAGAGTTTCATTATTAATTCCTAGTGGGTCGTAAATAGACCTACCTCATTCATATTAATGAGGTGCTTCACAATTTGCAACCCACTAGGATTCGCTGCCATCACAGGGATGGTGGCCTGCTGGGCTCAGCAGTCAACCATGTCTGTGATTGCTTTTAAATAAAGCAATATTTTTTGTTAAATACAACCCTTTTTGACACGTCATTTGTTAGGAGTATTCAGTGTTCCGTGAGACGCCTGAAGGTGGTGAAAAAATATTAATTTTTACATTCTCAAATGGGATGGGGTCCTTTGCAAATGGGTTACCACCAGTTTTAAACTTTTGGTAAAGCATTACTGTTTTGCGACAGGAATTCAGTCACAAGACAGTAATACATACTATACCAATTGTGTATTTGGAAGGAATGCCCTAAACACGTTCCTCCAAATACTGAATTGCAAATACAAAATGTGATTCGGTAACAAGGTACCACAGGGCATTTTCCAGTAAAAAACTGCCCGATTCTGCTAATCTGGAAATTTGCGACTGGAAAAATGGTTTGGAGATCTGGGCGTAAGTGTGATTTTGGTTATCCAGGTTTTTACAGATATGTTTGCACTTGTGCTCACCAGGCATCAACAAATGAGCAAAATGTGCATGGCCACGGATGTTAGTGCTAGGGATATAAACCAAGACCATTACGTATTATCTGGGTTAATGCTTCTTCCAAAGATGGGTCAATGAAGGGCCAACAGTGCATACATCATAAGCATTGTATATAAAATCATCTGTGGCATTGGGAAGATTTAACACATATTTCATGATGTTAGGCCTAAAGATGCTGAACCCCAATATGATATTGGGTTATTTCACATTGCAAATTGTCTAGATTTCAACTATATAAACAGCACTACTACCAGGTTACCACTTTAAAATCTATATTGCTTTTCCATACTACCATTGAAAATGCTTTATGTCTCAGAGTGGTGTACTCTGTCGTGTGTCATTGAAGGACAGGGTTGCATGTTTGGCTATAATTGGGACAGCAGAGATACCCATCTCCCCAGAATCCAGGTAATTCCAGCTACAGATAGGCTCGAATATCTTAAGAATATCCTGGGAAGTTTGCAGGTTGGAACAATTTTTACAGAGGTAATGTTAAACCCATGAGAGCCAATGATATCAAACAAACGTAATACATTTTCTTATAAATACCCTCATCTTTTGCATATTCATTGGGCCTGATATAGTAAAAGGTTTTGTGATCGAAAAGCCTGCAATTCACAAAATCGCAAAACCACAGTTTGACATGCACCTATGGAACTTTGGAAGGCACACATGTATTTCTGTCGCAAACATGTACAAAAAGAATAGTGTGGACATGTTCCTACAGTTACAGTTACTTGCCCCAGATATCTATTTTTGCTGCATAGTATTGCAGCTGCTTCTTTGAGGTAAAACAAAGTACAATACAACTATAATTTGTGGTAATCTTAGCTTAGAATAAGCTACGGAGGTCATTTAATCACTGTTTTAATATTGAAAAAAATCCAATTCAATGGTGAATTTTGATTAATAATAAATATGCAGGAATGCAACTTTTACAAAGTTAGGCTTTACTTGCCTGAAGCTCAAGTGGGCAAATTAGCATTACCTGCCTGCAGCTGCCTCACTGTCAGTGCTTTTCTCTTGATAAGATAAGAGTCCCAGAGCAGAAATAATAATTTGGGGCTTTTGGCAGAAAGACATGGGTGTGAGGTATGTGACTCAATGTCTCCTAGGAAGGGTATTTGGTGAGGGTTTAATAACTTTATTGACTTACATGGAACCAGGGTGAGATTTGCCAGTCCATAGTTAACTGTAAATGGAGAGCAAGGGACGATAGTTATTTGATAACAGGGCCAGTTCTATCCGGCTCAGTTCTATTCCAGGCAACAAGAACCAGTCAAGGCTTGTTGAGGAAGGCACTGCTTATTTCCCTAGACACTCCCCTGGGTGTGCCACCAGCCTCCTCTGGGGCAGAAAGGTTCTGCCATCTTGATTCTCTCTGTCAAATTGTGCACTGTGGTGTAGCTTGAAGTAAGAGGCATACAGGTTATGCTTCAAAAGTGGGCATGTTTGCCACTGGGAACTGCTTTTCCAGTTGGTTAGGGAGTGCCCAGGTGTCACCTCACCCACTGCTTAGCAACCTTCAAAGTGACGGAGAAGGACAACTTGGGGTCTCAGCCGTGCCAGGCCACTATTGCAGAGGGGCCCTAATGTAGAACTCCCACCTGATGCTCTTCCCTATGTAGTTGTCCTGACAGGGGTACCCACTTTACAGGGCAACAAGAGGGAAGGGTTTGCCCAGTTAAAAAATAAGATAATGCACTGGCTCAGTCAATTTAGACCGCTGACATGTAATATCAATGGGGAGATTGTTCATGTTCGGAGGTTACACTGGCATGGGAATAGGACAAAAGATATCGAGGGAGATATAGTTGTAAACTTCAGGGACCCCCGAGAGGTGGATTATATATTAAACTGGCCCTCGGGCAGTGATACTAATTTGATTGTTCCTCGCTCTTTAACCTATTTCTACCCAAGATCCCTTGTCTTCCCCCCAGTTGATCCGTGTGGGAGGGGACCTAATTTCATGAGAAATACTTTACCGTTTATTAATTGGCAAATGCCCCTTGTGCCGCCTAATGTATTTCCTGCAGAACATCTGGGGTGGAACACGGTACCTGCCAGGTCCCATGGTAACACCAATAGGAGAACGGAACATCTTAGACCTTTCACTCCATTAGAAACAGTGAATATGTTCAATGTGTTTTCCAGTTTAGAGGACTGCGACTGAAGTTTACAGACCAAGCACGCTGACCCGATCTATGCTGCTCTTTCTGGCTTGCCGGACAGGCATACTGATAGTTCTCTGGTGTGTACACCCCAACCCAGCTACGACCTGCTAAGGGGGTCAGCGTTGTCCTGGGGGTCAGACATGGAAGTTAAACCTATCCGGGGCAATGCTAATAGTTTGCCCCCCGCAGTTCTTGAAGCTCAGTTTGGCCAGGTATCCCTATCAGTTGACTTTTTATCACCATTATTACCAACTTCAAGCTCTCTCACGTATTCCAACCCAGGGAAACCTGGCTCTGAACGATCACTAATCTCCTGAGGCACAGCCGGGAGCTACGTTTTTCTTGCTCTTTTTAAAATTGAACTGTCTGAAATACTTTTAATCTTTGTTTACTCACCAGCCACTCTAGACCCCTGATCAGCGGATTTAGCGCTGCAGCGGGCGAGGCTGGGCTTGATTAGAACTGCCACCTTCCTCGCGGTGCACAGGCCACGCCCACTCACTTAGGACACGCCCATTTCCAACTCCGCTCTTCCATCAGCATATAGGATGTGTCCATACTGGAAGCGCAGCGGACGAGCGCAGCGGGCGCGCCGTTTGCGTGCCGAGGGCGCGCCTAAGGCAAGCCCGTCTGCGCCCGTCCGCGTCCATACGCGGCCCAGGGCCTGTCCCACTGGCCAGACCACCATAGACCGGTGCGGGATGGTAACCTATACGAGGCAGGCGTTACTACATCTGCGCAAGGTGCTTCCGCCGGAATGCTCACACACGCTGCACGTGGAGCAATGGCCTCTGAAGTGTGAGGGTTGCGGCTACACTATCCTCAGAGACCGAGAGACGAGTAAGGAAGGTAATGAACTTTCTGCCTTACTACTGAACTGTCGATCATTGAAACGTCATAGCTTGAACATTTATGACATGCTGATAGATGACAACCCTGACTTGGTCTTCTTGACAGAAACATGGTTGGATGAGCAATCCCTCCCTGATATTATAGAGGCCCTTCCCTCCGGCTATAACATTCTCCAAATTAATAGAGGGATTCAGAGGGGGGGGGGGGATAGCTATTGTCCATAAAATCGAGCTGCCATGTTCTCTTTAACCGGCTGCCATTAATAACTGTGAAGCTGGGCTATTTTCCATCTCGGTTGGCCCTAACTGCACCATTAAGGGTTACCTTATCTATCGCCCTCCTGGTGTGGCTACCGCGTTCATTGAGAGCCTCCTGGAGGCTTTAACGCAATCTGCTTTACGCCATAATAAGTTCATGATTGTAGGAGACCTCAACGTGCATTTGGATGATGTCAACTGCAGAGAGGCTGTATCCCTGATCAATTCGCTTAGAGCTCTGATGTTTGTTTTGGCCGATAAAAGGGCCACTCATCAAGCGGGGCATTTGCTGGATCCAATCTTTGTAAATTGGGAAGATATAAGCGTATCTGCCCCGATTAAGATCCTGTGGTCGGATCATTATTTGATCCCTCTTAAACTTGGAAGACTGGCCATATGGGGGCCTATACAGAAACTGGAGGAGGAAATTCAGTCACGATGTCTTCAGTCAAGCCCTAGGACAGGAACCCCCAAAGCTCAGCGACAACTTGGTTGAGGCTTGCAGGATGTATGATGAATGGGTTGGGGGTGCACTGGATAAAGTTGCCCCCTGGACTCAAAAAGCCATGGCACGGAGCACGAAATCCGCTCCGTGGTTTACCGCTGAGCTGCGCGCCGCCAAATTCAAATGTAAGACTCTGGAGCGTAGATGGAGAGTTGAATATGCCCCCTCACTACGTGAAGTCTATAAGAGTGAATTAAGGTCTTATCACAGTCAGATTAGGAAATCTAAAAGAGATTACTATATTAAGAGGATTGACTGTTCAGACAACACATCTAAAGAGCTCTTTATGATTTTGAAGGAACTCTCCACCCCTCTAGCGAGTTCAGGGGAAGTCCCCCCCTCGACAGAGTCATGCAATGAGATTGCAGACTTCTTTATAGGGAAGGTAGAAAAGATCTACGCATCTTTTCAGATTAACTCAGAACACACAAATTCGCCAGATCCTAACTGTGAGAAACAGGTTATGAAAAAACTTAGGGAGTTTGTGGTCCCCCGAGCAGAGGAGCTAATTAACATCTTATCGGGCATTCACTCTGGCTATCCCTTAGATGCAGTCCCAGCTAGGATTCTTCGCAGTCATCTTCCCCAGGTAGCGGAGCACATAGGTAACATGGCCTCTCTTTCCTTCCATGAATGTCTAGTTCCGGACATCTGGAAATTGGCCCAAGTTGTCCCGATAAAAAAGAAAGCCCACATTAGCATAACACAACTGGACAACCTTAGACCAATCTCCCTCCTTCCCTATTGTGCGAAGGTAGTAGAGAAATTGGTTAACCGACAGTTGGTGAGCTTTGTGGAGGAAAATAAGCTCCTCCACTCGTCTCAGTCGGGATTCAGGGCCAAACATTCGACTGAGACCGCCCTCCTTCTATCTACGGAACTGTTGCGGTGTAGGGCGGGTGAGGGTCACACGGCCGCACTGGTCCTATTGGACTTAAGTGCGGCGTTTGACACCGTATCGCACTCCGTATTACTGGACCGTCTGAGTGAGAAGGGAATAACCTGTCCTGCTCATGAGTGGTTGGTTTCCTTCCTTAAGAACAGGAGATTTCAAGTGCATTGTCCACCATGCAAATCCAGTATAAGATGTCTTAGACAAGGGGTTCCACAGGGCTCGATTCTGAGCCCCACGTTATTCAATCTGTACATGGAACCCCTTGCCAAACTGGTGGAGTCATATGGTGTTGCCATAGTCTCTTATGCAGACGATACACAACTGGTGATCAACCTGTCCCGTGATCCAGTTGGGGATGCTCAGAAATTCTCTGCCTGCTTGGTGGCACTTGATGGGTGAATGAAGAAGAACTATCTCCGCCTCAATGGTAATAAGACGGAAGTTCTTATCGTTGGTCCCTGTCCTTCCATCTGGACATCTGCCTGGTGGCCCATAGAACTGGGCTCTGTCCCTGCCCCGGTGGACACAGTCAAAAACCTTGGCATACTTCTTGATTCTAATCTAGCCTACACTAATCATGTTGGTAATGTTGCCGGTAAATGCTATGGCATTTTGAAGGTCCTGAGGAAAATCCTTCACCTACTGCCTCCCAGCACCAGAAAAACAATGGTACATGCCTTGGTCACCTCCCATTTAGATTATGGGAACTCCCTTGAATGTGGACTCAGTAAAAAAGGCCTAATGCAGTTGCAACGCGTCCAGAACGCAGCTGCCAGGCTTGTCCTGAACCTCCCTAGGAGGGCCTCTGGGAAACATGCATTGCGTTCCCTGCATTGGCTTCCAATAAAGGAACAAATTAAATTTAAAACTATGTGCATTACCCATCGCATAGCTCACAAAAAAGCACCTTCATATCTCCAGGATTTGCTTCCAATCTATCGTCCTTCACGCCTTCTTAGGTCGATGGGCAGCATGCTATTAGTGGTTCCACGGATCCACAGAGCAAGGATGGGAGGACGGTCCTTTAGACACCTGGCCAGTAAAGACTGGAATGACCTGCCCATCGAATTGAGGATAGAACCGTCTGAAACAAGGTTCAGACAGAGATTGAAAACCCATCTTTTCCCCAAGACATAATCAGTTTAGTTTCCCCTGGCCCTAGTGCTCCTCCTCCGTGACCTAAGCTGAAGAGATGATTAGTGGGATTTTCAGCGCGGGGACGCACTGTTCCTTGTGCAACCATGCGCTTAACAAATGTCATTAATAATAGCTGTTCTGTCAGTTCTCTCTTGGAACGTGGCTGGGTTCCAGAGTAAAGTAGACTGTCCCGAATGGGGGTCTTTCATTGACAGACAGGACATCTGTATGTTTCAGGAGACATGGGCAAGGGAGGGGAAAGAGCGACCAGGCTATGCAGCCTTTTCGATTCCAGCACAGTGGGCTGGGAAGGGACGGCCCTCGGGGGGTCTTTGTATATGGGTGGCATCCCATTTGGGTTGCTCTGCAAGGGCCCTTAGTACGGATTCGCTAGATGTCCAGTGTGTGTTGTTGGAGTGGCCAAGTAATACTCAGCTTGCGCTAATAAATGTTTACAGTAGGCCAGTGGGGATAGTGAAGGTTTCGCCGTCCATAGAGGAGCTCTCGGACTTTTTACCCTTCGTTCCCCTAGGTGCTAAGATTCTTGTGGGCGGAGACTTTAATTGTCAATATGAATCGCTAACCTTAGTCCTGGAAGGAGCACTCCTGGAGGAGGACGAACAGTGGGGTATTCCGCAGCTGGTGGGTCCCACCCCAAAACCATGGTCTCCCCTAGCAACCCAAATTCTTGCATTTACCCTCAGTAATTCCTTCAGGGCATGTAATGGGCGGACGAAGGGTGACACCCCTGCAAAATTTACCTTTAATAGACCGGGGCAGCAGTCCCACTTGGATTATATCCTTGTTCAGACTGCCTATTGGGACAAGGTCTTGGACTTTGAGATACTGCACAGAATGGACAGCGATCACAACGCGCTGGTTCTCTACTTGTCCATCTGCCCGAGCCATAGGGGTGATCAGACGGCGGAGACAGTTAATGACCCGAGATTGGTCTTGACCTCTGACAGGCGTAGGGTGAGGTGGTCTAAGTTTTTGGATAACCCCGCCCGTATACCTGAGTTGTATGCTAGCATTCTTCCCACGCTCGAGAAGGTAGGGGCCATAGCCTCTTTATCCCCGGAGGCAGGCTTGTTCCCTACTCTGGGTACTCTCCATATGGAGATGGTCCAGGTTCTGGCGGAGTTCTTAAACCCAATTGCCCGCAAAGGACCCCGGCGGGGCCCCAGGGCCTCTTGGTTTAACTCTGCCTGTAGAAAGGCGAAAGCTGATCTCCTCTTTGCACTAAAGCAGCCCCGGGATCCAGAGCTAATTTAGTCCAAAAGGGCGGAACTGAAGTGCATTATCCACCATGCCAAAGTGGAATGGGACGAAGCCAAATGGGATAGTATGCTGAGTACCCTGCAGACTAGAGATGCCCGCAAATTTTGGCAGCTAGTGAGAACCGGGTTTGCAGAGTCAATCCAGGCTGTGGAAGCTAATATAGCCCCTAGTGTGTGGGAGGATCACTTCCGTAGCCTATATGTAGAGGAAGCATCTGGGATTGGCGATCACGGCGAAGGTTCATCGCTCGAGCAATTCCCTGGTGGGCAAGTGACGACTGTTTCACCTAGCGAGGGGAGCATGCCAATGCAGTTTTCTCTGAATGAGGTCCTTACAGCGATCTCCCAGCTCCCAGCGGGCAAGGCCCCGGGATTAGACAAACTGCCGGGTGATTTGTTCAGGCACCAGCCTGCTGTGTGGGCTCCGTACCTAATGGTACTTTTTAATGCAATTCTGGGGGGGATGGCGGTCCCTGGTACTTGGCTGGGAGCAGAGATCGTACCCATTTTCCAGAAGGGGTCTCCTCTGCTCCCAGCCAACTATAGGCCAATCAGCCTCATCGACGTTCCCCGAAAGGTCTTTACACGGCTCATTCTAGATCGCCTACAAGAATGGATGGAGGACCATTCTGTCTTGAGTACATATCAAGCTGGGTTCCGGAGAAAGGTGTCCACCACGGATCAAATTTTCCGTCTAGCCATGCTGTTCTGGAAGACGGTGCGGGTGGAGGACGGAACGCTGTACACTGTGTTCGTGGACCTCCGTGCCGCGTTTGATTTGGTCCCGTGGAGTAGACTGTGGGCGGTACTCTCCTCCCTGGGTATTCCCCCTGACATTTTAGACATCATCATTCGATTGCACACACACAACTTCGCGCAGGTTAGGTGTGGCAGGTCGGGAGGGTTCTCACAAAGATTCCCCGTTGACAGGGGGGTAAGGCAGGGGTGCGTCTTAGCACCCACTCTGTTCTGCCTCTTTGTTAACGGGGTGATTGAGCATCTAAACCAAGTCCCCAACACGGACGCTCCAAGGCTCGGCGGCAGCAGGGTGCCTGCAATCATGTTTGCGGATGATACCCTGCTGCTGTCGAAATCCCCTATGGGGATTCAGCGTGTATTGGAGGGCTTTGAGACATTTTGCGTAATGCATGGCTTAGAAATTAATGCCCTGAAGACCAAATATATGATTTTTAACCCCCCCCCGGAAAACACGCCCCAACCCCTCTATTAGCCCCAACAGACTAGAAAGAGTCTATACGTTTGAGTACCTTGGTGTGACCCTCAATGATAAATTGGAATGGAGTGACCACCAAGCTAAGTGCCAACTTAAACTAGTACAACTGGCAGGGGGAATAACAAGACTAGTTAATTCCAACAAGTCATTGGTTAGACCGATTGGTCCCCCGCTGGAGATTTATAGACTGCAGGCCAGAGGTGCGATTGTATATGGTGGGGAACTGTGGGGCCACACATGCAAGAAGGATCTGGTCATCGCAGAGAATACTTTCCTGAGACACCTTTTAAATCTTCCTGTGAGTACCCCCCTCTTGCCCCTTAGGTTGGATTTGGGTTTGAAGCCACTGGATCAAATACTAAGGGTAAAGCCACTAACCTTCTGGCGTAGGCTGTGGTCTACCCCCGAGTTAGCCAACTACAGGCTGGAACTGCGGGAAATTCTTGCTCTCCCTGCTATTGAGAGCATACCGTGGTTCAAATATATAAAGACCGAACTGGCACGGCTAGGCCTGCAATCCCTCTGGAGTGATCCGGAGGCAGCATGCCAGAATTTAACCCGCAAAACCCTAGTGGCAGCTTATAATGCATTTAAATTAGCTTCCCATAATCAGGGTGTATCCACTGACTCACTTGTTAAATCCTTTCTCGGGGTTAAAGACTGCTATAAATTTGAGAGTGTCCTGGACAATATTTATCCGAATTACACCCGGAAATTGTACCTGCAATGGCGGTATGGCACTCTCCCAATCAGAGCTTTTACTAGTAAATGGAAGCAGCATTCCCCCGAGAATTGTCCGGGTTGCAGCTGTGGGTTGGAAGATGAATTACACCTTATTTTTTTTTGCCCAGCCTACATTGTTCCTAGAAGGATCTGGATAACCCCGCTCTGTAGGAATTTGGGGTTTAGCAACTGCTCTGTGGCATTTAGAATTCTCAAGTCGGATCTCGCAGGAGTAATTGTTTTCGCAGTGTCTAAGTTCCTGGAATTTGCATGGCGTAGGAGAATGTCACTTTTGCCCAGGTCACTTTAATGTAGAGTGTCAGATTGCAAGCATTTTAATTGATGACCCTGTACTGTTTTATAGCTGTATTTTTATTCGAAAAATTTTAATGGTAGTGTTTTACTGTTTTAGCATTGGTTCTTATTTGCAGCTATTGGGCTTAGTAACTGATTGGCGGGACCTCCTTACCTGAATTGTTATTTATGTGCACTTTTTTGTGTCTTCAAATTGTATGTATTTTATGTGGTATCTTTTATGGCAAAGTTGCCGAAATAAAGAATGATGAATTGATGGAACAACTTAAAAAACATGGAAAAGTTGGGGCTTAGGGCCTGCTTTGGAGTTTAGTGGAAGGGTTACTCTGAAAAAACTTGATGGTTATCCCATCCCCCATAATACATGTGCCATTAGATATATTGCGCTTGTAATTCAATGGAGACAATATCTATCACATTTATGATGGAGTAACCACATTTGCCGGACTCCAAACCAGGCCATTAGAATATTTTTGAACTCCAGAGGACTGAGACCAACCACCCAAGACTATCCGAACAAGGGCAATGTGGCAGGATGAAAATCAGGTTCCCCTCCTGCTTTTCGCTGCGTGAAAGAAGACTTCAGCAGTCCTTCATTTTGGTGAGACCTGTCCAGCTACAGCTGCCAAACTTCTTCTGCTGGAGCTTTTCAAGCTCCAAAAAAGCTAGCAAAGGCCTAATATTCAGTGGATAGGGTGGTGGCAGAGTGTGCCCTATCAGGTCCACCTGCTCTGTTTGAAGTCAGATGAACTGTCATCTTTCTGACAAAGGTGCCCCAGCTGTCTCTGCCAGGGGAAAACTTATACTGATGACTTAGTGAAGTAAGGGATCTCGGTGCAGGTGTGGCAGACCAGCCTCTCTATTTAGAGCGGACAGAGATGTACTTACAAATCTTGATAAAATCTGAGAAGGTGAGAAAAGTACCCCCCTTATTCAACAGTTTCTTTAGACGCAAAATTGCAATTTTCCCACTTAGAGATTTTCCAGCCAAAACCAATGGGCATTGGCAAACATGTGATGTGAAGTAAATGAGCCGGCTTCCCTTAGAAGGGATACCTAAATAGGTTTAGGTGTGAAAACATATTTCTTCCTTGGTGATATTGTATCCCCAGGGAACTAAAATATGGCCATAATACATGTAAAGATCCTTTGTTCTGTGCACCTTTATGAATGGGGAATGCAGAGCGATTCTTTGGTGCTCTGCCAGTCAAAAACTTGTGAATTGAAACATCATTGCCAAACGCTCCTTGTAAATATGACGTACAACTAGCATTTACAATTGGTTTGGTTTAAGATCTGTTTGTGGCTTGTTTTTTGTTTCAGTCCTATGTGTTGATCTGTGGGTTCAATGTGTGTTTAAATGTGGGGTTTTTGTTCCTGTTAGTGTAATTTCTGCTTGTGAATAGCGTTGGCGCAAATTTATGAAACACATGCCTTAAGCGCTGTATTGTGTGTCCTGTATGTTTGAAATATTTCTGTTTCTGTGTGAAATGAGCTCAATGCGTGATTGTGGATTTCTTGATGTTTTCAGTCTGTTAAGGAAAATGTTGCATTAATTGATATTAGGTGAAAATTAAATAAGAATGCAGTAATTTGCCATGTTACCTGCAAAAATCGCTATATGTTGCTCTTTAAATTATAGACTAAACAAAGGCACATATGTGCAAACTGTTGAAATGCTTAAATTAGATAAAGTTAAAATTTACATTCACTAGGAACATGAAAGGCCTCAAAATTAAATTGTGTGTTCTGTAGGGAAAAACGAATTTGAAGCCCTCCTTTGCTTACATGCATTTTCATACATGTAAAATGTTAAAGTTTCAGCTATAAGTGAATTTTTGCTAAGTTTAAATGTATTTTGTGGCACACACTTTTCTAAAAAATGTCTGTTTCCTGGAAGTTCTGGGGTCAGCTTTCGTGCAGGCCATTTCCTGCCTTGAGAACGGCAGCTGCTTGTTGCTTGTTGTTTTGTTTAGGGCAATAAACGACATTGGAATGTTTATTTAGCCCAGAGCATAGCTGTGCTCTGAAATTAGCAGTTCAGAATAAGGGGTTAGGAGGGTTTCAAAAGTAAGGTTCATTATTTTGTATTACAGGAAGACATTTCAATTGTGGTTCTGTTCTCTTCCTAAAACAAGTAAAAAGAAATAGGAGTATATTTCTGGGTTTGTTGCTCAAATGTCCTCTTTTAAATTCTGGCGCGAAAATATGTCTTGTTCTAAGTTAGACTTTTTGCGCATAGGTTCATACATGACTGCATCTACACTGATAAGCAAAAGATGCAGCTTGGTTTTTAAATATGGGTTTAGCAATTGAGATTGGGGTTAGAGGAAAAATAAAATAATAAATTATTAAACATGGAAAAATTATTTGAAAAAAAATGTGTGTTTTTTAAAATCGTTTTTGGATAATCATAAAGCTTAATACTCATACTATGACCTCCTAAAATTAAAATTTGATTAAAGTAATGTGTGACTGCATAAATAGGCCATTTGCGTGTTAGGGTTTTACTTGGCGCACGCGTAACAGCTCATTTTTCTAAGGCATTACATGCCTTTGCCTCATGTTTGCTCTTTGCAGCATGTAAAGCACATTCTAAGGATGATTAATATGTAATGCAAGTGTAGGATTTTCATTTTTAAGTGCCCCAAAGTCAAAAGTCGAAAATCAGTTAAAATGGACCTTTTAAAAGCATTTTTGCCAATTACCATAGCCTTGCAGAGTTTCTAGCTTTCAGAGAATGCATGTTTGTGTCTATTACAAAACGTGTGGGTTGTTATTATTTGAGGTTGTTCTTCATAGCTCAGTGAGCCACTGTGCCCGGTGTGGAGGTTTATGTTTAATATCAGGATTGAAAATTCAAATTTTGGCAGGGCCATTTTGTCTCTCATCCTTTGAGCTGATAGATAAGTCCTGTTGCACAGAGTGGTAGCAAACATTTAAAATAATATTGGTATGCTATGTTATTATGTTCTGCAAATTGTTCACAGTAAATGTTTTACTAAATGTATTTTATCCCTGAAAGAAGTCATTTATATAACATGTGTTTTTCAACAGGGTTGATTTTGTAGCTTAGAATGAGTGGAGTAAGGGTTTCTGGCTTTGTCAGTTTAAGGGAGGAAATAGAATGTAGGGTCTGGGAGGACCGCACAGTACGCCTGGCAGAATTTGACCTTAAGGTCAATGAGAAGGGGGTTTAGCAGTAAGTGAAGACAGATGGAGCAATGACTGCTTGGGGCAAGCTTCTGTACATCACAGAAAAGTCAAGCTTGCACATTAGATGGGTTACATGAAGGCTTTTGTTTTTGAGAAGTGCATTCTTGACTAGCCTTGAAGGAAGGGAAACAGCAGGCCCTCAGGGGCTTTGGGAAGAGGGGGGACCATGAGGGGCTCATAGGCTCCCAGGGCTATCAAGGGTCGCAGGCTCCCAGGGCTGTGATGGGCCGCAGGCTCCCAGGGCCTTGAGGGCAGGGGGTCTGAAGGGGCCACATGGAAAGGCTGGTGCAAGGGATGCAGTGTGTCTGTGAAAAAGTTTTACAGTCAACAGGAAAGTGGGTTAGCATGTTTTACAATAAGGATGGTTGGTTAACAGTTGAGATTTACTCTGTTATGCGCTGTGTTAGTAGTATGTTGCAAAGAGAAGGGTTTTATTATGACTTCTTTGAAATGAAATGTTTGTGTGTTTTTTCATGATTTTGCATTTTTCCCTTCTGAATGGTTCTTGCTGACCCTTGTGTATCACAAGTGAAATTGTAAGTTTATTTACCAGTTTGATAACAAGCAACTGGTGATCACCTGGTAAAAGCGGGGTGTGAGTAAATTAAAAAGCGTACGTTTGGTACAATTTGATTTTGATTTCGTTTTTGACAAATTAAGCAGGTCTGGATTTCAGGTTTTCAGTTGCATGAATGCATGTGTTTTTCTGCTTGATTACAAATGCTATTGTGCTTTGTCTATGCTTTTTGTGCTTACTATATATGCATGTATATTTGATGATAGCGTGATGACATGTTGTTTTGTTTTATTAGCTGCTTTTTTATATTATTACAAATTTGCCTGTGTTGTGAAGAGACATGTATGACGGTATGTGTCGCTCTACACCACGTGGTTAATATTCTTGTTCATACTAAATTTCACAGATATGATGTTTGCATACTGTGATCATGAAAATACATTCGCCTCACCAGTGGATGTTAAAATTTGGACATAATAGTATTGAAGTAAAATAAAAGAGATATACAAGAAGCCACAATACAGATACTGCTCTTCTCCCTTAAGGAACAGACAGGCCTAGATTTATATACATATCCTTGATTGGACCTGAGGATGCAATTATAGATTCGTGGCTCTTGTTAAAAGGTGACCTATATTTTTTTCATTTTTCTAAATTTTTCATTTTTCCCTTGAAGGAGGAACTGGACCATTAACTGAGATTACTGTGTATGGTGTAGTGCTTCTTCCCAGATGTTGCATTGTGTCCAGACTGCAGAGATGTAATAGGAACAACAACATTATGCATAATTCCCTTTTGTATGACCTGACTAGACTGTTTCTTTCTCTTTAGACTTTTTCTTTAGGCCTATATTTTTGATGCTTTCCAGTCTGACTGTCAGCTTAGTGATAGACTGGTTAACTGATTTAATAATATAATAAGGAAAGTTTCTCATCTCAATAGGAGACACTGTATGTTCATTCTTGAATGTGGAAAAAATGTAATGCCCATTCTAGTTAGGTTCTCAGTTCTTTTAGCTGCTGTTTTAATATTTGATGGACCACATGTGTTCTAATAATGGAAACATTAGGAGTTTGTACTCTTGTTTTTTCTCTGTTTTCACATTTTTGATAAATTAGCCATTGTCTGAATGCCCCTGATCATCTGTTATGTGATTTCATTTTTGAAATGTTTTAGGTGAGGGATTTAGGAACACTTAGATTTTCTCATTTAGGAAAATGTTTACCCATTAGATGATGCCCCTATATGTAAGGACTTCCACTCAGATAAAATGTTTATGTAATTGTCTACCCTTAGATGATAGAAGACATGCTCTCATATGGAAACACAATTGAAGAGGCTAGAGTCATTGCTTTGCGTTCTATGAGAATGATAATGCATTTTAGATTATGATAGTCTCATGGCGTATGACCACTCTCTTGAAGATTGTAGGGTAACTGATTGCAATCCCCTTGTTAAATATTGAATTGTTTTTGTACAACAATTGAAGGAAACTAACAATTGTGTCATATCTTCTACATTGATAGGTTCTGCAGGATTCTCCAGAGTCAAAGGGAGAGTGACACCTGCAGAACGAATGACAAAGATGAATTCGAATTCCTATCCTTGACAGCCATAGATAAAAGCAGGAAGTTTTGGTTTATAGTCCCAGCACCCAGTAAGGAATCTGCATGCCATCAATGGTATACCCTAGTTCTTTGTTCGCTCTACTGCCCAGCGTTCCACGACAGAAGAAAAGGAGTCTCTTTGGTTTTGCAACAGAATTTGAATTGGGAAAAAAAAAGCGCAAAAAGGTACCTGTTATGTACTGGCAACGTCTGACAGTGTACAGCCCCTTGAGCCCTTGGCCTAAGTTTTGGCCTGAACCCCTTGAGTCCTTTGGTCTGCGTCTTGGCCTGAGCCTTGGTCTAAGTTGGCCACACCGTTCCCTTTTTTATCTTTGCTCCAACGAAAAAGAAATGAAATGGAGAATTCGAGATTGGCGAGAGGCACTATCTTATGGTGCCCATGAACGAGCAGCTTGAGCGTCCTCTGACACTGAACAAGGAGTGTTGGAGTTTGAAAGTGCTGCTGATTTGCTGAAGGAGTTTTCTTGACAGTGCTTGGATCTGCACGAGATGCTTTGTGCCCTTGATTACGAAGAGTACATCATTTGTAGTGCCTGCCGTAGTGTCTGCCGCAGATGAGAGACACTGGTGCACTCACTGCCCTTGTGACATTGAGACTTTTGACTGAACTATGAGTGTTTGCCAAAAAGGGCACTCCAACGGATGCTGAGATACATTTCTATGGAAGGTCTGAAATGAAGAGGCCTTGCTGCGATGGATGAAGAGATTCGATGAACAATAATAGTCCGCCAGAGGGACTTGGAATTGGACTCTGGGCATAAGTCGTGGTTATAGAAGTGATTCCTGAAAAGTTAAGACACTGGGTGTTGTGGAATTAATTTTTATTGTTTTGCCTGCAGTATTTTAGAGTAGTATTCTTTTTAGCACAGGTAGAATAGAAGTTCATTCTCTGTGGAAAAGTCTCCTTATCCCATTTGAGAGCATTGAAGGATTGCATTGACACCATTTTACATGAGTATATACTGTTTTCTGAAAGATTTTAGGATTTGCTATTGCTTAGGGTTGTGAAAATGCTAATTTTCTCTGTAATAGTGGTCATTATTTTCTCCTACTGTTTGTATGTATGCTTATGACCTAATGTCCCGTTCTTTAGTATTCCTGGTCATACCCTTGCTGAAATGTTTAGAATGGAAATGGTTATCTAGCAATAAATTAGAAAATTGACGAAATTATGTTCAAATTAATGAGCACCTGTTTTCCATGTTCCTACTGAATAATACGAATGTCTTCAGCAAACGCTAAAACGGCCGTCTGTTGTAAATTAGCATAAATGGGTTAGCGTTAGCAGAAGCCATCTTGCATTTAGAAGTTATCTTATCCGCTTTTTAGAAGCCATTTTAGTTTCTGGAGGCCATCTTGGCTACCATGTGCTGCCATGTGCTTACTATGTGCATTGTCCTACCTTCCTTTTAGCTGCGCCTGAAGTCTGCCTAGTAACAGGATATATTTAGCCTCCCCCACTTCCACGCATGCTCAGAAATGCCTGGTAGAGTCTGCATCTGTTACTGATTAAGTTTTACATAGGAATGTGTTCACTACGTTCTGAAAACTGTTAGCTCCTCCCACTTGGTTCTACATGTCCATATTAGGTATTCTTTGTGTGCTCACAGGAACCAAGACTGCCCCCTTTCATATATGCTTACTGTGTAAGTCTGAAATGTATATAAGGCGCCAGCCTTCTGACTTCCTCAGACTGCCTCATTCATTTGCCATGGCCTTTGGGCGACGCAGCCTCACTTCATGTAATAAACTGTCCTTTGATATTTCAGAGTTCTGTGCCAGCCTCTTAGTGCTTTTAAAGGACTCCAAGGTTTTTGAATTCCACATCTGGACATCTTTGGATATTTGGATACAGGCTTCAACCTTATGCAGTTGACTATTTTAACTTCCACAAAATAAGCATAAGGGCCTAATTTAACCTATAGAAATAAATACACTGTCCACCAGGTCACCTTGATGGACATAGGGCCACCATAATTACAAAACCCTTCCTGCTCAGCAATGATCATTGTAACTTAAAATAATTGACATTACAGTGGACTGCAGAAGGTACCAAAAGATTGATAGATCTCCAACATTCGTTTTGAAGGCTGTGTGTGGGGAGGCATTATTTGTATTTTTCTGTTTGCCATCACCAAGTTGTTCGGACAGTGACTGACAGACAAAAGATGCATCAGACCATCAGCACTACATTTTGCAGTCTTGTGCCCTTAAGCTGATGGTCAGGAATATCTCGGACTGCTAGAATAAGCCTTCTTTTGATGGAGACAATAGGTCACCGGCAGATGGAAACCTGTTGGACCACCTAACCCTAAATAGGGTGGTTATCCAGGAGCTTGACAGATAGGGTACTCTGCATCTATTTATCAACCACTAAATCAGGCCCTAAATCCTAAGGTAAAAACTTTGACAACAAGGACCAGCTAGGTGTATCCGGCCTCATCTACTTCGTGATCAGCCTAAAACCAAAACTAGATCCTGGTAAACAGGGAACAGTAACTTCTGATGGGGTTTTATTTTTTCTAGAAGATTTTTGCCCTAAATCTTAACAAGTTCATATCTCCTTATTGGATTAACAAAAAAATTGTGTCCTCTCCTTTTTTATTTATCTTGATTATTAGAAATTAGTTGTGGGATTTTAATTGTGTTGAGGCTTGACTGGATTGACTTTTCATGCTTTTGGTACTGCTAGATACTTAACACATTTCGATAAAATGTCATTAGTCTGCTCAGTGGCATTAGCACCAGGGGTTGAGCCCAGGTTTTCTTATTAATTTTGTGTTGAACGTGACTAGATTTTGGGATTTATTACTTGAGAAGGATCTAAATCCTGTCCAACTGAAAACCCTTATTCTGTATGGGTAGTGGATCACTACGAAACATTTTGTGTTTTGTATGTTGCCTGTGGCATCTCTTTCCCCCAGTTTTGCATAACACAGAAGTGAAGTTCAATGCAGTCCCAATATTTCTATGTTGCATTTAACAAACTAAAAAAAAACTAATCAATTGCACTGAAAGCCCCCTCAAGCTCCCTTCATGGATGCTACAACTGTCAAACATGCTGCACACTAACTACATCTCTACAATCATAATTTATGTTTCTGAATGGAAAATATAGATTGTTTTTTGCTTAAATTTACATTTTGAGTGCATAAAGAGGAATCCTTCAAAAAAGAAACATATTTGAATCCTACCGTTTGTACTTCTTCCAGGATATAACGAGGTAGCTTATCTGTTCCCAGTACTGAAATATGCCAATAAGTTTATGATAGACTAGTGGTATATAAAGTTCCCTCACCAGTGACTGTGCACAATGCAATATAAATCTCTAATCAATAATTCTCTTTCTTTCAGCCACGTCCGAAGCGCCGAGACGCCCCTGGGCATTTGCGCGCTTTATAAGTTTAAAAAATAAATAAATAAATAAATAATCGCAGACTCCATCCAATATAATATGCCTGTGCATTTAATTGACTACATCATTCTATGATGATAAAACAAAAGATAAAAAACATTAATCATCCTGCAAACACATCAATAAAATCCAGATATACCTGTTTTCTGGAAGAGAATAAGACATACGATTTTAAGAAATTTGACAGAAATTATCGCATTAATCAAAGCAGGAACCTAATGTTAACATAGATGTCCCACAAGATTTATTTCAGAATTACATGGATTGTCATAAATAGGAGGTATTATAGAGATTCCAATTGCGATATTATTGATGCCAATTTGTTACAAGAATACACATTATACCAGGTGAATCAAATTCTATTTATAACCAATCAAAGAGGCTTTACCATCCTAGCCTTGGCCTTTGAGATGTATGTTCCGAAAGTTCCACCGATACTTAGTGCATTGATTGTGCAAGCATTGGCTCTGATGCAGATACTTCCCATACATCGGAAGACCTATAGAGTAGAAACAAATATATTGGTGATCATCAGAGAAGTCTTTCCACATTACAGAGCTTGAATGTAATATTCTTTTTCTATTATGAACTCGGTGCCAAACTAAATGCTTGTCTTACACATGTTGTGACAGGACTGGTTTAGCCATCATCATCATGATCATCATCTCTAGCAGCACCAAGATGAACACAGAATGAATCAGGATTTATTGCAAGTAAGATGAGTGTACCACAAAATGATGAAAATGATTTGAATAGAAAAACTAAGATTGCAACACAAAAATCTTGTCCATGCTTCTAACGGGGCTTTCTCATCTTTTGAAACCATATGGAATGTTAACTGGATCATGTGCAAAGTCTCATGGATGTTTCCAACGTGCCTCACTTGAAGCTTAAAGACTGAGTTCCTAAAACTGGCATGGCCTATGCATTTTCAAACCTGAGTCTAGTGCACTGTACTATGCAATGGACAAATTATCAAATTAAACTGATCATAATTTAGTCATGTTAGTTTTGCAACTCCGATGTCCATTCATTTCTGCATCCGAACTGTGGTATTTAATTGCACTGCTTTTCAAATCAAGTCACAATATTGTAAATATCCTGCTTCTTTATGAAGTTCTGTTGTGTTTAATAGGGACTTGTTTATTGTTTACTGAGCCACCCTTCAATTCTACTATAAAATGCACTAATATCCCATTATATGAAGTATTTCCTGTAGGACAACCTCTGCCCGGATAAAACACTCGGAGCACCTTAGTCATGTTTGCTTCACATGCTCCCTTTCTGTAGTTTTGAAATTAGTATTTAGCTCTTGTCGTTTCGAAGTTCATTATCTGCCACTGATCAAGACCGCCCCTTTGTTGTTGATCAGAAATGGCATTTCTAATTATTGACAGAAGTTTGTGCACTGGAACATACTCACCATGCTTAATCAGTTAGAATAAAAGTAATCCCTACATCATGTCTTGTTACTTTGGGGTATAACATACATTAATGTGTTAGTACCTAGAAGAAGCCTGTAACTAATTGGTCTATTGATTGAAGGGGGCGGAAACCCCTACTAAAGCAGCAACTACATTCCTTGCAGAGTGAACCACAAAAGTCACTAAGTTGACCAGTGCTTAACGCTCTGGTACCTTGGCACAAAATCAGCCGGGCTTAACTTAGAGGCAACATGTCTAAGTAATTGTACAGCACATAAACAGTAATAAGATGAAAGCACAACCGAAAAAAAATCCAAAAGCAATTTAGAAAAATAGAGTAAATCAAAACAAATAAAATATTACCAGAACGAAAAGAATCAAATAAGTTCTACTGGAGATAGGGGATTGCAAATATTTAAGTAAATATAGAAGCTAAAAATCACAAAGTGCCAACTGAGCGTATCTGGCATTGCTTGACCAGGACAAAGTCACAAGTTCAGGCCAACTGCAATCGAGTGCAGCCAAGGCACAGAGCCAAGTTTGGCCTGCTTGGAGTTGTACCTTATGTCCTTGGTGCTAGGTCTAAGCTGTATTGTTTTATGAGGCTTTGCGTCACTCAGCATCAATTATGATGAGGTGTGCAGCTGTGCAGAGAGGATTGTGGGGCTTTGCATTGCTTGGCATCAGTTCCAATGAAGTTGCAACTGTGCAGCGAGGCTTTGAAGCGCTTCATCTTGCTACACCCTGGATTTCCAGGAAACTTAAGTTAGGGAAATAAGAGTTTTCCATGATGCCAGACAAGAGTCTAGGACTTAGGGAGATACCTCTTAGGGATCAGGGACTCACTCCTATAGAGGCGAATGGGGTTGAGGCAGGTCTATTTGCAGGTCCATTTAGGTCCAGTGCAGCAGGTCAGATGGGCAGTTGCAAGGATGCCTCTAGAGCTTGTTGGGTCTCTGTAGGTCAGAACACGAGGCCAGCCAACTGACCCTTGTAAGTCAAACAGGTTGGCCAGCTTCTTCAGTGTCCAGATCCCTGAAAAGCTTAGCCTTTCAATTGTGGTTCACCTCTGTCACCTAGGAAGTTATCATCTACTAATGAAGGTTACAGATTGGTCTCGGCTCTCTTCAATTTGCTGTGAGAGCACATCCCCTATGCCATGCTGTAAGACATTTGTCTGAATAATGAATTCCTGGGAGAAGGCAGGGGCCTTGAGCACTGGTGCTGCACATATGACTTCCTTCAGGGTGTCATAAGTGGTGTGGGAAGCCTCTCTTCAGATCACCTTACTGAGCTGCTTTTTGGAAGTCAGCTTTGTCAAGGGGGCAACAATGGTCCATACCCCTTGCCACAAATCCTGTAGTGTCAGATTGGGCATAAGAAGGCTCTCATCTTAGTCTGGGTCTTGGTGGAGGGGCCCTAACCAAGATGATAAGACTTCTGGTTTGGAGGGGCTGTACCCTCTCTTCACCAACTTGGTCCCCCAAGTAGACTACTGAACTCTGCGCTATCTCTTGTAGTCCTCTATTGTCAGGCCTGCCTTTTTAAGGGCCTGGAGCACATACTGGAGGTGGAAAAGGTGGTCCTCCCAGCTAGGACTTAAGACAGCAATGTCATCCAAGTAGGCTTGACTAAAGCTCTCTTTCCCAGCCAGGTCCTGGTTGACCAATCTCTGGAAGGTATAATATAATATAATAGCAAGAGGAGCTTTAGAGGGAATTACGGGTACTATTAGGGAAAGCCCTCCACTCATTGAAATTCAATCCAAAAAATCCCTGTACCCAGGACTCAAGTTAGCAATTATCTAGCGGGCATGAGAACCTTCTCCACTGAAATCTTCTATCGTAAGATTCGGGATATACCTTATCTTAATTCTATGTTTAGGTATCTATTGTCTCTAATGCCCCACTGTCCCAGACAAACACCTTGTTTGTTAGCACTAACAATTGTTTTGGGGGTTCACTGTATATTCAACTCGGCGCAACCCATGATGTCAGCCCTGAATAAGGCCATACATACACCCACACATACACAATTGAACCAGAAAAAATGTGTGGCGGAGAGGTAGGCACCTCACGGGTGAACACCCTCGGGGAAATCTGGTCAGATATGTACCAAATACTCAGCCCCTTTCTCATAATAGGTAACGATTCCTTATCCAGAAATTGTGAAAGAAATATAAAGAGTTAAAGATTGAAAGAAAAGGTGCAAAGCAGGGAGCTTAGAGCATATCTCCAATATGTGCAAAAACAGTACAGAGTGAAAATAAAGTAAAATCAACAGGCAGACCCACTGAACTACTTTATTATTAAATGAGGTATGCACTGTTGAGTTAAAAAGGCTGGTAGCTTATTGTCGCATACCACTACCTGCAACCGACATGTTTCACTGCCCAGTACACTTTACGGCAGATTCATCAGGGTTAACACTCTGTTGCTGCACCCACTTCAGACATCTTTGAAACAGGAAGCTGCCGAGTTGAAAAGGTTTAAATTAAAAAAATTAGGACCCATTCTGGACCAAATTGATCCTCCACCAGTTTCCCATAAATGTGAAAAACCGAATAAAGTGTAAAATTACCCTAGATCAGCTATGCTCACTCGTACCAGCTGATCAGATAATTCTCCGCCTTTGCTGTCGGTTGTAGCATCAACCTATAGATCATGCAGATGTAGTAAGTACAGACATGCCCAAACGGTCTTGTTTTTTGTGTTATATTATTATCTCTCACTCTCCACACTCTTTGTAAATTCTGTACTTTGCAGGAGCTGTTTGGTTAGCAAAGATTACGGCCCATCGATGTCAGACATAGTTATACCCCAATTAAATATTTAACTTAGCCGATAAACAGCTACAGCTAATGTTTTAGCACAGGTATCAGAATGTCCTAGTCCACAAAGACATACTATTTTGTGATATATCAATCAGCCTTGCTAGTTAGGTTCATACCCCGTTCGGCTTCCTTTCTTATAAAACGTTATTGCGGCATAACGTGGAGTCAGACTAGCCCAGACTTTCCGGTTGCCATTAGGAGCGAGGTATACAGAGGGACCGGCCACGGGAGCAATAACAATCATCCATACAGGGACGCCCCTCTCTCCTTACCGTACAGCCTGTGTTATGGGACCGTAAATCATCCCAGGAAAGCTACAGGGTTGGTGCTCGCGCCATTTAAAGTTTCAGCGCGATCACCCAAACACACCGATCATGTGATCGGGAAGCAACCGTCACGTGGTGTTGACGGGCGTGGCGTTAATCCCAATAGAGCTAACGGCCTAATGCGGGGGCCATTTCTGAATTGCAAGTTGGTTGTGAAATCGCATGGTGCTTGCCTATATAGTTAAAGCCCAGAGTGTGTTAGATCGTTCCGAGTTGTTTATCGTAAAGGATATTGCCATGTATTAGTAACAGAACAATACAGGGGCAAATAAAAAAAATGTAAAAAAAAATTTTTGAAGAAGAAATTTGAAGACTACCCACACAAAAGCCCAAACTATCAGTCTCTGGAAGGTGACAGGGGCATTTCATGACCAAATGAAACATGCTCAGGAACTTGGAAGCCCCCCAGCAATCTGAACTCATCAGCACTGGGAATGGCTTAAGCATTAATCTAAGTGCCTGAGTTGAGCGTCTGTAATTCATGAAGAACCTGAGTTCTGGTGTGGTGCTTGGCTTGGGAGCCTTGGGTACCAGCACCACTGGGCTGGACAAAAAGCTGTTGAAGGCTTGATCCCAACTAGTTTTAGCATCTTGGATACTTCCACCTTGAAGCTGTCTCCTACTTCTTCGTAGGCATGCTGTTCCCTGTATCCATGTCATGGATACACAGATGGGTAAACCCAGGTTTCAGCGAAATAGGGAGGCTAACTGTCCCAGCAAGTAGAAAAATCCCTCTGTTGCTCTGGAGTCTGGGTAGAGGAGAGGTGGACACCTTCCACTGGCCTATCCTGCTCCATGGATGATAGAAGGTCAGGGAGAGGTTCACTCTCCTTATCCACTCCATCATCAGTTACTAGGAGCATAGTGACGTTTGTCCTCTCATAGTGGGGGTTGAGCTGATTGACATTTAGGACCCCCAAGAGGTTACTGGGGATCTTGAGGTCCAAATATTTGAGGCAATGTTCTCCCGTGTAGGCTCTGGGGCATCACCCTCTGGCTCATTCTCCTCCCAGGCTGTGGAAGTTTCAGAAGCAGGTTTCCTATGCCCCCTGACATTCCTCTTTTTGGCAGGTACCTGGGTAATTCTTCCAGGCTCCAGGCCCTCTTGACTTCCCTATCAGGTTGCCATGTACTATGTGATCAGGCACATCCACTCCCACTAAAGGCAATCCTAACATCTCCAGGTGAGACCATAGCTCCACCCCCATCCAGATGGTGTGATCCATTTTATTTTGCCAAGCAGAAAATTCACTGTCATGGCTGGATTCCCACCTATGTTTAAGGAACCTAGGACCCACCCTCCCGCCACTCTTAGGGAACCAGAACCACGTGATAGTGACTCTCATGCTTGTCTTCTACCACAAACAGGTGGAGTGTCTTAGGGTTTGCCTGCTCTTTGAACACCAAATGACAACTAACAGTAGTCATACTGGCTCCTGTGCCTCTCAGAGCCTTCACCTGTTGCCGATTGAGGGTAACCCACTGCCTGTACTTGGAAGTATTTGAAGGCTTATGGACTTTTAGCACCATCTCTTTGTCACCCATGGATACCAGGTTAACCTCTGCAGTACCCCATGCTATCTGGGACAATGAAAGAATTAATTATTTAATTTGAGTCTTATAAAGCACGTAGCTACTCCAAAAGGAGTGTACCAGCTCTAAGAGGTCAAAAGCAAATCAACCAGTAACAGGTAAAGAAAGGAGCCAGTCTAGAAAAGCCAAGTCTTTACATTTTTCAGAAACTGAGATTCTGACGAAGATGGCCTCATATGCAACGGTAGAGAATTCAAAAATTTAGATGCCAGAAAGCCAAAAGATCTTCCACTGAACGAGTTTTCCTGACTCTGGGCACTAACAGTGTCTCTGAGGACCTGAGGTACCTCCTAGGAGACTAGGAAGTGAAAAGAGGATGCATATAGGCTGCCCCAAACTTCCTTTGAATCCTATACCAGAAGCAAAGAGCTTTAAAAGAGAGACGATTCTCCACCGGGAGTCAGTGCAGTTTCTGAAGTGCCATGCCTAAAGATGCACACTTAGGGAGGTTAAGCAGAAGGTGAGCCGAACAATGTACAACACATTGAATTCTCTTGATCCTAGCCTGAGAAGCTCCCAGATATAAGATGTTACAGTAGTCTAGCCGAGCGACCACTAACGCCTGGATCACTGTCTTCTGTGCCAAAACAGGTAGAAGAGCACTAAAGTTTTTAGAGATTTATTAATACCAAAGTACTTGCTAACTAAAGCTGTGATTTGACTCTCGAAGGTGAGTTTATCGTCAAACCAAAAACCCAAGTTTCTAACCTCAGGTTTAGGCAGGGGAAAAGGGCCCAGAGGTTCCGGCCACCGAGCTGGGGACCATATCAAGGGCTGATGACCGAGGAGCAGCCCTGCATTTAACTTAAGGTAATTGAGGTCCATCCAAAAAGGCACTTCTGACAAACAAGCCCTAAGAGAATCAGCTGCAGCAGCAGAGTTATGTGACCAGGTGAATATAAACTGGGTATTGTTTGCATAGGATGTTATTTTGAAGACATGCCACATGATATTGTCTGATAGGGGGCAGATATGCAGGTTGAATAAGGTAGGGCGCATCCCCAAGCACTACGCTCACCAACCACGATGTCTGCTTACTAGTGGGTGAGTGCACCCTCGTAGAGCAGATGGTGTTCCCCTTGCAGTACCCATACCTATGGCATTTGGAGTTGAACTTCCCTGAAGACTTTGGGTCAGGGAACCCACACTTCTTTTGGTCAGCTTGGGACTGGGAATCCTCCCCCTTAGAATGGATTTGGGGGCCTTACTAGGACAGTGAGCTTAGTATCCACTAGGTATTGGCGGGGCTCTGCAAAATAATTACTGAACATGTGCTCTCTGGCAATCAGATTGTACAGCCCTTTGCAATCACTTACAACACATCCCTTCACCCAACCATGCAGTGTCTTGTAAATGTAATCCACATAATCCACCCAGGACTGGTAGAGAAGCATCTGGCTGTCTCTAAACATCTGCCTATACTTCTCCTGGGACCTCTATACTTCCCCTGACTAGTGCTTGCTTCATGAGGAAATATGTAGCCCTGTCCTCCTTCCCTAGGACCAGTAATGCATCCCTTCTTTACAGCAACCTCCTCTGCAGCCCTCATTGGGCCAACCTCCTCTGTAACCTCTTTGCAACAGCCTCCTTCATCTTGAGTTTTTCCAACTGCAACCTGAACTCCCTTTCAGCCATCCTGTCCTCCAGCTCCTCAGGGAATAAAATTGTGGAAAGAAATGCTGGTGCCTTTTCTGGATGTGGCAGAGGACCTAACTTCTGTGGTTTCTCCTCTCTCCTCTGAGGTTTTGATCGGGGGTTGCCAACCCCCCCCCCCCTTCTAGCTCCTGCTCCTGCTTCTCCATGTCCTTCTCCTCCTTATGCTCCTGTGCTATAGCCTGTTTGTTGAAACTGGTGGGCCTCTTCCCAGGCCCTGAGGTCCTTCTGGAGCTCTTGCTTTTTGGAGCTTTCAGCTGCTGGCCTCGCCCTCTCCCTGAAGAATCCATTGTGCTCAGACACAGTGCAGCTCTCCATGTTGTTGAGCTCAAACTCCATGTTTGCAGGCAGAGTCGTGGGTGCACAAAGTCAGGTGGAATGGAAGCAAATTTGTAAAAAAACAAGAGTTCAATCAAGGAATATTTAAAATAAAGTTGAATCTGATCTCAAGGTATTTATATGGGATTTTAGTGTTACACAAAATCACTGAGGGAAATGCAAAAACACAAGCACTGAATGTAAGAAATTGGATTATTTATTAAGGGGTGTGAAAACTCAACTCAAGCAACAACCACAAATCTTGTCAGGGTGAACCATAAAAATCATAATATTAACCTGTGCTTAACCCTCTGGTAGCTTGGCGAAAAAGCAGCAAAGCTAAACTTAACCCCTTTGCCGCGGCAGCGATTTCGCGGCAGTGCGGCACTTCCACAAAATGGGCGGGGCCGCGTCACCCTTTGGACGTTCGCAGCACCAGCGAGGTACTGCTCGCAATGGCCAACGGCGGACGGCAGCAGGGAATGGGTTAAAGGTCATGTATTTTTGCAGCACATAGTAAAAAGGTTAAACCCAACACAATAATAGTCCCAAACTCATCTAGAAAAATAGAGTACATTTCAATAAATAAAATATTACCAGAATACAAGAACCAACAGTGGAACAGTAAATAAGTTGTTTCAAAAATGAAAGTAAATATAGTGCCTAAAAGGACAAAGAGCCAACTGAGGGTAGCTGGCCATACTGGACAGGGAAAATGTCACAAGTTCAGGCTGGGTCCGTTGGAGTGCAGGCTGGGCACAGGAACAAGTCTACTAGGAGATGTGCCTTATGTTCTCGATGCTGGATCTGTGATGCGTTGTTTTGTGAGGCTTTGTTTCGCTTGACATAAGTTCCAGTGCAGCTTGCAACTGTGCAGTGAGGTTTTGTGTGGCTTTGCATTGCTTGTCTTCAGTTCCTATACAGCTTGAGGCAGTGTGGCGAGGCTTTTTGGGGCTTTGAGTCGCTTGGCGTCAGTGCCAATGAAGCTTGCAGATGTGGGTGAGGATTTGCAGGGCTTCGCATCACTTGGTGTCAGTTCCGATGATATTTGCATCTGTGCTGCAAGTCTTTGTGGGGCTTCATGTCACTTAGGATTCAATGAAACCTTTAGTTATGCAAGGAGGAGTCCTATCTGATGCCAGCCAAGCATCCAGGACTTGGGGAGGCACTTCTTGGGGCTCAGAGACTCACTCCAGCAGAGGCCAGCAGGGCTCAGGCAGGCCCATTTGCAAGTCCAAGCAACTCCAGTGTAGCAGATCGCTAGGCAGTTGCAGGGAAGTCATTGGAGTTACCATTCCCTCATTCCGCCTCTGGGAAAATTGTACATGGACAATCTGAAGTCGGGAAATCATCATTAAAACTCACCCAAAGCCCTCTCTGACTTCTAGCTGTTTCCCATTACAATGGTGTGTGCAGTTGAAAGCCTACATTTGCTTCCATGACTTTAGGTTCCATAATGCACTGTCAAGTATCCTATAAGACCTGGAATTTGCTGTCCATTGATTTCTATCTAAGTAGTCCTGCTGTTCCTCTGCACTGGATATTCTCTACTCCAGGACTTGTAAGAGACTAGAATTGGACACACCTGTGTTCTGTCTGTGCAGGCCAGTTATGTGATTTGCCCTGGGCTTGCTGCTGCCTTGAAATGGTTATAAGCTGCCATTTGCTGAAGCTCCTTGTTCGTCCGTTGAAATTTGTTCCTCTGTGTACCAGACCTCTTTTTGCTTGTTTTTCTGTCCAGTTTCTGCCTTGCTTCCGCCAAAGGTTGTGTCCTGTTCATGTGCAGCCTGCTACAGATGATCTCAGCCCTGCTTTCCTTTTGATTTAATCCCTGCCCGTATTTTTTGACCCTTTGGTGCACCCTAAGCTGCTCCCTTTCTAATGGCTCCTAGTTTGTTCCTTCTGTTCCTTCTAATATTTTCCCTATACTTATTTATTTTACTTCTGCCGTAACTCCTGCATTTTGTCCTCAGTCTCCTAAATGTGCCCCTAGTTTAACTTTTCTTTCTCAATGATTGTACTATAGTCTCTAGTTTCTATTAGCTTCCAGTCTCTTGTTTGTTACAGTTCCTAGGATCCTTGTTCTGACTTGACTGTTCTCCATTTTTACCATGAATGCCTTTCTCCTAGTTATTTTCTACAGCTCTTATGTTCTAGTCTAGTGCTAAGACAGAATCACGTTTTCTGCCTCCTTTCCACGGGGCTTGCAGGGTGACTATCTGTGAGAGTGATCTGCACAGAGGTGTTGTCATTCCCTGTAGCTGTTGGAAGGTCTGAGACTTACCTATGTACAACTCTAGTGGTAACCGAGAGTGTTTGTCTATTATTGGTTCAGTCCAGATTTGGTCAGTTTATGTTGCTTGCCTTCTCTATCTGATTCCTGTGCTTCCTCTGTATCTGTCCTCTCCTGGTGTATGCCTTCCACTACTTCATTACACTACATCCGTATTGAAATTTTTCTTGAGGGGTGCTCCGCCTGTAGTTCCTGAAATTTGGAGCTTGTTGTGATGCTATAGCTCAGAACCGAAGGTCTGCCAACTGGCACTTAGAGTCACTCAGTTTAGCCTAGGATGAAGTGAGCAGGCCCACTGTTAGAAACGGGGTACTCCCGGTAGGCCCCCCCCCCCCGGATGCTTCTTTCTTCAGACCCTCTGGACTCCACCAAAAGGTCTGCCTTGAGTGCAGGCTCCCTGTGATCAGAGAACTCACACTCCACCAGGTGTTGGCAATGCTCTGGAAAATAGGTACTGACATATGCTCTACAGCATCCAAATTAAACAGCCCCTCACATGTGTCGACCAAACTACCCTTCACCCAACCATCCAGTGCCTCAGAAATGTACCCCACATCACCCATGCAAGACTGGTGAGATAGTGTGTGACTGTTGCTGTCACTCAACCTATATTCTTCAGGGTGGTCTACATACTCACTTAACAGGGCATCTATGCTAAGGGAAGCCCTCTCCTGCACCTCTCATCTAGTCAGTAGAGTACCCCCCCTTCTCCTTGCAAAAAACTTGTAGATCCTCCATCATGTAGATGTGCAAGTGCCAACAGTTGATTTCCATTTTGTCGTATCCTCACCGACAACAACCAACTATATAAAGAGCATTTTGGTTGGCTGTGGTATGATCCTAAGACAGGCAGAATCCGCCACTCTCGTCAGGATAAGGGGAATACACTTCAAAATAACCCCTGCTCACCCACTTGGTATCTTGGCACGTGCAGCCAGGCTTATCTCAGAGGCAGTGTGTAAAGCATTTGCACATAACAAACAGTAATACAATGAAAACACTACAAAAGGACACCACACCAGTTTTAGAAAAATATCCAATAGTTATCTGTGTAAAATAAAGACCAAAATGATAGAAATCCACCATAAAGTGATCCAAATACTAATAAGCAAAAACAGACTTTATATACAGTTCCTTGAAGTCAATAGCTCTGTCTGGGGCTATCACAGTGTTGTGAGCAAACAAATCCAACAGTTCTGGCTGACCATGGCATCACAGGCCAGCTACGGTGTTGGGGAGACCTTTGGAGGAGTGGCGTCGGTTCCACGAGTCGGTACAGGAGTCATTGGCTCTTGAAGTCAAGTACGTTGCATGTCGAACTCCATGAGTTTGAAGTTAGAAGCATGGACGTTGGCAGGTGTTGGGGCTGCGTTAACGGTGTGGCGTGGAGTGTCCTCAGGTCGCGGTGCAGGCAGCGGATGTATGACGGTACCACGCATACTTTTACAACGCATACCGTTACCACGCTACTTTTACCACGCAAGTCGTTACAACGACTTGCGTGGAGGGGCGCTGGATAGTAAATTATTTAATTTACTATTCCAACTCCAGTCCCCGTGGACTCTAGGGAAAGGAGTTGGATAGTAAATTAAAGTATTTACTATCCTTGAGCGCCCCCCAGCGCATTTCGTTGTAACGACCTGCGTGCTAAAAGTAGCGTGGTAACGGTACCGCGTTGTAAAATATGCATGGTAACCGTTGTATACCGCAGGCAGCGGCTCGTGATAGTCATCCAGTATCATCGGTGAGTCCAGAGTTTTGGGTGCAAAGTGGGGCGGTGTTCATTGCGGTACTGATAGGTCATGGTGCAAGCAGCGTCGTTGTCATTGCTGAAGCGCTGTCATGGGTAGACCCAAGGCTGCGGTGCGAGACAGGGCAATACAGTGTGTGGGGCCAACAGGTCACAGTGCAGGCAGAGGCGTTGGTTGATGATCTGGAGTCGATGCCACTGGCATTGGTGAGCCAAGGCTGTGGTTTGGGAGGGGCGGTGCATCATTTAACCTGTAAGGGGTGCCCCCAAACCACAGTGCAGGCAGCGGCGTCGATGTCAGCTTGGAGTGGCGTCAGTGAGGCCAGGTCTGCGGTGCGAAGTGGGACGGTGCTCCGTTTTCTTCACAAGCGATTTCTACAGGTCCTGATGCAGGCAGCAGTGTATAAGTGACCACATTGCATTGTCTTCGGGAAGACCATGGCAGCATGGGAAGTGAGGCAGTACGGTGCCCACAGGTCACATTGCAAGCAGCGGCTCGGTGGTGGCGTTGATGAGACCAAGGTTGTAGTGCGCAGTATGGCGGTGCTCTTTCCCGTGCCTTCAGGTCCCTGAGCCAGCAGCTGTGTTGCTGACGGCATTGGGTTACCTTTTTGCCTCTGTGGCAGCTGAAACAATCATTTCCAAAGGATGGTACCCAAGAAGCTGTTGAAGTCTTTGATTTCCCTGAGACTTCCAACTAACCCCTGGGTGTAAAACTCCGCCCCGCTCGTGAAGTATGCAGAGTTTTGGCAGCTCCGTGTAGAATGCGGAGTTGCCGAAAAACTCTGCACTCCGCAATGGGACAGAAGCTGTTTTTGTTCGCATGCCCAAAATGTGCATGGGCGACTTACCAGATGCCTAAATTGCTGATGAGATTATCTGAGCTGTTCGCGAGCGCCAGGAGATTTGCTAGGATGCCGCATGGTCCTGTGAGAGTTTGCGGTCATGAACAGGTATTTCGGGCGCACCATCGGACTTCCGGCGGAATGTTTTGTGAAGAACACAATCCTAAACATGCCGAATCTACTGCTACTGCAATCTGGAGAAGGTTCTCTCCCTGAGCAGAATCAAACCTTCTCAAACTGACGATTTGGATAAAAAAGACTCCTCAAATTGACATATGGCTGTACTTTTTTGGTGCAAGGATTCCTTTTTTTTTTTTCTTTTATTTAAGAGGAAGGAAGTGCCCCAGAGTATCCAACTTCCTGTTCCTGTCCAGCAGGCTCCTCCCAGTGCTTTGTCCATCTCCTGGTCACTTTTCATTTGGATTTTGAGCTTTGTGTCTGCTGCATCATACATATTTGGATTTGAGGACTTTTTAATTTGAGATTTCACAAGTAAGTTGGAAAATTGGTGTTTGTTTGATTGGGGCCACACACCTAGATTTATTTGTACTTTTCATCATTTTTTTAAAAATGTATTGTGGTGGGTAGCCTTTTGTTTCAGTAGGGGCCTAGTTGTTTCTACGTAAGTATTTTTTCTTCTTTTATAAAGGACACATGGTGCACAGTTCACTACATTTTCTCCAACTTTTAAAATCAATTTTCAATATTTATTTAATTCACTATGTATCCCAGTAGTCTGCTAATAGGCCTTTCAACAAGTATGCCCAGAGCTACTGATGGGTGCATGAAACAACTGTTTATGTGGTGTCTGTTGAATTTACACATCATTTTGGCCATGGATGGCATTGGATTAAAAATACAAAATGTTTTTTGTGGTATTTATTTCACCAAGTTTTTTTCATGTATGTTGTTAAATTAAATGCCTTTGTTGGATATGGTTTGATGTGTGTGGTTGTAACTTGCAAACCTTTTTAGCCCTGTAGATTTTTGTTTTTGGCATTGTTGCATTAAAGATGTGTTGTTTAGCATACCTCCTTTGTCTGCCAAGTGTGTGAGTGTGTTTGTAATAGTGGGCCATCATTTGCCTTGGCTGAGCCTCCCCATGTGGGCAGGGTCCATTTTGTAAAGGCTGTGTCCATCCTCCATGTAGGCCTGCTTGAGTTCATTGTTTTCCAGGCCTCCTCTTGTTGTTGTTGTGTGACCTGTGGCTGGCGGTCATTTTGTAGAGGCAGTTATTGCTCATTTGCCATATGGGACTGCATGTTCATCTTCAATTTGTTCCCCTTGGCTTCTTTCTTCCATTGTCATTTGTCAGCCCTTATGGCTTCCACTTCCAGCCCAGCCAAGCTCAGTTCATGAGCCACACACATTTATTTTTCCTGGGTTAATGCTCTCTTAGCCTCATTCTTTTTGACTTGCCGGTCGAACTCTGTCAGTCTCCGATCCCAAGTTCGGATCCTATTATTTTCTTCACAAGCCCATCTGCATCCCACATGATGCACAATGCCAAACTGTTTACATTTGTATTTTTGTTGTCATTTTTCTTCTTTCCTAACCTATCCTATCTGCATGTTCTACTTTAGTGTACACGGTACACCATGAAAGCCCTTACTGTATTAATAACTGAGGTAATAACACTAACAATTGTGACCACACACACGGAATTATATTGCATTTGTTTGTACTAGTAATTGAACCACAACAATGCCGCGTTTCACTGATGTTCTTCTTGCTTCTTTGCTTTCAGGTGCACAAAAGAGGAGGAGACAACATCACCAATTGTACTGCCAGACAGAAGGCCTGCCGCTTGCGCCCTGCGCACAACATCATGTGACGTGTGACCACAGACAGACATCTCTTCAACTTGTGCCACTGCCTGCTAACTGACATCTTAAAGATGGGCCCAAAGAATGGTACCAGGTCCTGTATCAAGAAAGTTGCCAGTGGGAAGAAGTCACTGTCACTTACCACCACCGGTAAGTCACCCAAACCTTTTTTGGGAAACCCAAAAATTGCTCCTGCAGCAGGGGTTTCTGGGGAGCAAGCTGGGAGCTGACCTCCTCATCAGTGGACCCACCCCACTAACCTAGGCCCAAGCCCATGTCTGTCGCAGAGGCAGCCAGTCTAATCATGACAATACCAATGAGCACTGATGTTGAAATTGACTCATCATTATCGCAAAGTAGTACCCAATCAATGAAGGAAAGTCGGGTAAGTGGGCACCAACAGCCGCAACCACTCCCAATAGTAGTTGTTCTCCCAAAGTAGGGGCAGTTCAGGAGATCGAGCTTCCTGCTGAGGAAGAAGAGCAAGCCACTCTTTCAGAAGATCCATTGTCTTCCAGATCCTCCGTCAAGGAAAATGAGGGTTAGTCCATCAACTTCCTCTCCAAGCCCTCTTCCTGATGATCTAGACGCCCACCTCAGTCTGAGAGTGAGACATGCCACGAGAGGAGGCTAGGGATAAGGAAGGTCCCAGAAAGCCTTAGAGTTGTGGAGGTAGATGTAGAAGACAAGGAAGATGATGAGCCAGTCATCATGGACATTAGCCTCGACCCAGTAGAGACTGATATTACCCCATTCCAAAGTGCTGAGGGATGTGGCACGGATAACACCAACACAGATACCACCAACACCACCTCCAGCTGGAATATTTACAAAGTCCCGGCAGCGACCTACATCCACCACAACCACCTCAGATACTGCAGAGAGTCAAACGTAACACCCCCTACCAGTTCATACGACATTGCAAGTGGCACCAGCAGCATCAGAAAGTTGACCTCCCCAGTTTGGGACTTCTTTTCGGTTAGCAGGAAGGAAGTGAACATTGCTATATGCTCCATTTGTGGAGTAGGTTTTAGTCGGGGAAAACTTCGTACAAACTATAGTACTGGAGGCCAAACAACCCATCTGAGAAAACACCATTGGATCCAGTGGGAGGCGCACTTTAGTGGCCAAAAAACTGCAAGTGTTGTTGGTGGAGGAGATAAAGAAGAGCCGTTCGCGGTGGAAGGGAAACAAGAGGGAGACACTTTTTCCAGTACACAAAGCAGCCCTGTCCCCAGCAGTGCAGTTGTACCGCCCGCATCACCATCAGCTACATCGCAATGGCACAAGAGTCAGGCTGAGACACCAAGGGGTCCAAGGCAAGAGAGTCCTGCAACGAAAAAACACGCATTGAGCCTAACATCTGGTGTCGAGAAGTCACCTGCATCAGTGGCACCAGAAAAGAAAGAAATCCAGGCTACTATTCTCAGCATATTTAGGTCGGAGGGGCAGTACAAGCGCAACCAGCCAAGGGAACGTTTGTACAACACAAAGCTGGTTAAAATCTTAGAGCTGGACCTCCTCCCATTTTCTTTTGTGGAAGGGGTGAGTTTTCTTGAATTTATGGCAGCCACCTAGCCGAATTGGAAGGTTCCCAGCCGGTCCTATTTCGCCAGAGTTGCTGTACTAGCACTACATCACGAAGTGCTGGAATTGGTTGGACAAGCTTTGCAGCAGAGTGCTGGTCACACTAGCCACCTGACAACAGACATGTGGCTCAGTTGCCAAGCCACAGATTACATGTGCATCACTGCACACTGGATCTCTTTTGTGGTGGTTAGAGAAAGATATCAGCAGGTGTTGACACGGTTGAGATTTTTAATGATGCTCGTAAACATGCAACAGTTCACCATGGAGAAATCTCATACTGCTGCAAACATTTTGGAAGACCACCGCAACAGGGTCTTTGAATGGCTGTGATCAAGAGGTCTTAACATTGGTTTTGTTGCGTTAACATCATTGTTCATGACTTTCTGAAAAAAAACTTCGTCAGCAACTTACTGACCACCTGCAGAAGAATCTGTACACATTTCAGCCATTCTTTTAACACCTTAGCTGCGTGTAAACATCCCTCCCTAGTGCTGCGCTGTCCATTGGAACCAGTGCTGAATGGACGTCCAATGGTCGTGCGCAGCACTGGGGAGGTAGCGCTGCTGACGACCGTTGGCCGTCAGCAGCACTTAAGGGGTTAAAGCCCAGAAGCAGCTGAGGATAATTCAACATGATAACTTAATGCCAGTTAAAGCACTTATCCAGGAGGTGCCAACATATTGGAACTCAACGTATTACATGCTTGAACGTCTGTTTGAGCAATACAGACCAATCAATGAATATGTCATGCAAAGATATAGAGTCTGTCAAATTAGTTTAAAGAAGGAGTTATGGTTAGTTTTAGGGTAAGTGTAAAGATATGGTTATGAGCATGCTTTAGGATTATGGATAGAGATAGGGATAGAGTTATGGCTTATTGCAGGGAATCAAGGTCTTTTCTACAGGGTTACTGCTTATTGTTCGGCTTTTTCTGAACCTTATTTTTGCTGGTATTATGACTCTTTGCATTGTGACACTGATAATCAGTGCAACAACTTTATCCGATTTGGCCTTAAAATTGTACCCTCTACCTTCTATACAAATAAGGCATGCTTTCAGCCCATCTGTTTTGGCCTTGCTTCAGATCTCTCAAGGTCTTGGGTGCTAGCGAGACCTGGCAGCCATCTTTGGGCACGGTCTATAAAGACTGCGCCCAGTCTCTCAATTCTGCTTGGTTTACAGTCTTTGCAGAAAGAACATCTCCCGTACAGTTCTGGCTCCCGCACCTGCATGCTAAACTCACCGGTTTCCTGACAGCTCCTCGTTCTGGTTCTGGGCTCCTGGATCAGAATCCTCCTTGGTTCCTGCATCCCTGGTTCGCCTCACCTACAGAAAACAAGAGAGAAGACTTTGTGAACAGGTGTCATTGCATTTCAGCTTCCTGAAAGGTCAACAGCTATGCAAAGACAAGTAACAAGGTCAGTGCACTCTTCACTTCGCAATTTACTTTTGATTCATTTTTCAGACTAATTTTGAAGCTTTTTTAATTTGAAGAAATTTATGAATAAAGGGGGTCCACACTTTCTCAAAGGATCCTAGAGATTTGTTGGAAGGTAGTTTATTAGTAGTGATAAGTAGTGACTTACCACAACAAACAAGGCCACAGACACAATAAAAGTTTCAGTTATGGTCTCAATAACTTATTCCCCTGATCATCACTAGGTAGTTAACTGGCAATGAGTAAACATGCCGGTCAATATTTATATTTAAATTAAATATTCCAATGTTAGTCCATGGAGCTAATTATCTACAATGGGGGCAAAATGAAATTGGCAGTTTTTCCCTCACCAGGGCATATAAAACATAGTTTGTGTCTCTGCTTATAGTTACATGGTGCCCTACACCCCTCGGGCACCTAGGGGGGATCTTGAGAGGTGAGATATGTAAAAATAAGGTGCAAAACTACTTTGCAAGTACATTTAATCCAAACGTTGAATTTCCATATAATTTACTTGTAAAGACAGTCTGCTAAGTATAGCGCCCTTTAAAGTGACAGCACGGGGGGCGTGGCGAAGATAGTGGACGGGTAAGAAGTGTTTCCTTGTCTCTCTGTCCCCACCATCACTTTACCATCATATAGCACCTTACCTGCAGTTCATAACACGCTCCCTCTGCCCCGTACAGGTTGCAGATGCTGCCTGGCACAGAGGACAAGGATTGGAGCCCCTCCTGGCGCAGACAGGCGGTCCTTCCTGGTATGGGCTGCGGGAGTGGAGGCCGCACTCAGTGGCAGAATGGCAGCAGTCATCCCAAGCTAGCAGAGACAAGGTCCTACCTGCTGTGTTCCCGCACACAGGTTGCTGCGCAGAGGAGCGCACAACAGGTGCCCACGTTCATCCTGCCACAGCACCCTTAAGCTGTGCTGAAGACCCGAATGAGGACCTGGTGGCCATAATAAGTCACCTCTGTCAGTGCACAGAGCAGGGTACTTAACATATAAAAAAGTGGCACACTATATATTTGCAGATGTGTGACCTCATTGTAAAAGAATGTTGAAAAGCTGTGGTCATTGTGTAGGTTTAGGCAAACTTTCCATAAACATGCCTAAAAACGATTAATATATTAACTTCACGTCTTCCTGGGAAAATACTAGAAAAAGGCATCAGAGTTATTTTCTAATCAGTTTTCAAAGTATAATTTAGAGGGTGAACTCACATTTTTGATAAAGTAATGGAAAAGTAATGTTATAAACATTTATTTTGTACTGGCCGAGCCAAAACTGTCTCAGAACCAGTTCTGACACTCATCGCACCAGTAGAGGCTCTCAGCACATCCCTGGGTGGAGTTAATAACCTTGCATTCGAGAGTGCAATGACCTGGTCACTGGGTCCAATAAAGTAGGGCTGTTACAAACAACTGATCTCATAGCAGAAATTAGTTATTTCAGGAGTGAGGGAGAGGAACTGGTGGCAGAAGAAAGGCCCTAACACTTGTTTTGATTTGGTGATCTGAAATGGGTCACACAAAATCTGCTTCTATGCTTTCACAGGGCCCTCCTAGACACTCTGGCCTCAGTCTCAGTGGGAGGGATAAGGAATGTTGACCCAGACAGAGGACTGGCTTCATCATCTAAAAAATTGAGCAATTTATAAAGAGCCAGAACACCTCTAATGGAAGAAGGGGTTAACCATTTAGAATTTTGAGCATCTCAGATTTTTTTGAGTAAAAATAGAGGAGGTGCTTAAATAAAAGTGGGGTTAGGGCAGGAAAATAGTGCTTGAAAGTGAAAATGTGCTAATCTAATCATTAGCAAGTGCAAAGGATAAGGCTGGTACCTCAGCCCCACTTAAGCAGAATATTCTTTGACTTGCAAGCCCACACTTGAAGAACTCCTTGCTATAAAAAGGATCAAAGGACTTCTGCTCGGACCCAAGGGCTGCAACTTCTCTCCAATGGTCAGCTAGCTCAGCTCCGATGCTCTGGCTCCAAGAAAATAAAAAGCAGAAGGAATCCTGACTCCAGAAAGACCCAGCTGACTGCTAAGAAATACTAACCCTTCTTGCAGAGGACCATGTTCCCAGGAGCCAGAGTTGAGGAACTGAGGGATGTAGGAGTTACCATAAGGAACTTTACCAGCAGTTTGAAGAAAGTTAAAACGTAGTTCTGGTACTAATGCTTCAGCATCGAGCACACTCACAAGATAGGGAACATAACCAAGTTTATCCTGATCTGCACTTTTTTGCTGCACATAAAATGGGTTCAGCAGGATCTTTAGGTAATGATATAAACATTACCTCCCCCCAGAACATATCTGTTTTCTCCTTCTCAAGCAATAAAGTGTGCAAAGTAATAAAGAAAAATAGGGAAATACTCCATTCCAAGGCCATCTTCAGTGAATCTCCCCTGTTCTCCTGTGAAAGAGGATAACAATCTAGGAGACCACCTGGGACCACATAACACGGACACCCAAAACTAACACCAACCAATCGATCATAACTTCATGGGGATTGCCACCTCTTGTAGGACACTTGAAATATCAAAACTGCACTATGTGCCCAAACATTTATTATAAAAACTTCAGAGCAGGAACCAACACCTATCCTCTCAAACAAAGGAGTAATTGTCCCTCCACTAATGTCATTTATGAAATCCGCTGCCCTCACGATCTGCTTTACATTGGACAGACAACACAAAAGGTCAAAAGATCATTCAGCATAGAAGCCACACCCCGTGCAAAGTTGAGAATGCACTATTAGTTTCTCACTTTAACTCCTGTAATTACACTGAGAGAGTGACTTTACTTGGCAGTTAATTATTTAACGTAATCTACCATTATGGGGACGGGATGCCATTGGATCACATGTTGTAACTCTGTCAACAGCAGCCTAAAAACTCTTGAAGAATGGATCAGTATGGTTACAACGTAAGTTCCTGTTACTGGTTTGGTCCCAATAAATATGCATAACATGTTTTTGTAGCAAATCTTTTTTTACCCAACTGAAATTGTTCTCCTGTAACGATTCCTCCCATATAAAGGTTTTACTAATGTTTTAACTCTTAGGCATTCATGTGATCGTATATAGCACTCCTTTTCACCATGCCCAATATAGAAGGTGCGCCCTTTGATGTGGACACGACAAGCCCTGCGTCACGTTTTTTCTGATCATTTATTCCCTTTTCTGTCCATTTAGGGCCTTCCTTACAGCCAAAAAAATGTGGCTGCATTCTGAGCCCCAGCCCCCCAGGGCCAAGCCTTCTACCTTACAGTTAGCAGCCTAGTGGAATGTGAGCCCATTGACACACTGTCACACTTTTCAATCTTGACCCTGTTGCTCTACTCAGCAGGGCCAATTTGTTCTTGCTGATGGCACCTGGAGCTTCATTCTCCATTTGGTGAGTCCGACAGCACACTCTGTCGCTTGCCTTCCTTAATGAATATCAGCCCCTTAATCCGATTACTGGAACCAGCGCTCCACTCGAGAACATCATGCCCCATAGCCATTCCTGTTAAGTTTCCGAATTTACCACAGCAACTCGACTGCGCATTCACCCTGCACTCCTACCCAGGACCATCCGACTCACCCGCTGGGGAGTTCTAAGGCACTCTGTGTAATGACGAATACTCAAGAATTCAAGTAATTCCAAGCACTTTATTTGTAAACTGAAACACCTATGCAGGAGACAGAAGACCTCCCACTGCCTCCATGCTCAGCCTGATTTCAAGACCCGTAACAGAATAGAACTCCCCTGTGATTTGACAGCACGAGCAACACATTCAAATACCAATAAGTATACAAGCACAAGCATAATAAACACATATCAAGCGGGCCATAATAAGTAACATTAAAACTATTATATACATACATAACATGCTGTCCTCTATAATGCGATGCGGGTTTGAAATATAAAGTATCTCGAGCACCTTGCCGTTTTTAGGTTTCGCCTCGTCAAAAGCTGCGCACTGTGCAGCTTTCCGGCGCAGGTGAAATCTAATGTTACAACAGTGTGGCCTTTGTTCCGCCTCTCTCTTCCATTGGCTAGCTCCATAAATGGAGGCTAGCCATTGGAAGAGAGAACTGTCCATCATTTCCCGAGGCGATTGGTGGGCGTTTCGCCGATTCTTTCCCTCTCCTTAATGTCATGAAGACGTGGCCACTGTGGGCGTGTACTTTTTTTTTTTCCCCGATGTTTGTGTTTATTGTTTGTCTTGTTCCCTGTCCCGCTGGCTATTTCCTGACACCCCCTCCTGCTGTCCGTGTGCCGTTAACCCGCCCCCCTCCCGCTGTCCGTGTGCCCGTTCCCGCCCCCCCCTCCCGCTGTCCGTGTTTAATGATTGTTTTTTTAGTTTTGTGTAGGTTGGAATTGTGGAAAACATTTAGGGCCAGATGTAGGTGCCCATTTACCGACCGGTAACAGCCGATTTCGGCCGTTACCGACCGGTAAATGGTCATTCCTGATGTAGGTGCCTTATTTTACCGATTCGTAAATTTACCGAATCGGTAAATTTACCGAATCGGTAAAATACCGAATCGGTATTTTTACCGATTCGGTAACTTTACCGATTCGGTAAATTTACCGAATCGGTAAAATAAGGCACCTACATCAGGAATGACCAACAAGACTCCCACAGGCCTTACCGAACGGTATTTTACCACCCAATCCTATTGGGTGGTAAAACACCGAATACAGGTGTGCATGCACATCTGTGCATGCACACCTGTACAATGTGACACACAGACATGCCCATAGGGCATGTCTGTGTGCCACATTGCACACAAGTCCGGAATTGGGGTGCCAGAGGGTGTCAAAGTGACACCCCCTGCACCCTTGCAACAATCGGAATTTACCGAATCGGAAAATACCGATTCGGTATTCCACATTGATTCCTATGGGCTTCAAGGCCCATAGGAATCAATGGGGGATACCGATTCGGTATTTACAGAATCAGTAAATACCGAATCTTACCGATTCAGTATTTACCGATTCTGAATTACCTACATTTCCCCCCCTCTAATTTACCACTTCTTAAATACCAAATCGGTATGATTCGGTATTTAAGAAGTGGTAAATTAGAATTACCTACATCGGGCCCTTAGGAACCACTGTTCATTTTTCACCATTAGTGGCGCATCTCTGCAAGCTGCAGTTCAATGGGACTGACCCTCAAGTTTGACAAATTTACATGAGACATCTTTCTCCATCTACTTCCCCTTCCTTTATTTGTGTACTGGCCTCCGCCCTCCGCCTGCTCCCCTGGTTTGCGCAGCTTTGGCCACGAGGGCCCCTGAGAGCGAGGACCGCAGCCAAACGTCACCTCCTTGTAGACAAGCCCTGTGTGCTCAGGCTCACATACAATGGAACAAGCTGATCGGGTTGTTGGCAGGTCCTGCTAATCACTGGTCAATCAACGTGCATATCCTGATGGAACTTACATGAGAACGCTAGCTGATGATTGGGCAAGGTATTGTACACGTGCTGAAAACATTGTTGTGACAGCATCATGGCGTGTTTTTTTTTATGTATATAGAGCTTTAAATGCTCGGAGATCAAGTGTCTCAGCGCATATGCAAATATCTATGTACAGGCATGTACTGTTGTACCACGGTGACCTCTCCTTTCACAGCCAATAAAGCAGCCTCCAAAGCCCCGAGGCTCCTCAGAAGTCCCTGGTTTTCCTGGCAGGCACTAAAGCCTTAAATTCAACAATGTGCTCACCCACACATTTTTTTGGGAATGCCGATGTTAGTGTGTTTGTGTAGTTGAATAAGTCATTGCCTTTTTTGTTAGTAATTTCACAGAAGGATTTTTCTAGTCTTTCTTTTTCCTTCCTGTATACGACTATTTATTTTGTCTTCTGTATCAGTGACCCGTCAAACACTACGCGAGGGGGAGGGGCCAAGCTACATCTCATCGAGGGGTTTCAAATGGGGCCCTCTACACTTTTCCCCTTTGTAGGGTTGGGCTCTTGTACCGTCTTGGTTTGTGTGCGTGCGAGTGTGGGGTTGTTGCTACAGGGAAGGGAGTTTACTGTGCCCCACTGTGGCGTTGTTATACCATGCCAAATCTTATATGTGTGTGTGCACAGGAGTATGTTGTATCATCTGAGAGGGTGTTGTTCGGTGGCACTCCAAATAGAGGGTCTTATATGTGCCCACACGCAAGCCTTGAGAAGGTGCCCGTCCGAAGGGGGGGTCTTACGTTTTTAACTTTTGAGGGGGCGCCCTGTGAAGACAGAGTGCCCCCCCTGTGATATGTGTGTCTGGTGTACTTTGTGCACTTTGCGTGGATGCTGTTCTGTGCCGCTTAGAAGGGCGTGAGGGGGTATAGTGTGTTTGTGTGTGCATTTGTATGTGTGTGTGTCCCTGTGTGTTTTTATATGTGTGTGTTACACTGTGTCCCATTGGGTTCACCTTCTGCCACTCTGATGGGTGTGTGCTCAGTTTGAAGAGCCCCATACCATGGGGTGTTGTGTGCGCGTATGTTGTTCTCCTCTGAGGAGTGTGTCGTTATATCCCTGTGATGTGTGGCGGGTGTTCTAGTGACACACTTTCAGTGGGTGTATGTCGCGACTATCTGGGATTGGCGGATATACTCTGCCCTGAGTATGTTAAACTGAGCACACGTGAGTTTGTGTGTTTGTGTTGGGGGGGTAGTATATGATATTCCCTTGCGTCGTTGTGTGTAGAGGAGAGTTATGATCTGCCCCCCCCTAAGCCATGCGACATATCGTCAGTAAGTGACTGTATCTTAATGTACAGTGAGTGGCTGTGTATATTTGGGGAACAACCTGCCCGTACCTCGTCGTGTTGTACCTCTGTGCGGAGAGTGTCTATGCGTCAGTGCTCAGTATTTGACTGAATTCATGTGTACACCACATGTCTGTGTCTCTTCTGTGCCGTTTTCTGTCTAACCCTGCCTCCCTGTACGAGTGCTAACACCAAGTGTGCCATGAATGTCGTGCATCTCCGTTCACACGTTGGCAGCGAGTGTACAGCGAGCACCCAGTTGGGCTCGGGGGGCTCTGCTTGTGATGACCACGCTGTACCTCCATACCCAGCCTGTTATATACCTCTGGGTTCACGTGTTTTTTCGTTGTTGTGTAAAATGATAGACCAGTAAAGCCCCCTCTACTTCCATTTTGTCGAATTCCTCGAACCAGTGTGTACACATGTGGCACAACCTTTGTGTACCATGCACCTCTGAGGACAGGAATGGGGGCACCTCGGTCTAGGGGTGAGCATGGAGGCCGATGTAAGCCCACATGCTAAGACTGAAGACACTGGAACACGCATTATAGAGGAGTGTTGCGCTATGACGACTTGAGCACCGTTACTCGGGCGCTGTGTAGAGAGATATGAAGGAACAAGTCACCAGAAGAAGAGCCAGACAGAATTGAATCTCTGCAGTGCTGACTCATCCTCCAGACCTCGAAAGGTCAATAAAAATAGAAGCCTTTTGTCATAGAAACAATAGGTTCCTGTTCTTCACGGTGCTACCAATAGGGAAATAAATACAGAAGTGCAGTAGCACGCATTATATAAAAAAAATATGATGATGAGAAGGTGGATTGTTATTATTAAGGCAAAACATGCCACAGCATGACATAACTGCCGCACTTGTTATTCACGGAGCCACATATTGGGGAACTCTCTCTCGATATATATATAATATATATATATATATATATATATATATATACATATATATATTACATATATATATATATATAAATATATATATATATATATATATATATATATATATATATATATATATATATGTATGTATGTATGTATGTATGTATATATATATATATATATATATATATATATATATATATATATATATATATATATATATATATATATATATATATATATATATATATATATATATATATATATATAACACAGCACCAAAGTTCCGGTTAGAAACCAGTCACGTTCGCGGGTGGGTCGGTGTAGGGTTGCCGGTCACCCAAAATATCCAAAAAGGCACTTTTACTCGTCTGAATAAAACGTCACCGACACTCTGGAAGTTGCTGTGCACGTAGAAATTTAATAGGCAGGAAAACAACGCGTTTCGTTTTGCAGCTTGATCACGTTTACAAGTGAAACGTGATCAAGCTGGAAAGCGAAACGCGTTGTTTTCCTGCCTATTAAATTTCTACGTGCACAGCAACTTCCAGAGTGTCGGTGACGTTTTATTCAGACGAGTAAAAGTGCCTTTTTGGATATATATATATATATATATATATATATATATATATATATATATATATATATATATATATATATATATACAAACATACATACACACACAAATATATACACACACACATATATATATATATATTTATATATATGTATGTATGTATAAACATGCACACACACATTTATGGCACATGACCACCTCTGAGGTAGGCATTACGTGCTGAATGTGTCTTTCGAGTTGCCATAAGGTAGGAAGCCATGTGGTGAGTGTTACTCTGAGGTTGGCATTAACGAGGAATGGCATACGAAGAGTGTTTTCTGGGTTTGACATGAGAGTAGGCTGGCATGAGCTGAATGTGTCTGCGTGGCTGGCATAAGGGGCATGTGCTGATGGCGTCTTTGCGGTTGGTGTTAAGATTGTGTCACTTGGAATAGCCACAGGACCGGCTGGTATGTGATGAAGGTGAGACTGGGGCTGGCATCATGACACTGTGGCATTTGTTGAGCGTGATTTGGCATCAAAACAGGATGAAGTGAACTTTTGGAGGTGGCATAAGGGAAGCCAGGCCTCTGCTGAGGATCCTTAAGGAGTTGGAATGGGCTGAGCATGTCATTGTGGTTGGCAGCTCCATGGAACAGTGTGCATTAAAATGCGTACATGGTACCTAGCATGGCATTAGAACAAAATGTCACCAAATGTTATGGTTCTTATGCTGACATCACTGTGTTTGGCATGGAACAGACTTGGGTGTGCAACATGTTGCCCTGAGTTTCACGTCATGACATCATGTGACGCATTATGGGCGTTTAGGGGGCATTTTAACTAGGCTAGGAGGAAATGTGCCAGGTGTGTCACAGGTGTGAGCTACGTATTAAAGGTAATGTTGAGTGTTTCTCTGACGCTGGTACAAAGGTGGGATGACGAACTGAGTCAATCAATCAGTCAAATAACTTTATTCGCATTTAGTAAATGCATAAAAGTACAAGTAGTTATCACAGTACGAATTGATCAAGGAATAATTCAAAACAGTTAAAATGTAATTGTATACATTTTTCCTTTTAAAATATAGTAACATTTATATGCATCCACATTACTGGAGCTAGCAGCTATACATTTATGAGAGGAATATTTGCAGTAATCAATTTATGATGGTAACACCCTCACGTGTGGTTTGTTCAGAATAGCCAAGCACTGGAAACATGGCTGTGCTTGCTTCCCTGCCCCCTGGCTCTGCTTGCTTCCCTGCCCCCTGGCTCTGCTTGCTTCCCTGCCCCCTGGCTGTGCTTTCTTCCCTCCCCCCTGGCTGTGCTTTCTTCCCTGCCCCCTGGCTGTGCTTGCTTCCCTGCCCCCTGGCTGTGCTTGCTTCCCTGCCCCCTGGCTGTGCTTGCTTCCCTGCCCGTGCTTGCCTCCCTGTTGCCTGGCTGTGCTTGCTTCCCTGTCCCCTGGCTGTGCTTGCTTCCCCCCCTGGCTGTGCTTGCTCCCCCGCCCCCTGGTTCCCCTTCCCCTGGTTGTGCTTGCTCCCCTGCAACCTGGCTGTGCTTGCTTCCCTGCCACCTGGCTGTGCTTGCTTCACTGCCCCCTCACTGTGCTTGCTTCCCTGCCCCCTCGCTGTGCTTGCTTCCCTGCCCCCTCGCTGTGCTTGCTTTCCTGCCCCCTTGCTGTGCTTGCCTCCCTGCCTCTCCGCTGTGCTTGCTTCCCTGCCCCCTCGCTGTGCTAGCTCTCCTGAGTGTGTGTGGCTCTGGGTGGGTGTGTGTGGCTCTGGGTGTGTGTATGTGTGTGGCTCTGGGTGTGTGTGTGTGGCTCTGGGTGTGTGTGTGTGTGTGGCTCTGGGTGTGTGGCTCTGGGTGTGTGTGGCTCTGGGTGGGTGTGTGGGTGTGTGTGGCTCTGGGTGTGTGTGTGTGCGTGTGTGTGGCTCTTGGTGGGTGTGTGTGTGTGTGCCTCTGGGTGTGTGTGTGTGTGGCTCTGGGTGTGTGTGTGTGGCTGGCTCTGGGTGTGTGTGTCTCTGGGTGTGTGTGTGTGGCTCTGGGTGTGTGTGTGTGGTAGTAATTGCTGTCTGCTGAGCTCGTCCGTAGGGTACAATAGGTCTCACATTTGCGAGAGATTAAGCTAATGGCAATGTAAATGACAATGCCATTTATTTATCTGTTTTCAAAACCAACACATAAATACAAATGTTGTCATTTACAATGCCAATAGCTCTAACTTTTCCAAAGGCGAAACCATTGCATTGTAAATGCTTGTTTATTTTAGATCCAATTCCCTCCTGTAAATGTGATTGACTAGCACATTTATTCACGGTTCTCTTCCCGAAACATCTTTTGATATGTTTCCTTGTACACAGATCGAAAAAATTACTTTCTGGCACGCTGTAGCAAACCCTTTCACATGAGTATGTTCTATCCCTTCTGACCTGAGGACTTACTTATGCGATTGCTATCGTTCAAAATTTAGGTTTAACATTACCCGTTTTCTTTTCTACCCGTTTCTTGTAGGTCCCTGGAATTTTTACAGGTATAAGAGATATGGCCCGTCTTTTACATGTAATTGACTTCATCCTAGTCTCGCTGTACTTCTTAAAATCCTAGGGCCTCATTTATGAAAAGTGACGCATCGCTGCGTGAAAACAGCCATGCGTCACTTTTCACTGCGCCCTCTTTGCGACAACAATGATGCGTCATATTTACAGTATGACGCATCATGGCACAAGGAGTTACAAATACGTCAGTATTTCTGACATATCTGTATGGCGCAAAGGTGACGCATTGCTGGAGTGTGTCACAAAAGTGACGCAACTCCAGCAATGTGTCCTTTCACATGGGGCAAGCCCCATGTGAAAGAGCCTGCGTCAGTCTTACGCCTGCTGTGAGGCACGCGTAAGAAATTGACGCATTTGTGTCCTAGAAGTGGCGTAGTGAAATCTTATAGATTTCACTGCGTCACTTCTATGACCCTTTCTTGCGTCAGAACGCCCCCGCTGCATACATTATACCTGGAACAGGTATAATGTAGCGCAGGGGTTTACAAAGAGACGTATCTACCTAGATGCGTCACTTTGTAAATATGTTGCAACAGGGCACATTTTTTACACTGCTGGTGCGTCACAAAAAGTGACGCACCGGCGGCGTAAATGTGACGCACGGCCTCATAAATGAGGCCCTTACTCTTCTTTCCCTCTTTAGGCAGCAATCATTAATCTATATGTTCTATCTGCCCTGATGATGACCTCAAAGTATCGAAGGTCAAAATGCCTTTGACATTCATCAGCGAATTCACGGATTCTCTATTTATGCCATGATGTTGTCAAAATATACCTAATTAAGCACTAATTCATGCCTAAATATTTCCTAATTCAATTTCCAAAACCAGTTTTTTCCTTCCCATGTTCACGTGCTTCACTGACACGGATCACTATTTCCCTACTGGCACTTAGGGCCCGATGTAGGTGCCCTAATACCGGTCGGAAGCGGCCGAATTCGGCCGTTTCCGACCGGTATTACTGTTTTTAGATGTAGGGCATTCATTTACATAATCGGTATGCATTATAGCGCTGCTGGTGATCGCCTGGCATCTAGAGTGTTGTAGCGCTGCTGCATTGGTGTGTCTTAGCGCTCCGCCTGCATTATAGCGCTGCTGGTGATCGCCTGGCATCTAGACTATTGTAGCGCTGCTCTGGCTGTTGTCTGCCTGATCTCACCGGTGCCTTTGTTGGTCAGATCGCGCAATTCGACTTCTGTGACCCATTCCGATTAGATATCGGCTGAGGCCATTTTGGGATCGCTGTTGTTGTTGTTGTTTGCTTCCTGTGCCTTCCCCGACCAGTCCCCGCCCAGCTCCCGCCTCCCTGCTGACCACCCCTCCCACTGACTCCATTTGCCCCTCTCGCCTGCTACAGCGCTGTGACCGTCCTGTTTTCAACAGACACGGTCGCTCCAGACGCTGCTCCCCGCTCCTGTCTGCCTGCTGAAGTACCTCTGCTTCCCCACCTCGCTCCTACGCAAGTACCCACAGAGTGCTACTTTACCTGCCTTAAGGAAGGAACCTCGCTGTGTCTTAGCGCTCCGCCTGCATTATAGCGCTGCTGTTGATCGCCTGGCATCTAGAGTGTTGTAGCGCTGCTGCATTGGTGTGTCTTAGCGCTCCGCCTACATTATAGCGCTGCTGGTGATCGCCTGGCATCTAGAGTGTTGTAGCGCTGCTGCATTGGTGTGTCTTAGCGCTCCGCCTGCATTATAGCGCTGCTGGTGATCGCCTGGCATCTAGACTATTGTAGCGCTGCTGTGGCTGTTGTCTGCCTGATCTCACCGGTGCCTTTGTTGGTCAGATCGCGCAATTCGACTTCTGTGACCCATTCCGATTAGATATCGGCTGAGGCCATTTTGGGATCGCTGTTGTTGTTGTTGTTGTTTGCTTCCTGTGCCTTCCCCGACCAGTCCCCGCCCAGCTCCCGCCTCCCTGCTGACCACCCCTCCCACTGACTCCATTTGCCCCTCTCGCCTGCTACAGCGCTGTGACCGTCATGTTTTCAACAGACACGGTCGCTCCAGACGCTGCTCCCCGCTCCTGTCTGCCTGCTGAAGTACCTCTGCTTCCCCACCTCGCTCCTACGCAAGTCCCCACAGAGTGCTACTTTACCTGCCTTAAGGAAGGAACCTCGCTGTGTCTTAGCGCTCCGCCTGCATTATAGCGCTGCTGTTGATCGCCTGGCATCTAGAGTGTTGTAGCGCTGCTGCATTGGTGTGTCTTAGCGCTCCGCCTGCATTATAGCGCTGCTGGTGATCGCCTGGCATCTAGAGTGTTGTAGCGCTGCTGCATTGGTGTGTCTTAGCGCTCCGCCTGCATTATAGCGCTGCTGGTGATCGCCTGGCATCTAGACTATTGTAGCGCTGCTGTGGCTGTTGTCTGCCTGATCTCACCGGTGCCTTTGTTGGTCAGATCGCGCAATTCGACTTCTGTGACCCATTCCGATTAGATATCGGCTGAGGCCATTTTGGGATCGCTGTTGTTGTTGTTGTTTGCTTCCTGTGCCTTCCCCGACCAGTCCCCGCCCAGCTCCCGCCTCCCTGCTGACCACCCCTCGCCCCTCCCCCCTCTCCATCCACTTATGACAGTTGTAGATTCGCGCAGCGTCCACGCGCAGCGACCGCGCCCAACCCGCGCCGAAGGTGCGCCAAAGGTAAGCCCGTCTACGCCCGTCCGCGCCTGGACCGCGCCCAGCGCCAGACCCCCTGCCCCTCGCGCTGCCCAGCCCTCCCGCATTACCTACGATGCCGCCACCCTCCTAGCCCTTAACCCCGGTCGCGCCCCCAATTGCTTCCAAGCCGCTCCTGGACACACCCATGGACCTTTCTCTTGCTACTCCTGCAAATTCATCGGCACCGACAACATCTCCGCTACAACCACACCACAGATTCCCGACCCCAACCACCTACAATGCATCCTTCTCAACACTCGATCGGTCCACAGACACGCCATTGACCTATGGAATCTACTAGACACCATCTCTCCAGACATCGCCTTCCTAACAGAAACCTGGATGAACGCTTCCTCCGCCCCAGACATCACCATTGCCATCCCTGAAGACTATAAGATCACACGCAAGGACCGCACCGGCCACACAGGAGGAGGAATCGCTATCGTCCATAAAAAATCAATCCACATCTCAACCAGCTCTGACGTCAACCTTGCCAACTCTGAACACCTTCACTTCCAGATCCACATCGACCCGAAGACCACACTAAGAGGCACCCTCCTTTACAGACCACCAGGACCCCGCACAAAATTCAGTGAAGACATCACGGACTTCATTACTCCACACGCGCTCCCCTCCAAAGATTACATCCTTCTGGGAGACCTCAACTTTCACCTTGAAAAGAACAACGACCGCAACACCACCACCCTCTTGGACAACCTCGCCAACCTCGGACTTAAACAACTGGTCACTTCCCCCACCCACATCGCAGGTCACACACTCGACCCCATCTTCACCTCCAGCAATCATGTCTCCTTCAGCCACACTACGGATCTCCTCTGGACTGACCACAGCTGCGTTCACTTCACCTACAAGAAGCCGAAACCCACCAACCACCACCAACCAATTCTGCAACAAAACTGGAACAAAATCACCATCGACCAGATCTCCTCATCGCTCCTTCTAAACACCCCAGCCCACTCTTCTAACCCAGACCAAGCCGCCGCCAACTTCACCCTATGGCTATCCAACACCGCCGACATCCTAGCACCACTGAAAAAACGTCAACGCAAACCTGGCAGCAAGAAGGCCTCATGGTTCAACGATGATCTTAAGAAGTCCAAGAAACTCTGCCGCTCCCTTGAAAAGGCCTGGAAAAAAGACCCAACCACTAGCACCAAGGACGCCTTCAAAAACGCCACCCGCACACACCACCAACTTATCCGAAAGGCCAAGAAAACAGCATTCAAGGATCGACTAGACAACAACGCCCACAACAGCAAGGAACTTTTCAACATCGTCAAGGAATTTACCAACCCCTCGGCCAACTCCAACGACATCACCCCTTCTCAAGCCCTCTGCGACTCCCTGGCTCTATTCTTCCATAACAAAATTGCAGACATCCATAACAGCTTCGACAACCAACCCGGAGACCAACCCACCCAACCATATGCTGAACATTCTCCCCCCTTGAACACTCTTAATGACTGGAACCCAATCTCCACTGAGGACACCATCCGCCTGATGAACTCTATCCACTCAGGATCCCCCACAGACCCATGTCCTCACCACATCTTCAACAAAGCAGACTCCGTCATAGCACCGCACCTCCGAGACGTCATCAACTGCTCCTTCAACTCCGCCACCTTCCCGGAAAGCTGGAAACACACTGAACTCACCGCCCTTCTGAAAAAACCCACAGCGGACCCCACCGAACTCAAATATTACCGCCCCATATCGCTCCTTCCTTTCCCAGCCAAAGTCATCGAGAAAGCTGTCAACAACCAACTCGCCGCTTTCCTCGAAGCCAACAAATCCCTCGACTCCTCACAATCTGGCTTCCGAGCAAAACACAGCACTGAAACCGCCCTCATCGCAGCAACAGACGACATTCGAACTCTACTGGACAATGGAGACACAGTCACCCTCATCCTCCTCGACCTCTCTGCAGCCTTCGACACAGTCTGCCACAGCACCCTTTTACAACGCCTCAAAAACATCGGAATACAAGGAAAAGCACTTGAATGGATCACCTCGTTCCTCACCGGAAGAACCCAGAGAGTCCGCCTTCCACCATTCAAATCCGAGGCCACTGAAGTCATCTGTGGCGTACCACAAGGATCCTCACTCAGTCCCACCCTCTTCAACGTATACATGAGCCCCCTTGCGGCCATCGCTCGCCAACACAACCTCAACATCATCTCCTACGCGGATGACACTCAACTGATCCTTTCTCTCACCAATGACCCCAGCACCGCCAAAACAAACCTACACGAAGGAATGAAAGAAGTTGCCGAATGGATGAAACAAAGCCGTCTGAAACTGAACTCAGATAAAACAGAAGTCCTCATCTTAGGTACATCCCCCTCTGCATGGGACGACTCTTGGTGGCCGGAAGCCCTTGGAAAAGCACCCATCCCGACAGACCACGCACGGAACCTAGGCGCTATCCTGGACTCTTCACTCTCAATGAACAGACAAGTCAACGCCGTATCCTCATCCTGCTTCAACATTCTTCGCATGCTCAAAAAAACATTTCGCTGGATCCCCACCGAAACCAGAAAAACAGTCACCCATGCTCTGGTCACGAGCCGACTGGACTACGGAAACACCCTCTACGCAGGTACTACCACTAAACTCCAGAAGAAACTCCAACGAATCCAAAACGCCTCAGCCAGGATCATATTAGACATCCCGCGTAACGAACACATCTCTGGCCACCTGAAAGACCTCCACTGGCTACCCGTCAATAAGAGGATCACTTTCCGACTGCTAACCCACGCACACAAATCACTCTACGACATCGGACCAGAATGCCTCAACTCACGACTGTCCTTCTACACCCCCTCCCGCCAACTACGTTCTTCCAGCCAAGCCTTCGCCACTGTACCCCGCATCAACAAGACCACCATGGGAGGCAGATCCTTCTCATACCTGGCAGCTAAAACATGGAACTCACTCCCCACCTACCTTCGCCTTACCCAGAACCACCTAGCTTTTAGAAAGCAACTTAAAACGTGGATATTCGACAAGTAATCCTCCTCCCCTCCCTAAGCGCCTTGAGACCCTCTGGGTATGTAGTGCGCTATATAAATTCTCTGACTTGACTTGACTTGACTAGATGTAGCTGGCACATGTCAGAGTGCCACTGGGCTTTAAGAATCGGTATTTTACCACCCAATCCAATTGGGTGGTAAAATACCAAATACAGGTGTGCATGCCCATCTGTGCATGCACACCTGTGCAATGTGACACACAGACATGCCCTTAGGGCATGTCTGTGTGCCACATGGCACACAAACCAGAATTGGGGTGCAAGAGGGTGTCAAAGTGACACCCCATGCACCCTTGCAAAAATCGGTATTTACCGAATTGGTAAATACCGATTCGGTAATGACCATTGATTCCTATGGGCTGCAATGCCCATAGGAATCAATGGGCTTTACCGATTCGGTATTTACAGAATCGGTAAATACCGAATCTTAACGATTCAGTATTTACCGAATCTGAAATACCTACATTTCCCCCCTTCTAATTTACCACTTCTTTAATACCGAATCGGTATGATTCGGTATTTTAGAAGTGGTAAATTAGAATTACCTACATCGGGCACTAAGGGCCAGATGTAGGTAAATTTTATTTTCCGACCTCTTAAATACCGAGTCATACCGACTCGGTATTTCAGAGGTCGGAAAATAAAAGTACCGAGATGTAGGTAAATGCAGATGTGCAATTACCGAATCGGAAACAGTCGGTATTTTCCGATGCGGGAAATACCGACCAGTTAATGCCCATTCATTCCTATGGGCTTTGAAGCCCATAGGATTGATTGGGCATTTACCGGTCGGTATTTACCACATCGGAAAATACCGACTGTCACAAGGGTGCAGGGGGTGTCACTTTGACACCCTCTGGCACCCCCAAAAGAGGCTCGGGTGCCATGTGGCAGGCATACCTGCCCTAAGGGCAGGTCTGCCTGTCATATGGCATAGGTGTGCATGCACACATGTGCATGCACACCAGAAACGGTATTTTACCATCAAGTAGTATTTGATGGTAAAATACCGATTTTGTACTGCTTGTGGGACTCAGAAGAGTCCCACCTACATACCAATTTACCGGAATCCGTAATGATACCGACTCGGTATTTTACATACTCGGTAAATTTACTTATCGGTAAATTTACCGAGTCTGTAAAATACAGGGACCTACATGTCAAATTGCTCTTACCGGTCGGTAACGGCCGAATTCGGCCGTTACCACCCGGTAAACGCCTACCTACATCTGGCCCTTAGTGTTTACCATGCACTTTACTCACAATAACTTTGATGCTGGTTCCAAGCTCTTTTTGTTCATCGTTTAAAAATATCTACCTCATGACTTTACCCTTGGTGCCTTATTTGTCTTTATATTTTAGTTACATTATTTTATTCATCATTAAAAGTATTACCTGGTGAGACATTGTTGAATGATACTACATTTCACCCAGGTCTCAGCTGGGTATACTGGTTCTTCCTGTTGTTTTATATCACCTTAAAATAGTTTCAGCAGGATCTTTAGGTAAAGGCATCCAACCTCAGGGAGCACCGTCTGTTTACAAAGTCCAGGCCGACCGCAGGATTTTGGGAGCTAAATAAAAGCTTTTGGGGCTGGGTGCCAACCCTGTACCAGCAGCAAAGGTATGCCATGGTACTCTTTTGCATGTTTTTCTTACACAACTCTACAATTCATATATCTGGCTCTTATTACTTAATTTTAACTATTTGATATGACTTAACTCATGATGCTTTACTCTATTTTGCTAATTTGCATAGGGAATTTCATTTTGGATTCTTGACTTTAAAATTGCTGATAATGCTTGAGCTTATAACCACTTGGGAATTGCCTGCTTCATATGGATTGAGCAGATTTTCAAGGAACGGTGTTTTGGCCTTACCATATTGTGTTTATTATGTTGTTAGTGGTCACCTACTTTCTGGTAGGTATGTATAGTGTAAGGGATAAGGCTAGAGTTAGGAATAGGTTGACAGTGTATAGTTAAGTCAAAGTTTCTTACAAAGTTCCAGAACCCAAGGGCATCCAATGACAGCCCAACAAACCATCACAATCAACTAGAAAATACATGCCTTCAGTCTCCTCTTAAACCTAAGAAACTAGTTATTTTGCTCATTTCCAGAGGGATATCATTCCAGCAGCATGCTCCCAAACTGGCATTAGTTTTCTGACAAATGTATCCTTTCAAAGGTTTAGACCTCCAGGTACTCTTACGTTGATAATCTCACAAGTCTATTGGGTTTACAGATTCTAAGCCTGCTTTTCCTATCTTTCAAATAGCTATGGTCAATTACTCTGGAAATTGTGTTGAGCATCTGAAATGTAATAGATTCTAACACTGGAATTCACTGAATCTTATGTAAGTTTGGGCTTGTATGACTTGTGGGTTCAGGCATGCTAAAGCATATGCTACAAAGTCTACATTTTTATAATAGACTCAGTCCTTTTTTTGTTACCATATGTAATGAGCAAAACAGAGTATTCACGTTTGACCTTGTTATGGCTCCAGCCAGTATGACTTTCACCTTTTCTGGGACAGGAGTTTTAATATTAATCAGATATGATGTAAACACATGTTAATTAGGTACCTGGCATGATCTAAAGCCTGGCACCAAGAGTTGTAATCTTAACTGGAGAGACTATTTTGTGCTCACCTACACTCCATTATTCATAAGACCTTTCCATTTTATTATCACCAACCTTGGAATCTACTAGTAATAAATGAGGTGTACTGGTAAGTGGTAATGCTAGCCAGCTTATCTGCATCCATTCCTTGGTCATCTTTATCAGGTTAGACAAAATATCAGAGTCTAAACCCGCATCTCCACTCACACAAAAGGAAAATGTGTGTATTGTCAGTGTTGATTTCAAACCTTAACCCAGTGCAGTCAAAAGGCCATGTAAAGGCTTTATGTAGATTTTTAAATGGACACCACAAATATTCATGTGGTGGATGATTTTTAAGATGGCCTCATGATACATCAGAGTAACTAGATTTCTGGGGGACAAGAGAATGGGACTATAAGCCTTAGTCAGTTTGGAAATTGAAAACAACCCAAAACTCATGCTTTCATTTGTTTCAATAGCAATTTTCTCTCTAAGAGAGCAAATTTCATGCAGTATCATCTGACCTGATAGCAAGCATGAGTATTTATTCAACAATTTAAAAAGTGTTTCTCTCTTTGAGAATGTTAATTACGATTTTTCTTGCAATTCCTGCCTCCAATACTTGTGTGCTAAGGTACACTTCATTAGCAGACTAAAGGATCAATTTAATTATTGGCGGATGGAGTAGTCACCTTAGCCTGGTGAGGACTTTACTTCTGGGAAGCTGATACTACTCTCCCAGCCAAATATATAAATGATTGCCCAGCAGGTGGTCATTTATAAAGGCATTGGCAGGAACCGCCACCATGGCAGTTCTTGTCAATGCATTTTACTGTTTGTTACAGAGCTACGTCGGAAGGACACAGCCCTGTAACAAACAGTAATCTTTTTTTATTTTCAAAAAGAAATACAAAAAGAAAATCCCATTTTGGGAAAAGACAACAAGTAAGGATCCCCTCAAAATGTGAGACTTCTTCTATGGAGGGGGGAATCTTTGAACTGTTTTTACAGTTCCTTACAGCCAGGCTTTAACTGGGGTAAGAAACAATAAAAAATGTTACATGCCTGCCCATACAATTTGGAACGGTGGACATGTAATAATTTCTCCGATGGGCTTTGCTCCCCAGGGCCATTTAAGGGTTGTTAATCACGGTGGAGACAGAGTAGCCACGATGAGCCAAGAGATCAGTTTGCATCTAAATGTGGCAGGTGGAATTCATTCTTGGGGATGAGGTTACGCTGTCACCATTGTGATGGTGTATCTCTTGGGTGGTAACTGCCTCTATATCTTCCAGAAGACTGGTTCTGAGTTGCAGTCCCTGGTCATTGTTTTGCCTTTTTAAGAGCCTCAATGTATCACTCAGGGGAAGAGTCAGCCTTTTCCCTAGCTTTTATATCTTTTAGAGGGTATAGTTGATTGCAAAGAGCTAATATGGTGCTACATAGGCAGTCAACCATCAATATATGTCAGGGGAGAATGTGGGTAAATAATTCAACAAAAACCCTTCAAATCCATATGAACAAGCGTTTTACGCCTTTCTCTGTATTTTTCTGGAGCCTCCTTCTATCTGGAGCATGTTGGAAATCAGTCAGCATTTGTGGCATGCTCAATACTACCAAGTGAATCCCTGTAAACCCTTGTACACGTCATCATTAGAGCATGTGATCCATATTTCCCCATCTGTTACCTTTTCTTTACCCAAGCCTTGCCCCGCTTCTGAGCAGGCCTTTTGGGGGCTTCCGCCATTATCTGCAGCAAACTCACCTGCCCTCACATTTCATACAAATAAGGCATGCTTTCAGCCCATCTGTTCGGGCCTTACTTCAGCTATCTTGGGTTCTAGAGAGATCTGGCAGCCATCGTTGGGCATGCTATATAAAGACTGCGACCAGTCTCTCAACCCTGCTTGGTTTCCAGTCTTTCCAGAAAGAACATCTCCCGTACAGCTCCGGCTCCTGCATCCGCATTCTAAACTAACCTCTTCCATGACAGCTCCTCTGTTCTGGTTCTGGGCTCCTGGGTCAGAGTCCTCCTTGGCTCCTGCATCCCTGGTTCGACTCACCTACAGAAAAGAAGAGAGAAGACTTTGTGAACATGTGTCATTGCGTTTCAGCTTCCCGAATGGTCAACAGCTATGCAAAAACAAGTAACAAGGTCAGAGCACTGAACCGTAAGGCAGTCAAAGGACATAGCGCACTACGGGATTTACTTTTGATTCATTTTTTCAGATTCATTTTGAAGGCTTTTTATTTTGAAGGAACTTATGAACAAAGGGTGAGCAAACTTTCTCAAAGAATCCTTCAGATTTGTTGGAAAGTGGCTTATAAGTAGTGTCAAGTTGCCTTGCACTCCACTTCTCCTCGCTACCTGTCGAATAAACTGAAACTCTCTGGAGGCTCTAGACCATCACGTAATGCGGAAAATCTATTGCTTGAACCTCCCACTACCTGTGGCATTTAAGCGGGACTTGAGAGGTGACATAAGTAAAAATAAGGGGGATCACTACTTTGGAAGTACTCTTAATCCATAAATCTAATGTCCACATAATTTACTTTTAAAGACAATCTGCAAAATAGGGCTGCCTTTAAAATGACAGCAAGGGGGCGTGGCCAAGTTAGTAGACAGGTAAGATGTGTCTCTGTGTCTTCACCATTACTTTACCCTCATATAGCACCTTACCTGCAGTGCATAACATGCTCCCTCTGTCCGTACAGGTTGCAGATGCTGCGTAGGCACAGATGATAAGACTGGGAGCCCCTCCTGACAGGCAGTCCTGCTTGGTATGGGCTGTGGGACTGGAGGCCGCAATCGGCGGCAATATGGTGGCAGTCAGCCCGAGCTTGCAGAGACAAGGTCCTGCCTGCTGTCTTCCCGCACCCAAGTTGCTGCGCAGAGGAGCGTGCAACAGGTGCCCTCGTTCAGCCTGCAACAGCACCCTTAAGCTGTGGTGAACCCTGTTTGAGGACCTGGTGGCCATAGACAAGTGATACCAGTTGTGGGGGACTTGCCCAGCTATAGCATCCAGCACATGTGAACAACGGGACTCCCAGCCCCTGTCATCTAAGCATTAAGGCCTGGGATGCTGTGTGCCTGTGGAGTGGACATCAGCTCTCCAGCTGGCCGGGTGGTTGGTATGGATGGGGCTGTCCATGCAGAAAACTGCCTGAGAGATGTAGGCAATAACTGCCCCAGACCCCGGATCCTCGCGGGAGAATGGAGCTGCCTGGGGAGGCCGAAATAATGCACTGAAGCACAGTGTACGTGATAGGCAGAGGGTCCCCCTGAGTGTCTTTCCCACTATAAGCAGGCCCACCCCCTGGAGTCGTTCACCTGCCTTGGTGGCTGCTGGCCCTTGCAGCCAGTGCGTCCCCGCCCAAGGAAGGGAATGGACTGGAGGTTGAGGCCCATCTGGGTAGGATTGCAGGTCAAATATAGGCACATCTTTCATGATTCGCGGCATGCTGCCGCCTGCAACCTACAACATGGTCAAGCTCTGTGGTACCCAACCTTGGCCTGGATCCCGCCGAGTGAGGTAGGACATGAGTCCTGTGGCTCCCACCTGCTGTAGTGACACTTGACCCCCACTCCTATGTCTGCTGGTGGGCCTGGTCTCCGACTCTGGAGTTCCCTGAGTAAACCCTCCTAAAAGGGGCAACAGCGTAAATCACCAGAGAGCCCTCACCATCGACAGCGACACCTGACAGACAACGGGGGTTGTAGCTGTAATCAGGCCAACGTGTTCTGGCTGCATTCAGGCTGCTGCCTGGAGTAACTTATCTCCGGCCAGGACTCTGGTTGGAAAGGAACAAACGCTTGACCCGCTGGGCCCACGGGAGCCACTCCTGATGTACCTGTGAAAGTGCTGATGTGCTTTGTCCTTTGGCCATGTCATCACTGACTAGATGACCATCTCTGGATTTACTTGTACAGAGGGACGTTGCCATGTCATTCTTCAGGTTGAAAAGAGATCGCTCTTTGTGGGATATGCTGACTAGGTCCGCTGGGGGGCCTTCAGGGGATAAAATTCCCACAGCTAACAAAGATCACCTTCCAGAGACTCAAAACATGGATGGGCCTGTGACTTGGTCCTTCCTAGTGTCCTTATTCGCATCACTACACGATGACCTTCAAGCAGTCAAAAAGGACCTATCTTCTGATCTGCGTGAGGTTCGTCAAGACCTGGAGGATATGGGGGACAGGGTCTCTGCTCTGGCGAGCAAGAGTCCGGGTGAGTTGAAGAAGTCGAGTGGCTGCCACAAGAAGTGCTTTGACTCCGGGAGCAAGAGCTTGACCTACAGGCCCATGCCGAGGACTTAGAAAATCACTCATTGTGTAACAATATATACATTAAAGGAGTCCCAACTAAGGGTGGGCGGAGTTGGCAGAAGGACACTAAGCGGAATTCCATGGAGTTGCCTAAAAACTCAGGGGAATTCCTCTGCGCCCAATGCACGCAGCAGGCCTGAAGGGTTCCTGACCACCATACTGCCACCTGCTTTACGGCTTACCTCGGTTTGTTGTGGCAGTAATCAACAGTGTTTCTCCTGTCCTTCCTGGGCTATAACAAAAGTGAAACCACTTTGCTGCAGGACTTGAGATTACTGCGCATGTGCACGCATGGGGAGTGGAGACATTAACCCAGTCTCCACTCCTGAGAATTAGGAGACAAGAGTAGGACCAGCCCAGGCATAGAGAATACCAGATCCAGGTAAGGAGGACTCAGGCACAATCTGTCTTCGCTAGGTCTAACCTGCCACAGCAGCCCTTTCCCTCACCAACCAAACATTGCCCCTTTCTCACCCCTCAGCGCTTGTACCGTCACCAACCATAATTCGCTAGCACCTCTCCCAAACTCTGCAACTCTCTCCATCACCACCACCCTTCATTCAGGAGCCATGCCTGACAGTTCTTTCCCTCTCCACCAACCCTCACTCACCACCACCCCTCCCTCACTGTCAAGCCTTAGCGGTCCTCTCTCTTATTCACTGTCTTCCCCGCAGCCCTCTGCCTCACCGCACACCCACCGTCCAACCCGCTCTGCCCTCTCCCTTACAAATAGGGGTGAGCGGCAGGGACAAACTCCGCCACATGGCAGAATCAGAACTTTTTTGTCAAACTCCGCGCTCCCAGCAAAGCACAGAGTTGGCAAAACTCAGCAAACTCCACTAGCTGAGCAGAGTTAGCCACCCATCCATAGTCCCAACGAATGCAGAAGGGGCCAACTTGGGAGACTATGTGGGAGCTCTCTTTAGACATATCCTGGGGGTCAGGGCAGACAAAGAAATAAAGCTGGACCGGGTTCACTGGGTAGGAGCACCGAGACCGAAGAAGGCCTCTTCTGAGGACATTCTGGTGTGCGTCCATGATTTTCAATTGAAGGAGAGTATACTGCGCAAAGTTCCAGTTTAGGGGACACACTCCTGTGTTATATCAAGACTTAGCATCCATTACTCTGTAAAAGCGCTGAGACTTCTGTATATTTACCTTCACCTAAGGGAAGCCTGTATTTCATACTCCTGAGCCCACCCCTTCCAGATCATCTTTCGGTATGAGACCAAGGTTTACCAAACCAGATCTTTTACAGAGGCCTGCTGAGTGCTTGATATTGCAGACCCTCCTGTGGAGGGACAACAAACCATCTCACAGAGTCGAACATCGCGCAGGCACCCACACTGGCAATGGTCCAAAATGTGCCCGGTGGACTGTGGCCTAATCGAGAAACTATGGCGCTGGAAAGGAAGTCGGAACTGAAGATGCTAACTGGTGATGCTGAAAAGACAAACTCACCTTGAGGCCGAGGAGACTTTGGTTACAAGGATTCTTACCATGGCAAGGGGGAGCGAAGGATGGTAGGACAGGGGAAGCCTGGTGACATGTGCCAGTCTTGTGGATCCTTCCTCATTGGGACATTCCACTATTTGGTAATTCAATTTATTATGGCCCTGACCACCCGGTCCGCACTGCACTACTTGCTCCCTTCACTGATGGACATCTATGGTTACTGGTTACATATTTTTCTGATTCATTTGTAGGGGTTGTTTTTTGGGGATTGTAACTCCTTCTCCAGGAGCGGGCAATCCTTGGCTGTTCAATATGCCTTCTTGGGGTTTACTTCAGGTGGGGAGGTTTCATAGCTCTGCGCCCTGACAGTCTAGAGGGCACTCTGCCTTCCAGCCCTGTTTTCTAGGAACCTAAATTTACTAGCCTCAATGTAAGAGGCCTTGATATTTCTAATAAACGGTCCGCAGTCCTGACACTCCTGGAGCAATCAGGAAGTGACATATGCCTTCTGTAGGGCACTCATCTAGCTTCTAAGGATGTACCCAGAATTCAGTCTTACTGGTTCCAGCACCAACTTTGTTCCTCATGACCCACTAAAAACAGAGGAGTGGCCATTTTCAAAGGGGAAATACTATCCACAATAGTGGAGGTTAAGAGACACCTCTTGGCAGGGCCGGACTGAAAACCACAACCGGCCCTGGCAAAGTGCTCGGCCGGCCTCCCCTCCCCACTCGGGGGGTTGTGGGTGCCGCTGAGCTCTTTGCCGGGCCGGTTTTCGGCCGATTTTGTTACAGAGCCGATTTTGCAGCTATGCTGCAAAAACGGCCCTGCAACAAAAACGGCCCCCAGTGGCCCAAAACCGTCCCCCACCCGTGCGGTGCAACGGGGGATTGCTCGGTGTCCGCTATGGCCAGTCCGGCCCTGCCTCCTGGTCGTCCGGCTGAGATTGGGCATGTTTCACTTCACCCTGGTAAGTATTTACACATCTTACGAGCACCAAGAATCCTTTTTTACTACCTCCTTGGCACCTGTGCTCCATCTCCTGATGCCACTATCTTGATAGGGGGTACATGAACTTGGTAATCAACACTATTATTTATCGCTCAGGGCAACGCTCCAACTAAACTGGAGCCTTCTCTGCTGCATGGTTACGATGGCTCACAGATTGTGGACTGCAAGATATTTGCGACTACTGCACCCCTCTACTAGACACTACACATTTTTTTGGGCTGCTCATAAAACATATGCACGTATTGAGAGCTTCCTTGCGACCCTGCTAGCTCTTACATCAGAAGTGGACATTGCTCCCCAATTGCTCTCCGACCATGCCCTTTTCTCCTTATCTCGCAGAATAAATGTCTCTCAACCTAGGACGTTGTGCTGGCGCCTTAGAAACTCCTTGCTTCAGTCACCAACCATGGTCAATTCCCTAGGGAAAGTGATTGGAGATTACCCCAAACCAACGATAATGCGGAGATTTCAATGGCCTCTATTTTGGAAACTCTGAAGCTAGTAGTGCGGGGTGAACTTATAGCTGTCTTCATGAAAGAGGATTGTATTCGCCAAGGTAAATGACAGAGTTTAGAGAGATCTGTCTCAGAACTTGAGGCTATCACTAAAGCGGACTAGGGCCCCTAGAGTATGGAGGGAACTTGAATAAAAGCACAGCATTTTCTCAAACGTTTACATCTCGACAGGGCGGAGTACGCTATTGTGCACCTTAAACATGAATTTTACCTTGGGGGCAACAGTTGCGGACATATGTTGGCACACCACCTACACAGCAAAATCCATTCTGGATCTGTGAAGACCATATGTACCGGACCATCTACAGAGGTCTGTCAACCGACACAGAGATAGAACTGGCCTTCCAGGCTTTTTACGGTTCTCTATACTCGATCTCTGATGGCTCCATTGGAGATCCCTTGGGTTACCTCCACAATGTCACCCTCAGTCCCAATCCAGACAAAGAGGCTGAGGCTCTGAAATGACCCATATGAATAGAAGAGGTGATCTCGGCTATCGCTCGTTTAAAACCAATGAAGTCGCCAGGGCCCCATGGCTTTAGTACAAAAATTTACAAGGATTACTGCCAGGATCTCACCACCTTGCTTGCCCATCACTATAATTCCTTTGCTGTCTCGGGCTCCCTTACTGGTTCTATGTTGGAGGTCGCTATTTCGGTAATTCCGAAACCAGGCAAAAATCCGGTCCTCTGTGGGTCATATAGACCCATCTCTCTCTTAAATATAGACACACAATTATTCACCAGTATCTTACCCCACCGCTTGAACCCATTAATGCCAGGCCTGATTGAACCGGACAAGGTGGCATTTATACCTGCACATTAGTGCAGTAATAATACCAAATGCCTTCTGCACCTCCTTGACAAATTCATAGGTCACGGAAAGAGGCACTGCTTCACTCCTTTAATGTCAAAAAGGAGTTTCATTGTGTGCATGGGCCCTACGTCTTTGAGCTGCTGTGGAAATTTGGTATTGGCAACAAGTTTTGTAGATGGGTCGGAAGCGTTTATAGCACCCCCAGAGCTTCAGTGATGGTAAATGGTCTATTTTGCCCTTCATTCCTTATACAACCAGTCAAGGGTGTCACTTGTCTTCCCTTTTTTGCGTTATACATGGAGCCTCTAGCACAATAACTGAGAGATAATCTGGTCGTTGTTGGGGTTCCTTTAGGGGTGATCGTGATCTAATCAGCCTCTATGATAATAATGTCATCTGATCAATCACAGATCCGATGTCCTCGCTTCCCGCACTATTCTCAGAGCACCAGCGCTTTGGGGAGGTTTTGGGATTTAAAGTAAATGTGCAGAAATCAGTTTCTTCCCCTCATGAAAATATTTTACAATCTATGTTTCCCTTTGAGTGGGCGATGTGTTTCATACCCTATCTGGGTGCTAAGCTTGCCCGGACTCTACCTAAAACATTGGCTGCCAACTACACCACCCTTACTTCTCAATTCACATATATCTGTCTAGATGGAGCCGTCTCTGACTTTCTTGGATAGGTAGAATAGCGGCAGTCAAAATTACCCTCCTACTCCGAATACTTTATCTGTTACAGACCTTACCGCTGTCCCCTCCATGCATCGCCTTTCATTCCCTCCAATTGAAATCAACAAATTCCGGTGGGACAGCAAGAAACCCTACCTTCATAACCAGTTACTCCATCGCTCAAAGCAGGATGGTGCGCCTGCCGTTCCTCTGGTACTCCGCTATTACCAAGCCACCCAACTTAGATTTCTAGTAGAATAGAACCACCCACTCTCTGAAAAACATTGGTTCTTTATAGATTAACCAGTTGCTGGTTCCAACATATGGAAGGACGTCTGACTTCCCTGTAAACATAGAGCCTGGGGTCTCTAGTCCTCCCCGGTGACTAGCTACATGCTCAAAGTGTGGGACACTGTAGCACTCCAGGCAGGCCTCACAACTTTACCTTCCACCATGACACTGATTCTGCCCAAACCAGATTTCATCCCAGGGATTGAACCAGAAATGTTCCGGCAATGACAAGAGGGGGGTCGTAAGCAAGTGGGTTGCCTTTTCGACAGTCTAGGGCTTGTTCCCTTTGACCTGCTCAAGGCTGATTATTCCTTAACAGACTCCGACCACATACACTATTTACAACTATGACACTAGGTGACAAGACCGCACAATAAGCAGGGTGACCTCTGACCCCCTTTGAACAATGGACAGTACTTAAAGTGACAACAAGTGCCTCATAAATGAACTACAAGCCATATTGGGCTTGGTGTCTTCCCCCGACTAAATCCAAAGGGCAGTCGAGAAGATATGCAGAGATTGGGAGAGCCCTTACTCCCAAGGAGTGTGAGGATTTTTTTTACAGAGTACGTCACACTGCATATAACTTGACTAGCATTGAGACTGCTTATAAAATTGTCTCTTATTGGTATCTGACCCCAACAAGACTTCACAAAATGAATGCAGGGTGCTTGAAAGAGTGCTGGAGGGAGTGCTGGGACACTTGGACTCTACTCCACCTTCTATGGCACTGTCCAAAACTCACCACCTACTGGAATGAAATACTGAATAACATCTACTCTGCCTTTAACACTTCAATCCTGAGGTTCCCAGCCAACACTACCCTTGGACTTCCAAATCCCTCCACTTATCCGCTACACTCTAACCTACGGAGGCATATGGTCCTAGCCTTGGGGGTGTCCCAGCAGGTGATTCTAGCACTCTGGGTCACTGATAGGACTCCTCCTGACCACACCTCCTGGTTACACAAGCTCTGGTTTTGCCTGGGGATGGAGACACTATCCTTGTAGGTGGATCGGAACTGCACCTCTTTTCCGGACCTGTGGGCACCTTTCATTCACATTTTTTCCTCTGAATTTCGAGACCTGACATTCCCGGCCTATATGGGGCTAATCTACTTGATTCCCACTGAGACCGCCACAGACAGCTAGGCACCATTCCAGATCCTATCATCCTCCCTTCCATACTACACCATATTGTGATGCCAGTACTATTCAGTATTTACCATATAGCTATTGTACTTAAGGACAATTGGGGTTGATGGGTGTTTGACAGGTTATTTGTGTCTAATTAAACTGCCTGATCAATGCTTCTGGCCCCAGGATTGTAGGCAGAAAAGTTGTTATAACTACACTATATGTTTTACAGACCGCTGCCGTCCTTTGGTTGTAGGCGAATAGCTGTGTAATGTCATGAATCGGCTTTAATAAACAGAATTGTTCCATTAAATTAGAGCAGGCAACAACACAGCAGCGCACACTCTAGTGCAGGAAATCTACTGGACCTCTAAACCTCCCTGCCCTATTAGATGCTAGAAAATGATAGGTAGTTTGAATCCCGCCTTGCCTCTTTAGAGACTATGGACTTACAGGGGTCTGTCAGTATCAATTGTAATTATACCTAATTGCCATGTATGCTTAATAAGAGCACTGGTCCTGGGTCAGGTTAGCAGAGCCGAGGGCACACTCAGAGTCAGAAAACCAGCAACTAGTAGTCGAAATGGGGGCAAAAAGTGGGGAACGCTGTAAACAGGTACTGATTTCTCACACAACCCCCTCCCAGAAAACAGCCTAGGAGACTCAGCCCAACCATGGGAGAGTTTCCCTGGTCTGTCAGGCAAGGAAGGAAGTACAGAAATCATGTTGTACAATTGCAGGACTTAGTCTGCCTTACATCCTCTTCCCAAGGTTACTTAATCCGGAAGATTGAACCATCTCTAGAGTAACAGGACCCATTTTAAGCTGAAGCTTCATCACTGCTGGTTTATTTTCTTCCTCCCTTTTTAGTTTGGGTAGTGAGGTGCCCACCTCCTCTATCCCTAACTGTGCTAGGGTGACACCTAGCTTACCCACATAGGTTGCCCAACACGTGAGCAATCCCATCATAAACAACAGGGTCAGGGGGCCTTACTTACTTTTGGCCATGGAGTCTGCCTCCTATGTCACGTACAGTGCTGCCATGAAACCCAGCAGACAGCAGAGGCTACTGACACCTGTCAGAAACCATAACCACACCCTAAGCTCTCCCCTGACTGAAGGCAGAGCTGCTTTAGGGGCAACTATGGGTTCCTGAAACCTATCTTGCTGTTTAGAGTGGGGGGCTACCACTTCCTGTGGCAGACATCCTCCTTCCACTCTCCCTTCTGTCAGTGCAGGGGTGGCAACCAGCACCGGCCTAATAAAATTTGAGGGCCCCTCCTGCAAGGCACAAGCAGAGGCCCCCTCCGGACTCAATCAGGAGATCTCCAACCAGAGTACCATGCTGAGGGGGCCCCTCTGAGCTTGGGGGCGGCAGGGGCATGTACCGTGCTGAAGGGGCCCCTTCAGAGCTTGGGGCTGCAGGGGCATGTGTTACGCTGCCTGACTTCTCAGAACTTCCTTGCAGTCAGGTTAGGCCTCACCAGTGGCAACCTTGGATTTCTCCCTCACTGGAACAAAAGATCCATTACCCACTGAAACTCTCTTTAAGAGTGGCTTACATTTCCTATTCTTTTCCCTTTCTTTTGGGACTCCAGTTTCCTAACAGTAGGAACTGGCACTGAACAACCACCCCACATGGGATCCGACCAACCTCTGGAAGGTCATTGCCCAGGAGACAATCTAAGGGGAGGTCTGCACTGACTACCTCTGACTTCCAACTTATACCAGCTAAGGATAAGCTCCTATTCAAGGGGTACTATGGCTACAGGGGATATTTTAATATTCTTGTCTCTCCTGGCATATACATGTTTGGGGACACCAGCCTGTCACTCACTATAGTTTGACTGTCACATGTGTCTCACAGGCCAAGGGCAGGGATCCCTTTCACCTGAATGGAGTGGAAGTGCCTACTAAAACCCTTGAGGTTCACCAGCTTACCATCTGGACCTGTCTCCCAACAAAATGCTAAGAGGACCTACTGATTTGAGGAGCCCTTCTCTATGGCTACACTGGACAGCCCAGTGCTAACCACTTTCTTGGACCAAGAAGGGTCACCCCTGAAGTGACCTGACTGCTGACAGTCAAATCACATCTTGTTGTTCAAGTACGTTTTCAGCCCTGGATTCTCCTGCCTTGGCTTATCAGATTTGGGATGGGATTTCCTCTCATCCAGTTGAGTGTTCTGGGTTCCGGAGTGCCGCACCGTGGTAGGCTTACCACCTCCCACCTCGGGTTATGTGGGCCTAACCCACTCTTCTTGGAGTCATCCAGGTTCTCACCCACTCATCAGCTGTCTCTCCTAGTTCCCTGGGACTAGACAGCTTAGAGTCCACTAGGTACTGGCGTAACTTCTCTTGTACACAGTGAGTCAGGAGGATGTGTTCTTTAAGAATTAAATTATACAACCCTTCATAAGTACTCACTTTATTACCTTCCATCCAGTCCCCTAGTGCCTTCACTTAGATGTCCACAAATTCCACCCAGGACTGTGTGCTAACTTTCTGGGTTTCCCCGACCTTCACCCTGTACTGCTCTGCAGTCAGGCCAAATTCTTGACTAAACATTTCTTCATGTGGGAGTAAGATTTTGCCTCATCCCCCTCTAGGGTCAGGAGCCTTTCCCTCCCAGCTACTGGGATCAGTTACCACAAGAGTGAACCCCAATACTTGGCTTGGACCCCTCTCAAGTGCCCATTCAAATGCAGTCAGCTATTTATCAATGTCACTTCCCTCAGTGTACATTGGAACTATTCCCTTGGGAAGCTTGGGTGTAAACCCACCACCCCTGGTCATCTCTGTATGTTTTGTGTCATTGTTGCTGCCACCATGTTTTCTTCATCTCTCCACTTCCCACTTCTCTCTAGCTAGTTCTAACTTCTACTCTTCCTGAGCTATGGAAGCTAACTGGGCATCAAGCTCCCATTCTCTGATGGGTATCTGTGGGCCCTGAGCAGGGAGCCTGTCCTTCCTCTAACTGCAGAAAATAGGAACCAGGTGCTAGTAGAAATAAAAAGGTTGCCATCCTCTTCCTCCTCTAGCAGGTCGTTGGAGAGGTCACCCTACCTTTCATTCTCTGGAGCTGTCTGTATCCAGGCCTTAAGGGACCTAACCAACTCTGCCTTCCTATACCTATTAGCAGCAGGTAGCCCCATAGCCTTACACTGGACCATAAACTCAGCCACTGTGAATTTGTGATTGAGGTCTATAGTATCTCTAATTTTCAGAAAAAGAACAAATTTGAAAAATCAAAAATATGGATTTGACATCAGTTTAATCCAAAGTTCAAAAATTCCAAAAATGTAAATTTTAATTCTAAGTCAATTTAGATGCTTCTTAAAGATCTTAACTTATTTTACTGTATGGTGTAATTTAAACACAAGTAAGTATCGTCACCGTTAAATACCAAATGGTGGGAAGTGGTTTGTTAGTAGTGATAAGTAGTGGCATACCACTAGTAACAAGGTCACAAACACAGTAAAAGGTTCAGTTAGGGTCTCAAAAATTATTCTTTTGCTCAACCCTTGGTAGCTGGCAGCGAGCAGGTAGGTTTGCCTTAGGAGACAGGTGTATAAAACACCAAAGCATTAAATACGTAAGACACAAAACACAATAAAAATCCAACACCATTTCATAAAAATATCAGCAGCGGCTGCTATAAACAGAGGGTGGTGAGTTGGGTGGGTCGCGTGGGAGACATTGCACTGGGGTTAGAAATACAATATTAAAGAAAGGAAAATCTTACCTTTTGCCGCCGGCTGCCTCCAGTGTCATGACTCCTCCTACCTCCTCCCACGCCTTGGCCCGCCCCGCCCAACAGCGCTGGCTAAGAACTGGCAAATGTAAAGCAAAATGATGCAAGAACATCGTTTTATTTGACATTTGCTGCCTGTGAGCCAGTCAGTGAGGCGACGCTCCTCCACAATTGCGGAGGAGCTGCCACTGAAAAATGTGTTATAAGTTTATGAACAAATAGACACCAAATTTACAAAAATCCAATGTAGGGAATTGGAGATATACATTTTTTTTTTAAATAAACACTTTCTAGTGCTTAAAAACCAATAGTGCCAAATTGGGATATCTGGTTGTGCTTACCGGGACAAAGTCAAAGTGTGAGGCCACCCACAATGGAGCCTTATTTGGATACACTAAGTGGGAGGCCTTGGTCAAAATGTTACCTTTGCGCTTAGTCATTTTTCTGGAGCTTTTTCTCTCCACGTCGAGTGGGTCTCCATTTCAGGCCGGATTTGTGTCAATGTCGTCAGCTTGAATTTCTACAAGGCCTCAGTGAAATCCTGTCAGACTGGAGCTCCGGAGTTTTCAGCGGGACAAACATGAAATCCAGGCCAGGTCACAGTGCGAGGTCGCCGCTTGACTCTCGATATGGAGTCGGTCACCTTATGGAGCTTTTTACCAAAATGTTCCGAAACTTTGCCAAACTTCTGGATCTTCTTCCAGAAGATCTCCATGAGCGTTCAAAGATTTCACAACATCAATCCAAGGGTCTAGAATCTCTGAGATGAACCTTTAGATGTTGGGACTACAATTCCCACAATGCACCTGGCCAAATCCTTAAAGGTCCACTCGACACACTCCAGGATGTGGACATCTTGGTGGAGATGATGCAGGTGGGCTCTGTTAACCTCTAGTTTGCAAGGAGTCCACTACTTCATCCTTCTTGAATCAAGGCAAAGTTCTTAGGGCTGCAGTACTAGAATGAGCAGATGGTGCAGTCCTTCACAGTGCAGACCTTTGGGGTGCAGATCAGGTCTCCAGCAGGGCAGTCCTTCTTCGCCTTGAAGATTCAGGCAGTAGATCTAAATGAATTAGATGGAATTCTGCTCTTCCAAATTCAAGCATTGTTCTTGGGCGTAAAGCAGGGGGCGCATCTCTGACCAATGGGATGCTGGGTGCCACCCAGGTGTATGACTGCTTCCTCCAAAGTGTGGCATGTTCTTGCTAAAAAGCACCATTCTTCCAAAAACCAAAATGGAGAAACTATCTACTTGGAGGTTAAATTAGGCTAAGCCAACCTACTGGCGTGGCTAAGATTCCGTAACATTCCCCTTATTTCCCTCTCACTAATCAAATGACAGGTTCTCCTGTGTGGATGGGGGTGCAGGATGTGGGGGTAAGCCTGTGCTGTCCCAAAGTGCCATTCTCCCTTTAAGGCCAGTTTGACCACATCCACCCACCACACTCACCTTCTGCTTCTGCAGTTTCAGTTCTCCTCCCACAGGACATTCCTTGTCTCTCTAGCAGGCCACTTCGCACCTCATTAAGACAGCTTGGCTCAGCCTGCCAAAGACTGGCCAATCAGTAGAGGGCAGCTGGAAGGCTGTATTTTGGCTTACAGAAAAGAAAGTTCTATAGCTTCTTTTCTGTAATAGTTATAATAAATCAAACTGCGGCAAGTTGTTGGATTTATAATGCTATCATTTTAAGTCTTTGATTGAAATTTCTAGCTCGCTCCTGTCAATATGTATACTTAAATAACATATTCCATTGTTAGCCTATGGGGCTAATTATCTACATTGGGGAAAATCGAAATGGGTAGTTTTTCCATCATCAGGGCATATAAAATATATTTTATAATGTCCCTGCTTAGAGTTAAATGGCACCTTACTCCTGGGGCACCTAGGTGAGACCTTAGGAGTGACTTCTATGTAAAAATAAGGTGGATTACTACTTTGGAAGTAACTTTCATTCAAAAGTCGAATTTGCATATAATTAACTTTTAAAGACAGTTTGCAGCACCTGGTCTGGCAGGTTGGGCTGGACTGTTCCCATGGGGAGATGGGTAAAGACTGATTTGCATATGGTTGGGTTTAAACTGGAATGGCATGGGGAGCAAAAAAAATCGATTTAGTCCCAGATTCTGTACTGGGGTGAATGTTTGACACTCTTCAACATTCTGTCCATCAATTGTTCTTTTTGCATTTGTCACCCCGAGTAGTACAGGTATGCACAGATGCGTGCCCTGTGATCTCCATTCCATTGAAGTTATGCTAGCCTGGCTGATGAAGGGTGAAACCCCGAACCTGGTCTCAGGATGTTTGTTTCCGGTCCAGGGAAGACCTGGCCTGGAGGTTCCTGCTGGACTGTTCCCATAGGGAGCAGGGTGTGATTGATTTGCATATGGCTGGGTTTGAACTGGAAAGGCATGGGGAGCAAAAAAAACAATGGATTTAGGCCCAGATCTCTGTACTGTGGTGAATGTCGGACACTGTTCAATATTCTGTCAATCAATTGTTCTTTTTGCATTTTAAATCACAGCAGAGAACAGAGCAGTGCACACTCTAGTGGAGGTCTACTTGGTGTCTAAACCTCCCTGCCCTATTATATATTAGGGACTTATATGTAGTATGAATCCCCCCTGCCTTATCATATACTAGGGTCTTACAGGGGTCTGTCAATACCAGGTCCTTATTTCTCACAAGATATCATCAGGGTTCCGTTCTCTAAAAGGTTACAAGCTATTTCCAAAGCTCTTTGATAAGTTGAAGTCTGGTTACTTCTTGACCCTTCTCCCCCCATGTCCTCCTTCAAGATGCAGAATGTATTTTCCTAGCTCAGCTGGAATGTCTTAACCTTCCACTCTCCAGTAGTTTAACTCCCCCAGCCTGGAAACATACTGTGTTAAAAGCCCTGTTAAAAAAGGATAACAATTACTCTTTGTGTCCAGGGAATTTCAGGCCTATTTCACTGCTTCCTGCAGCTGGTAAGATTCTGAACAAACATGTAAATCAGTTTCTATCTTCGTTTCTGGAGGAGAATGCCATTTTGCACCCCACCTGGAATGGGTTTTCTCCTTAATACAGCATTGAAACCGCACTTTTGACAGTAACTGAGATGTTTAAGATGCTGCTGGATAATGAAGTCTGCTGCCACCATACTCCTTGATCTCAGTGCGGCATTTATTACAGTAGATCACAGAATACTTACCCAAAGAATTAGTGATGCTGGAATAAAAGATGATTCTTTGAAATGGCTCACTTCATTTCTAGAGGATGACATATTTCAGGTTTGTGAAAAAACCTACTTCCCAGATACTTTTCCCTTCAAGTGCAGAGTGCCACAAGGATCCGCACTCAGTTATTGTTATTGACACTTGTAAAGCACACTATCACCCTACAGGTACCCTGGAGCTGTCATATGTGTGCCCAACTAATCACATGGGGCTTGGAGCAAGGTTGGCAGAAAATACCCAAGAGAGTGAAAGGAATCATGCTCTGGGATAGAGCTATGCTTCAGCCTTTCTCTAAACTGAAGAAGATCTTCTAGCTGTCTGATCTCAGGTGGGAAATTGTACAAGAGCTCCGCCGCTGTGGTGCTGAAGGCCGTACCTCATGATTTTGTTCTTTTGAATCTGGGCACTCTCACCAGTTTGGCGGAGGAAGAGCGAAGGCTCCAGTTGGGGGCATACCAAGTAAATTTGTTCTGCATTGGTTTAGGTCCAACACCATGCAGAGCTTTAAACACTATGCAAAGCGACTTAAATTGTACTCTTTGCAATAGAGAGAGCCAATGCAGTTCTGAAAGAGTCAAAGAAGAAGATGAGCATCATGGCCTTCTCAGGGCTAGCTTAGCTGTGATTGGATCCTCTGGAGTCTCTCAATCAAATATATTGGGGATGCCAGCAGCAAGGCGTTGCAATAATCCAGCCTGCTCAAGATATTACTTCGTACTATCAACCCTCGAGCCTGTGCTGGTAGCAGTGGGAGAATCTTCCGCAGGACTCTAATAAGGGAGAAGCAGTTCCACACTGTTTTGTTTACTTGTGTTTCTAAGCTCAGTTTGTTGTTGAACATAACTCCCAGGTTACGCACTGTCTCAAAGGGAGCCAGTGGGGTGGCTGTGGGCCAAAACCTAATAGGAAGTGGGGGGTGGGGGGGGGGGGGGATCTTCCTGACTGCACAGTAAAGGACTTCTGTCTTATCGGCAGTAAATTGTGAGGAATTCTCTCTCACCCGATGGGTAGTGTCCTGCATACAAATGTGGAAGTCTTCCAAAGATATAGACTTGTCCCCCTCAATGATAGAATAAGTTGAGTATCATCTGCGTAGTTTACAAGGTTGACATCATGAGCCCGTATGACAGCAATCAGAGGGCTCATATAGATGTTGAACAATATGGACTAATCGCAGATCCCTAAGGTCTACAGTGCAGAATGTTTGTGATTGATACGGGGTAGGGTCATTGCCTGTCGCCTATTAGATAGTTAAGATTGAAACTACTTTAAAGCTATGCCCACTACCCCAACCTCTTCGAGTCTGGTCAGAAGGACCTCATGGTGGACCGTGTCAAAACCGGCAGACGGATCATGCAAAATCAGTGTATCTGATTGTCCCCTGTCTGCTCGCATTCGAAGATCGTCAAACACGGTCACCAGAGCAGTCTCTGTTCCATGTCCAGGACGGAAACCAAATTGGACGTCCTCCAGAATGTTATTGGTTTCTAGGAACTTGGAGACTGTCTTACTGACCAGTCGCTCTAAGTTCTTTACTGGGTAGGGTAGAAGAGAGATGGGTCTATAGTTCTTTGGACAAGTTGGATCAAGCGTTGTTTTTTTCAGAAGTGGTATCACCAGCGCTTGTTTCCAGCAAGCCGGCTGGTCAAGGATTGGTTACAGATCTGCCAGAGAATCAGAAAAAGTTCTGGGCCCAATCCCTTCCAAATTTTGTGTGGTAGTGAGGAGACACCCAGAGCTACTCTGTTAAAATCCTCCACCGAGAGTATCTCAAAGTGGTCTAAAGAGCTTGCGTTCTCCCTCCCTACCCATCTCATCTTTTTTGTATATAATGAACCTCTAATCCTACCAATGTGATCTTCTTCTTCAGGCAAATTGCCCGTTTTGAGTCCATCAATGATCTTTCAGATTTTGTCCACAAAAAAGGTCACTAGGCTATCACAGAGATCCTGAGTGGGATGAATCTTGTTTTTAGAGCAATCCGGGTTGGCAATATCACTCATTATTTCAAAGATATTTCTAGTGCTGTTGGGCGCTTTCAAAATGGTATCTGCGAAGTACTTTACTTTTGCTATAAAAATTAAATTTTTGTAGTTAATTATTGCCGCCTTCCAGACGGGTGTATCTTCGTCTGCATAAGCCTTTCTCCATTTCCTCTCTGCCTGCTTGCATCCCCGTTTCAGATTGTTCCAGTCCTGCACTTTTTAATCTTTACACGCTTCCTCTGGCAGAGATTGTTCTTGAATTCAGGCTGTCACTTGTTTGCTACTCAGACAACACCTAATTGGCTTCTCCATTTCATCCAAGAGGGGTACACAATCTCCACAACTTGTCCCTTGTTTGGAAAAGGTAGCTAGTTCAATAGCGTGCCTCCAGTTCAGTGGGGCAAGACGGCAGTCATGTTGCTTGGTAACAATCAGAATTTCCATAATATGTTAGGATAGCCTGAGTGTCTAGGTACAGCAACAGCCCCTAATACCCCCATGAAAACCTTGGGGATGTGTCTCAACAAATCACTTTAAATAGAAGCACAAGCAAGACAACTTGTCACCAGTTGCTATGGTCTTAGAACACTCCAGAAATTTTAGATTTGCTCCCTCTCCTTTCTAGAGGTATTGCTTTACAGGCTTTAAAACGTTCATGTCTGGACTATGAGAACTCCTTTTTGGGGCTCCACAATATGTGACCAGAAGATTACAAGTCTTCCAAAATGCATCAGCTCGGCTTCTGCTTAACATTCCGAGACATCTTTCAGCTAAGAATGCCCCAGTTACTATTCACTGCTTCCCGTTCATCAGTGGTTAAAGTTCAAGGCTCTATTCTTGGCACATAGAGGACTTCATGCAAAAGGTCCTCCTCTGTTTCTGGCCCTTATGGTGCCTTACATCGTTAGCAGGGCCCTGAGGTCAACCAATGCACGACTTATGATAGTGCCGCTAGAACGAAGGATGCAATGCTATGTTAAAGCGATTCATAGAGCGCTCAAATACCCAGAGGTGTCTTGTTGCTGGCTTTGCTTGTGCACAAGAAGGTTACGGGTCTTAATCTTGAAAAAGCCATGTTTTCAGCTCCTTTCTGAAGGATAGCAGAGAGGACAAGACCCCTATGTGAGGGATAAGAAGATTCAAAATATTGATCATGCCTGTAATGAAGCTTCTTCCTCCCCAATTCGTCCTCTTGGTTGTTGCACAGTGGTCAATGTGCAGAAGCACCTAAAAGCGCTAATAATGATGGCCCTGGTTTAATCATATTGGACTACCCCCACCTCCCCTGCCCTCTAGGAAAAAATTGTCCCTGGCAGGATTCTGAGGGACACTCTTGCGTGCCTTCCTGTGCCTTTCCTTCATTGACCAACAAGGTGTGTCTGCTGTGACCTTCAGAACAGACGAAGGATAGCGAGTTAGGCTAGGAGGACTAAAGCTGAGTGGAGGAGAAAGGGTTTAAAGCTCCTTAGTGTGGGACTCATCTGGGTCAACCGGGCCAGACTCTGGCTCTGCCTCTGTGTGCAGAACACATGCTCTGCTATGGCCACTCTACCATTGGGCTGTGTCTGCTCTTCTCTGCCCCTCACCTGCATGGCAGCCCATTCCTTGACCAGCACCAGTCATTTTAGTGGCAACTCAACACACCACCCCCAGACCTGGTAGGTACTGGATCTGACCAACAAGCTGTTATTCCAAGTGACCTGGTGCGTGAGGTGAGTGAGGCATTAATAATGTATACAACAATGCAATGTCTTCTTTGGTGGGTGTACCCAGCTGAACACAAACAGGCTTCATATTACAATATTTTACTGGGTTACAGGCACCTGCTAAAAAAAGATCTCTGTGTGCCCAGCAGATTTCAGGGGATAACGGTAAGGGAACCCTGGTGGTTAATGCACACCTTTGTTGTGTCTGGTCACAGTCTCATCATCATAATAGTGCTAAGTGAATGTTACAAAAGGCTGTGTGACTGAAGACTTACAACTTGCAAAAATAATGACTTTAAGAGAACGGCTTAGTATAGTAGACTCGAAAAAATATCTGAGTACAAGTCATGCGTGTCCCTGATTGTCTTGTCTTCAAATTGATTACAGTGTTGTACCTGTTGACACTACTGTTCTACTAACAAGAGTCAGTCTACAAGACCATTGTGAGGCAAAGTGCACTCGGAAGCTCTGCCATGAAGAATTACACAAGAAAATTCACTTGGACTTTTCAAAATATTAGCTTTATTCAGCAAATATCATTAACATTACATTTGTAATGTGACGAACAAAAACCGTACTGATAATTTGCAAAATAGTATGCTCATGGCACTTGCATGGCCTAAGGAAACAATATGCAAACTAAATTAACAGAGGATATACAAATGACTAAATCATTAGATTGAGCAACATAGTGCTCTGCACGACAAGACCAAACTGTTCCACTGATAAAAAAAACGCCACATAGAAGTAAAAGAAAATGGATCTCACCCTAACAGAACTACGGGCCACGTGCATCAAGGAAAATACCGGTTGCAAACTGGCCGATTCGCAGAATCAGCCACTTTGCGACTAGTATTTTACCATTTGGGATGCATCAACCCAAAAGCAATTGGTAAAATAGGTAATCGCAAATTCTGCGATGACCTATTTTGCGAATGCCGTTAGGGAATCGCAAATTGCAATTCCCTAAATGCGATGCAATGTTGCATTTGCAAATTGCATTTTTGCACTTTGGAATTGCAAATTACTATCAACTTCAAGTTAATGATAATTTGCAATTCCTTTGAAAAATGCAAAAAAAAAGCACTTTTGAAAGTGCATTGTGCTGCATATACATCTTTTAGGGGTTGCTTTGTACCTGCCTACTTTAAAAGTGACCCATAACCTCCTCTCAAAACAGACTTTTAGTGTACTCTTTTCAAATAGTCTTCTCAATATCTCCATTAGCTCTTCGCTCCCCTTAAATTAAAACACTGTACAGGATGTCCCATAACGGCCCGGAGAGTTCTTTGTGCAGCAAATACATGTAAAGAAATATCCAACAAACAGCCCTTAAACTACTGCATTTCAAATACTGTTAGGTAGTGGACATCTCATTAATTTGCATTGAAAGGGTACCCGCTCCCATCTACTCTCTTCCAAAACAACCAATGAGCTTGTACTTTCATATTCATATATTAAAAATACAGCTCACACTTTGGCTTTCAGAGTCTCGGTTTTAGCTCAGTACAATACAGGCAACCATTAATCCTTTCTCAGCGGATGCTTTGAAGTGCTCCTCTTTGCCTTCCCTCACAGCTGCTAGATGTTTATATATGTGTGGTAAATATTAATTATTTTTCCTGCTCATCGGGACATAGATACATGCAGTACTGACCCAAAGACCCTATCCTGTCCCATGCTGACATGTTTCAAATTAGCATGTGCTCCAGGAGGCACTCAAGCTAGAGGCCATTTGGTAATTAGACAGTGCTACAAACACTAGAGTTTGGCCAAGGCCCAGAGTGGCAAACTCCAATTCAAAACATTCTGCCTATCCAATCTGCCCCACTCCAATCCAAAACAATCGCCCCAATCCAATTTGCCCAATCCAATCTGCCTCACTTTAATCCTCCCCACTCCACTACTCCCCAACCAATCCAAATCACCCAATTTCAATCCACTCCACTCCAATCCAATCCACCCCACCCAGTCCACCTACTCCAATCCGACCCACTCTACCACAATCCAATCCATCCCACTACCTCAATCCACTCCAACCCACTCTAACCTATTGCACCCCACCCCACATAACTCTAGGACACTGCACTCTTTAGCACTGCACTCTATGACACTCTCTGCCACTGAACTCTGCTCACCTCTACTCAAGTCGATGATACTGTACTCCCCTGCTCCACTCTCTGAAACTCTACTCCAACAAATTCAGTCTACATCACTCTACTACTCCCACTCCAGTCAAGGACACTGGCAGCTGCCACATAGCAACAATCCACAAAAATATACTACACATCATGCCAAGAAATTCCAATCAGCACAATTTCACTCAATGCCACAGAGTTCCATGTATCACAATTCCACTCACGCATTTCCATTCCACACCACATAATTTGGCAAAAACTACAAAATTCAACTCAAAAACATATTTACACAACCTACCACATACATCCAAACCACACCAGAGAATGCCACAAAATTCAACAGCACACCACAACATACCACTACACAACAAAAAATACCATTTATATAATTATACTCTATGACACACAATCCAACTCCACATAGTTCCAGAACACTCAAAACCACATAAATACTATCTACATAATTCCACTGCACACCATGCCACATAATTACACTCCACACATCCACTCCAGACCACTCAATCCCAAGCCACACTATTCCACAACTAACAATTCCAATCCAACCCACATATTTCCACTCCACATCACACACATCCACTCCACTTCCTAACACATGGGTAAAAGACATTGTCATTTAGAACGCAAATCAAGAGCTATTGGCATTGCCAATGCTTGTTGTGTGGTGTCTTCACTTTATTACTGTTTCATGTGTGGAACAAATAATTTACACATTGTCTCTAAAATAAGCCTGACTGCTCCGTGCCAAGCTACCAGAGGGTTGATCACAGGTTAATTTAGGGTTGACTTGTGCCTCACCCTGACAAGTATTATGATTGCTGTTTGACCAAGGCTCACACCCTAGTCACCCAATAACCCATTTTCTTACAGTGATCTATCAGGATGATGAATGTAATGTTCTCTTCCACTCTGACCATATATATGTACTTCTTCTGTCAAATTCTACATCAGGCCATAGTGCACTAAATGCAGATTTTTAAAACAATGCATTCATTCTGCAAAATAAGGTCACATCGTAAGAATATGCTGAAACGTTTCTAGTGCTATTGCAGACATTGGCAGAGAAAGAAGGTTCTGCCAGTAATTATCCAAACATGGCACACAATCATTTAATTACAGAGTTTGTTAACTTCATATTTTCTCTAAATCACATTTGTGGGATATTCAACATCATTGTAGCATTTTTGCTTCATATACAATTGGAATAGAATGTTGTCAAACTCTTGATCACAATGCTATATATAGATTATTAATCTCTCTCTTGCATGTGCCTATGCAAAAACACAAAATGAGGCAAAGCCAAACAACACATTCCAGAAAACAAGTGAACTATAATACTTTGATCCCTGGGCGAAAACATGTTTGCTAGGTATATGGATACCATCCAATGCAGAGTTTACCAGTATTAGTAATTATCAGTACCACATACCCTGCACCCCCACAATTGTCTCCATTGCAATTGTGACAGGTCAAATCTGCCAAAATGTATTGTGAAAAAATGGCTGGTAATTACTAGGACATGACGAATTGTGTGCGGCGTCTACCAATTCCATCTATAACGCCATCTTTCTGATTCAGAAGTCAGAATGTGAGGAATTTACTGAACCCATCAAATGCCTCGCCCAATGGTGTCTGTATCTACTGGCCCTGAGAAATATCTTATACCCTTCTGACCAACTTGTGAATAGTGCCTCAGAGAAAATTTGAACAAAATGATCTGTCACAAGACATTGCGGTCAGCAATCTCCAAGTATGCCTCCACCAAAACAAATGTATAACCAGTTAAACATTTACTAGAAGTTGTACGTCTATTGCATGCAACACTGAATTTTTCATTCAGAAATAATTTTAAGCATGTATTATTCAAGTTGTTGTAAAGCTCTAGATCTCTAGAGAGTGATTGTCAACCTAGATATTCTGGAAAAGCAATACCCCAGAAATCAGAAACTTTTACACCAAACTGCAACACATCATCATCATCATGAAACATCTTTGATTGGATCTCTCCTGTTACAGTGATAATCGTTTAGCTAAGTCAACTAAGTGATTTAAAGATGCAGAAACTCAAGGTTCTGTTCTCACTTTACCCAGAGTTACAAGTTGGTATAGGATACTAATTGCACAATGTAAATTTCATCACCAAAAATACACTAACTTGAGACCAGTAAAGGCAAATTCTGCTACCTCAAAATGTTCAAAGATATCAAGCCACCTATATAGGACCAATAGGAGACGTAAGGCCTGTTTTAGAGTTTGGCAGATGGGTTACTTTGTCACAAACATGACAGATATCCCATCTACCGTATTACAAATTGATTATAGTGTAGGCCACTTATAGTAAGGTGGATGGAATATCCATCACAAGGTGACAGAGTAACCTGTCTGTTAGGCTCTGAATAAGGCCATTATCCTTCACACAACTATTTGAAGGCCAATAATGCTATTCCATTAAAGTTAATCAAATCGACATGTACAGCAAGCTATTTGATTTGGAGACAGGGCTGTTCCATGCTCCAGGGCCCATTTAGGTGCATATTTTGCTTCCTGCAGGTTTTCGACACATTGTAATAATCCTCAGATTTCAAATGGCTATAAGGACTACACATAAAAAAACATTGTTGAGCCGCCTTAGAAGTATTCTGTAATTCTTTGTTTCTTAAATTAGGAAAAAGAGCAGGTGGCAGTCTTTGATTGTGAACTGAAATGTAGATTGAGATCAGCCTCTAGAGACAGTCTTGAAAAACACTTGAAAGCTAAATAATTGCTTAACTTTCTGTTCAGTTTTTGGAAGGGTTCTTACCTTGATAATCTCCATTTGATGAAGCACACAGTATATAAGGAAAAATAGACTCCAATTAAAGCTCCAACTCCTTCTCCGCTAATACCTCTCCCAGCTCTGAGATGACCAAGGACACCACATTCTAGAGTACTGACCCATGACACAACAATGCCTGCACAAGGGTTCTCTGGTGATGCTGCAGTGCAAGAGTCCAGCTGCTGCCATGGCTACAGAATTTCAACCTGACTAGAACTCTGTGTATGTATATAAACAGGCATTGTTAACTGTGTAGAAGACAGGATGTCTTAAATAAGATTCCAGAAAAGGAATATATTCCAAAAGGAGTTTAATGACAGGTTTCCAATCACAGGAGGAGCGCCTCATCAGCCAGGAGTCCAAGTAGCAACTGGACAAACACAACGGACACCTGGCTTCTGAAAGCGTCTCCCCATTCAAAAGAATACATGTATACATTCTGTGCATGTGCTCAAGCATGCGCTCACGAGATAATGATAATTAGCACGAGAATAGAATAACAAAGAATACAATACACTACATCACCTTCCCCCTTATGCAAATAAACAGAAAAAGAGTAACAATAGAATAATTAAAACAACTAGAAAGATATAAACTCGTTATATCTTGCAGGGGGTCTTCTAATGCGACCACTGCGACTGCAGGACGGAACAGCAGGGGAAACTACAGGAACTTGTGCAGGGGAGGAATCTTTAGAGGGAGTAAGTGACGTAGGAGTCAAACCATCGTTATAATGAATTACTTTTGGTTGAAGCCAATGTGACCAATCACATCCCTCCTGAGTGGATACTTTTTTTCTCCTAGAAATGAGGGCTGCTTGGTCTGCAGTCAACTTTGCCAATTGCCTCACATTCCACCAACCTTTGTCCCCCAGAAAAACAGCATTTTTACTAACTTTAAGGATTTGGACAGGGCTTGAAAACATAGACAAACCTTTCGCAACTTTATAGGGTTTTTTGATCATAACCCAATCCCCCACCAACATTTGAATGTCTTTCACACTTTTTGATCTGTCATAATTCTCTTTCATTACTGCCTGTTTCTGTCTAACTGAAAAGTCAATGTTATCCCTTATTGGAGGAAATTGATTACCCTCCACCTTCCTTAACCAAGCAGGAAATAAAGGGGAATGGAATTCCCTGCCCCGCAACAATTGAAAAGGGGACACTTGAGTCGTACAATGGGGCGAGACATTATAACTCCAAATTTTCTTTTCCAAAAACTTAAAAACATCCACGCCAGATGCTAGAGCCGTTTGTATTCCTTCTTTCAAAACTTTATTGCCACGTTCTACTAGACCATTAGACGAGGGTGAATAAAGTGCCACCTTCAACTGTTTCAAGTCGTGCACTTTCAAAAATTTACGCATCTTGTCAGAGACAAAATGGGTCCCATTGTCAGTTACTAAGGTTCGAGGGGCCCCTTCCAGCAGGAACAATCTTTCCAGGAAAGCAATGGTATTATCTGAATCCGGAGCCTCTACAAACCTATAATACATCCACTTTGAGAAATAATCGATTGCTAAGATAAGGTACCTCTTCCCTTCTGGAAGAACTTTATATGGACCGGAGAAATCTAAAGCAACCTTCTCCCAAGCCATCCCCGGAAATTGAGAAGGTTGTAACGGGGCCTGGTGAGTCTTCCAATGTTTATCAGACAACAAACATTCTTCGCAATTGTCCACAGTAGACCTTACCTGTGAGTCAATACCCGGCCACCAATAATGAGCCTTGATTCTCATACAAGTCTTGGTAACACCAAGGTCACACCAAGGTGACCCTCATGGGCTAACTTGATAATAGTATTCCTTAAACCGCTGGGAGGAACGAACTTATCGCCTCTCAATAAAACTCCATCCTTGACTGAGAGTTCCTCTGCCACCTGAGCGAAATTCCTTAGGTCCCCAGATAGGTTCCTAACCTCTGGCCAAGCCTTAGCTGAAAACTCCAAAGCCTGGGACAAAATACCATCCATTTCGCTAGCTTCTTTCCAATCTTTTTCAGAAATTACCGAATTCCACTCCTCAATAGCGTCCACCATTGACACACACTCCACATCCTCCTCAACCAAGTCATCCTCATCATCCTTGTCCATCAACATCCTGGACAAGCAATCTGCTCTGAAGTTTTTGCCCCCAGTAATGTGCCTTAATTCAAAATTGAATTCCTGAAGTTTAGAGACCAGTCTAGTCAGCCTAGGAGAAAGACTATTAGTACCCGAAACTTTGCTAAAAATAAATGAAAGGGGTTTATGATCAGATAGCATCACAAACTTGCGACCCCAGATGTACATCTTAAACTTTTGGGCAGCCCACACGCAGGCTAACGCCTCCCTTTCAATTGTGCTGTAGTGCTTTTCAAAGTCCTTCAAAGATCTAGAGGCAAAGGCTACCGTGTGTTCTTTGCCCTCCACCTGTTGACATAGCACAGCTCCAAGACCTTTCATGCTCGCGTCTACTGCAATAATGCACATGGAATCATCCCTAAACGCCTGAAGGGAACGTGCAGAGACAATCAAATCCTTGACTTTAGCAAAAGTCTCATCTAAATCTTTTGTCCAAACAAACTTTTGGCCTTTCTTAAGGAGTAACCTCAGTGGCTCCACCACCTGAGCGTACCCTTCCACGAACCTGGCATAGTACTCGGCTAGGCCCAGAAATGAACGCAAAGCATCCTTATCACTTGGAGGTTTAGCTTCCATCAAAGCCCTAACCACAGAAAATTTAGGTCTAATGCCAGATTTCGAAATTGAATGACCCAAGTACTCTAATTCAGACACCCCGAACTTGCATTTGTCCTCCCTGACGGTCATACCCCTACTACCCAGAATGGACAAAACCTTTTTAAGTAGAACATTATGTTCATCCATTGTCTTTGCGAAAATCAAAATGTCATCCAAATATGCTTGTACCCCCACCAGATCCCCAAACAAAGAGTCCATTAACCTTTGGAAAACGCTAGCAGCTGAAGCTAACCCGAATGGGAGTCTCAGAAACTTAAAAGCTCCGAATGGGGTCACAAAGGTTGTTAACTCTTGAGAATCTTTAGATAAGGGAATCTGATGGTAAGCGGACTTTAAGTCCAACAATGAAAACCACCTAGCTCCGCCCAGATTTGCTAACAGCTCTTGAATTTTAGGGAGAGGATGACAGTCAATTTTAATGTTTTTATTGAGGCCCCTGAGGTCCGCACATAGCCTGATCTCATTATTTTTCTTGCGTGCTACGACGATGGGCGCAACCCATTGGGAGGATTCTGAAGGCTCTATAATTCTGTCTTTAACCAAATCCTCAAGCATCTTTTTAAGTTCCGCCCTGACACTAAGAATGGGGATAAACCCCTGCTATGGGAACAAGGAAGCCAAAAATTTTATGTTGAATAATAATGGAACCTGTACTTGCGGGTTGGGTACCCACTGCGATATTGTACACATTTTATTAGATTGTATGATGTTTTTAGATTTACGAAAATAAATTTTATGTCCGATTTTTAAAAAATACAGGATCAGAAATAGGATGCAAGCTGCTAGCTTTATAGCTGAAATGAGGTATCTAGATATTGCTTGTGCTATGGGGAAATTTTTGTGTAAAGTCAAGTTGTTTCTAAAGTGTTCAGAGTAAATATCTTAGGCGGCGCTCATGGGGGGAGGATGAGCCTGTACATGTAAAGGTTAACGTTGTGATTTGGAACCTTTGGAATTGATTTGATGCTGATGGAAATTACCTGACTTAATTACCCCTAGGGGTATTTTTGTATTTAGTACGAAGGAATGTACTATTTTACGGGAAGTACAAATGCCATGTTTTTAATATGATCTTGTTCAAGTTTTAACAGTAATTTTATGTATAGGGTATACTTTTAAGGTTGTAATTAACCAAATAAAGTTTTCTTACTGACTGACACTAAGAGGAACAGGGCGAACCTTATGGAAAACAGGAGATGCTCCGGGAATGAGTCTAATTTTGTGTTCTGCCCCACTCACGAGGCCAATTTTGTTGCTAAACACATCTTTAAACTCATTTAGTAGATCAGCTCTATCAATTTTTGCATCCTCTACAAAACAGATAGGAAAGTCTCGTACTTTGATTGGGTTTTCATCCCCCGGGACAAGATATAGACCCATTTTAGCGAGGTCTTTCCAACCTACAATATCTTTTCCCTTAATCGCCACGTAGACTTTTGTAATAATGGATCTACCTAGGACCTCAACACTAGCTAAGAAAAAGCCTAACATGTCAATATCTTTCTCACCGAAAGCTTTTGAATTAACATCTGATTGATTTAATTTCACATCATTTCCCCATTTATCAAAAATGTAGAGTCCCTGAGGATAGTAATGGGAGCTCCAGAGTCAGCCATTACTCGTAACTTAACATTGTCAATTATGGCTTCACACAAAGGTCCCTTAATAGGTTCGGAATCATCACACTCCACCATCAACATTAGATTATCAAAGTTGTCATTACATTCATCCATGTCCACATAGTTGACCTTGACAGATTTCTTTTGGAATCTGCAAACCTTTTGGAAATGTCCCACTTTTTTGCACAAAACACAACGTTTGTTCATGGCGGGACACCCTTTAAAATTCCCAATGTGGAATTTGGACCCACATCTAAAACAAAAGTTTTGTTTATTCGTATTGCCACTAGTTTTACTTTGCCACTTTTCTTTAGTTTCTTTACTAGAAATAGCATATAGACCATCCTCAGACGCATCGTCTGAAATAAAATTAACTTTAGTGACGGTATCTAGTGACATGGCTTTGGTAGAAGTTATTGATCTTTTGATACTAAGGCTAAGGTCAATAACTTCAGACAACGATGGATTCTTACAACTAAGAATTCTTTCCTTCACCTTGGTAGAAGAACAATTGAACACAAATTGATCACAAATATAATTGTCAAGCAAAGGGCCAAAATCACAGGTAATAGCTAACACCCTTAATGCTGAAATATATTCATCAATTTTTTCATCCTCCTTTTGCTTTCTTTTATAGAAATTGTGTCTCTCCAGCATGATGTTAGGAGATTCTTCAAATTGTTTTTTTAATCTGGCAATAGCCTCTATATAAACATTCCATTCACTATCACCTGAATCAGCAGCTGGAGGTGGAATGGGTACCAGACTCTTAAAAATGCGTTGCGCAGCTAACCCAAGACTGCCAAAAAGAAGAGCAAACTTCCTAGGAGGGGAATAATCAGATGCGTCAATTGCTAAAATGTGATTTTCAAATAATCCAAACCACTCAGACCATAATAAAACAGGCTTTCCCGGCTTTTCCAGAAAAGGAGGTGGTTGGGTGACTTCCCTAACAGAAGCCATGTTCTAATAATATTAAATCGTAAATACCAGCAAATAAAACACAGAATGTGCAAAAAGAATTAGTAAATGAACGAAAATGCAATGCTTGGTTCACAACAGTAAAATGCAATAATAGTACCAGCAAATAAATGAAAGTACAGAACTTATTTCACTAAAATAAAACATAAAACCAGTATTATGACAATTTGCTAAAGAAAAGGAAACATTAGTGCCCCAAATACAGTTTCCACAACTGTTGATACTTGTCTGTGAGGCGTGTGAATCGCCGAGGAAGACACACGTAGTTGATGAAAGAAGTCGTGTGAAATATCGGTAAAGCGCAAACGTTAATAAATGTAACTTCCGACTTCACCAAAATGGCCGGCACACGTAGTGCGTAGCGTCGTACACGTGAAGTCGTCACACGTAGTGCGTAGCGTCGCACGCGAGAAGCGTCGTATCCCAGAATTCCACTTGAAGACCAGTTCCAGCTTCGCGTAAAGGCAATGTGACGTCGGAGTTCTGAAGACGCGATCCCGGTGTTCCAAGAAGGCTGGTAAGCGCGTAATTTAAAATGTAGACATCATCGGACTTTCCTTCAAATATCCAAATAAAATTGTCAAAATCCAATACGATCTTTAGACTTTCAACCACGTCGTCGGAACAAAGTGGTTCGAATGGAAGTGTCGAGACACCAAAATCAGATCCGCTCCTCCAAATTGCAAATCTCGACAAAACAGACCATTCGGAAAAGAAGTCACCATAAGTTGAAATGAGCGCAAAAGAATCGCTCATGTAAATCCAAGTTTGACGGGAAAAATTTCTTTCTTCGAGTAAACATAAATCCAAGAAATGTAAAATCCGTCAAAATAAATTCCCTTTTTGCGTGGGTCGGTGATGGAAACAATCTCGATCGTCGCCAATATGTAGAAGACAGGATGTCTTAAATAAGATTCCAGAAAAGGAATATATTCCAAAAGGAGTTTAATGACAGGTTTCCAATCACAATAGGAGCGCCTCATCAGCCAGGAGTCCAAGTAGCAACTGGACAAACACAACGGACACCTGGCTTCTGAAAGCGTCTCCCCATTCAAAAGAATACATGTATACATTCTGTGCATGTGCTCAAGCATGCGCTCACGAGATAATGATAATTAGCACGAGAATAGAATAACAAAGAATACAATACACTACAAACTGTTTAGGCAAAAGGCTAATTGTAGATATTTAAATTTTAGAACGAACTAAAGCAGAATACTCATCAAATAGTGAATCCTGAGCCCCTGTAGTATGTGAGTCAATGAGGTTTCGACAAGAGGTGTAGGAGCAATAACAAGACTGTGTGTGAGTCAAGATCGCCGGTTCCACTTGTCCACTTGAGCTTAGGCAAAATAGGTCATCGCAGAATTAATTTGCCGTATATGGCAGTTGATGCCACCTTTTTGTATCACTGCAGGTTGTATAGTAAGGCATGAGTGCGCAAATAACTCACCGAGCTACGTCCTCAGGTTACTATGTAATATCTAACACTCAGGGCCTAGATTTAGGTAAAGGATTAAGGGGAACTAAAGTGAAAACATCACTGCAAAACAGAAGCTATCCGTTCCCATAGAAAATACAGATAATAGAGAAATGGCAATCGCTTTCAGTGTTCTAATATTTATTTGAGATAATTGTATGATTTTCTATTTTGAATGTGTGCTTTGAGTGGTGCATTTGTAAAATAAAGCTGCTACCCAAATTTAGGTCTGTTTATAATTTATTTATAAAAGCATAGCCTCTAGTATAATCTCCAGATGTCATGTTAAGCGAACAATGGGAGATTTTCACCATTCCTCATATGTAATTTTTACGTGGTATTTTGCCGGTAAAAGACAGGTATTAGAAGATAATGTGCCATAGAGGGGCAGTTTCTGCTGGGATTACCACCCTTCTAATATCTCAAGTAGCTTCATATTTCAAAGTATACCGTAACTTGGAAAATTCATGCAAGATACATGTGAAACCTTGTATATTTTCGCATAATTTTCCATAAACTTCCAGTGGAAAAAATGCGCATATTCCCTACAAGCCAAAAGAGTCACAATTCGTTACATTTCAGAAAGCAAAAGGTTGGTGTTTAATATCTTCTGAAGTAAATTGAGATTTTGTTGTGAATGGACATTTTGGCACCGATATTTTTTATTGAAATAGCAGTAATGTAAAGGCATCACCAAGCAATTTTCTGAAAGTCTGTGAGAAAAGAGAAATGCTTCAAAATACCACAAGACTTCTCCCTCGGCATTTGGGGGATTTCCTGAGCCCACACCTGTTGCAGGCAAGACATTAAACTCTAGCATAATTTCATAGTTATGTGCACAAGTGCTGTACCAACCACAAAGAAGCAGTGAGGCTATTTACAACCCCTACAGTATATAAGAAAAGTGGGCTGCTTAAAAACAACTTTGTTACCTGTCAAGGTGAGTTTCATGGTGCAGTGTCTTTAAAAGGTTGTTGCCTTGCACATTCAGCTGGGCTCATATTTGTAACGTAACAACAGATCCCTGGGCCTTGCACACAAAAAACATACTTTCAACCACCTCTCACTGGAAATTACTGTTCAGCTAGAGGAGCCCCAAACGCTTCCACAGTCACACGCCCCAGGGCGAGGCAGGTGGCTCTGCCCAGTGGCTAAAACCCTGAACTACAGGGACCAGGCCTCACTGGCAAAAATCATGGCTTCATCTGCCTTTCACTGACGATAACTGGAACTGGTCAGCTTGTAGGAGCCCCAGACTCCTACCTGGTCCACTGCCACCCTGCCATGGATAGGGTCGTTGGCTCTGCCAGGTGGCTGAAGCCACCAGATGGCCAAGCCCAGAGGACGGCTATCAGGTCATACCGTGCATTCTTTAAAGCATTTCTGCTTAAATTGGAGGGATGCAGAGGGCCTCTGCAGGCCGGGACCCAGACCCCAAGACCTGCCTTAGGTCGGGACAGCAAGGGGTACCATATACTGTGGGACATTATGAGCTTTTCACCATGGCAAACTGTGGAAGCCCGCCATGGGCACTATGAAACACAATGAGCTGGTACATGGAGCCTGGCTGAACCTGAGGCCACCACACAGGCCAGCCACAGCTCTGACCTTGGGTCCGTTATTATAGGTGCGAAGCAGGGACGCCCTCTCCATGCTTTCAGGAACCCTTTCTGGGGACTCTGCGACAAGACAGGGTATAGAATGAATAAAAATGATATATAAAAAGCATCCATTGATTTAAAGGTACATGCCACATAAACACAATATAGACAAGGGGCAGATTTACAAGCCCCTTGCGCCCCTTTTACGCCGCCATTGCGTCACTTTTGTGACGCAGCGGTGGCGCAAAAGATGCACCATGGTGCGGGGTACTTACAATGTGACGCATCTGGGAGATGAGTCACGTTGTAAAGTCCAGAAGGAGGCGTTCCTGCACAGGGGGGGAGGGGGGCGTTCCGGCGCAGGAACGCCTCCTAAAAGTGGCTGAGTGAAATCTACAAGATTTCACTTAGTCACTTTTGGGCCCATGCTGCGTCAAAACCATGCACCTGCTTGAAGCAGGCGTAAGGATTGACGCAGCATTTTAAGAATAGGGTCCTCCGGGAAACAGCCATTACAATGCAACTTTCACAACGCACTACCATTACAACAAAACCTTTACACGCAGGACCCTTACAACGCATGCCATTACAACGCAGATGCAATTACAACGCATGTCATTACAACCTAAGTATGGGTAAGTATTTAATTTAATTTTAACCCCTGCACTATCCAACACTTACCCTACTGTTACACCCCCTTGAGTTAGAATAGTAATTTTAACCCCTACACTATTCAACACTTACCCTACTATTACACCCCCCTGGAGTTAGAATAGTAATTTTAACCCCTACACTATCCAACATTTACACTACTATTACATTCCCATTAATTAAAATTAAAAAAAATACTTACCCATACTTACGTTGTAATGGCATGCGTTGTCATAGAATCTGGGTTGTAATGGCATGCGTTGTAATGGCATGCGTTGTAATGGATCCTGCGTTCTAAAAGTTTCATTGTAATGGTATGCGTTGTGAATGTATGCGTTGGAACGTCATACATTCGGGCCCCCAGAGCATTGCTGGAGCTGCGTCGCAACTTCAGCAATGCGCCGCTTTTAAGGCACAGATGCGTCACGCATCTGTGCCGTTTGTGCCCCATGGTGCACCGCATTGTAAATGCGGCGCATCCATGGTGGCGGAGGCATGACGCACAATAACTGGCGCATCCCTGCTGATATGAAGGGATGCAGCAGTAATTGTAAATCTGCCCCAAAGTGTTTGCATAATAGCATAGGTGTTACATATAGATTGACATATACTGCAAACAAATGAGTGGCCAGGTCAATGCCTAGATAGCAGTGAAAGTGGAATGAAAGAGCTACTTCGAAAAATGTATAAACTTGAGTGTGAAAAAAAATGTGTGGGAAGGTTAACTACGTTTAACCAATTGTGATGAAGGGTTTAAAGCAAAAGAATCTCAACTGTGAATGGTGGTGGACAGATCTAAACTGAAGTAGTATGGAATAGTGTATGCTGATGCAAAGGAATATTATAGAAAACAGGATAGTTCCAATGTGTCATTCAGTTTTTTAGGGTTAGATATTTTGAGTTTAAAAAAAACAAATATTTCCATTTTTTATTGTAGACTTCCCTGACAAAGGGCTTCAGTTTAAGCCTGAAATACATTGGGATGAATTGTATTGCTAGTCTCAAGAAAATGTCAAGACTAGCTTTCATATGCTGCTGATTCCTATGTGTCATGCCTCACTCTAATTGCCTCAAATGTGTGCCCTGATATTATGATGTGGTGTAGGTGCTTATATCTTGCAATAGTCAGGAAGGGGCATATGTGTGTTCAGTGATGGTGTTTATGCATAATGTTTTGATGCTGTTTTGTAACATGTGCGCCCTATGAGCATTGCTTCAGTGCACTACATGTGGAATGACAAATTGTCCCATGGCAAAGTGATTTATGATCTATTTCACGTCATGAGAAGTGCCTAGTGGTGCAGTGATTTATGTGATTGTGGTCTAATGTGTTTTTATGAATATTACAAAGGATATTTTTGTATAATCTTGTGAGGAGTCTTTTCTTGTGGTGTGCTTAGTGTGTCACTTGTGTGTGTCTGTGTGGTGCGCAAACACTTTACACATTGCCTCAGTGATAAGCCTGACTGCTCTGACAAGCTACCAAGGGGGTGAGCAGGGGTTATATTCAGTGTGTAACTTCCTAACGCTGACTAGAGTGGTGGGTTCTGCCTGGCTTAGCAGCAAACCCTAGCCAACCAGACACCCCATTTGTACCAGGGCAAGTCATAGCCTACTCAGAGCTTCTTAAGCCAGCAAAGCAGAGGAACCTTTTTCTGATCATATGGGGTATTACAACCCCAGACCAGTTGGGGCTCTGACCCGGTCAGATCTTCTCCTCCCTTTAGAGCAAAAAAGCAGGTGCAGGACTCTGTCTCAGGCACTTTTCTATGCATGTGCCAGAGAAGAGAGCCCAGGGCTTAGGTATGGGGCCTGTACTCCCAGTCAGACCTAGTCAGAGTTTCTTAAGCCATCAGAACATGGGAGCCCTCTCCAGAGCTTGGAAGCCCCATTCCAGGCATTTTGCAACATAGCAGGCCATAGAGTGCCCCCCACAAGCGGGCATTCACACTTCTGTGCTAGCCAAGTTCTGACCGGTCAGAGCTTCTTATCTTAGTGAAGCAGTGAAGCCCTTTATGGGCCTGTGGGACCCCCATCTTGGGGCTAAGCAACATGGCAGTGCGGCACACTGACCCACAGGTCCAAGGGCCCCTCATCTGCTGAACTGAGGACCTGGTCTGGGATTTTCATCCCGGCGAAGCAGGGGAGCACTGACAGTGCACACTGAGAGAAGGTGGGCAGGCATATGGACCCTTGGCAGGTGCAGACAGAGCTCTGGCCAGTGGCATCGGCAGAGCTTCCTACCCCACTGAGAGCAGAAGCAATCTAAATTGACACATGTATGGAGCTTTCAAGACCCTCGCACCATCTGAGAGAAAACAGATAGAAGCAAGTCAACCATACCCTCGCCCTATTAATTTGGAGCTAGGCCGTTAGCCTTTTATTTGTAATCCATATGCACCAGGGGATGTACTATACCTTCTGCCTCGTGACACAATGAGCATGTGCACCCACTTTGTGTGCCCTCAGGTCACAATGGTATTACAGAGGGAGGGGGGGGGTGCAGACACTTGTGCATCCCTTTTGTAATGCTGATAGTTTTTTAAATGATGATGGCTAAAACCATTCTGTACCTGCTAATTAGTTCTCTTATTGTATCATAATATCTGTTTTGAAGGAATATTTACACTAATTGAGAGCTGAGACCTCTCATTTGTTGTCAATTGCTATTTTGTAGAGTGTGTAATTCCCAATATTTTTGCAAACAAATACAAATGGTACAAAGTAGGATGATACAAATTGTTCCTCAAATAAATAAAGTTGAAATGCCGAAAAGTAATCCTGTTTTTTAAAATCTTTTTTTTTACTTTTTAATCATTATTGTATTTGTGCTTCATAAGGAGATTTAGTTGAGCAGCTCCCAATATATCATGTGGGAAGATGTTTAACATTCCAATACCAAAAGCTACTGATGCACTCATGATGTGATGATTTACCCAGAGATTCTCATTTAGATTCCCTTTGTTTGTTTAATTATATGGCTCTCTTAAAGATCTGTCTGCCCGTAGCTCAGAAATTGTCTCTGAGATCTACGAAAGTTCGCTGCCATATAATTAAGTGAACACAAGGCAGACTCCACAGACAAAAGCTAAACCCTTTATATGGGGTTTGGGATCAGGATGCAGAGGATATGTCATTTAGGGTGTGATTACAGCAAATTCATTTATAGTCACAGGTGTTGATAGATCATAGAAAAGCGCCTGCACTTATGAACATATTGTAATGATGAGAAAAGCTCCACGTATGACACAAGACTTTTATATTCGTATGTTAAAAATAGAGGATACATGTTGACTTTCAGAGTATTGGCTTTAGCTCAGTACAATACATGCAACCATTAATCCATTCACCACATTTGCTTTTAAATGCTCCTATCTGCCTCCCTTCACAGCCTATAGGTGTAGTGTGGTAAATGTGAGTTATCTTTCTTCCTCATTGGGACATAGATACACGCAGGACTGACCCAAAGACCTTATTCTTTCTCGTGTTGGCGTGTTTCAAGTTAGTATGCACTTCAGGTAACCCCCAAGCAAGAATCCCACATCAGGCCACAACATTCAACAGCATAACACATAATTAAACTCCGCAACATGCCACGACACAACACAAAATGCCATTCACATAATTCTACTCCAGGACACACAATTCCACTCCACATAATTCCAGTACACACAAAACCACATAATTACTATCTATATAATTAACCTGCGCACTATGCCACATAATTCCACTCCACACATCCTCTCCACGCCCCACAATTCTACAACCAAGAATTCCAATCAATCCCACATAATTCCACTCCACTCCATAACACATTGGTAAAAGACAGTGTCATTTACAACGCCAATAGTTCTAACTCTCACAAATGCTAGACCTATTGGCATTGCCAATGCTTGTTGTGTGGTGTCTTCACTTTATTACTGTTTCAAGTGTGGCACAAATACTTTACACATTGTCTCTAAGTTAAGCCTAACTGGTCTGAGCCAAGCTACCAGAGGGTTGAGCACAGGTTAATTTAGGGTTGACTTGTGCCTCACCCTGACAAGAATTGTGGTTGCTGTTTGACCAAGGCTCACTCCCCAGTCAACCAACAACCGAATTTCTTACAGTGATCTATCAGGATGACGGATGTAATGTTCTCTTCCACCCTAACCAAATGTATTGCTTCTGCCTAATTCTACATCAGTCCTTGTGCACTAAATGCCGGATTTTAAACAATGCATTCTATCCGCAAAATTTGGTCACATTATAGGAATATGCACAAATGTTTCTAGTGCTATTGCAGAAATTAGCAGGGAGAGATGATTCCATCACGAATTAACTTCGAACATAGCAAGCAATCAGTTTCTTTAATTGCAAAATGTATTAAAACACATTTTTGGGATACTTACATCATTGAAATAGATAATTTGCTTTATAGACAATTGAAATATATATATATATATATATATATATATATATATATATATATATATATATATATATATATATGTATATATATATGTATATATATATATTTTCAGATATCGAGTTAATCAAAGCCTTGTTCACAATGCTATATACAGATGATGAATCTCTCTCTCTTGCCTGTATCTATGCAAAATCGCAAAATAGGCAAAGTGAAAGCAACACATAGTAGAAAACAAGTAAACTATAAAATTAGGATCCCAGTGCGAAACCCGATTTGCTAGGCATTTAAATACCATACAATACAGAGTTTACCGGCATGGTAATTACTAGTAATATATACTCTGCACCTCCACAATTATTTCCATTTCAATTGTGACAGGTTAAATTTGCCAAAATGTATTGTGGAAAAAATGGCTGGTAATTACTAGGACATGATGAATTGTGTGAAGTGCGTGTAACTTCCATCTATAACGTTTTAGAAGACAGAATGCGAGGAATTTATTGAAACCAGCAAATGCTTCGCCCAATGGTGTATGTATCTACTGCACCTGAGAAATACCTTATACCCTTCTGACCAACTTGTAAATAATGCCTCCGAGAGAACTTGAACAAAGGGAACTCTCACAAGACATTGCAGTCAGCAATCTCCACCAAAGCAAATGATTAATCAGTCGAACATGTACTTAAAGTTATAAATCCGGTGTATGCATGTTGTATTGAAGAAAGACACTTCAATGTTGGTTAAGTAGGTTTATTCCTCAAGCAAGCAGGTACACAGCTAACAGGTAGTCAGTCAGCGTCAACTGAATTAAAGTAGAACACATAGAGGAAAGTGGAACACAGTACACTACATTCTAAAGAATGTGGAATGTGCACAGTTAAAGATACATTACATATTGCACAACATAACAATGCAACATTGGAATTTTCATTCATTAAATCTTTTAAATACGTATCATTGAATATTTTAAAGTTGTTTAAAAGCTCTAGATCTCTAAAGAGTGATTGTCAACCTAGATATTTGGAAAAGGGATAGGCCAGATCAAACACCTCTGCACCAAACTGCAACAGATCATTATCATAATACATCTTTGATTGGATTCTCCTGTTATGATAAAGATTTATTTTAGCTAAGTCAACTAAGTGATTTAAAGATGCAGGAACTCAAGTTACTAATTTCACTTATCAAGCCCAACGTTTAATCCAGAGTTACATGTTGGTATAGGATACTAATTACACAATGTACATTTCATCATCAAAAATACAGTAACTCGAGACCAGTAAGAGGCAAATCTGCTACATCAAAATGTTCATAGATATCAAGCTAATGGTGTCTGTATATACTGTACCTAAGAAATACTTTATGGCCTTTCTGATCAACTTGTGAATAGTGCCTCTGAGAAAACGTGAACAAAAGTATCTCTCACAAGACATTGCAGTCATTAATCTCCTTTTGTGTCTTCACAAAAACAAATGTATAATGAGTCAAACATTTACTTGAAGTTGTACATCCGTTGTATGCAACATTGAAATTTTCATTTATTAATCATTTTAAACATGTATCATTCAAAGTTATTTAAAAGGTCTAGATCTCTGGAGAGTGATTGTCAACCTAGATATTTGCAAAAGGGATCTTTAATTGGATCTAGTGATTTATATTAGCTAAGTCAACTAAGTGATTTAAAGATGAGGGAAATCAAGGGGGTGATCTTACTTATCACGCCCAACGCTTTACCCTGAGTTAGAAGTTGGTATAGGATATTAATTACTCAATGTATATTTCATCATCAAAACAACACTAACTTGAGACCAGTAAAGTCCAATCTGCTATATCAAAATGTTCAAAGATAACAAGCCACATATATAGGACCAATAGGAAATATAAGCCTTGCTTTAGAGTTTGTAAAAAGAACTATTGATGGACAGTATGCGGAACAATAGAATACATCCATCCCAGTACAGAGATCTGGGCATAAAGCCATTGTTTTTTTGCTCACCATGCCATTGCAGTTTGGACCCAGCCATATGCAGATCAGTCCTGACCCTGTGCCCAATGGGAACAGTCCAGCCTGAACTGCCAGGCCAGGTCCTCCCTGGACTGGAAACAAGCATCCTAGGACCAGTTTCAGGGTTTCACACCCTCTTCAGCCAGGATAGCTTGATTCCAGTGGCATGGAGAGCACGGGACTCACTTCTGAGCATACCCGTCCCACTCTGGGTGACAAATACAAATAGAACTATTGATGGACAGAATGCAGAACAATGTCATACATTCACCTCAGTATGGAGATCTGGGCATACATCCATTGTTCTTTTGCTCACCATGCCATTCCAATTTGGACCCAGCCATATGCAGATCAGTCCTGACCCTGCGCCCAATGGGAACAGTCCAGCCCAAACTGCCAGGCCAGGTCCTCCCTGGACTGGAAACAAGCATCCTAGGACCAGTTTTGGGTTTTCAGCCAGGATAGCTTGATTCCAGTGGCATGGAGAGCATGGGACTCACCTCTGAGCATACCCGTCCCACTCGGGGTGACAAATGCAAAAAGAACTATTGATGGAGAGAATGCAGTACAATGTCATACATTCACCTCAGTATGGAGATCTGGGCATACATCCATTGTTCTTTTGCTCACCATGCCATTCCAATTTGGACCCAGCCATATGCAGATCAGTCCTGACCCTGCGCCCAATGGGAACAGTCCAGCCCAAACTGCCAGGCCAGGTCCTCCCTGGACAGGAAACAAGCATCCTAGGACCGGTTTTGGGGTTTCACCCCTCTTCAGCCAGGATAGCTTGATTCCAGTAGCATGGAGAGCACAAGACTCTTGTCTGAGCATACCCGTCCCACTCGGGGGGACAAATGCAAAAAGAACTATTGATGGACAGATTGCAGAAAAATGTCATGCATTCACCCCAGTACAGAGATCTGGGCCTAAATCTATCGTTCTTTGCTCACCATGCCATTCCAGTTTGGACCCAGCCATATGCAGATCCGTCCTGACCCTGCTCCCAATAGGAACAGTCCCGGCCGAACTGGGGTGGCATGGTGAGCAAAAGAATGATGGATTTAACCCAGATCTCCTGACTGGGGTGAATGTTTTGAATTGTTCTGCTTTCCCTTTATCAATTGTGAGTCTTTTGCTTTCTTGCCCTAAGTGTGCCAGGTATACCCAGATGTGGATCCTGGGCTCACTTTGCGACTGATATCAAGCTATCCTGGCTGAAAGGGGGTGAAACCCCAAAACTGGTCCTAGGATGCTTGGTTCTTGTCCAGGGATGACCTGGCTTGGCAGTTCGGGCTGGACTGTTCCCATTGGGCGCAGGGTCAGGTCTGATTTGCATATGGCTGGGTCCAAACTGGAATGGCAAGGTGAGCAAAAAAAAACGATGGATTTAGGCCCAGATCTCTTGACTGGCGGTGAATGTTTTGATTTGTTCTGCATTCCGTCCATCAATTGTGTGTCTTTTGCTTCCTCACCCTAAGTGTGCCAGGTTTTCCGAGACTTGGGACCTGGCCTCACTATGCCACTGGAATCAAGCTATCCTGGCTGAAGAGGGGTGCAACCCTGAAACCGGTCCTAGGATGCCTGTTTGCGGTCCAGGGAGGACCTGGCTTGGCAGTTCGGGCTGGACGGTTCCCATGAGGCACAGGGTCAAGACTGATTTGCACATGGTAAGGTCTAAACTGGGGTGACATGGTGAGCAAAAGATTGATGGATTTAACTAAGATCTCTTGACTGGAGGTGAATGTTTTGTATTTGTTCTGCATTCCGGCCATTAATTGTGTGTCTTTTGTTTTAGAGTTTGGCAGATGGGTTACTTTGTCACAAACATGAGAGATATCCCATCCACCGTATTACAAGTTGATTATAGTCTAGGGCACTAATAATAAGGTGGATGAAATATCCATCACATGGTGACAGAGTAGCCCATCTGTTAGGTTCTAAATAAGGCCATTATCCTTCACACAACTATTTTAAGGCTTATAATGCTATTCCATTAAGGTCAATCAAATATACATGTACAGCAAGCTATTTATTTTGGAGATAGGGCTGTTCAACACTCCAGAGCCCTTTTATGTGCATGTTTTGCTTCCTGCAGGTTTTAGACACAGTGTAATAATGCTCAGATTTCAAATGACGCTAAAGACTGCACAAGAAAAAAAATAGTTGATCTGCCTTAGAAGTATTCTGTAATTCACTGCTCCTTAGATTAAGAAAAAAGAGTAGTGGTAGGCAGTTGTTGATTGTTGACTGAAATGTAGGTTGAGATCAGACTTCAGAGACAGTGTTGACAATCACTTAAAAGCTAGATAATTGCTACATTTCTGTTCAGTTTTTGGAAGTGCTCTTACCTTGTTTTTCTCCATTTGATGCAGCACACAGTATATACGAAAAAATAGACTCCAACTAAAGCTCCAACTCCTTCTCCGCTAAAACCTCTCCCAGCTATGAGATGGGCAAAGACACCACATTCTACTGACCCATGACACAACAATGCCTGCATGAGGGTTCTCTGATGACACTGCAGTGCAAGAGTCCAACTGCTGCTATGGATACAGAATTTCAATCTGTCTAGAACTCTGTGTTTATAAAAACAAGCATTCTTATTTGTTTAGGCTAATTGCTAATTTTAGATATTTCCATTCTAGAACGAATTAGATCAGAATACTCATCAAGTAGTTAATTCTGAGTCCCTGTAGTGTGTGAGTCAAATTGGGTTTCTTATAGAGGTGTATGAGCAATATTAGGACTCTGTGTGAGTCAAGATTGCCAGTTCCACTTATCTGCGATAGCATAGAGCATTTCTTTCATCATGCTAACAGCTTTCTAGGATGTATGACACAATCACATATGCTTTTACATCGCATGCCATTACAATGCGGGTAATATAATGAAAGTGTTACTACATGTTACAAAGACTTGCCTTAGGGAAGCGCTGGACTTTGGAACAGTATAAATTACTATTCCAACTCCAGTCTGTGCAACAGTAGGGAAGGTGGTGGATGCAAAATCCAACAACACATTCCCTAATGAAAGTTGTTGTAACGACTTGCGTGGTAATGGAATTCGTGGTAATGGAACACGTGGTAATGGAACACGTGGTAACAGCGCGTTCGTAGTATTGCCTGCGTTCTAATGGTAGTGCGTACTTCTTGCTGCACATCAAAGGATGTTTTTGCCTTCTATTGTGCTTAGGCCTGTTATTTACTTTGCAAGCCCAATCTTAATTTGTTGTATGCAGCAGTTAATACCACCTTTTTGTATCACTGCAAACCAGATTTTATTATTTCGTAATGCATTGACATTTAGAATATTGACCTCAAACGGATTCAAATCTCAGGCAGCTTTTCTAGGATTTGAACATGTGACCAGCAGGTTGTATAGTAAGGCATGAGTGAGCAAATAACTCACTGAGCTACCTCTTCAGGTTACTGGATAATATCTAAAACTTAGGACCTAGACTTAGGTTAGGATTAATGGGAATTAAAGTGATAAATTCACTGTAAAATAGAAGCTATCTATTCCCATAGAAAGTACATCAAGCTAGGATAATAGAAAAACAACAATTGCTCTCCGTGCTCTAGTATTTATTTAAGATAATTGTATGATTTTCTATTCTGAATGTGGGCTTTGAGTGGTACATTTGTAAAATAAAGCTGCTATTGAAATTTAGGTCAGTTTATAATGTTAATTATAAAGCCATAACCTCTATCATTATCACCTAATGTCATGTTAAGCTCAAATTGAGAGATTTTCACCATTCCTCATGATATGGAATTTTTACCTGATGTTTTCTTGTGAAAGATAGGTATTAGAAGAAAATGTGCCATAGATGGGCATTTTCTGCTGAAGTTACTCTCCTCTAATATCTAGAGTAAACACCCAATTCAAAATATACCGTCACTTGGAAAATTCATGCAAGATGCAGGCCTCAAGCGTTTTGAAAACCTTGCATAATTTCCCATATGTTTCCCAAAATGTCCACTGGGAAAAGTACACATATTGCCTACAAGTCAAAAGAATCACAATTCATTACATTTCAGAAAGTAAAAGGTTAGTGTTCAATATCTTCCGAGGTAAATTGAGATGCTGTTTTGAATGGACTTGTTGGCACAAAATATTTTTACCTGAAATAGCAGTAATGTGAAGGCATTGACAAGCTATTTTCTGAAACAGAACAAAAACAAATACATTAACCTACCACAAGATTTCTACCTCAGCATGGGGGGGGATTTGTTGAGCCCACACCTATTGCTGGTAAGACATTAAACTCTCTTGAATAATGTCATGGTTGTGTGCACAAGTGCTCTACCAACCACATAGAAGCACGGCAGCTGCTTACAGCCCTTATAGTTTATAAGAAAACTCTTCTGATTAAGAGCGACTGTGTTACATGTGAAGGTAAACTTCATGGTGCATGTGTCTTCAAAAGGTTATTGTCTTGTACATTCAGCTGGGCAAATATTTGACACATAATACTGGATACCTGGCCTTGCACGCAAAACTATTCTTTAACCCAACCCTCACTAGGAATTACTGTAATTGTTCAGCCGGAGGAGCCCCATACCCCTCCACAGTCAGACACCGCCATGCCCAGGGTGGGCTAGGGTGCTCTGCCCAGTACCTAAAACCCCGACCTACATGGACCAGGCCTCACAGGCAGAAATCATGGCTTCATCTGCCTTTCACTGAGGATCACTCAAACTGGTCCTCTTGGAGGAGGCCCAGACTCCTACTCAGTCCACTGCCACACTGTCCTGGACAGGGTCGGTGGCTCTGCCAGGTGGCTGAAGCAATAGAATGCTAAGCCCGGAGGACGGCTATCTGGTTATGCTGTGCATTCTTTCTGACACAACAGGAAAGGATTTTGTCTGAAACCGGTGAGTGCCGTGGAACATGCGCTGGGTCCCGTTACACGGAGCCAGCATGGAGAACTTGACTGACCGTTTCCTTCACTCTCCTTCGTTCAGATCCTTAATTTCCATCACTCGAGCATAAAGAGCGGCTTCCAAGAGGTAAGCAATTGTCTGCCTCCTTAATCGTCAATCCCCTGCATAGTTCCGTCGTGCAGTCCTTAAATCACTAGCGCTATACTTTTTGAGTTTTTTCGGATCACTGATGTGGAAGCCACATAATCCCACATACCCCTTTATCACTAGGGTCCAGGTGTTGTACTAAGATGTAAGTGCCTCTTTTTATTCCCCTTAGGCCACCTGATTCATTGGACAGATTACTAACAACTTTTTACGTTGTCTGTTAATTTATCAGAAATTTTCCATTTTGGCCTCTTATATTATGGTGCCATTCAGTGGTTGTTTGAGCTCACTTAGAGGTAAGCCCAGGTTTGAGACTGGTTCTGCCATATGAGTAGTAACCTGGATTGAGGTCATTTTCTGATTAGTTCTTCTTTTTTCTTCTTTTATAGTGAGTCTGGCCCTGATGAGAACCTCTTACATATAGAGGTTTGAAACGCGTAGGCCTGGATAAACCAAATGCATATGTTTTATTTAAAGAGCTTTTCAACCCAGTAGGAGAGTTATACAAAAAATTCACTGAGTGTAGCAATTATAAAAAATGTATAGAACTTTGGGGATTGATATAGTGACATAATTCACTGAATTGTTCAAAGGTTTGGTATATCATTGTATAATTTGTATACTTTTTGTGTATGAGTATGGATAGAGTGTGTGTGAATCAGTAGATGTGATGTGTTAGTGTCCTGTAAAGTATATGTTTTTTTTAAAGGTTTTTTTTATTTGTGGGATATTGTGAAAAAATTGTTGTACCTATGGACAAAATGAAAAGAAATGTTTCTTTATGTGGAGAAGTGTGGCTCAATGATTAGAGCAGCAGACCCTGATGCAGATGTCTAGCCCAGTACCAGGGTTCAATTCCCCAACTCCGCTGGTCTTGGGCTCAAAATTCCACGGACATGACAGTTCTCGCCTCGGTGCCTATTCCAATCATGGAGTCCCACTCTACAACTCTGGGCAATAGCTTGCTTACCCTCCACAATAGCCCCCACAACGCTAAGGATGCCTGGCCTCCACCTTGAGGGTGCCCAGGAGTGGACGCCTCACTGGGAAAGCCAGGATGGGTTCCACAGTGGTATTCCTACAAGCGCCTTGAGACCCTTGCGGGTGAGTAGTGCGCTATACAAGTATCAATAAATTAAATTTTTTTATAAAACATGAAATAATCCTTTAAAAATAAACAAAGCGATTAGCCCCTTCGGTGCTCATGACGAGCTCAGCTCGTCATGAGGAACAGTGCTCGTGTGCTCATGACGTGCTGAGCTCGTCATGACCACACCCAGTTCTATTAGGGCCCAGCACAGGAGAGGAATAACTCAAGCAGCGAAGGTGCTAATGAGCCTACACATGTATTGAAGCTTCTTACATGGAGGTAAAACTTTATTGAAAAAAATAGCAGCACTGGCAACCAGTTTTGTTTTTTGTGATTAGGGGCTCAGCCTTGCTGCAGATGAGCCAGACACTTTATTGGTATTAGTGAGTATTAGCGGGAACAGTCTCGCGAGGTTTCCAACGGCTATCAAGCATTGGCCAACAAAAAGAGACCAGTTTTCTGGTTTTCTTTAAAGGATATTCAAGGGTTCCGTTGTGGTTTGTGTAGGTACTTTGTTTTTTAATTATTATCTTTCTATATTATTTATTTGTTCTTTGACTGACTATGACTGAAAATGACACCTTCGCCTACAGCGAAGAGCACATCAAAAAGTTGCTAAGTGCCCCACCAGTTTTCGCATCGGCTTCTCTAAGCACAACAGCGAAAGTTCAAAACGAATCGGATAAACTTCTAAAACTTCGTAAAAAACAAATCAGGACAGATCTACATGGCCGTTTCCTTTTGCAACATCTAAGGGAAGGTACAATACCTGGAGGCCTACAAATCAAAAATATACCTGTATTATTCACGGATGATCCTATTTTTTTAAAAAAAGGTTCAGTTTCATAGAAACTAAATGCAGTAGGGACCTGATGGTCCTTACTTTAGAAACTGCATTAAGGATTTCTAAAAGGGAGCTTGAGGAAATTGAAGCATTGAAAACAGAAATCAAGGCAAATCAAGAATTTGCAGATTTAAAAACACTCCTGGAAAAGGTAGAAAAAGAGATTTTGGAGTTTAAAGACCATACTATAAACCAAAAAACCAATCAATTCGAGAAAGATAAAAAGAGTTTCTCACTGGACTGAGTTTACCCTTACCTTCAACCAGACATTTACATAAAGGCTGAATCGAGACGATATTTGAGTGATGACCAGGGCAGATCAAACAAACTGTTAATATCATTCTCAGAGACATCATCCTCCTCAGAAGGAGAGACAGATAGAGGGGACAGTCGTCAAAATAGAAATCGGAAATGGAATCCTCCGCAGCATCAACAGAGCTCTTTTTTAGCCCGGGGCCAGTCCAAACGAAGAGGACGCACACGGTTCAACAACCAACCTTGGGAAATGACAACACGGAGGCAACATTACAAAAACTAGACACCTCGCCAATTTTCAATCTGTCTAAAAAGATTTTGACAAGAGCAGAGGAAAATGTGTTGAGCAAAGGACTCAGTTTTGTCCCGTCAAAAAGAACAGATTTTGGTAAACTCAAAACTGAGTTTATTGTCTTTTCTTCTTAGAAAAAAATACTCCTACATCAGTGGAAGTAACCAGCCTGCGGAAGAAATCGACTGTTTGTCCTCCAACAAATCAAGTGCCAAAGGAAATTTTGGTTTTTGAAAAAACGGTCCTATCAGCCATTACTGAGATGGAAAAGAAAAAGAAATATCTAAAACATAATATTTTGGGGTCGTGGCCAAGATGGCGACCTAACCAGACGTCCTTTCATCGGCTCCCCGGCCCTGAATCCCATATCACTCTTTTATTAGCAAAATACCCCCTCAGAACTCACCGATTTCACCCTGCTGTGTTTAGTGGTACAACGAGAAACACTTGCCAAGCTTATTGCGTAGGAGGGGACCGCTGGAACCCCTTTCTGATATTCCGTGGCGCGCCTGACGAGGGGCGGCTGCAATGGCGGCGACAGCCTGAATCGAACCGCCGTGTCGGAATACCATCCTGCACCTGACCGGAGGGCGGTGAGGAGTGACGACGTACCCAGAGGCGGAGAGCGGAGCCCGGCATAGGCGGTAAGTCCTCGGGACGCCGGAGTCCGCCGGAAGCTGAGACCTGTGGTGGCCTGGCCCCTCGGACGAGCCCAGACCTGGGGGGAGGCCACTGGCCTCGGGAAAGACCCGACCCTGTGGAGCGCCCTGCTGACAGCCGCTCCCGTGGATGGGGGCCCCCTCCAGTGTGCCCGATTGGAGTGGTCGGTCTCCAGTGCAAAGAAGCAACATATCCGGTGGCGACCAGTGTAGAGACGCTGTGCGTCCGGAGGAGGTGAGCAACAGGCAGACGCCATAATTGAGCCCCCGGCTTTGGGCCTTCGCTGGTACAAAACAGAATCGCCCTTACGGCGTAGACTCGACACCTGAGCTCCGGAGAGACGCCAACAGACTTTACCACTTTGAGATAGACCCCCCTCTTGTGCGCGTGGCCCTGAGGGACGGGGCCGGGCAGAGAGGCCTGCACACACAACACAGGGGGCCTAGCACAATACCGGCGGGGACAGGCCCTCAGCCAACGCGTCCGGACCCTCCTTGCGACACCAAGGCACCCAGCACCAAGAGACCCTGTTGCGATTGAGCCGGGAGGCCTTGCCCTTCGCCACCAACGCACAGGCCCGGCCTTGGAGTGGGGGGCCCTAGCACCGCCAGCATTGAGGGGGGGCAAGAGACTCTCCATAGCACCAGTGCGCAGTGCAGACATCACCGCGGATGGACCCCCGCCATACCTGCTGGTCGCACAGAGAGGCCTGCGCACGCAACGCAGGGGGCCTGGAAATTTAATCCCCGGCTCTGGGCCTATCACAATACCGGCGGAGACGGGCCCTCAACCAACGCGCCTGGGGACTGGACCCTCCCTGTGGCACCAAGGCACCCACCACTTAAAGACCCTGTTGCGATTAAGTCAGGAGGCCTTGCCCTTTGCCACCGGTGCACTGGCCCAGCCTTGGAGGGGAAGACCCAGGCACCACCGGCCTTGAGAGGGGACCAGAGACTCTCCACGGCACCGACGCGCGGTGCAGACATCGCCACGGACAGACCCCTGCCGTACCTGCTAGCCGGGGGAGACGCCGGCTGGTTCTCTGCAGAGGTCAGGCGCACCTTCCTAAACTGTTCGGGGTGCTGGAAGAGACCGGGCCACGCTGCAGCGGCCCCTGGATGACATAGAGCCCGCGGTCCTCGAGATCTCCGAACTTGGCGGCAGCATGGCTAGCGGGGGCGCAAGGGCAACCGCACGATACCTGACATGCTCACCAAAAGCACCCCTAAAGGGGGAAGACCTAGGCACCCCCTTTGCCATCAACAGACACCGCTGGGCAACATAGAGAGGATGGAGAGGCGCCCATCACAAGGACCTTCCTGGAATCCCTTTTTAATACCCTACGGGAAGATTTCCAGGCCCTGAAGCAGGAACTAGCGGGGGAACAGCGAGAGCTATGCAGGGACATTGATGGGCTGGGTGAGCGAGTGGCTGCAGTAGAAGAAGCTGACCATACCCGCAGTGAGGAGCTAGCTCACCTTCAGCAGGAGGACCTCCGCTTTCAAGAACAACAAGTTGACCTACAGGCGCACGCGAAGGACCTCGAGGACCGTCCCAGAGGAACAACAATCGGGTCCGGCGGGTACTATCAAAAGCGGAGGGGAATAGCGTCACGTGCTACCTGCAGGACCTCTTTAGAGATATTCTTGGGGAACCACCTGAATTTGTCATCCGCATTGACTGCCTCGCAAGGCCCCACCGCCGGACATCCTAGCATTCCTCCCAGACTTCCCCCTGAAGGAACGGATTTTACAAGTGGCCCGCCAGAAACAGCCTCTGCAGTTCCGGGGAGACTCCATCGCTCTGTTTCAGGACCTATCAACCATCACGCTGCAGAAGAGGAGAACCTTCAAAGTGGTCACAACATTTCTACGTGACAATAAAGTACCATACTCCTGGGGTCATCCATTTCGCCTCATCTTCAAAAGGCAGGGTTCTTTGCATCAGCTCCGCTCTCTTAGCGAAACATGCACTCTACTGAAACTCGACCTGCCAGACGACGAGATGTCCGGGAAGGCCTCTCCACGCGGATCGCAGGATAGGCCCGCACAACGCTCCCGCGAGGGTTGGCAGCAAGTTCGATGGCGACGCCAACCGAAGGCGCACCTCAAGCCCGTCCCTGAGACAATGGCCCTGGAGCAAGCTGCAGCCGTCCAGGAGGTGGTCAAGGACACCACAGCTTCTCCCTGAGAGACCTTGATTCAGGGGGGACACTTCTAAGGCTTTGCTTTGACGGGTGGGAGGGGCCGGGGGGCCAGAGAGGTTGCCACTGCCACCCTTTCCTACATAATGACACTCTACGGACCTGAACTTCGTTCTGACAGGCCCAAGACTTTGGTTTGCATTTGGGTTCTTCAACGATTGCGGGGGGGAGGGTCTGGGAGTTGGAGTCTAAAGGGGGGGCCCTCCTTGTCCACTGGGTTTGTTTTTTTTCTTAGGCCACCACATGTCGAATGCAATGCGGAGCCATCCCGGCTAACTACTTAGGATGTCACGCCCATTGACTATCCTCTCTCTCATTGTGAGGGGACTTAATAACCCAATCAAACGCCGAGCGATACTTTCCCTCCTGGAACACTCAGCTGCAGATATCTGCCTCCTACAGGAGACACATTTACTGCCCAAAGATCACCACCGACTTAAGTCCTGATCCTTCCCCTTGCATTTCTTCTCGTCGGCGACCAAGAAGGTAGCGGGGGTGGCAATACTAGTGTCTAGGGGCCAGATGTAGGTCGCCAATTACCGGCCGGTAACGGCCGATTTCGGCCGTTACCGACCGGTATTTGGGATTTGGCATGTAGGGGGCATTTTATTTACAGAATCGGTATATTTACAGATTCGGTAAATTTACAGAATCGGTAAAATACCGAATTGGTAAATTTACCGATTCTGTAAATCAAGATGTAGGTGGCACTGTAATCAGTGCCACAGGCCCTTACCGAATCGTTATTTACCATGGAATACTATTCCATGGTAAATAACGAATTCCAGTGTACATGCACATCTGTGCATGTACACCGGTGCCATGTGGTACACAGACATGCCCTAGGGGCATGTCTGTGTGTCACATGGCACACAAGCCAAAAACAGGGGTGCAACAGGGTGTCAAAGTGACACCCTGTCACCCTTGCAAATTCGTTAATTTTACCGATTCTGTAATTACAGAATCGGTATTTGCCATTGATTCCTATGGGCTTCAAGGCCCATAGGAATCAATGGCAAATACCGATTCTGTAATTACAGAATCGGTAATTACCGAATCTTACAGATTCTGTATTTTTACCGAATATTTTACCTACATAGCAATTACCGAATAGTGAATACCAAATCGGTAAAATTCGGTATTTACCATTCGGTAATTTGCTATTACCTACATTTAGGCCAAAATACTTTGAGGGGCGGGTTGTGCAAAAGGAGGCAAAGATCAGGGGCAGATTACTGATACATCACTTTCTCATTGCCGGACACACACTCTTAGTGGGCACCAAATATGCACCCAATGAGGGACAAGAGAAATTCCTACAACAAGCACTAGAATTGCCCACAGCTAACACACAACCACACCTGCTGCTAGGAGGCGATCTCAACCTAGTATTCCATAACACAGCAGATCGTTCAGGCCAACGTTATGGTCAAGTCGGGGCACTCTCCAAGAAGGGCCGCGCTCACCTCTCCGATCTGGGCCTTGCTGACCTATGGAGCCACCTCCACCCACAAACCACAGCATACACTTACTACTCAGCCGCCCACAAGTCTTACGCATAACTTGACTATTTCCTATGCTCCTCGCAGCTGGTGCTCCGCGCAAAGGATGTTGACATCCTCCCGACCCCTCTGTCGGATCAGTCTCCGGTGCTGGCCTCCTTTCTCTTCCCAACCACACTGGGCCCGCAACGACATTGGCGCCTGAGAGACGCCCTGCTCCAGAGCCCTGCTATCGTGGAGCGAATTAAAACCATCATCGCCCAGTTTCTTACTCATAATGCCAACGCGGACACTACCAAGGCCACCCAGTGGGCCGCGCTCAAGGCGGTCCTACGTGGAGAATTCATCTCTATCGCCACAGCTAACAATAGAGACCGCGCTCAGAAACGAGCGGAAATCACCCAACCCGAGGCGGAGCTGGAGCAGATGCACCAGCGAACCGGGGCGGCCCGGGTGTGGTGCCAGCTGTGTAAGGAGAGAAAGATGCTGGTGGCCCTGGACCAAGATGTGGCGGAATACGGAGCCCTACTCCTGCGACACGAGTATTATTCTGGGGGAGATCGCTGCGGGAGACTCCTGGCGAGTAAACTGCGAGAGCAATGCCAAAGACAGGGCATCTGAACCATCCGGTCTAGTCAGGGTAACCTTGTTACTGACGATGCCGCCATCGCCGTGGCCTTTGGGGACTTCTACAGCGACTTATATGCCGCAGACCCGCTTGACATGCAGGTGGGCCAGGCCTACCTAGGTGGAGCGCCTACCGTCCCTGAACGAAGCACAATCTCTCGCCTTAAACTGGGGAAATCGCCGGGCCCAGATGGCTACTCGGCGGCCTTCTATAAAACCCTCTGTCATCAGGTGGCCACATTATTATGGGACCTCTTCAATACATTCGACCAGCCCGGTGCCATTCCCGCGGATCTGTTAGAAGCTGCGATATCGGTTATACCCAAGCCCGGCCGGGACCCCTCCCACTGTAGCTCCTACAGGCCGATCTCCCTGTTAAACATTGACCTGAAGCTCTACACGAGCATCCTTGTGAATAGGCTGGCGCCATATATGCAGCAGTTAGTGGAACCCGACCAAGCAGGCTTCATCCCCCAAAGACAAACCAGCGATAACACTAAGCGAGTCCTCCACCTCATTGAGGCCGGGTCACGTACGCGGCCTGGCTGCAAATTGCTCACCATTGATGCCGAAAAGGCATTCGATAGAGTGCACTTTTATTGGAAGAGATTAGGACACTGCGACCCTTTATGGAAGAAACGAACGCAAAACTCCAAGTTCTCACCGACAACTGGTCGCAAATCGACAACAGAGTAACTGCGGTGGAACAATCTATTTCTTCCCTTACGGATACCTGTGCAAAGCTTTCTCCTCTTCAATCTCAAGTTTTCACTATACTGCGACAGGTCGAGGAGCTTGAAAATCGCAACAGGCGCAATAACCTCCATATTTATGGTCTTGATGAAGGACAGGAGGGGTCTGACCCCCTTACTTTATTCAAATCTTTCATCCCTAAGGTCCTCCATATGCCAGTGGGCACCACTCTTAACATTCAAAGAGCGCACAGATTGGACCGTCCTTCCTCTACTGCCTCCCCCTCACAGAAGCCAAGAGGGGTAATCCTTTATTTTTTGGAAAACACAGACCTATTGAAAGTTCTCTCTACAGCTAAGTCATCCCAGCGTGTTACTTGGTCTGGTTCCACCTTATTTTTTGCCCAGGATTACGCCAAGGCCACTGCAAACAGAAGGAAGGTCTTCCTCAATATGAGACTTGCTCTTCGCGCTATGGGACCTCGCTATGGACTCTTTCATCCTTGCCTCTTCAGGGTCACTTATAACAACAGGACGACGACCTACGAAGATCCTCTCCGCCTTCAGAGTTTCATCAACGCTCACCATTCGGATGCTATGGGCTCTTCGTCTTCAACTCATGGCTGATTATTTCTCCCCCTTGTTTCATTGTTGTTTATCTTGTCGATTTGCTGACTGACTTATATCCTTTTGTACTTCTTCCGTTTTCCTATTGCCTCCTTTCATGTTGTTGTTTTTCTTCCCACAGTTTTCACCTTCTTCTGAGGTGATGCCTCCTGGTCCTCCGTTTTGCTTGTTCCCGGTTCCGCTGTTCACCCAGTCTGGTTCCCTCCCTCCCCATTTCTCCTTGAATTTCCCTCTGTAGGTATGTTTTTGGTACCTGTTTTCCTGTGGTTGTTCATATGTACTATTCTCGTTTCACCCTCTCCAGTTTCTTCTCCTTCTATCTTTTCCTTTCTCTTTTTCATCTGCTTTCACTGCTTTACTTACCTCTTCTCTTCCTTCCATTACATGGTACTTCTTCCTATCGTCTTCTTTTAATATCACTTTCTTCACAACTGTTTTTCTTTTCTACTCTTCTTTTTATTTTTTCTACATTTCTAGTTCTATCTTTTCTTCTTTCCATCAGATTATAGTTTTACGGTTATGTATTGCATTGTATGATGGTTGTATTCACATGATTACTGTTAATTTGTTACATTCAAAGTCACCTCATGGAACTTTAAAGGATTGAATAATCCTATTAAAAGGCAATGTGTTTTATCCCATTTGGCTCGATTGAAAACAGACATTGCCATGATGCAAGAGACTCATCTTTCGGACATTGAATCCTCTAAACTAAAAAGACTTTGGGTCGGAAATGTTTTTTCTTCCCCAGCTTTGGGTAAGAAGAATGGGGTTGTTATTTTAGTTCACAAAAAGTTTACTGTTCCTGTTACTCATCAGGATATTGATTCTAATGGTCGTTGGGTGATTACCAAATTACTAATTGACAATATACCCCTGGTTATTTTTAATATTTACGCCTCTGTCTCAGTTGATAACACCTTTTGGCCACTTATTTCTGACAAATTGATTTCCCTTGATGATGAGTATATTATTTTCGTGGAGATTGCAATCAAGTCCTTGACCCTATCCTTGATAGAAACTCCCCCGTTAAATTTGTTCAATCTAGAATGCATACCCAATTCACCACTGCTATTCAACGCAAATCTCTTACTGATGTCTGGAGATTATGCCACCCTGACCTCCAAGAATTTAGTTTTTTCTCCCCTCCCCACAAATCTCAATCTCGCATTGATTATCTTTTTCTTAGTAAATCCCTCAACCAATGTACCCTTTCCTCAGACATAGGTTCTATCCTCATATCCGATCATGCCCCAGTCAGTGTTAACAATGACCTCATCCCCTTCTCCCCTTCCTCAGGCAGATGGCGTTTTAATAACTCTCTCCTTGTGGATTCTAAGTTTTCAGGCCAATTCAGTTCCTTTATTGAGGATTTTTTCAATACCAACACTACTTCTGACTCCTCACCATCTATCATTTGGGACTCCTTTAAAGCGACCCCTAGAGGGTTTATAATGAATTATGTCTCTCATAAGAAAAATAACTTTGAGATACAATCTTCCCAACTCCTTTCTAAAATTAAACAACTAGAATACTCCTATTACCGCTCCCCTACAGACCCTTCTTCAAAGGAACTTATCACTGCTAAAATTGCTTTTAATAAAATGTCCACTGATGCTGCGGCTTCCTATCTTTTGAAAAGTAGTGCTCGCTATTACGGAGGCCAAAATAAAATGGGGAAGCTACTAGCCTCTTATCTGAAAACTCGTCAGGAACGCACCCGCATTGCTTCCATCACGGTGGCACTTCCCATTTTAAAGATGAAGCTATTTTACAGGAGTTCGTTACCTTTTATAAACAACTTTATACACCTGAATCTCAACCCCTTCCCTCTGACTTATCCTTCTACTTTCATTCACTTGCCTCTCCTCCTTCCTCCCACATTGATTTTGCTCCTCTTGAAACCGATATCACTCTGACTGAACTTTCTCATGCAGTATCCGTTTTAAGACGCGGCAAAGCACCTGACCCCAATGGTTTTTCTATCTAATTTTATTCCCATTTTTCCAAACTTCTTCTTCCGCACATGCTCCTTCTATTCAATTCTTTTATTGCAAATGGCTCTTCCTTTGGTACTTTTCAAGAAGCCATGATTTGTCTTGTCCCTAAGGATAACAAGGACCCCTCTTTTTGTAAGAACTATCGCCCCATCTCCCTTGTAAGTACGGACTATAAGATCTTTGCCAAATTGCTTGCCTTGCGCATTGATTCCATCCTCCCTGAACTCATTGGCCCTATACAATCCGGCTTTGTCAAAGGTCGTCTAGCTTCTGACAACTCTAGAGTTTTCTTTAATGTACTTAGTAAGGCCTCTTCGTTACAGTATCTGCTTGCAGCCATTACTTTAGACGCCGAAAAGGCCTTTGACAGGTTCAGTTGGAATTTCATGTTCCATGCCCTTACTTGGATTGGCTTCCCCCCTAAATTAATTTCTCTTATTTCCCTTTTATATTCAGGTCCTAGAGCTTCCATTTTCGCTAACGGGAAAAATTCTTATTACTTTTCACTCTCTAGGGGTGTCCGGCAAGGTTGCCTCCTATCCCCCTTATTGTTTATTGTAGCCCTGGAGCCATTTCTAACAAAGTTGTGGCAGGATGCCCAAATCACCGGCTATAATCCAAGTCCCAATCAAATTAAACTGTCTGTTTATGCAGACAATATTCTTTTATATTGTTCTAACCCGGAGTCCTCTATGCCTGCCTTTCTTCGTCAGTTTGAGGCCTTCTCCATGGTTTCTGGATATCGCCTTAATCGCGACAAATGCGAAGTTTTACCTCTCAATATCCTACGTCTTCCTCACTTTTTCCATCAAACTGGTTTTACCTGACAGCCTCTCAAGATTAAGTATTTAGGATTATGGTTTTCCCCTACTATTCCGAACACTTTGAAAGCTAATTTTGAATATATCACAAAAAAACTTATTGATTCTGTCACTGGATGGCATCCTCTTTATCTTTCATGGTGGGGAAGATTAGACTCAATTAAAATGATGCTTGCCCCTATCATCCTTTATTCACTCTCTATGATACCAGTCCGCATACCTATTTATAATTTTAAACGATTAGATTCTCTCCTACAGAAATTTCTCTGGAAGAATAAACCTCCACGCATCGCTTTGTCCGCTCTAAAAAAGGATAAGACGATTGGTGGTCTTAAGTTTTCTGACTTTAGGTCCTATCACTCTTCTTTTATCCTTAAATAGGCTTCTCGTTGGCTTTCTTCGGATACTCCCACTTATCCTCCAGTCTGGTTGTCCTTGGAAAAATCCCTTATTTCGCCTTTCGACTTTCCTGAAGCTCTTACTATTTCTGCTAATACCTCTTTCTTACACTCCCCTGTTATTGCCCATTCGTATCATCTTCTAACTCCACTTCTAACCTCCTCCTATCCTTCTCTCTTATCTTTATCTCAACGACCTATCTGGCACAACAAGGCACTTTGCATCAAAAATCGTTCTTTCTTCTGGAAATCATGGAAATCCAAAGGTTTACTCTGAATCTTTTAGCTTTTGTCCGATAACGTTTCTTTATCCTTTCAAGATCTTCAAACTCAATTTCTTCTTCCCATTTCTTTTCGGAAACAATATGATCTTCTGATTCCTTCTCTTCAATATCTGCAAACTCTTCCCGCTTCTTCTGACTTACCTCCATCCTGTTATACTCTCTTTCCTCTCCTGCATACTTCTCCTCCGGCTTCTCGTATTTACCGATGTCTTATATCCCCCTCTGAACGTCTCAAATCAAAAACTGAGTTGGCTTGGGAACGAGATCTGTCAATATCCTGGCCGATCCCCTTGTGGGACAAATTATGGTTAAAAATCCATAAAACGTCAAGAGCTGCCAATACTACCCAAACTCTTTATTTCCTTTACCAGCGTTTGTTTACCCCAACAAAATTGGCCTCGTTCTCCGCTTACCTTTTGTCCCAAATGTTGGTCCTGTCCATGTCCGAGCACAGACCTCTTCCACATGTTATTTAATTGCCCCTCTATTGTTGCTTTTTGGGGTTCAGTCTGGTCCCGTATTAATATTATTTTTAATTTGTCTCTTTCTTTCTCCCCCTCTAATGCCCTCCTAGGTTCCTTATCCCCAGATTTACCTTAATCCCCTTCTCACTTTAAACTTCTTGACCCTTTTCTCGCTGTCGCCTTTCATTTGATCACCTCCAACTGGAAAGACCTTACAAAGGTCACTTACTCTGCTTGGTGGAACGGTATCTGTTTCCATCATAGACTCGATACCAATTATGTCACCCCTGTCTCCCTTGCAATAAAAAGAGACCTATTATGGATTCCACTTACTACTTATCTTTCCACTCTCTCCTCCCCAAATTCCACCACGAATGTTGCTCATGCCAATCCCTCGGATGATGTTCGAAAACCTCCATGAGTATCTATTAGTTGTCTTTTTCCTTCAACACTTTCCATATGTGATCATTGAGATGTATTTTCTTTTTTATCTCTCTCTTTTTGTTACTCTTTTATTGCATACGATGCTTTACTTTTATTATGCCCTTTTTTAAATATACCTCTGTTTTATTTCTCCCCTCTTTTTCCTTTTAAAATTTAGCTATAAGTGTTTATTGATTCCATTTCTATGAGCCTTTTATATTACTGTTACCTTGTTTTATTATCAACTTATTCTGTTTTGCTGCATTGTTTCTCATATTTTTTGCTGTGCTTGGTTTCAATAAACTTGAACTTAAAAAAAAGAGCTGGAACAAGCTTGTCATCTAATTTGGGAGCATTGCGAGCACAGCTATATAAGAAATCAATGGCTTTATTAGTATATAGGAGGGAAAAAAGGTGGAGCCAAAAAGCACCCTTGCCTTACCCCTTGCTCGATCTTACCTCTCCCTGTCTGCCCAGTACACCTGTGTATAGTTATGTTCATGTGGTATAATTTGAGTATCTAATGAATACACTGGAATGCCCATTGACCAAAATTTGTTTCGAGGGACACTGTCAAATGCAGCCCTCCAGTCAATGAATACCACATAGAGGGATTCCTTTTTAGATAAAAATTCTTCCAGATGAGAGCAAACTGAAAGGCTTGATCACTGGGACTGGTTTTCGTCTAAAGCCAGCTTGATAGGGCTATGAGGCATGTGTTTTGCTCATCCATACAAGAAGCTTATCTAGGTGCTATCTGGCAAATATTTTATGAGGATGATCTAATAAGCTAATAGGTCTATTATTCCCAGCTACTCGTTAATGCCTTTCTTAAAGATGGGAATAACTTTTACCCCCTCTTAGGATTCAGGACCACTAACTCCGGAGATTATCCTATATGACAACAGGTTTATATAAGGTCCCTGTACCTCCATCTCAGATCAATAGAGAGCCTCCAGGACTTTATCTGAGCTTGGAGCTTTTCATAATTTACTGCCTTTCATGCACTTATTCAATGAGAAAAAGGAAATATTACTTACAGAAGTTGATATAGATGAATAAGACCCCGAAACTGTATGCATTAATGAGCCTGCAACAATATCTTTTGAATATAGGTTGGTGAAGTGTTTAATCCAAACAAGGGGTAGGATGTAGTAATCTGTGGTAATGGTTCTAATTGCGACTGCCATGTGCAATACTGTTTCAGAAAGCGGTGTGGAAAGATACAGAATTACATTGAAATAAGGGGCAACATTAAAAAGAATGATCTACAGCAAAGTTCAAATCTAAACAGAGAGAAACTGAAAAGGTAAATTAGAAAACATCTTAAACACGAAACTGGGTGGTCAAAGGAAGAGTTTGTATAATGCATTTGCTGGAGAAAAAGCCAACATTCACACATTATATAGTATTGAAATGATTTTATCTGATGTATGAGATATATGAAATAAACATGTACAGAAGATACAAATTACTGATATTTTAGGGAGCTGAAGGCAAAGGTTATAACTGGATGACAGAGAAAAGAAGAAATTTGAGAGACAGGAGGAAGTGCAGCAAAATAGAGCTAGAAGGAAAAATTGAGCTTTAACTATGTAAATCAAGAATAACGAAAGGGAGGTGTAAACCGTAAGGGGAAGCTCAATGACAAGGAAATTGAATTTGAAAAGAGAGAAGATTCTGATGTCAGTAATTTAATTTGAAGTTGAGCTCAGATTTGCAATAAAAAAATAAGTTGTAGCATTTAAGTTAGAATGGTTAAGTTTGAGATTATTACATTCTTGAGCTTTTTGAAACCGGTAATGTTTTCCCCTTGCTTTCTTTCTTCATAATGACCTACTTTTCTCATTCTTTGGATTATATTTTCCACTTTTTAAAAATAATGAGACACACACAGAAAAGTAATTTCAGCTTAAGTACGAGAATGCAAGACTACGATATATATTTAATGAAGAAAATAATGTGGATTTACTTAGGCCTTGATTAAAGGAACAGAATTTTCTTTTCAAAGACAGCGGTATATAGTAATAGCCATTTTCTTTCAAGGCATTCCTTGTCTGCAAGATACTATACACAGATTCCATTATGGCTTAGCAACTATTCAAAGAGACTTGCTGCAGTACTGGTGGGGTATTAACATCCCACTTATGCTTGAACTGGGGGTACTATCCAATCCTGTCTCCTAATCAAACAAAGGAGAACATCATGTTGTACAGCTAATTAGTGCAATGTCTGGACAAAGTGCTTCCTAAATTGTCTGGTAGAAAGTTCTCAAGAAGGAAATGCACTTACAACTTTTCTATAGATTAAGAGCATTTAGTTGCACAACGAAAAAATGAGTGGACTGGAATTTGTAGTAAAAGAAATTGGAAAGTCGTGAAAAAAGGCATTAGTCTTAAGCATGCAAATGTTCGAATTAATGTTGAATTGTGCCTGGAATGCAAATCAATTTGGACAAATCATTATGGAATTTTTAGATTCGGCTGCTATCTGCTCCCTGGCCGAGTGTGCAGCACCCCATAAGAGGTTTCCTAATGTTAATCTTTTCAGTAATGACATAACTTGTTCTTACCACAATCTTTACCCTCTGAAATCCTGAACGTAGCATAATATACATTATCTTTCTTCTTCGTAAAACTCTTACCCAAAATTTATGATTACTTGACTGCCACTATATTCAATTACCCATGCCCATCTATCTATCAGTGTAATTATCCTATTAGCATGCTATCTCTGATATGTGCATATACACCTCATGCCCTCTGTAGGTGTGCAAGCAATCATAATGGTATTTGTTTTTTATGATTAAAAATATGATTACAAATTATTGCTTTTGATATTTATAAGTCACCTTTTGAACTCATTTCTTGTACTGTATTTGTTTTACTGTGATTATAAATTGCCTAGGTATTATATTCTTCATTGTGCAATCTAAATGGTGAAATATTTCGTGGATTATGAATTATTTTATAGTAGGCATAGAAATGGCGTTTTGAAGTCACCTCACTTAAATGGCAATCATTTCACACAGACCCACTCTCCATACGTAATGGTGACATTTACAAAGCTGTCCAGCATATTTAAGGATGACCTCCCTCCGATATGGAATACAGTGAATGAGGGGATCAACTGATCAGGCTGTTGAAGCAAAAAAGTGCATCTTTTTAATAACACTGTATTACTAATTCAGTGATAAGTCATGTAACAGAAATGTTCTTGAGTCATTTGATATTTTTCAAATCAGAAAAAGAATGCCAGATTGAATTATAGTTTTAATTACATTTCTTACCAAAGTGCTGTGAGACCCTCCCCCCCACCTCTAGAACAATAGTTTAGTATACTCAGGGTTGTCTTAGGCTCATTGTAGCTCCTCATCTTCTCGACCAGTCAACTGTGTTGGATGACAAGCATTTTTTGAATTCTCTGCTAACGTGCATATTGTCCGAACTGACACAAGAAAACCTAGATTGGAAATAAAGTAAGGGACTGCGTATAAGGCAAGCATTTAGTGCCCTGGTGTTCCTACCAACTACGCCACTGAAGCAATGTTTTGCTACCGATTATAATCCCCGCATATGCACACACAGTTTTTGCAAGAGAATGTTGGCCGAATAGGAGGCGCCAGTATGAATTATATTGTGAGTTTAGTACTACAATGCATTCTATATCAAAAAGTGTTTGATAATTGTATATATTTTATTGCACTGTTTGCACCAGAATATTTGTAGTGTCCTCCATCAATCCATCTATGGTTTCAATGGTGCAGGCTTCTATCCATTTCCATATCCCTCCTTTGGTGATCCCCTCCCTCCACTCTGTTTCTAGTCCTAGAGTGATGAGTGATAGCCTAGTGCATTCTGGGTCTGCTAGTGTTTTTGTACTTCTATTAAACTAATTAGACAAACACACCTGAAATAAATGATTTGTTGGTGAAAGGTTCTGGACTAGACATTGTCAGTTATGACTAGAGAGTCTACATCAACATATGATGATCTATTTCATTTCCTGTGTTTACACTTACTTTGTTCATGTACTTCAGTGTGATATTCCCCATTGTTGTTATTGTTTCATGTGATTGTTTCAAGGTATTCAGCCCTGTAATCTCTGAGGTGGCACCTTCGCCATAACATGATATAATGAATATATTTCATGCCATGTTGAGTATGCAAATCTAATGGACAACCTGGAGAAACCACCACTATCTGAGGTTCCTGTAAACTTGTTATCTTAGCCTGCAATTTTATCAAGCAGCAAACTCTTCACTTGGGATGCTTTTATAACTAGAAATGCACTCCTTAATCATAAACTAATCGAAAGTTTATTCTTAGCCACACCAACTCTGCTTTTTTTTGCGATCGTGTCAAGAAAATATATCACCCCTGGAACAGATTAGCAAAACATTCAAACTATATGGCTTTGGCTATTGCTTAGCTTCTCTGAGATCTACCTTTACTGTATACTGCTCCATGTAGGGGAAGCAAATCAATGACAGAAAAAAAACAGTCTTGATCAAAGTTGTGAAAGCGGAGACACGTCTTCATCAGCGAGGAACGATGCAGCACTTGTAAGAGATTGGCACATTTCCGAGTCCGCTGCCTACTGGTTGGATGTCAATTTCCTCTGGGGGTATCAGGGGCTTGAAGGTGAAGTTCTGCATGATGGTGGTGAAATACAGGAATAGCTCCATGTTGGCCAGACTCTCTCCTGGGCAGATTCGCTTCCCTAAGTAAACAGGAAAAGAAAAACAATGAACATTTTATTCAGTGAAGTAGTAGGAGACTGGCCAAAAGGGAGATGTGTGACATGGTATATGGCACTTTAGAGATACTGAACAATTGTGTTCAAAGAATATTGGGGCACAACCTTTAGTAGGTATGGTGAACCTAATCAGTGTAGTTAATTCAGAGGAAAGCTAAGGGTGGCGTAATGATTGAGTAAGAAAGAAAGAAGTAGTGATCTCAAGTTAGGATGAGCACCTCCTTTTGCCATTAGGCACACTGTTTTCAGTTTGTGTGATATCCTGATGCATTCTAGTCGTTGTAGTCTTGTTTTGCCTCCATTTAACTAATTTGACTGAAACACCTGGGGGCATATTTACAAGGAAAATGGCGCAGTACGGAGCCGCAATCAATTTTGCTGCACGAAGCTGCGTCATTTTCTACGTGCACAAATGTTCTGTATCTACAACAATATGGCACTTTCCTGTACTAACCCCTGCACCAGTGCAAAAAAAACAGCGAAGCACCAGCATAGGTGAAGGAGCAAGGATTCCCACGCAGAGCGATTTGCTTGTACTCAGTCCTCTCTAATAACTTATAACGTAATAATAAACATGTTTTGTGTACAAATATTTGCACCACACAAAGATACTAGTATCTAGGGGAAGCTTTTCAATGTGCTTTTAACAACGATAATCCGCTTGCATTTATATGGTTGCTGCTAAGCGGGATTTCTTTTAATTTTTTTATTTATTTATTTGGCATCTCATAATTGCGGATACAGACATAATAAACAACATTTTAATCTTCAATCATATTTGGCAAACACAACAATAAAACAACACTTAGAGTATAAAGCAGATATCAGGAATAAAAAGAAAAAGGCCACGACATTGTTTACATTAGTGGGAAAAGTCTAGTTAACCACTCTGATATTATTACTCCAGTTCTCGATTGGTTTCCAAACCTTAATGCCCCGGGCTTTCGCCCTAACACCTTTACAGGCAAAAATCGCCTTCTCTTGATTAAATATACCTAAGAGTCGGGATAACCAAATCTGGAAATTAGGGGGATCTGTATTTTTCCAACGTGTTGTTAATATTATACGATACACAGCTGTCCCCAAAAAGAGAGATGTTTCTTCCTCGATGGTATGTGACAGTGTATTATCATAACCCAAGATGTAAAGGGTAGGGGATTCGGCCACTGGATGTCCAAACACTTCCTGCCAAAATCCTGTTATCATACTTTTCAAAACTACACATTTTTCACATTCATAGAGCATATGAAGCAGGTGTGCCACAGTTTTTCCACACCTAGGGCATTCTGAGGTAGCTCTTTTCCCCCAAGAGAAGAGTTCAGTGGGGGTAAAATATAAATCATAAAGAGTCTTGTACAACTGTGCTTTCAAATTGGAAGACACAAAAATTTTGTTAACAATGTAAGTGCCATATCAATGTCGACGTTAGGGTTATTTCATTTCATTTAATCTTTATTCGGTTTAAAAAACCTTGTAAGATACAATGCATTAAAATCGTAACACATCTTTAAAATACATAGTAGATACGTTAGGGTTATTTAATTTCCTTGACCAGCCCTGCTCGATAGAAGCAACATCATCCCGCTGACTGTCAATTAAGATATCATAGATCGTGCCAATCCTAGTTAGAGGTCTAAATAAACAATCAAATATAGGGATATTCTCTAATATGATATCAGCACTTTTTAGGTCTAGAATCGTACTAATCTGAATAAATTTGTATACACTATTGCTGGGAATAGAGAATTTAAGTTGCAGCTGTTGAAATCTTTGACCGACAGGAAGCAATAAGAAATCACCAGGGGTTAAAAGTCCTAGAGTTTCCCATCTCCTAGCAATCACATCATATATAAGTGGTGGTAGTAAGGTAGAGTGCCATAGCGAGGTGTACTTTTTATACTTAGGAATACTCAAATGCCTTCGAGTTTTCTTCCAAATACCCCAGGCACTCAATATAATCTTAAATTTCACTTTCTTGAAATATGAAGGTTCAAGTTGTTTTACTAGGAGGCCATTAGCCTTATCCCCGATAACCAGTTCGAATATTGATGGTATATAATTCTCCCCTGCTTCACTTTCCAAAGATTTTGCACGGAATAATGACAACATCTGCTGGAGCAGAGCTGCCAACATATATAATGCCAAATTAGGAATTGCGAGCCCCCCTCTTATAACTGGGAGAGATAGAAAGCGGATAGATCTCCTTACCTTCCCATATCCCCATATGAACTTACTCATCTGGGATTCAATCAATCAAAGACATTTATAGAGCGCACTACTTACCCGTAGGGTCTCAAGGCGCTGGGGGGAGGGGGGTGCCGTTACTGCTCGAACAGCCAGGTCTTCAACTTCTTCCTGAAGGAGAGGTGGTCTTGGGTCAGGCGCAGGTCGGTCGGGAGGGAGTTCCAGGTCTTGGCGGCCAGGTAGGAGAAGGACCTTCCACCTGTTGTCGCTCTTCGGATGCGGAGGACGGCGGCGAGGGTGTGGTTGGCTGATCGAAGGTGGCGTTTGGGAGCGTAGAAGTTGATTCGGTTGTTGAGGTAGCTCGGGCCTTGGTCGTGTAGGGCTTTGTGTGCGTGGGTGAGGAGGCGGAAGGTGATTCTTTTGTTGACGGGGAGCCAATGCAGGTCTCTCAGATGTCCGGAGATGTGGCTGGTTCGTGGGATGTCGAGGATGAGTCTGGCTGAGGCGTTCTGGATCCGCTGGAGTCTCTTCTGGAGCTTGGCTGTGGTACCGGCGTAGAGGGCGTTGCCGTAGTCCAGTCGACTGGTGACGAGGGCCTGGGTGACGGTCTTCCTGGTCTCGGTGGGGATCCACCAGAAGATCTTTCGTAGCATGCGTAGGATGTTGAAGCACGCCGAGGAGACGGCGTTGACTTGCCTGGTCATGGAGAGGGAGGAGTCCAGGATGAAGCCCAGGTTGCGTGCGTAGTCTGTTGGTTTGGGTGCGGTGCCCAGGGCGGGAGGCCACCAGGAGTCGTCCCAGGCGGAGGGCGAAGAGCCCAGGATGAGGACTTCCGTCTTGTCTGAGTTCAGTTTCAGGCGGCTGGTCGTCATCCACTCGGCTACCTCTTTCATCCCTTCGTGCAGATTGGCTCTGGCGGCGGCGGGGTCGTTGGTCAGGGAGAGGATCAGCTGGGTGTCGTCGGCGTAGGAGATTATGTTGAGGTTGTGTTGGCGTGCGATGGCCGCGAGGGGGCTCATGTAGACGTTGAAGAGGGTGGGGCTCAGCGAGGATCCTTGAGGGACGCCGCAGATGACTTCGGTGGCCTCTGACTTGTACGGTGGTAGGCGGACTCTCTGTGTTCTTCCGTCGAGGAAGGAGATGATCCATTCCAGAGCCTTCTCCTGGATTTCGACGTTGCTGAGGTGCTGTACTAGGGTGCGGTGGCAGACAGTGTCGAATGCCGCGGAGAGGTCTAGGAGGATGAGGGCCGCTGTTTCTCCGTTGTCCATCAGGGCTCGGATGTCATCGGTGGCGGCGATGAGGGCGGTCTCGGTGCTGTGGTTGGCTCGGAAGCCAGACTGTGAGGGGTCGAGGGATCCATTTGTCTCAAGGAAGGCAGCCAGCAGCTTGTTGGCGGTCTTCTCGATGACTTTGGCTGGAAACGGGAGGAGCGAGATGGGGCGGTAATTCTTGAGTTCGTAGGGGTCCGCTGTGGGTTTCTTGAGTAGAGCGCTGAGTTCGGCGTGCTTCCAGCTCTCAGGGAAGGTGGCGGTTTCGAAGGAGGTGTTGATGATGTCTCGCAGGTGGAGTGCGATGACAACGTCTGCCTTGTTGAAGACGTGGTGAGGGCAGGGGTCGGTCGGAGATCCGGAGTGGACGGAGTTCATCGTGCGGACAGTGTCTTCGGTGCTGATTGAAGTCTAGGCGCGGAGGGTGGTGGTGGGGGGTGGTGGTGGTTCGGTCGTGGTGTGCGTTGGTTGGTTGTTGAAGCTGTTGTGTATGTCCGCGATCTTGTTGTGGAGGTATGAGGCGAGGGAGTTGCAGAGGTCTTGCGATGGGGTGATGTGGTTGTTTCCTGCGCTGGGGTTGGATAGCTCTTTCACGATGTTGAAGAGTTCCTTGCAGTTGTGTGCGTTGTTGTCCAGCCGGTCCTTGAATGCAGTTTTCTTGGCGGCGCGGATCAGCTGGTGGTGCTTCCGGGTGGCAAGCTTGAAGGTGGTCATGTTGTCCGTGTTGGTTCCCTTCTCCAGACTTTCTCGAGGGCTCGGCAGTTCTTCTTGGAGCTTTTGAGTTCGTCGGTGAACCATGGGGCTTTCTTGCTGCCGGGTCTGCTGGGCGGGGTCCTCAGCGGGGCGAGCTCGTCCGCGCAGTTGCTGATCCACTTTGTGAGGTTGTTGGCGGCCTGGCTGGGGTTCGCTGAGCTGGCAGGAGGGTGCTGGCTCAAGGAGGTGGCGAGCTGGTCGGCTGTGATCTTGTTCCAGCTTCTGCGGGCAGCCTGTTGCTGGTGGTGGTGGGTCGTCGTTCTTTTGAAGGTGAAGTGGACACAGCTGTGGTCCGTCCAGTGGAGTCCGGTGGCGTGGCTGAAGGCGATGTCTTTGCTGGATGAGAAGACGTCGTCGAGTGTGTGTCCGGCGAGGTGGGTGGGGGTGGACACCAGCTGCTTGAGTCCAAGATTGGCGAGGTTGTCTAGCAGGGTGCTGGTGTTGCGGTCGTTGTTGTTCTCCAGGTGGAAGTTGAGGTCCCCCAGGAGGATGTAGTCAGCGGAGGGGAGGGCATGCAGGCTGACGAAGTCGGCGATGTCCTCGCTGAATTGGGTGCGTGGTCCTGGAGGTCGGTAGATCAGGGTGCCTCTGAGGGTGGTCTTCGGGTTGGTGTGGATCTGGAAATGCAGGTGTTCGGCGGTGGTAAGGGTGTTGTCGGTGCTGGTCGTGATACGGATGGTGTTCCTGTGGATGATGGCGATGCCTCCTCCCATCTGGTTGGCGGTGCGATCCCTCCGGGTGATCTTGTAGCCCTCTGGGATGGCGATGGCGATGTCGGGTGCTGAAGAGGCGTTCATCCAGGTCTCCGTGAGGAAGGCAACATCAGGGGCTGTGGTGTCGAGGAGGTTCCAGAGTTCGATGGCGTGTCTGTGGACGGAGCGGGTGTTGAGCAGGATGCACTTGAGGTGGGTGCTGCTGGTGTTCGACTTGGCGGGTGCTGGTGCGAGGCAGGTCCGGATTCAGGTGAACTTGCAGACGTGGCAGCTGAAGGGTCCGTGGGTGCGTCGTGGTGTGGCTTGGTAGCATCCTGGGAGTCGACCGGCGTTGAGTGCGCTGAGGTTGGCGGCGGTGTACGTCAGGCGGGTCGGCCGGGGTCCTTGAGGGCCAGGAGTCCTGGCACTGGGCGTGGTCCAGGCGCGGACGGGCGTAGACGGGCTTACCTTTGGCGCGCCTTCGGCGCACAATCGGCGCCGATTCGAGGGCCTTGATGGTTTTATCATCCACCAATAACGGGATCGCCCGGAACAAATACAGGACCCGGGGTAGAATATTCTTCCTAAGAAAATTGTCTCTTCCAATAATCGAGAGATGTATGCCATTTAACCGTTTAAGATCTGTTTTAATTTTTTGTAGAAGAGGGTCATAATTTATTTTGACGATCTCGTTAATTTTGGGGGATATACGGACTCCCAGATAAACAGCACTTTCTACTCTCCTGGAGTCTATAAATTGAGTATTTTGGGTGCAGATAACGATCGTTTTATCCCTATTTAAGGAATAACCCGAGACTTGGCCAAATGTTTGAGTGGTCTGTTCAATTTCAATTATTGCCTCCGTGGGGTGTGATGTTACTACCACCACATCATCGGCATAGGCTAATATTTTAGTGTCAAAGGGGCCCAAAGTAATTGGTCTAATTGCCTCAGCATTTAGCAGTTTTAAAATGAGGGGATTAATATAGAGGGCAAAGAGGATCGGAGAACATGGGCATCCCTGCCTTGTCCCACAAGATATATCAAAAAGCAACAACTCCTGACCCATTGCTAAAACTCTGGCCTTCGGTGAGAAATACATTGCTTTTACAGACTTCATAAAACAGGGTCCCATATTATTTTGCTCTAATACTGCTAACAAGAATGCCCATGAGACCCGGTCAAAGGCCTTCTCGGCGTCCAGGAGGACCATCGACATCCGGCCCCCGCGACAGCTATGGCATCAAACCGGGCAATGACATGCCTAGTATGATCCGTAGTGCCCTTGCCCAGGATGAAGCCATGCTGCCACGGAGAGACCAGACGCTCGATAGCCCCCCTGAGCCGATTAGCCAAGATCTTCGAATACACCTTCGAGTCTGAAGTTATAAGAGAAATAGGGCGATAGGATGATGGCAATTAAGGAGGCTTATTTTTTGGGGGAAGACCACAATATTCGTTTCCATCCATGACCTAGGAGGAGTGCCGCTAACTTGGATTCCAATAAATAAGTCGAGGAGTAGAGGGGTTATAATATTACCCAAAATATAATAAAGCTCGAGTGGGATTTTATCTGGCCCTGCAGCCTTGACCGGGGCTAGATCTGCTAGAGCAATTTGTACTTCACTCAAGGTTAATCCCTTTCTAAATCTTGCCTAGTAGCCATATCTACTCCTAGGGTTCTTTCAGACTCGGCTGCCCATCTAACCAATAGTTCTTTAATTGTGGCAAAGTTAGAGGAGTCCTCATTTTGATACAGTTTCTCGTAGAACCTTTTAAAGACTTCTAAAATAGTCTCAGGTGTTGTGTATTCTTGACCTACTGACTCTATACACGTAATTGAGTTGAGAGACTGCTTTTTACGAGTGCTGAGAGCAAGCTGCTTCCCAACCCTCTCTCCTGTTTCATAAATCTTATTACGAAGGGATTGATAGGTCTCAGCTGCCCTTTGAGTAAGCTTATTATTTATCTCTGCTTTTAGAATCGCCATTTCTCTCAAGGTTGAGCCCCCCTCTCCGCCCTGAACAATTATGGCAGTATTCTTCTCTTCTATTCTAGCTAGCTCTTGAAGCTGTAGTTTGTTTAACCTTACACTCTCTTTCCTCTGCCTAGCTACATAACTAAGTCTCTCGCCCCGTATTGACGCCTTAAAGCAGTCCCACACCGTATTTCTAGATGAACTATAACGATTGCAATCCAGAAATCCTTGCGCCCATGCCTTGATATACTTAATATATTCCATATTGACAGGCAATTTTCTGTCGAAGGTCCAACTTGAGCGAGGTCTAGCCATATTATCTATACTAACAGAGAGTACTAAGGGATTGTGATCTGCTATAATCTTTGGTAATTTAAAAATTCTTGCCCGACTAGCCCAATTATTACACATCCAGATGTAGTCAATACAGACGTACTTGTTGTGAGGATATGAAAAGTACGTGTACCCTGGGTCTTGCGGCTGCTTCAAATCCCATATGTCAGCCAAGCCTAAACTTTCCTTAAGTTGGGAAACAGCACTATAGACTTTCGGCTTACGGCCAACATATTTATTTCGAGCTTGGCTATGTGCTAGATCCATTTTTGGCAGGGGGATATTAAAATCTCCACAAAATATAAGTGTTGGAGACCAGGATGAAAGTTCCATCTCAAGTTCGGTAAATTTAGAGGGGTCATCTTCGTTAGGGGCGTAAATAGAACATATAGTGATTCCGAACTTAAGTTCCACAATGACCCACCTGCCCAGAGAGTCAGCAGCTACACGTATGGCCTCACCCAAAAAAGGCTTAGCAAGAATAGCCACCCCTCTAGTCCTAGAGGTATGAGATGTACATACCAGCAGATTGAACCCAGGGACCCTCAATAGTCCCCTTTCTGCCCAAGGGATATGAGTCTCTTGGAGCCATATTATATCGAATGCATTCTGGCTAATTATCCCACACATTTGTTTCCTTTTTGCCCTATCATTAAGGCCAGCCACATTCCAGGAGCAGAGTTTTACCCTAGCCATATTGCGCTGTATTTATTTTCCAATCCAAATATGCTATGATACCAAACTTAACTCTATATTCTATGTTAGCACTATAGTTTATTTTTCTAAATCTGCTTCTACAATCATGATTGCCATTTTTATACATTTTCTCTCACCTGCACCCTCCACCCCTTGACCCTTCAACCCCCAACACACCCCCCACCCTCCCAAAAATGAGGCAATCAGACTCCATTAGAGTCTGTGGTGATGGACGTGCATTGTCGCACCAGCGCTCTCAGACTAACCAATAGACCAAAATCCCTGAGCCATAAGATGTGAATCATGAACCATAAACCAACAAGAAAAAAAGAGCAGTCGTGCAAACACTTTTATCCCCCTCTTTTTTTTTCCCCTTTTTCCTTTCCCCAAAACCGTTTCTATCCCGGACTTGAAAAAGAAATAGAGGAAGTTTTTCAAAGGTTTACACATCTACATATCCTGACCCAAAAAAAGGAGGATGACATTTTAATCGCATGAAAGGCTATCTAAATACTCTTTTGCCTTAACCTCAGAGGTAAAAAAACTTTGTCTGATCACCGTTAATTACTTTCAAACAAGCTGGAATAATTAAATACGCCTGAAGCTTCTTATCCTGAAAAGGTTTAATGAGTTGGCTCAAGCGCTACCTCCGCTCAACTGTTGCGTGACAGAAGTCAGGGCGTACAAAATAGGTTATGTGACCACTAGATTTTTTTTGCCTCTGGCCTCGCTTTCTCCCAAACTGCCTGCCTCAGTATAAAGTTGCCAAAGTATACTAATAGAGCTCTTGGATATCGACCAGGTTTCGGGGCACTTCGCAAGGTAAATGGTACTCGGTGTGCACGCTGCACCTCTAGGTCCCAATTTCACGTTGACAATTCTGATATGGAGTCTTGAAATAGTTTGACCATAAAGGTGTGAGCGTCGCACCCCTCTGCTCCTTCAGGAACGCCCAAGACCCACAGGTTATTTCTACGTAGGCGTTTTTACATGTCTTCTAGTTTCCACATCACATCAGAGAGCTCTATCTCATGAGTGTCAATCTGCTCACGATTTGCGGCAATTTCAGACTCATTACCCAAAACTCTCGTCTCCATCTGTCATTCATTCATTGAAAGAGCTGATTTTCCTTGAAAGTTACTAGTTTCATCGTCACTAGAGTCACTTAGGTGAGAACCTGTATCTGTTGACCAGCCCAGCTCATCTGAGAAGGAATAGAAATCGCTTGGGTCCTTGTCCTTATCCTTATCCCTGTGTTTATCCTTATCTGGGTCGTCATCACTCAGATTAGATGGGCCTTCAAGAAATATCGCCTTTTGCTTCAGCTGCAGAGCAGGTGGCACACCCTGATTGTCCAACCGAGCCTCGGCCTGGGTTTCCAGGCCCCTAGAAGTAGCTGGGACTGGAATTAGCTGTATGCGTTCCAAACTGAGATTTTCAGATCCGTCAGGGATTGCAGTATGTGTATTGTGTGAAGTACTTAACACCCCAAGGTTACCTACGTTGATATCTGCATTCAAAATAAGCGAGGGGGATAGGGTAGGCTGTACAAGCTCTGCACAAACCTTCTCAGACCCTTCCAACAGTTCAGTTTGTGCAGTCAATATAATGTTTATACCCCCGGGGTTACCTACAATGGTTCCTGCAGTTACAGTCAACAGGGGAGACAACTGTGAATATGTATCAGCAGAATTGACAAGGTTAGCATTCACCAATATCGGGACTGTTATCAATGAGTCAGCCTGCCCACTTGCGATAGTCTGCCCATTTGCTCCCGCTGGTGCATCTCTCCTTACACCATCCAAGCTCTCCATATTAGACCTGCTCACCGTATTATCCCGGGCCCCCTTGCCTTCTGCCAGTTCTCCTCTGATTGTAGCAATTTCATTATTGACAGCCGATTCGGATTCAGCAAGCGGCGTCTGAGACGCGTGTTCAGCTCCAGGCTGACTCTGTACGCCCTGACCAGGAAGAATCTTCCCCGGGATTTTACGGAAGAGCTCTACCACCGAGGGAGCACTCTGGTCGCCTTTCCGAGCGGCACTAGCCTGAGTATTCGACTTGCTGAGCGTCTTCTCCGGGGGTCCCACTAGAACTGGACTCTTCACCGCACCTCTCATGGACGCCTCAGTATTCTCTCGTAGAGCGAGCTTCGCTGCTCTCGTCTTTGCAGCAGCAGCTGCTGCGGCAGCACTCTTCAGCGGCATACCCACGAAGCACAAACTCGGCTTCAGCTCGCAGTCCTCGGAGCAACGCAGGTGAGACAAGCAACAGTCCTGATGTCTCTTAGTTAGGCGACAGTAATATTGAATAAGGGCAAGTCCAATTGCAGTAGCAAGCGCAGGAATTTGGTTCTTCACATGCGCTGTCTGTTCCTTTAGAAGGTTCTCCGAGACCATTATGCAGTAGGACAAGGCTTCACCATGACATAAGCCAGGCAGGATTTATAGATCGTTTTTACCAATGTTTTCCCTTTTCTCATAAGATAGCCTTTTGGTAACAGTCCGTGTAGCACGCACTACCACATCTTAAGGCAGAGTTACACAACTGAGAGCACTGGACGACCCGCACAGTGGTCTCAAGTGGCCGCCATCTTGCCTCCCCCCTTCTTCCATACTAAGCGGGATTTCTTACTGCGCATGCGTCTGTCCCAGTCACGTGACATGACGTATTTTCTGCTTTGGAGGCAATCTTTTGCTTCTGCGCACTAGAACTAAGATTGCTGCTCTGTGTTGCAGCATGCATAAAGCTTGCACTGCTGCTTTTTGGTAAGCTGTTCGTTCTGCTTAACCTATAAGGCAATAGTTAAAATAAAGTAATGGGAATAGAGTAGGGATAAGTGGTATACAGTGCATTCATTTATTCCGTTTCTTTTCTATTTTTATGTAACGACAATCTTGGGCCTGGGAGATGCTATTACTCCATCTTAAAAACCCACATCACACATGTCCAATTCCAGAAGGAACTGAAGTCATTTAACCTTGAAGCAATGCCAAGCTACAGCACACTGGAAAATGCGCCTGGGAAGATGACCCGCTGCCCCTAGGCGGAAGAAAAGATTGTTAACATTGTATTTCTATAGGAACATCCATTGTTGGGTGGAATAAAGATGCATGGGAAAATGTAATTTGATGGGCAGAAACGTTATTAAAATATTCAGAAGCAAAAGTTTCATTTTGGAATGGTGAGAGGACCTCTCCCCGTCTCTTGTCCAATCAAACAATCAAATTTGGGAATCCTTACACTTGCAACATGGGGGGGTGCTACACTGATCTGAAAATAGTATAACTAGGTTAGGCTTAGTTTGTTAATTTGTCTGACTTGTCGGAATAGCTGACCTGTCACTGACCCAAGCACTCAATAGGTGACCAAGAGCAGAGGTGCTGGCGGAGCACTCTGTCAGAAGATTCGATAACCCAATCGGGGTTTGGGAGTAAGGGTGCTGGCGGAGCACTCTGTCGGAGAATTCGATGACCCAATCGAGGCTCTGGCTGTTAGCTGCAGAGAGTGTTGTAGCACTGGCATAGCAACTTTAACTGTGGGTGCCGGTCTTAGCCTGTGGAGGTCCTGTCCTGATCCAAATCTGGTTGCACCTGTCCTGATTTCTGGTCGGCCACTGTCGTCTATGCTGGCACATGCACTTTGGGCTGTATCCTTTGACTAATCCGTGGCCAGGGTTAGTTCTTCATACCATTCTAGGTAAATATTCTATGTCGGTATGTCATTGTACTGTATCCTTCTCTCTTCCCACCCTAATGTCAAATGATAAAAGTTTTGCATAATTTCATATGTTATTTCCTTCTCTCTCCCACCCTTTAATGTCAAATGCGTAAAGACTGCCTTATAAAATCTTTGCATATCTTCCTTTTAATAATCATCTTCCTGATTGAAAATGTCATATTGTTTAATATTTGGATTAAGACATTTCAAGAATTTTAGATAAAGTTTAAACAATTCCAGAGTTTGTGGTTATTATATGAGTGCAATGTTATTTTTCTACCTATTATTCTAACACCTTTGATCCCTTAGGACTTTAGGTATCAATAACAAGGATTGGTAAGTCAATGGTATAGGTCCTAAATGAAATTCATAAATCACTGATTAGAGTAAGTGCACAGGTTACCTGATTAAAACTCACTACAAGTTAATTTGTTTTATGGGCCCAGGTGAGTATGGTAAACGGAGTCTGGTGACCTGCGCGCTCTATCATAGACACCCTTGCACCATAGTGCAAGGGTGCCTGCTTTGCAGGGATGATTGTTGTTGTTCAGGAAGGAACACTTTCCTGCACAAAAACAATCATCAATGGCGTTTTGCTGCAGCAGCACACATGGAAAGACCAAAAAAGTAGGAGAAATAAAAGTATTTCTCCTTCGACGCCACGCATGCCTCCCCTGGGGAGGCGTATGTTTGTGCCGCTGCCTCACATTTGCATATCCTTGTAAATATGGAACAGTGTCAAAAAACAATAGGTGTTGCTTGGGAACGCCCACAGCAACAGCCATTGTATTCCCCTTTGCCACAGAAAACTGCATCGAGGAGGACTATATTTACAAGGTGGCGTTGAGCCATGCAAAGTGGCGTAGCGCCGCCTTGTAAATATGGAGCAGGGCACAGCACCCCTGGAGCATCACAAAACGTGGCGCTCTGGTGGTGAAAATGCCCTTGCAAATATGCCTGCTGATCCTCAGGAAATGGTCAGTAGGAGTAGAGACAATGTCCAAAAAGACTTGAAGGTAGTGATATGAGATTATAAAATAAAAAATCAACGGGGCAGAAGCAAGGATGTTTTATTTAACTGAAACGGGCTTCTGGATTATAAAATAAGACACAGAATTGAGCATTAATTGACTTGTTTGATACACAGACAGTTATTATAGACTGAAATTCCAGCATGTTAAAGGGACTAATGAGCAGCGACTTATTTGATGGAGGAAGCCACAGCCATGTGTCCGTTTAATTATTTCAAGTTGGTTTATATGAAAAAATTGTTTGTAGAGGAGCGAGATATTCCCTGCAACAAACACCAAACTCATTCTATAAACACCTGAAAAAAAGCAGCCTCGTTGAGGACATGCACTTATTTCTAAAGTTGCCTCTTTTATGAGTCCTTAGTGGCTATTTGCGGCACTGGAGTGGCACTTTTCGATGCTCCGGTGGCGTGATGTGCCGCAGCATATTGGCAGGGCATTGCAAAAGCCACTTTACGTGGCTTTTCATTGCCTTGTAAATATGTACACCTTTACGCAGAACACAGCGTGAAAGGAGTGTACCATGGGTGATGCTGTCGGTGTTTCCATGCAACACCCATGGAATCGGAACCACTATCAGATTTACGAAGAATTGTAAACCTGGGAATGCATCAGATTATAATGCCACCCCAGGGGTAGCATTAGGGAGGCACAACAGGGAGAAATATACTTATTTCTCCTAGTTTGCTTCTCTTTCTATGTTTGCTGCATTCTGCAGCACAGATAAAAACAGGAAAACACCTTTGTGATTGTTTTTGTGCAGGATGGTGTTCCTTCCTGCACAAAGACAATCATCCCTACAACGCAGATACCTTTGCACCATGGAGCAAGGGCGCCTGCATTTGTGCATTGCATTGCAGCCCTTCGTGCACCAGGGCAGGGGGAATGGACAGGAATGCACAGCATCTCATAAATATGGTGCATTCCTGCCCTTTTCTTTTGACGCTGGCAGCGCAGCGATTCCATGCGGCACTGCCTTGCGCCAACACTCGTAAATGATGCCCCTCGTGTGAAAAAGCAAAACAGCGATCTCTGGATCAGTAGTAGAAACTCCAGAAGGGAAGCACCATTTGGAATTATGATCTGCAAACACAACCAGCATAGGCACCCTTAAAATGAGGCTTGGAACAAGTCACAACAAAACCACTAATAGGACTGTCTAAAAGGGAAATATTAAGGGCTTGATTTGAACTTTGACATCGAGGGTTCTCGATCCCAATGGCAGTAGAGTACACTCTCCACAAAGCAGAGTTCTGCCTGCCTTATTTAGAGTCAGGCGGGAAATTCAGTATGTTAACAGGGAAGACTAGGACCTCTCCACCACTTACATACACCTCCAGCGGCCCGACTGAGTAAAGCCCATTGGTGGTTTAGCAGTGTGTTCTTCCACCCTATTTACAGTGGGCAAACACATGGCCACTTTTCACGGTCCGTCACCGCCAGGTTAAACTCTGTGGTAATGAGCAGTGAAAACATTAAAAATATATATATATATTTCTAAAAAGAAAATCTTGCTTGGGATTTTCTTGTTGACATAAAAAAAAGAAAAACTTGACATAAGGCTCTGTCATGTTAGAGAGTTCTAAGGGGACCCATTATAAATTATAGTGCAGTCCCTCCCCACCCCCCCAAGTAGCCTCAGGGACTGCCATCTCCCTGGGGTTAATTCATATAAATAAGGGGGGGGGGACATGCCCCCCCTGCTGTTCGGGAACCGTCAATGCAAGAGATATCCTCTGGTCATCTCTAAATTTGTCAGGGGATACCCCCTCAGGGCGGTGGAATACTTTACTCCACCAGGGTAACTTCCCATCTGAAAACTATAGCAATGCATATCGAAATAGTATGCCGTTTTGATATCAGGTGTATTTTCCCTGCACAATAATGTGACTCCTAAGGTTCTGTAGTGCCCTTGGCAAGTGTTCAGATTTCAACTAGGCCTAACAAAGAACCATACCTTGGGAAAGTGGGAAAAGGGAGGGCATGTGCAAGCAAGCTGCACAATGCAGAGAAAATAAATATGTAGCAAACTCTGTATTTTCACACAGTCTTAAAACCTTTAGCATGGTTCTGCAACTACAGAAATGGTCAAATGAGTCTTTTGTCTTCATGAACTTGACAACTTTCTTTGTGTCAATGTATATTGGATGTCCTATAACTTATTCTGTTAAAGGCTAGTAAATTAAACAGCCTCTTCCTGGGCCGTGTGTTAATTGGTGGACCTCTGTTAGAATCTCTGCCTAACCATTTTGCTACTGCGCGATATTTGGAGATCATTTTCACCAATGACATTGTTGGGGCCTCAGATGGCAACAGTGACAAAGAAGGCTTTCTTTGTCACTGTTGCCATCTGAGGCCCCAACAATGTCATTGGTGAAAATGATCAAATGTGTAATCTCTTGTCAATATGCCCAAACCTGATGCATCCTATACCAATGCCATGTACTAATAGGCTGCTGCATTATTTTATTTTTTAATGCAGTAAACGGAAATGTGGTGCGAGCACATTTACATGAGAAGTGCTTTAAGTTTCACAATTTTTAAAGCAAGTGCAGGGAGATGGTGTAAGTTTTCGGAACCACATTGTTTTTAACTGCAACCAGGATTCGAGCCTGGTTCCTCAGTTCCAAGATGTGCAGTTTTAGCCACTAGGCCACATCTCCTCTCTGCTCCCTGTATTCTTGAACATCTCCCACCACCTGGAGCTGTGTCATGATCAGGTGTACTGGCTCAGCGCTGAGCAGAAGGGCTGTTCCTTTGTGTCTAGGGCATGTAAATTTCATACATGTAACTTGGAATTCCTCTGAGCTAATGCATGAACTTTAGCCAGAACAGGTCGGAAACAAGGAGCAGCAATTTCTGCTCGCCATTTCTGACTTATTCTATCTAAAACTCATGCATTAACTCTGAGAAATTCTAAGTTACATGTATTTATTAATTTATTTGTTTGTTTGTATAGTGCTAGAATCGACCCCCAAAGGGGTATCTTCAGCGAAATATGGGTGGCGGAATAACTCCAATGAGTTAGTAAGTGAGGAAAAGGATGGTCCACAACTGCCATGTATGAACTTTTGATGCCGCATACTCAAAAAAAGGAGCAAGTGCTCACGTCTATGCTGACTGCCTAGTGCCTAGTTTTTACAACCATAAGTGTGGGGCTCAAAGTTTTGCTAAAAAAGTCCACAGACTTTACCATCGAAGAACTGGATGCTGAATACCAAGGCTGCATTGTCTTTATGCCATCTCATGCCACTTCTATCCACCACGAGACACTCCCTGCTTATTTATCTCACTCTTGCAGATTCCTGCTTTCTCTCTTTGTCAAGTTTTTCTTTCCTTCTTTTCCTCACTCTTTCTCCCTTGTGTGTTTTTCCTCCTTCAGTATGGATCAAAGTCAAATAAGTGTCAGTCCCCAAAAATGTGTGCCTGCAGGCCCTACCCACAACCACCAACTCAAATTAGGCACTGACTGTTCCTTGTGTAAGATGCAGCCCGTAGGGCAGTATAATGATGGGCCCCATTGCCTCAGCATAGAGCCAAGCACCTACAGTGCATAAAGTCAATTCATTTAATCCAATAACGCTCAGAGTTAGTGCATTACTTTAGACAGCACAGCTCAGAAATGGATGGAGGCAAAGCTTGTTCAGTGTTTCAATGCTGTACTCTCTGAAAATGCACACTCTGTATAGTATACAAACATGCCAAGGAAATCTGGAACCTACTCGACTCTCTCTCGCCTGACATCGCCTTCGTCACAGAGGCCTGAACCAACGCATCCTCCTTCCCCGATATCAGCACTGCCATCCCAGATCCAGAGGAAAGACCACCCCAATCACCCAGGAGGGGGCCTTGTCATTGCCACAAGAGCACCCTCCACCTCACCACCTCCTGCGAAACCTTCCTCTCTGCCGAAACCCTCGTCTACAGACACCCCGGTCCCCGAACACCCTTTGCCACCACCATCACTGACTTCATCGCACCCAACACCATCGCCTCAACAGATCACATACTCATTGGTGACCTTAACTTCCACCTCAACAATCCCAGTGACCCCCAACTCCACTATCCTTCGTGACAACCTCGCCAGCATCGGTCTTAAACAACTCGTCAACACACCGACCCACAGAGCAGGACACACCCTCAACCCCAACTTCACGGTAAAGAAACAGCATCCAATTCAGGCCACACAACGCAGCCACCATGGACCAACCACCAGTGCGTACACTTCGCCATCAACAAACCCAAGGCACCCAAACAAGCCCCACTCCCTCTACGAAGGAACTGGAGCAGGATTACCTACGAGCAACCTAATTTCACCCTCACTCGAGACAACCACACCTGGGCACCCGACGCAAATGACGCAGCCAGAGAACTCTACACCTGGATCTCTGACTGCGCAGATGAGCTCACCCCGCTGCGCAACTCCGACAGACAACGCCCCAGGAAAGCCGCCTGTTTCACCACCACTCTCCAAGAAGCCAGACACACCTGCAGACACCTGGAGAAGAACTGGAGAAACACCAAGGCAACCAAAAACCACACCACCTACAAGGTTGCCATGACGGACTACCACAACCAGATCAGAGCCACCAAGAGGAACTTCATCCACAACAAAATCCTGGCCAACTCCAAGGAACTTTTCAGTGTCATTCAAGAATTCACCAACCCACGCAGCGAAGCCACAAACATCACCCCATCCGAAGACCTCTGCAACAAGCTTGGAACCCATTTCCACCTCAAGAACAAAAACCTCTACGACAACTTCATCGACCTTCCACCAGGTGCCACAGACGTCCCCTCGCCCCCAGAAACACCAGCCAGCCCACCATCTCCAACTGGACACCGATCACGGCCGAAGATACCACCTCGACCATGAAAAGCATCCACTCAGGGGCCCCCACTGACCCCTGCCCCCTCACATCTACCGCAGAGCCATGGCCGCCATCGTACCCGAATTACAATGCACCATCAACACCACCTTCAAAACAGGCACCTTTCCAGACCTCTGGAAGCGCGCACAAGTCAAACGTCTGCTCAAGAAACCCACAGCTGACCCCATCGACCTCAAGAACTATCGGCCCATCTCGCTCCTCCCCTTAGCAGCCAAAGTTGCAGAGAAAACAATCAACAGGAAACTGACACAATTCACTGAAGAGAACGTGGTCCTTGACCCGTCCCGATCGGGAATCCGAAGCAACCACAGCACAGAGACTGCCCTACTCGCTGCCACAGAGGACAGCCGCACCCTCCTGGACCAAGGCCACTCCGCAGCCCTCATCCTACTCGACCTATCAGCAGCCTTCGACACCATCTCCCACCGCACACTAGTCGCCAGACTACACGACGCAGGCATGCAAGGAACAGCCCTGGACTGGATCCGACCAATCCTCACCGGTAGAAGCCAAAGGATCAGACTCCCACCCTTCCGCTCCGTCCCCACAAAAATCACCTGCGGAGTCCCACAGGGTTCACCCCTGAGCCCCACCCTCTTCAACATCTACATGGCCCCATTGCAGCCATCATCCGACAATACAGCCTCAACATCGTATCCTACGCCGACGACACCCAGCTCATCCTCTCCCTCACCAAAGACCCCACCACTGATAAACTCAACTTCCAGAAAGGAATGCAAGACATTGCAGTCTGGATGACCAACAGCTGCCTGAAGCACAATGCCGAAAAAAAGAAGTTCTCCTCCTCTGTACCACCCCTTCTGCATGGGACAGCACATGGTGGCCGACGGCCCTCGGAAGCCCACATACCCCCTCAGACCACGCCAAGAACCTTGGCTTCGTACTTGACTCAATACTCACCATGAACCGACAGGTCAATGCCATTACCTCCAGCTGCTTCAACACCCTCCGCATCCTCCACAAGACCTTCAAGTGGATCCTCCCTGAGTCAAGGAAGACAGTCAACCAAGGCACTCATCACCAGCAGACTGGGCTATGGAAACGGACTCTACACCAGCATCAACAAGCCCTACTCTGCAAACTCCAGACAATACAGAACACCGACGCCAGACTCATACTTGGCATCCCCAACACGAACACATCAGTCAACACCTACGAAGTCTCCACTAGCTCCCCGTGGAAAAAAGAGTCACTTTCAAAATCCTCACTCACGCCTACAAACACCTACTCAACAACGGACCCAAACACCTCAACGACAGAATCAACTTCCACATACCCAAAAGAAACCTCCGATCTTCCAACCTTACACTGACCCAAAACCGGCACATCCACAGAGCCAGAGAAGGCGGAAGATCCTTCTCTCACATTGCAGCCAAGACCTGGAACAGGCTACCGGCAGACATCAGATGCGCCCCCTCCCTGAACACCTTCAGGAAGACCCTCAAAACCTAGCTCCTCTACTAAACAGATCTGCGGACCTCCCCCCCCCCACCCCCCCCCAGCACCTTGAGACCCTCATGGATGAGTAACGCGCGTACAATTCCCTGATTGATTGATTCAATATGTTTGAGAAAAAATTGGTTTCAATGAGGTGATTTATACAGTGCTGGTGCATGCGAACAGCTCTCAACTCTACACAGAGGCAGTGGAGCTCATAATGGTATGACCCCTGATGTGCAATCTATAAACTGTTCAGAATAATGCAGTGCTAGTAGTCTCTGGTTTGCAGAATTTTTTATGTGTGTCCAAGTACTGGAAGGTGTTGGGATGGGTACGGGTGGCAAACAATTGAGGCTAAATGTACTTTGTGTAGTATGAATGGCGATTTAATTGCAGTCACACATTTAATTAATGAAGTGAAAATATTACTTTTTAAAGTGAACTTATGCCCCAATTAAATCTTTTGGCACTTTGTGACTTTAAAAAACGATACTTATTCAGCAGGTTTGATCAGCACGAATAATTAAAACATCCAGGTTTTGCTTTTCTCCACCATTTGAGATGTTCAGATTGGCTGTGGTGTCTAATGACTGTGAGCGCCAGGACCCCGAGCTTCTAAGGGCACTCAATGACCGGATTACATGATCATTTTGAGAGCGGTTAGATGTGGTTGTTAACTGTTAGGCGACAATGAGTAGTTCCGTTGAATGCTGTACGCTGATGAATAAAGATGTCAGGTATGAGCTCTGTGTGTGGTGTGTTCATTTTGTATGCTCCCAGGCTAGGGAGGACACTACTACTTGCGATGAGTGCAGGATCTGTGCCCCGAAGTAATGAGACAAGTCTTCCTAAGAGTTTGCAATGCTACAGAAAACTGCTCATGTGTGCCATGTCTGCCTCTTAGATGAGAAGCAGTTTGAGGTTGGCGGTGTGGATTCGAAGCCCCCTTACCAGCCCATATATGGCCCTCAAAAAAGTTGAAGGCCCTGCAGAGGAGTATCTTCGAAAACCCGCCAGACACCGGCTGAAAGTAGTGATATTGCACGGAACCATCACTGATACAAAGCAGAAATGCTAAAGGGAGTGACAACCAGGTACAACAAAAAGGAAATCAACGCTAAACGCAGCCACAGCCAAGTAGGATGAGAAAACGGTAAAAGCATGACAACCCGGTGACAAAGCAGAAGCATATTTACTGGCTTGAGCAAGGCCAGTTCCACACAACCTCGAATCAGGTGTGACCCCCAGACCTGGGTGAGCCGCCAAAGTGTGCAAATTAGCAAGTTGCATACAGTGCACCGAAAAAGCCTTTGGAGAACTTTTATAATGGCTGCAGAAAAGTGTGCGGAATATGGTGCTGATGCATTTCTGAAACTATCAGCACCATTTGACATGGCAATTAGTGCCACATGAACTACATGGATTGAGATGTTCGATGATTTCATTGACGGCCTAGAAGAAGTAGATGATAAGAAAATCATTAAGCATCTGAAGAATCTTACTGGTGATGGAGTAAAAGAAATGCTAAAGAAAATCTCACAGACTGAGACACTCTCATACTGTAAAATCAAAATAGCATTAGGAGCCAAGTTCAATCCCATGCCGAACATCGACTATGAAAGTAACATTTTCAATCAAGCTAGGCAACAAGTTGGTGAAACGATGAACAAGATTTTTTAGAGACTTGACGTGCTTATCAAACTTTGTAATGATGGCTGTCTTTCAGACTCGTTCAGTAGATGCATGTTGAGAGAGACTGTCAGTTTAGAAAAACCGAAATTGGCTGCAAGAGCCAAAGAAATAGCAGATCGGGAAGCTGCTGACATGGAAGCTGGAACAGCAAAGACGTAATTGGCACTAGTCATGAAGAGTAAACAAAAGCACAAAGTAGATACACTTAAGTCAACATCCTCAAAGAAAGGAAAGCTGTGTTTCTGATGTGGATTTTCATTTCCAATGAGAGAAGGAAGATGGCGGATTAACTCCACCTTGAGGAACACGTCCATTGAGCTCCCCCGATGACAATGGCGGCAAAACGCAATCTATAGTCTGCTCTTTTCTGAGCAAAGTATATGGACTAACAGGAGAAGAAGCACTGAATTATTTGAATTAGCTATATTTTAAAAAGCCTTACCTGCTTTAAAAGCATTTGATTCTACGCTAGGATATCCGACCCCTTCGCCATCTTTGGAGTGTGCTTACTTACTCCCACTGACTGGTTGGCTCTGGCTGCTCTGCCCCCGCTGGCTTAGTCTGCTCTCAGCCCATGCTACGGCTCCACCCAAGGTCAGTGTTTCAAGGAGAGGGCGTCTCACACGGAATTTGGTTGCTACCAACAATGCTCTGCAGAGATTGAGAACTGTGGACAATATCGCAACAACCAATCCGCACAAGAGCAGGTGGTTGGTGCGGACAAGAAAAAAATGCACCCAGTATGGGAAGACCCATCTTAATGCTGCTCCACTCAGAAAAGGCAGCTGACATTCTCTCTGCTTTTCTTGAAGCGGCCATTGCTGAAACAATACTTGGTGCAGTTCAGCTTGGACACAGGAAGCGATCTGATGGAGGAGAGGTAAACCCTGACGGTTTGGATGAAGCATGAGCACGGATTTGGAGAACTCAGTAGGCATACATTCTGGGGACACTGACTCAGATACCTCCGTTGATGCTACAACAATCGCTCACCCTGCCAGTCAATTAGAGGTTAGTGGTAGCACTACTGTTGCATGTTTAAACAACGCTAACCTTTCATTGTTGCAACCTCTGCTGCTGCCACAGCCGCCTACTTAGAATGAAGCTGTGGGTAGCAATGTAGCCTGTCTATATTCAAGGGACAACTTGGGGGCCACAGAATCAACAGCAGGTTTAAATACTCCCCTTTCAGGGACCAGACAATCTTCTCAAAAAGCTGATACAATCTGTCTGGGACCAGATGAGCAACTAAATGATTCACCTATTGAACACCTTGGAGAGGCTGCTGCCCTGTGTCCATCACCTCTACCGCCACAGAATATGAGTTACTCATCACAAGATATTTTAGAGGACTCTAACGATTCAGCCAGTCTTTCCTCTGTTAAGAGGAAGCATAATATTTAGCTTGTCAAACCTACCAGGGGATCCAAAAAGAACGCAGAGCTTCAGAGCACGACATGACCCTATGGTACTGTTACAACACACGCAAAAGGGGAAGCACAGGGCACTTCTAAAGGGGAGGTAAATGCAATTATCTCAAGACTTTCTAATTCTGGCTTGGCAGGTGGGTCCAGTGTCAATCAGAACCCTCCCCCATCTTTAGAAATACATAATAATATTGGGCATTTATCGAAAGATGTTGTGCTACCATCTGGCTTTCCTCTTTAATTCGGCCTCTCCATATCGACAACGAAGGAGGCCACCACATCTAACATCAAGGCATTAGAGGTATCAGCACCATCATTTTGTTTAATATTACAGGCATTACAGACGCAAAGAGCTGAGGCACAAGAACAATATGCGCAGCTCAGGGTTGACAATGTTATGAGTCAACAATCACTATAACCAGTAACCAGCAAGGTGGCTTCACTTACTAACAATGTGGCAGAATTACAGCAATGCCTGGCAGATAACGAAGAAGTGGTCACATCTTCGTCTTACCCGGGACCACAATAGCCAGCTAGCTGCCTTACAGGGGAAAATTGAGGACATGAAAAACCGGCAGCGCCTGAACAACTTAAGAGTGTTTGGGATCCCGAAAGGCAAGGAGGCCTCTGATCCATGGACATTCATCATACAGCTGCTTCAAAAATCCTTTCCCGATCTGGCGGACTGGGATTGGGATTCCCAAATTCAAAGGGCTCATAGTCTACCAATCTTTCTGAATCAATCTGGCCAGACCAACCTCCTCATATATGTTGGTAACTTTCTCCTACGACAGGCCATTGCTATCAAGGCCCGACCTACTACACCAGTGTTCGTTGATTCAATTTCTTTCTCTGTAAGATCGGATTTCTGAAAAAACACAATGAATAAGAGGTGGAGGATGCAATAGCTTATTAATCCTTGGAAAGCAACTGGAGCCCAGGTGTTCTCGCAGGAACCAGCTCGCTTGAAGGTTATTCAAGATGGGCACTCGCAGGTCTTCCACTCGGCTGTGGAAGCAAAACTGGCGCTTGGTAGCAACATACTGAAAAATGACTAACTGAATGAACGCTTCTTTCCAAAAAAAAAGAAGAATGTCACAATGAAAAGTAGAAGTCATTTATCATGACTGTCCACTGTTTTTCTGCTTTTCTCAATGGCTACAATTATATTAGACACTAGCTTAACTTAGCTATAACTTTTGGCCTTTCTTCTTTTTCTTCCGGCTTAAGGCTTTTTCTTTTTTGGACTTTTATTCCATATCACTTCTTAATATAAGGGAAACTTACTAGAGGGGGGCTCTGTGGAGTCGTACTCCTCTACTGCTGTCAATCCCCGGCAGCCGGAAAAAGGAGTGATTCAGTTTCTAGAACACTGGAAGGGAGGGCGCATGGGTGGATGGGGGAAAAGGGAGGTGGAGGATTGTCAAAGGGCCTGTGCTCAGGCCAGAGGGAGGCACTGAGGACATAAAAAACAAGGGGCACTAAGACTATTAATAGAAAATGACTGTTATTATACAATTGCTATTATTTTTTCAGGTCATCTTTTCTTTTCAAAGTCTTTTTTTCTCTAAAATCTATATTATTATGGGGAATTTGAGAAAGGCCAATACTGCACACATTCTTATGCATTTTTTTAAATTATTCATGTTTAACGATGGGGATAATTAGATGTATGGGTTGGAACAAAGCTGGGCTGCATGCAGCAACTTAGCGCCAGTTGGTCAGGAAAGAGCTCCAACTTTATAACCCCCACATGGTACTTTTCATGGAATCACATCTGGCTTACAACGATAGAGGTCTGCTTAAACAACTAGGCTTTGAAATAGTTGATTGTACGTCTCAGGGTGTGGCAATTAAAGAAGTAGCGATAATCAAGGATAAATGGCTAATTTGCAAAATTCTTAAAACCTCCTCTGATCAACTCGGCAGATGGGTAATTACACAAATGGAAATTCACAATAAGAAATATGTGTTCTGCGCAGTGTATAGCCCAAATGCCTATGATCCCACTCTTTTTAATACCTTAACGTTGGAACTGTTGGATTGGCAGGGCGATTCTACTAATAGAGCGGCCTATATGAGAACGGGAAGGGTTCGAAGCTCAATTTTTTATGGCCCAATTACATTGGTTATCTGATATCTGGATATACTTACTTATCTGCCCCTCATAAGCAATACTCCAGAATAGTTTTGGCCCTCGTCAATAGTAGTATTTTAACAACTGTCAAAGTTGAGGTATGTCCCAGGTTAACGTTTGATCACAAACCTATTCTGCTTAGTTTTCAACTAGGGGTGTCAAATAGGACTAAGCGGCCCTTCTCATTTCCTAGACTTCTGTTGATGGACCCAGAATTTATCTCATCTACTCAAACATCCTCTTTTTTTTTATTTGTTTATTAAAGGCTTGCAATACAATACAAAATCGACACATGCGAGCCATCAGCATTGTGCCATTAAAATCAGGACAAGCAATTTTAGATTACATAAAGGTTTCGAGCAGATATATGAAACCATCTCCAGTAAAAAAAAAAAACAAAGCCCCTTCCTGCAGCACTCGCAATGTCTGTGGCTCAGTGGGGTAATTAGGGTATGTATCCCTGATTGCTTGTCAAACCCTCACGTACATGAAGCACAGCATAGTACTGTGTGTCCGACCAGCCTGCACGTCCAGCAACAAGTGGAATTGGCCTGGTTTATACAAATCCTCTAGGTGCGTAACCCCTACTGTTTGCAATGTGTGTAGCGCAGAACACTCTTGCGCCGCCAATATGCCAGGATGCTCCATGATCAGCAATTTAGGGGCATAAAGGTAGGTTAGCTTCGCCCATCTAATCAGTGTCTGCCAGGCCAAGGCAGTGCACTGCACCAGATTAGTTACCATCTGGGAGCCTCCACTCCCACCGAGAGGGCAGCTGCTACCAGCGGTAATGGGAGTATTGCGTCAACCTCTATCGCCGCATAAGGGAGAAAACGTTGTGGGAAAAACCAATAATGCGCAAATTGTGCCTGTGCGTATAAGTTATAAAGGCGCATATCTGGTGCCTTGAAGCCGCAGCGTTCAAATGGTTGTACCAGAGTGTCCCAGCTACAACAAGGTTTTTTACCCCCCCCCCCCCCCAAACGAATGATAGTAGGACCGTCTGTAAAGGCAGAGATGTTCCTGGTGGATAGGAATATTCACGAATAGGTATAATAATTTTGGCAAAATGACCATTTTGATCATTGCAATTTGGTCTGCAAGCGAGAGGGGCAGACGAGCCCACCGCTCCGCCTTTTCAGTGAGTTGTGTGATGGTGTGTCGGTAATTCATGGATATTATCTGTGCAGGGTCTCTGTGCAACCAAATCCCCAAGTATTTCACAGGGTCCTGGTCCAGGACAGGGTAAAGTCCATTTCGAACTCGCCAGTACCAGCCGTCAAGGGTAATACCGCCAACTTGGCACAATTTATCCCTAAGCCAGGGAATCCTTCAAATTTAACATTCGCGCAACAATTCAGGGAGGTAGGTTGCAGGCTCACGGACATATATCTGCATAGAGCGAGACAACGGATTGGTGTCAGTACAACACGGTTTTTTACAACGCATTCCGTTACATCGGAATTTTTACAACGCAGGATCCATTACATCGGATGCCATTACAACGCATGGCATTACATAGCAGATGCTATTACAACGCATGGCATTACATCGTAAGTATAGGTAAGTATACCTTTTTAAAAAAAATGTAATTAACTTAATTTAATTATTTAATTCAATTAATTTAATTAAAATACATTTTAAAATAGTAATTATTTAATTTAATAAAATAAAATCTATTTATTTAATTTAATTTTATTAAAAATTGTATTTAATTTAATTCAATTAATATAATGAAATTAATTTAATGTAAATATTTTTAAAATTGTAATTAAATTAAATTAATTAAAAAAATTTTTTTTTATTAATTTAATTAAAAAATGTAATTAATGTAATATAATTAATTTAATTTAATTAATATATTTTAATTAATTTATAAATGGTAAATATAATTTAATTAGCCCTAAACACAAACCTACCCATGAACCTAAAAACACCCCTGTACCCCAAAACCCAAACCCTGCCCTAAAACCTAAAAACACCCCTGTACCCCAAAACCCAAACCCTGCCCTAAAACCTAAAAACACCCCTGTACCCCAAAACCCAAACCCTGCCCTAAAACCTAAAAACACCCCTGTACCCCAAAACCCAAACCCTGCCCTAAAACCTAAAAACACACCTGTACCCCAAAACCCAAACCCTGCCCTAAAACCTAAAAACACCCCTGTACCCCAAAACTCAAACCCTGCTCTAAAACCTAAAAACACCCCTGTACCCCAAAACCCAAACCCTGCCCTAATACCTAAAAACACCTCTGTACCCCAAAACCCAAACCCTGCCCTAAAACCTAAAAACACCCCTGTACCCCAAAACCCAAACCCTGCCCTAAAACCTAAAAACACCCCTGTACCCCAAAACCCAAACCCTGCCCTAAAACCTAAAAACACCCATGTACCCCAAAACCCAAACCCTGCCCTAAAACCTAAAAACACCCCTGTACCCCAAAACCCAAACCCTGCCCTAAAACCTAAAAACACCCCTGTACCCCCAAACCCTGCCCTAAAACCTAAAAACACCCCTGTACCCCAAAACCGAAACCCTGCCCTAAAACCTAAAAACACCCCTGTACCCCAAAACCCAAACCCTGCCCTGAAACCTAAAAATACCCAAACACCCCAAAACATATACCTCAGTACCCCAAAACATATACTCCTATACTCATACTTATTTAAAAAATTACTTAAATTAATATATTTAATTTATAATATTAAAAAACATAAATAAATATATTTATTTATAATTAATAATAATTAAATTAATTATATAATATTAAATAAAATAAAAAAAAATTATATACTCACCAATACTTACGATGTAATGGTATGCGTTGTAATAGCATCTGCTATGTAATATCCTGCGTTGTAATGGCATCCGATGTAATGGAACCAGCGTTGTAAAAGCTGCGTTGTAACAGCATTGCGATGTAAAAATTGCGATGTAACAGTAACATACCGAGACAACAAGTGGTAGTTGTCGGAAGCGCAGTAGAGGCATGTAATTGGCGCAACTTAAAGGCCAGTGGCGCCAGTGCCATTGCAAATAGCATTGGTGACAGGGGGCAGCCCTGCCTCGTACCCCTGCCTATGGGAAATGCCGATGACACTCAGCCATTCACACGAACTCTAGAGGCAGGTTCGGTGTACAACACCCTGATCCATTGCAAAAAAAATGGGGAAAGCCCATTCGTGTGAGAACAGTAAGGAGTAGTTTCTGTCCTGTAACTCCAGTTCTGTAGTAGGGGTTACTCGTGGCCATTACATCGGCCCGCAGGGTGAGTGAAATTCAGGCGTTGTGTTGTCAAGAACCTTATACTGTATTTCATGCGGCTAAGGTTGTTATGCGTACTCACCCTAAATTTCTTCCCAAGGTTATTTCTGATTTTCATGTCAACCAGACTATAACTTTGCCTACGTTTTTTCAGAATCCATCATCTACAGCGGAAAGGTCTTTACATTCCCTGGGTGTTAGGAGGGTGTTGAAATTTTATCTGGATAAGACCAAAGGTATTAGTAGGTCAGACCAATTGTTTATCAATTATGGATCAGTCAGGACGGGGCTTGCTACCTCTAAACAGTCCATCTCGAGGTGGATTGTGTCCTGCATACAACTGTGTTACCAGAAGGCTAATAAGACCTTAGGGGGTAAACCTAAGGCTCATTCCACCAGGGGCAAAGCTGCCACGATGGCTTTGCTCCGTAATGTCCTATTGCAGAAATATGCAAGGCGGCCACTTGGAAATCGGTCCACACCTTTGCTAAGCATTACTGCCTGGACACTGATGCCAGGGCAGACGCTCAGGTTGGGCAGGCTTTGCTGCGAAATCTGTTCGCACAATAGTGGTGTTATTTCTCGTTTCTCCACCGCCGCTTTGGTGTGGGGATGGGCTTGCCATTCTATTCACTAGATTATGACTATACACAGAGATCCCCTACTACAGAAGGAGTAGTTTCTGTCCTGTAACTCCAGTTCTGTAGTAGGGGTATCTCTGTTATAGTCATAAGCGCCCGCCTTCCTCCCCGGTGGAGAGAGATATTCATGTAAGGGATGCTACAGGTCTGGCGTGTTTCGCCTTCAAAAAGAACTGAAAGTAAAAGGGACCTGCAGTGCATTCTGGGATATTGTGAAGTTCTGGAAAATTCTCTTAAAGGCACAGTATTCTGTTCTGAGCCACATAATGGCAGCCTATGGGGCTTGTCTGTCCATGTCTTCCTCTCTATCATTCCAGAGGGTTTTTGCTACTAAAGCAAGGGAAATCTGGACAGACTTTGCTGTTTGTGGATTTTTTTGGTGGAATTTCTAGTTGAAGTACTGGACAGGGTAGCCTGGTTATATAGGCTGCATTATCTGTCATTAATTCTCTCTTAAGTGTCTGTGCAGTTCTGCATTTTTCGACACCTTAAGAGATTATTTTTGATTGCTCTGGGGTCCACGCACATGGGCGGGACTATTCACTAGATTATGACTATACACAGAGATCCCCTACTACAGAAACATATATTCCCAAGATAGAGAATAAAATGCCTTAGTGGCATCAAGTAGCACTGCTACAGCCTGAAAATCAGAGTCAAAATTGTGAAGAGTGGCGAAAAGGGTACGTACATTGTGCATGGTAGATCTTGCAGGCACAAAACCTGACTGGTCAGAAAGTACCAGCAAGGGGACAAGAGGCTGAAGATTGAGGGGGATCATTTTTGCCAAAATCTTGGTGTCGAAATTAATCATTAAGAGTGGTCTTGTGATGGTTTCTGACCCTCACTGGATATTAACGCCGACCCAACATGGCCGCCTTCGCTGCAGAAACCAGAAGTGCAGGTGATGGTCTAGCGTCTGGAGGAGGACTAGCGGACGAGACCGGTGAAAAGCGTGGCTGGTGTCCGGAAGGGCGTTCAGGTGTTTGCAAGCAGGAAGAAGAGGAGGACACCATCGGACCCGAACCAGAGGAGGACCGAGGAACCACGACCTCGAGTGAGGAGGAGGAGGTTGCCAACGGTATCTGCGCAGGAGGGACAACCCGGGAGCCACGCGCCAGCGGGACGAAGCAAGAAACAGAGAACCGCTCAAGGAGCACTGCCCCCGGGACCACTGTTCTCCCCAACGGCGAGGATGCTTGGTCCCCCAACACCACGGTCCAGGAGTGTCTTGGGAGCAGGCAAGTACCGGGTGCATGCTCAGGTCTTGTCCAGGGGCTGTGGGCTCATATAACGGGGCACCAGTAAATCACCATTGTTTCCCCCCCACACTAGGCATACCACATTAGGAATTGGTGAAGGTGCATGTTACCCCTCCTATTTTTCAAGTGTTTAACAGGAACAGTAGCCTGAGCCCTTTTTGTTTTCTTTATTTCTTTTGGGTCCACGCTCGCCTGCTACCAGACGGAGCCGGGAGCAGAGACGTAAGGAGTCTACAGTGAAGGGCCCCACAACTAATATCTCATCCAGTTCATTTATGCTGACTGTTGATGTTCCAATAAGAAAGCACTCTGGTCACTGACTTTAACCCAATAGAATACATCAAACGTATAAACCAGTATAGCCTTGGAACGATTTAATACAAAAAAAGGGAGGGGGCAGACAGACTGTTGAGGGCGTCCCAACCACAGGTCTGTTGGAATCGCAGTGATTGGGCACCTTATCAGGTTTCAGTAGCATTACCAAGGAAGGTGTTGTACGTCTCTGCGTAAACTTCAAGAAGTCTGGGGCCTAGATCATCCGCGAATATGTTATAGAACTCGCTCGGAAGCCCATCTAGGCCCACACCTTGGGGAGGGACATAATAGCGAGCTTTACATCTTCCTCATCAAAAGGTTTAATAAGATAATCCCTATGGCAGGGGGACAGCCAGCCCAGTGCGACCTCGTCCAAATACGCATGGATATCATCCAGCTGCACCACATCTCTATTTCTATAAAGGGCTGTATAATAGTCGCGTATGGTCTCACTGATATCAGCTGTGCTGTAATGAGCTTCCCCTGCCTCATCTAGTATCTCCGTGATATACTCTTGACACCACGTCGCAGCCAACTTTTGGGCAAGGGAGCGGCTAGGTTGACCCACCTCTACATAATATCGTGCATTACTGCTCCTGGATCTAAGTACCATCTCCTGTTTGGAAGTTTTGTTATGTTCATTCACCAGTTCGCGAATTTTGGACAGAGTTTCGGGCAGCGGGTCTGTCTCATAGGCTTGTTCTAGTTGAAATATCAGCAGCCAATTTGTGAATTCTGTGCCTCAGATTGCGCAGAACTCCAGCCTGCGCCCCCATACAGACCCCCCTGAGATTGACTTTGAATGCTTTCTACATGATACCTGCACTATCAACAGAGCCAGCATTTTCCCCCCAAAAATTATGAATAGCCTCCCCAACTGTGGCCCTAAAGACCAAGTCTGTCAGTGAGGATGACTGTAATATTTGGAAGATATCTTTGCTAAGACTGTGCCCTAATGATGGATGATTGCATTCATAATGTATGGTATTTTGAAAATGCTTGCCTTCTGAATCTGCTGCCATTGAAGCAGATGTGCATGATTTGCCATTTCAACAGAACTCCCACTAGTGATTATAGTATGCACTGCCAGGCGATTTATCTTTACCAGATATGTAAGCACTCCCTGATCAGAACTCAATCTACAGTTGTGCATTTCCAGGTGGCTCCAAAAGCAAGAGGGGAGCATTTGTGAAATCCACTGCCAATTTCTCTTTCTCTTAGCTCAGTCAATAGACTGAGTTGTTTTACCAAAGCTGCAAAGCCAAATTGTTTGTGGGAGTGCTGTTGCTGAAGCTCTTGCTGAATGTATTACTTGTTTTTTGGGGTATTTTTATGCTGTGTTTATAAATGGTTATTAGTTTATTGGTTTTTCCTGTTGTATGATGTTTAACATATTTGTATTGGTTCTGCGATGTACAGCACCATGAAAACTAACTCAAAAGACTTTGAAATCTTGCTTAATAACCTTAATCACCATACAATACATGGGAGCATGCAATCATTTTTTATAAAAGCACCCAAAAACAAAATGTTATTAAAGTTATGTTGTCACATCATGATAAAAGATGTTAGAGCCAACCAGGCTGAATGGACGGACGCATAGTAATACTACATCAGGAGTATAGGCAACGAAAAAGCATGAGGTGGATTTTCATTGTTTCAATCAGTTTTTAAAAGTAAAGAACAAAGATCAGCAGAAAGATATTTCTTACATGCTATAAATCATCACAGGTAATCTAGAGCATCTCAACATGTTTGTACATAGTCTGAGTTACAGAATTTTTGTATAAATCTAACTTACATTAAACTGATTATAATATCTTGTTTATATTGACCCGACCGCGACCAACGCCAGGGGCCCTGGATCTCCGACCACTCACCCCTACGACTCAGCCACCCTCAGCGCACTCAACCCCGGGAGAAACAACAACTGTCAGCAGTCCACGCCGAACAAGACCCAAAACCAGTTCTCCTGTTGCCACTGCCACAAAACCTTTACCACCGCCTGACAGGCAATACAATTGACACCCTAAGATGTATCCTCCTCAACGTGCCCTCCATACACAGACACACCATGGAGATCTGGAACCTCCAGGGCACCCTCTCACCCAACCTCGCCTTCTTTACAGAAACTTGGACCAATGCCTCCTCCGCCCCGGACATCGCCATAGCCATCGGGGACAGTTACAAGATCCAGTGAAAGGACCATCCCAACTACCTGGGAGTAGGCCTCACCATCGCACACAAAAACTCCCTCCACCTCTCCACCTCCAGTAACACCTTCCCTGCCACCTTCCCGGTCCAAACCAGCACCAACTCCACGCTTTGCAGCACCCTCACCTACATACCCCCTGGACCCCAGACCCTCTTCGCCGACTCTATCACCGACCTCATTGCACCCCACGTCATTGCCTCCATAGACTACATACTCATCGGTGACCTGAACTTCCACCTCGACAATCCCAGCGAACCTAACTCCACCAGCCTCCGGGACAACCTCGCCAACATCGAACTAAAACAACTCAACACCACACCGACCCACAAGAAGGGACACACCCTGGACCCCAGCTGCGCAGGAGTAAACAGCGTCCACTTCAGTCACAGCACGCATCCCTCGTGGACCGACCACCACTGCGTACAGTTGCTCATCGACATACACATGCCGTCCAAACCAGTTCTGCGTACCCCATGAAGGAACTGGAGCAGAGTCACCGAGGACCAGTTCAACTCCACCCTCAACCACATCACCCCCATCGCTACAACCGACGCCAACCTCACAGCCAGGGAATTCCACACATAGATTTCAAACTGCCCAGACAAGCTCGCCCGCTACGCTACTCCGATGGACAATGCCCCAGGAAAGCCGCCTGGTTCACCACTGACCTCCAAGAAACCAGACGCACATGCAGACGCCTGGAGAAGAACTGGAGAAACAACAAGACACCGGAAAACTACACCACATACAAGAACGCCATGCCACAATACCACCAACACATCAGAACCACCAAAAGGACCTTTATCGACAACAAAATCCTCACCAACTCCAGCAACTCCAAGGAACTCTTCAGCATCATCCAGGAATTCAGCAAGCCCCCCTGCGAAGCCACAGACATCACCCCTTCCCAGGACCTCTGTGACAAGCTTGGATCCTACTTTCACCTGAAGATCAAATACCTCTACTACAACTTCAATGACCATACATCTGACTAAGGAACCAACCTGTCTTCCAGCAACACCAGCCAGCCCACCATCTCCTCGTGGGCACGATCACCACCCAGGACACTGCCTCGACCATGAGCATCCACTCAGGGGCCCCCAGAGACCCCTGCTCACCACACATCTACCACAGAGCCGTCACCGCACCAAAATTATGACTCGTCATCAACACCAGCTTTGAGACCGGCACTTTCCCCGATGACTGGAAACGCGCCAAAGTCAGACCCCTGCTCAAGAAGCCCTCAGCAGATCCAACAGACGTCAAGAACTACCGGCCCATCCTGCTTTCCCCTTTGCAGCAAAAATACAAGAAGACCGTCAACACAGAGCTGACAAGGTTCATGGAGGACAACTCCATCCTCAACGCATCCGAATCCGGATTCCGCAGCTACCACAGCACCAAAACCGCCCTACTCACCGCCGTAGTCAACATCTGGACCCTCCTTGACCAAGGCCACACTGAAGCCCTGATTCTACTCGACCTATCAGCATCATTCAACACCGTCTCCCACTGCCCACCCGCCACCAGACTACAAAACGCCAGCATACAAGGACCTGCCCTCGACTGGATCTGATCGTTCCACACCAGCAGAAGCCAAAGGATCACACTACCGCCCTTCCTCTCCGAACCCACAGTAAAGAATTGCAGAGTGCCCCAGGTATTATCGCTCATCCCAGCCCTCTTTAACATCTACATGGTTCCCCTTGTCACCATCGTCCATCAGCTCAGCCTCAGCATAGTATCCTACACCAACGACACCCAGCTCATCCTCTCCCTCACCAAGGACCCCACCACCACCAGATTCAACTTCCAGGAAGGAATGCAGGACTTTGCAACCTGAATTAAGACAGAAGTCCCCATCCTTGGAACCACCCAATCGGCATGGAACAACACCTGGTGACCCACCGTCCTTGGTCCCCCAACACCAACGGACCACGCCAGAAACCTCAGCATCATACTCGACTCCTTACTCTCCATGAATTGACAGGTCAACGCCGTCACCTCCAGCTGCTTCAACATCCTCTGCATCCTCAGTAAGACTTTCAAATGAATCCTCCCGAGTCAAGGAAGACGGTCACCCACGTACTCAACACCAGCAGACTGGACTATGGAAACACCTTCTACACCTGCATAAGCAAGTCTCTACTCTGCAAGCTCCAGACAATACAGAACACCGCCGCCAGATTCATCCTTGATATCCCTAGACACGGACACATCAGCCAGCACCTATGGAATCTCCACTGGCTCCCCGTCGAGAAGATAGTCACTTTCAAGATACTCACTCACGCCTACAAACACAACACCGGTCCCCAATACCTCAACAACAAATCACCTTCCACGCACCCAAAAGGAACCTCCAATCTGAAACCCCATGCATCCGCAGAGTCAAAACAGGGGGAAGAGCCTTCTCCTACATCACAGCCAAGACCTGGAATAATCTCCCGATCGACATCAGATGCGCCTCCTCTCAAGACCTGGCTCCTCGACTGAACCGAACTGCTGACACTTTCCCCCTAGGCGTTGAGACCCTCACAGTAGCGTGCTTGCAAACACCTAACTGATTGATTGATTGATTGATTGTTTGCAACACATTTCTAAGGTTTTTGGTGTTTGTAACAACACTATCTAAAAAAAAAACATACCATGTAAACAAATGTACACTAAACAAATTGAGTCCACAATAAACTCCATCAAGGAACCTTTCCAGACTGTACCCAAACTGACCACCACCCCGGTGTCAGATTCCGTGGCAGGTAGCCAGGAACTCTTGGAGTCCTCTGCATCCTTCTTTCAAAACAAAGGTAGGGGCATGTTTGATAAATTTGAGACCAATGCCCAGAGACTAACATCACCACCAGAGGGCAGTCAGTCGTCTCCTAATAGCTTTGGACATTTATCTATCGATCAGGTTGCACAGTTGATTGCTACTGCAAAATGTGACTCTCCATCTGGTCCCTACCCATCACATATAACGCCTTAGGCTCCAGATACTATCGCTACTGTTCTGACCAATGTCATCAATGCTATGTTCACCTAAGGGGTGTTCCCTAAATCATGGAAAAATGCTATGGTTCTTCCTCTATTAAAGAAGGCTATTTTGGATTTCAAAGATCTCTCAAACTACTGACCAATATCTAGACTACTGTGGTGGCCGAGAAGGCTATGAATATCCAACTGTCCGCTTATATAGAGACTAATCATTCAATCAATCATAGGCATTTATAGAGCGCTCTACTTACCCGGAGGGTCTCAAGGCGCTAGGGGGGGGGGGGGGTGCTGCTGCTACCCGAACAGCCAGGTCTTGAGCTTCTTCCTGAAGGCGAGGTGGTCTTGGGTCAGGCGCAGGTCGGGAGGGAGGGAGTTCCAGGTCTTGGCGGCCAGGTAGGAGAAGGACCTTCCTCCTGTTGTCGTTCTTCGGATGCAGGGGACTGCGGCGAGGGCGTGACTGGCTGATCGGAGGTGTCGTTTGGGAGCATAGAAGTTGATGCGGTTGTTGAGGTAGCTCCGGCCTTGGTCGTGAAGAGCTTTGTGTGCGTGGGTAAGGAGACGGAAGGTGATTCTCTTGTTGACCGGGAGCCAGTGCAGGTCTTTTAGGTGTCTGGAGATGTGGCTGTGTCGTGGGATGTCGAGGATGAGTCTGGCTGAGGCGTTCTGGATCCGTTGGAGTCTCTTCTGGAGCTTGGCGGTGGTTCCGGCGTAGAGGGCGTTGCCGTAGTCCAGTCGGCTGGTGACGAGTGCCTGGGTGACAGTCTTCCTGGTCTCGGTGGGGATCCACCGGAAGATCTTGCGTAGCATGCGCAGGGTGTTGAAGCATGACGAGGAGACGGCGTTGACTTGCTTGGTCATGGAGAGGGAGGAGTCCAGGATGAAGCCCAGGTTGCGTGCGTGGTCTGTCGGTTTGGGTGCGGTGCCCAGGGCGGGGGGCCACCAGGAGTCGTCCCAGGCGGAGGGCGAGGATCCCAGGATGAGGACTTCCGTCTTGTCCGAGTTCAGCTTCAGGCGGCTGGTCGACATCCACTCGGCTACCTCTTTCATTCCTTCGTGAAGGTTGGCTTTGGCGGCGGCGGGGTTGTTGGTCAGGGAGAGGATCAGCTGGGTATCGTCGGCGTAGGAGATGATGTTGAGGTTGTGTTGGCATGCGATGGCCGCGAGGGGGCTCATGTAGACGTTGAAGAGGGTTGGGCTCAGCGAGGATCCTTGAGGGACGCCGCAGATGACTTCGGTGGCCTCTGACTTGTACGGTGGTAGACGGACTCTCTGTGTTCTTCCGTCGAGGAAGGAGATGATCCATTCCAGCGCCTTCTCCTGGACTCCGACGTTGCTGAGGCGCTGCACTAGGGTGTGGTGGCAGACGGTGTCGAAGGCCGCGGAGAGGTCTAGTAGGATGAGGGCCGCTGTTTCTCCGTTGTGCATCAGGGTTCGGATGTCATCGGTGGCAGCGATGAGGGCGGTCTCGGTGCTGTGGTTGGCTCGGAAGCCAGACTGTGAGGGGTCGAGGGATCCGTTCGTCTCGAGGAAGGCGGCCAGCTGCTTGTTGACGGTCTTCTCGATGACTTTGGCTGGGAACGGGAGCAGCGAGATAGGGCGGTAATTCTTGAGTTCGGTGGGGTCCGCTGTTGGTTTCTTGAGTAGAGCGCTGAGTTCGGCATGCTTCCAGCTCTCAGGGAAGGTGGCGGTGGTGAAGGAGGTGTTGATGATGTCCCACAGGTGGGGTGCGATGACGGCGTCGGCCTTGTTGAAGACGTGGTGAGGGCAGGGGTCCGTCGGAGATCCGGAGTGGATGGAGTTCTTCATGCGGACGGTTTCTTCGGTGCAGATCGGAGTCCAGGCGCGGAGGGTGGTGGTGGGGGGCGGTGGTTCTGTCGAGTTGGACGTGGCATTCGTTGGTTGAGTGTTGAAGCTGTTGTGTATGTCCGTGATCTTGTTGTGGAAGTAGGAGGCGAGGGAGTTGCAGAGTTCTTGCGATGGGGTGATGTCGTTGTTTCCGGCGTTGGGGTTGGAGCGCTCTTTCACGATGTTGAAGAGTTCCTTGCTGTTGTGTGCGTTGTTATCCAACCGGTCCTTGAATGCAGTTTTCTTGGTGTCGCGGATCAGTTGGTGATGCTTCCGGGTGGCAAGCTTGAGGGTGGTCATGTTGTCCGGTGTTGGCTCCCTTCTCCAGGCTTTCTCGAGGGCTCGGCAGTTCTTCTTGGAGCTCTTGAGTTCGTCGGTGAACCACGGGGCCTTCTTGCTGCCGGGTCTGCTGGGCGGGGTCCTCAGTGGGGCGAGTTCGTCCGCGCAGTTGCTGATCCACTTCGTGAGGTTGTCGGCGGCCTGGCTGGGGTTCGCTGAGCTGGCGGGAGGGTGCTGGCTCAGGGAAGCGGCGAGCTGGTCGGCTGTGATCTTGCTCCAGCTTCTGCGGGCGACCTGTTGCTGGTGGTGGTGGGTCGTCGTTCTTCTGAAGGTGAAGTGGACGCAGCTGTGGTCCGTCCAGTGGAGTCCTGTGGCGTGGCTGAAGGCGATGTCTTTGCTGGATGAGAAGACGGCGTCGAGTGTGTGTCCGGCGAGGTGGGTGGGGGTGGTCACCAGTTGCTTGAGTCCGAGGTTGGCGAGGTTGTCGAGCAGGGTGGTGGTGTTGCGGTCGTTGTTGTTCTCCAGGTGGAAGTTGAGGTCCCCCAGGAGGATGTAGTCAGCGGAGGGGAGGGCATGCGGGCTGACGAAGTCGGCGATGTCCTCGCTGCATTGGGTGCGTGGTCCCGGGGGTCGGTAGATCAGGGTGCCTCTGAGGGTGGTCTTCGGGTCGGTGTGGATCTGGAAGTGTAGGTGTTCGGCGGTAGTCAGGATGTCGTCGGTGTAGGTCGTGATGCGGATGGTGTCCCTGTGGATGATGGCGATGCCTCCTCCTATCTGGTTGGCGGTGCGGTCCCTTCGGGTGATCTTGTAGCCCTCTGGGATGGCGATGGCGATGTCGGGTGCTGAGGAGGCGTTCATCCAGGTCTCCGTGAGGAAGGCAACGTCAGGAGCAGTGGTGTTGATGAGGTTCCAGAGTTCGATGGCGTGTCTGTGGACTGAGCGGGTGTTGAGCAGGATGCACTTGAGGTGGTTGCTGCTGGTGTTCGTCTTGGCGGGTGCTGGTGCGAGGCAGGTCCGGATGCAGGTGAACTTGCAGGCGGTACAGCAGAAGGGTCCGTGGGAGCGTCTCGGGGTGGCACAGTAGCATCCCGGGACTCGTCCGTCGTTGAGTGCGATGAGGGTGGCGGCGTCGTACGTCCGGCAGGTGGGCTGGGAACTGCGGGGGCCAGGGGTCCTGGCACTGGGCGCGGTCCAGGCACAGACGGGCGCAGACGGACTTACCTTTGGCGCACCTTCGGCGCTCAATCGGTGCTCCCGCTGCGCGCGTCTGCTGCGCGGTCGCTGAGGGGGCGTCATAAGAGGGAAGCAGGGAGGGCGGGTCCGCTGGGAGGCGGAAAGGGGTTAACCAATTGCGTGGCGGGGGCGGGGCCGCAGGCAGGAGGCGCGGGAACGGGACCGGCAGAGCGGGCGGCCCAGCGGCGGCTGGGGCGCTGCTGGCGGCGTCGGCGAAGGAACTCTGTCAGCAGGTGGTCAGGGCTGCAGTGGCAGGCGCGGAGAGGAGCAGGGGGGGCGACCAGGCCAGAGGCGCAGTGGTCGCTCCCTAGAAGCAGGCGAGGTCCCCTTAAGAGGGGAGCAGGGAGGGCGGGTCCGCTGGGAGGCGGGAAGGGGTTAACCAATCGTGTGGCGGGGGCGGGGCATCACAATAAACTGCAGTTCGGCTTTAGGAGCGGTTTTAGCACTGATTCGCAGCTTATTGTGGCAACAGAAGAGATTAGATCATCTCATGGTGCAGGGGGCAGAGCAGCTTCGATTTTTTTGGACCTGTCGGCGGCCTTTGACACGGTCAATCACAGCTGTCTGATGGACCTGTTGATGGCTGCCGGGGTAAAAGGTGGGGTCTCTGCCCTTATTCAGGCCTTCATAAGTGACGGATCTCAATCTGTAAATATAAAAGGATTTAAGTCTCTGCCATTTAGGCTGCCATGAGGGGTCCCTCAGGGCTCATCCCTGAGTCTGACCCTGTTTAATGTTTATGTTTACCCCCTTGCGAATTTATTAAAATCCTTTGGTTTCTCACTGGTAACCTACGCAGAGGACAGCCAGATCTTTGTGTCAGTTACCAACAACATCCAACCCATGGCTGACAAATTCAGCAACTGCATGAGGGAGGTCAGTGACTGGATGAGCAAGAACTGCCTTAAGTTGAATTCCGCCAAAATAGAGGTTATGCTCTTTAGGAACGATACGTCATTGTGCTCTCTTTCATGGTGGCCACAAGAGCTGGGGGATCTACCTAAACCAAAAAGTAAGGTGATAAACCTAGGGTTAATGATAGATGATACATTACATATTAAAGAACAAATCAATCATTTGGGCTCCTCCTCCTTTTACATTTTAAAAACAATTAAGAAGATTGCCCATCTGCTTTCCTTTAACCTGCTTAAAACGGTTGTCACTGCACTAGTACTAGCCTGTTTGGACTACTGTAATGGGCTCCTACAAGGCCTCCAGAAACACTTCTTGAAAAGACTTCAAACAGTGCATAGCAGCAAGAATGCTTTTTAACATCCCTATGTTTGAATCCACGCCTCTTGCTTTAAAAAAACGGCACTGGCTTCCTATAGAAAAGCGTAATACATTTAAAGCACTGTACCTTGGGCACAAATCCATATATGGAACCGGGCCAGACTATCTAAAAAAAAAAATCTGACCTGGTACAATCCAATGAGATCCTTACGATCTATCTCTAAGAAGAACCTGGTAGTTCCCCCCTATAAGCGGATGTCATGGGGTGGTAGGGGTTTTGTCAGAAACACCACCATCAAGTGGAATGGTCTCCCTCTTTCTTTAAAGCTTCTTGCTTTCAGGAAGATGTTAAAAACATAGGTTTTTACCAACTGAACCATTTCAATCCGGATCACAGTTAGCGCCATGATGCCTCTAGGTATACGCCTTGCTATACAAATATACTCAATATCAATACCAATTTCTCTTTCATGTGATAGAGATATACAAGAGGTTCTCTCACAGGTAGTGTCCAAAAATAGCTTTTCATGATGCACGACAACTACCGAAAAATGAATTAGTTCAAATCATTCATTAATGATTAATGGATAAATGATATATTGAAAATATACAAAATAAAAATTGTACAAACCAAGCTTTCCTGTAACTGCGTATAATCAGCTAGATTCATCAAAGAAACATGGGCTCGCAAAGGCCAAGATTCTGAGAATCTGGCCCTTTGCGAGTGCAATTTTTGCATTTGGGGTTCATCATCCCAAATGCAAAAATCGCTAATGAAGAATTCGCAAATTTGCGAGGATTAGCATTTAAGGAATCTCTATTACAGATTCCTTGAATGCTATTCATGAAACATTTAAAAATTGCAAATTCGCAATTTAGGAGCGCTATTTACCACGAAGTCAAACCTCGTGGTAAATAGCGAAAACTTAAAAATATGCATTTAAATGCATTTTTCTAAGTTGTATTTACACACACACATGTCCTTTGGACATGTGTGTGCACAACATCAGTGTAAATTCACATTTCAGGGGTGCTACAGGGTAACCTTTGGACACCCCTTGCACCCTTGAAATCGCATCCTTATTTGCGATTAGCAAATTGCTAATCGCAAATAAAGAGGCTGTAGGAATCGCAATTTATTTTGCGATTTCTACATGAATCCCGGTTTGCAAGTCCTTAACCGCATGCGCGCTACGGGTTTTCCCGCTGTGCGCTGACTTTTGAAAATCGCGCGGTTCGTGACAAAGCCAGCTCGTCATCCGCGCAGCGCAGGTAACGCCCATGACGAGCTGGCTTTGTCATCCGCAGCGAAGGGGTTAATAGCGATTCCTTAATAATCGCTATTAAGGACTCGCATATCGGGACTTTGATGAATCTAGCTGTTAGTCATGTCATAAAGCAGTATTGTGTTGTATAGTACCACAAAAAATGGGCTAGGCAGAGGAACGCAACGTGTAACAAGAGTGTGGACCTACCACCTCTGAAACACAACAATGATCCCAATCTTCCAAAGTTCCCCTAATACTTTCAAGTTAGACGGCACACTATTGTTGCCAATCTGAACTTCATCAGTTGTGGTGCTGCATGTTTGTAATCCAGCAACTGTGGAGAATGCCTTTTGTACTACCTCCTTAAAATTCAACAATAGTGGTAGGTTGCACCTCGCCTATTACCAGTTTGTAGTACGATATTCAAGGCAAACACAAGGAGATGATGGACGGAGCGCTGAAACCTTTCAGACACTCACCCCCAGTTCACCCAGTGATACTGCCAGAAAGAACATATGCAAAAAACAATGTTTAATGAAAACTGGCACACAATTGATTATGTCTTTGAGAAGTGTGATCATTTGCCTCAGAAATAACAGTATATCCATTCTTTAATGAATAATGCCCAGCAAGTTCTAGCCAGGGGTCGACGTGTGAAAGAAGCAGGAGTGGATGTTTTGTGAAATCATTGAGGGGACAGGGAACAATGGATGGTCCAGAATTTCAGAAGTTGTCTACCTAACGCGTCCCAACTCTTGTAAAAAAGAAAAGCAACACTGGCTGGAAAGTGCTCATCAGTAGGAATATTGGGAGCCTTGCATTGTGAATGCCAACTAGTAACACTTTGTTAATAATGCGACTAATTTCTTTCGATTTTCTATTTTATTTAAATGTATCTTTCGTTCATCTAGATTTGTACTTATCTACATGCTTATTGCAACTATCTGTTTGTGAACATGAAATGTAAACTACTGTTTGAGTGCTAGTTTCGTTTTCATCCTTATTTTAATAATTTTTTTTTTTTTTTTTACAAAAAGGAATAATAATAAGCTTTTTTGTACGAATTTCCCTGTATTGGAACAATCTTTCCAGACTGCAAAAACTTAACCTAGTAACAACATATTAGGAACATTTTAAGGAGTTTGGGGGCCCTGGGCCAAACGTATTTTGGAGGTCCTGTTAGGAACAGCTTTGAATTTATGATCCAATTCCAGCTCTTTCATCCCTCTTTGTCCAGGTCATTGACTGGTCCTTATTCTAAAAGCGTCTACATCTAATATTCATGGATAGTAATGAGTTTTCAAATACTGTAACACAGAAGCAGCTCACTAATATTACTGCAGATAATCTCTGTTTGAGACCCTGCCATTTCTCATGCGTGATGTCTTGTTTTGAGTTAAAGAAACCTCTTTATGTATGTTGTATGAAATATAAACACATTTCTCAGCAAAATGTCTGTAATTGACTCTCACACATCACCCACATTAAAAATACATTTTGGAAAATGGTATTGAAAAAAATCTGTTTTATAAGTATTCATCATCATCAGGGCAACACACTCTGCAGAACCGAGCTGGCTCTATCAGGGGGCCCCCAGAAAGGCTGGCACCCTGGGCCAGAGCCCAATTTGCCCATGCCTTCAAACGTCTCTGCAGCATATGATACCTCATTCTTAAAGTTAATTGAAGCTGCTGCCAGCAAGAACTCCACCTGCTAATGGGAATGTCATACTGCAGTTTTGTAATCCAACACCTTTTCTTTTTTTATTTAAGTTCAAGAAAAGTGTAAAGTATCCATACACTTCAGTAACGGTGCCAGGCAGCAAAACACCACCAAATTACAAATGTTGGAACTACATGCCGATTTATCTACTGATGATCATGCTCAATTATCCATTTGGTAGGCTTGTGCATTTTTCAGCATGCCCAAGCCAGTGGCTGAAGTGCAAATGCAGTAGTGCAACTTTCGCTGAGGCATACATTTCTAGGCACAGAGTGATAGAACAGGAAAATTGCAGTGAAGGCATGCCTCCAAGATTCCGGTAAAAAAATATGTGGATCGTGTTAGAATAGAATATAAACGTGCTGGCAAAAAGCATGTATCTCTAAGTCGTACACGGGACATGAATCCAGGCAGCTCACCTGTGATTTTTATATGTCGTGATCGATAAAGATTGCTCAGTGGCCTCGTCCGGACTTGATGTCTGTAAGACAAGCAATCCGAACAGGCGGGTTAAAATTTCGAAGCCATAGCTAGCTGGCAAAAAGTCAAGCCCCCAAGAAAGACTTTCCGTTTACGCTACCTTGCGGACGTCTTGTCTCTTTCTTGTTCTCCCGGGTCTCCGTGTTCGAAGTGCGGACATGTGACCCGGAAGTCCATGTTGTTTAAGTAGCGTCTGGCCCCCTAGGTGACGTGAACGTCACTCTGACAAGACAGATTTAAAGATCACGACATATAAAAATCACAGGTGAGCTGCCTGGATTCATGTCCCGTGTACGACTTAGAGATACATGCTTTTTGCCAGCACGTTTATATTCTATTCTAACACGATCCACATATATCGTATTACAGATACAGAGTGATTGACATCTATACCTTCCCCCGGGCGACCCACAACAAGCGCATTACGCTTGCAAGGTAACACAACACCTAAAAAAGAACAGTAATTCCTGTTTTTTACGGACTTCACTTAGATAGGGGCTTTTATTTCATAATACTTTGAGCGGCCCTAATAGAATGTGGCATTATTTGACTAGACATAAGTAATTTTTTCACGGCTGTCAGCAATCCCCACATACTCTTTCTAGGAAAATCTCTATGCTGGCTAAAAAGAGCTGTTGCAATGTTGTCCAGCATGTAATCACTTGGTGCAGGTTGAGTCCTCGGACTAGAGGAGCGCAAATATAGGAAAGCACCTCTATTACCTATAATAATTCGCTGTCTATAATAATAACCATGAATAGCTCCACTAATTTACTTTCCTCACACTGAAAAATATATAAGTATATATTTTTTTCAACTTTATTGCAGCCAGTGTAATTTACTTCGAAATAGAGATTGGATGGTCTTGGGCCCTTCCGGGTCGGAAGTATCACCGGAAGAGCGGTGAGCCTACCGTTTTATATTCTATGTCGCAACTTAATTCTTATTCAGAGTTTACCGATGAAAATAACTATTATTTTCATTGTGATTCACTAGATCAGACCTTAAGTCTGTGCCTAGTCACGTGCTTAGTCTAGAATAACCCTCACCAAAATGGAAGATCTTCAAATAGTGTGATTCCAGTGGTTACAGCGGTATTCATTTACTATTCATTTACTATTAAAATGTAGTATTCATTTAGTAAGCTTGAAGGCTAAGTAGTATGCCCACGAGCCGAAATATGCTAATGAGGGAATACTAGTTCTACTCAACTACCCTTCAAATACATAGCGAATACTTCAATTGATTGCTAAAAGAAGACTAGTAGTATTCTATAGGAATAGTATTTGAAGCTTAGTAGTATTCTGTTAGGGTTTATTTGCAGCTCTTGTGCTATTTCAAGAGCAAAATGAAGGGTAGTCTCATTGATTGTGACCACTATTTGAAGACTAGTGGTATTCTTTGTGACCATTATTTGAAGACTAGTGGTATTCTTTGTGACCACTATTTGAAGACTAGTGGTATTCTTTGTGACCACTATTTGAAGACTAGTGGTATTCTTTGTGACCACTATTTGAAGACTAGTGGTATTCTTTGTGACCACTATTTGAAGACTAGCGGCAATGATAGCAGTATCTGAATACTAGCGGCAATGATTGTGAGGGAAGCGCGGAAAGTCGCCCAAGGGGGGTGGGGGGGGGGGGGGGGGGGGTTCTTCACGCGGCAGCCGGCACTCCTCCTCACCTGTGTCTGTGGTGTCGGTGCTGGCTGCGTCTCTCCCGGGTGTGGCCTGCCTGTCCCACGCTGTACTCCGGGCTGCAGACAGTCCAGACACAAGAGCAGTTGGGTTACGGTGACTGCTGCAGCCCTGGACCCTCAGCCCCGCCTTCGATGACACTAGCTCAGTATGTGGACGACGGCGCTGCACCTCCGAGTACGGTGTGTGCCAAAAGAGGCAAATGAAAAGTTAAAAAAAAAAAAAATGATTACATTCACTAAGCAAACTTGTCACTGAATATATACTTTTATGTAGCGCTGCCACAGTATTTGTTGTAATTAACAAGTATCACTGACTTCCAAATAGAATTATTGTCAGTGAGGAGCTATTTTACGATATTTGGAGCCTTCTACTATCCTCTAAAGCAGAGGTATTCAAACTTTTCCAGGTTGAGCCCCCCCAGCTGAATTCTCGCAGATGTTGGGCCCCCCCACTACCCGACCGAAACCTTGGGAATCCGGCACACCACATGATCGACTGCAACGCGCACACCACGGGCCATATCCGGCAAACAATGCTCAACACAACAAGCGTGCCTAGCAAACTGCAGGCCTGTGAGTGGGTGTGGCGAAACGAAAGAGGCATACTACACAGCTCAAAACACAATCCTCCAAGGCAAAGGAAGTCATCACAACCGTCCTCATCCATCATGCACACCTTGTCATCCACCAACTCCCCCACCATTCATTCCGTCCCTCCATCTGTGCCCCATCCACATCCAAACCCCTTCAACCACTTGCAAACCCATCCACCATCCATCCCTCCATCCATCATCTCACCCATCCATCCCTCCATCCACCCCTTACCCATCCATCCATCATCCATCCATACCTTCACCCAATCCATCCCCTCACCAATCCATCCACTCTTCCACCCATCCATCCACCCACTCATCCATCCAACCACTCACCCCTTCACACAAGCTATACTCCCACTCATCCATCCACTCCTCTATTCATCCATCCACTCTTCCACCCATCCATCCACACTCATCCATCCACTCACTCATCCATCCACCACCCACCCTCTCACCCACCCCCCCCCCACACACACATCCATCCACCCAGTCACTCATCCGTCCACCCACTCAACCCCCCTCTCAAAAATCCACCCACCCATCCATCCCTCCCACTCTCCACCCTCCCCCCACTCATGCATGCACTCTGACCCATCCACCTCCATGCTCCTCTCCTCACCCATCCATGCACACACCTGCCCATCCACTCTGCCAATCATTCATCCATGTCCTCACTCATCCATCCATCCATCCATCCTCCCTTTCTCTCTCCATTCCCCCCCAACCAGCCACCCATCCCTCCATCCACCCTTCACCCATCCACCCACTCATCCATCCACTCATGAATCCATCCATTGACCTCTCACCCACCCCTTCACTTCTCCATCCATCCCCCGTCCATCCACCCTCCTCAATCACCCATCCATCCCCACATCCACCCCTTTACTCATCCATCCATTCATTCATCCCTTCACCCATCAATACATCAATCCATCCATCACCTCTCATCCATCCACCCCCCGACTCGTCCACCATCCACCCCCCCATCGATCCATCCACCATTTCACTGATCCATCCATCCCTCCACCCATCCATCCATCTACCCTTCCAACCATACACACATCCATCCACTCCCATCCCTCCACTCATGCATCCATCCTCTCTCCCACCATACATCCACCCCTTCACCCATCCTTCCATCCCTCTCATCCATCCACCCCCCCACCCATACATCCACCATGTCACCCACACATCCACCACTCCACCCATCACTCCACCCATACATCCACCACTCCACCCATACATCTATTCACCCACATGGCAACATAACGGACGTCTGGTGGCCGGCTCCACCCGACATCCCTCACACATTTGATGATTCAAATTCGAATTTGCAGACCAACATCCCTGAACACAGAGACTTCGGTGGCCCACACAAAGATCCTCATGAGTTGATGACCGCAGACCAGAGCGGATGCTTAAATATTGCTTCATAAACCTTCTAGCTTTTCCATGAAATTCTTTATAAAAAATGCATCATTTTCACCACTTTTTTCAAAATGTTCTCTGTGTGAGAAAACCCCTGAACCCTTCTTATGTTAGTCGGGATTGGTCACTTCGTTTCCTCACTACATAAAAACTCAGCCTCAACTTTTACGCCCCACCACTTTAAAACGACATCAGCCACCAATCTATTTCTACGTGGCTCTTCTGGAAGTTGCAAGAAGTGCTTGATGCTCACTTGACCTCTGCTCTGCCTGTGTTTGGCTCTTTTGGTGAGCAGCTCGAGAAATCTTAAACCCTGGACATTGTGAACTATACAACTCCGCTTCGCCCGGGCACAGAAAATCAACTAAATACAAGGGGCGGGATTCTGCGTTAAAAAGCTTGTGCTCCTCTGCCCCTAGACCAGGGTTCTTCAAACTGTGGGGCGCTTCATGGGCCAAACCCGGATTGCAACCTCTCCCTCCCTTCCCAAAATCACTGAAGGACTCCCGCCCCCCTCCCCCTCCCACCCCCCTTGAAAGGCTGGGGCCCTGGGCCAGAGCCCACCCCACCCGTGCCTCAAACCTTATCCAGAAACCTTCTCTCCCGTCTGGGAAGAGCTAACTCTCCCAGGAGGGGGCCAATTCATGGAGTCGACAGCTTCAGCTGCAGTGGGAGGCAAGGGGTCTCCTCTGCTAAAGCTGAAAGCGTGTCTGTTTGTTTGCTTTCATTTTTAGCAAAGGAGATTCCTTGCCTGCACTGCAGCCGAAGCTGTAGACTCCATGAATTGGCCCCCTCCTTGGAGAATCACCCAGACAAAGGAACGGGCACAAAGGGAAGATCGGAATGGAGCACGCGCCCCCCCCCCCCCCCCCGGGATGGTGCCGCGCCCCCCCAGGGGGGTGCGCCCCACAGTTTGAAGAACCCTGCCCTTAAGCCATGTAGTGCCGTTTAGAGCTACCCTTTTCCTAAAACCAACGGTATAGACTTAAGCAAAATGCAGACCTATCGGATTTAGAGTAACAGAGCATGTTCAACATTTAAATGAATATTTTTTAAAAAATGCTCAAATTTCTCAATCTGCTAGTTTTACAAATTGGTTATAACTGGGTGTTATGTTTTGCTCTGCATCAAATGAAAATATAATCCAGCAAACATGTCCTAACCAAATCAATTCTTTTTAGGGGTGTTCAGCATTACAGAGTTTTCCTCTGAAATATTGTGAAGTTTTTTCAAAATTTTCCAAATTTCGTGCACTTCACAAAAGTTCAGAAGATTTCAAAGATCCCGAGTTACTTCACAGGTTTATATTGGCATAAGCGCTCCACATGAAATGTGTTAAATTTGGGCTTTTAATGTTGGACAACAGTGGCCATCCAAGCACACTTTATCAGTGACCCACTCTGTGCCACTGTACAAGGGGCAGGCAGAAAACAAGCATTTGCAATGCAATAGGTTTTGCATTAGGAAAGTGTGAGCTATTGGCATTGTAAATGACAATTTTCTTTAATATGTGTTGGCTTTGAAAATATATAAATTAATAGCAGTGGTGTCCCAGAGTGAAGTGGTGGTGTCCCAGAGTAAAGTGGTGGTGTCCCAGAGTAAAGTGGTGGTGTCCCAGAGTAAAGTGGTGGTGTCCCAGAGTAAAGTGGTGGTGTCCCAGAGTAAAGTGGTGGTGTCCCAGAGTAAAGTGGTGGTGTCCCAGAGTAAAGTGGTGGTGTCCCAGAGTAAAGTGGTGGTGTCCCAGAGTAAAGTGGTGGTGTCCCAGAGTAAAGTGGTGGTGTCCCAGAGTAAAGTGGTGGTGTCCCAGAGTAAAGTGGTGGTGTCCCAGAGTAAAGTGGTGGTGTCCCAGAGTAAAGTGGTGGTGTCCCAGAGTAAAGTGGTGGTGTCCCAGAGTAAAATGGTGGTGTCCCAGAGTAAAATGGTGGTGTCCCAGAGTAAAATGGTGGTGTCCCAGAGTAAAGTGGTGGTGTCCCAGAGTAAAGTGGTGGTGTCCCAGAGTAAAGTGGTGGTGTCCCAGAGTAAAGTGGTGGTGTCCCAGAGTAAAGTGGTGGTGTCCCAGAGTAAAGTGGTGGTGTCCCAGAGTAAAGTGGTGGTGTCCCAGAGTGATGAGGGGAAAAGTCAACAACTTCAAACGGCGGCCGCGCTGCACTGGCCCATTGCGGCGGCCTTTATAATTTATTTGGGTACACTGATACGAGTGAGAAACGGACGCAACAGATACGAGTGAAGGATGGACGAAGGTGACCAGTGAGAGTTGGACGAAGGAGATACGTGAGAGATGGACGAAGGAGATACCAGTGACAGTGATATGAAGTAGATACCAGTGAGAGATGGAGAAAGGAGATACTAAGCTGAGTAAAAATAAAAAACCTGGGACCGCGAGAATAAAGGACTAACAAGGAAAGCAGGGGCATATCATTGAAAATGATGGGATGGGAGATTAATAGAAAAAAAGATCTAAATAATGAAAAGCTGCAGGTAGGAGAGAGGGAGGAAGGAGGGTAATCAATCATATCGTGAGAGATGGAGAACAAATGCATAGGGCTGACAGAGAAAAAAAATGCGAGACATGGAGTTGAGAGAAAGGAGGAAGGAAGGAATGAATAAGGGAAAATAGAGAACAGGGTAATAAGTGAGGGTAAAAGGGGATGGGTGAGGGGTGGAAATGAGAGGAAATTGAGAGAGAGGAAGGGATAAGAAACAGGAGATGGGACTAGAGAGGCAACATGAACAGAGGTAGAAATAAGGATGACAGAACGGCTGAAGAAGAACACAGAAAGACTAAACATAGGTACAACAAGCATTGGCATAGCCAATAGGTCTCACTTTTGTGACACTATAAGTATTTAGTAATGCAGCACAATATCCTTGGTGCAACAACATCAACAGTTGTATGGCTAAACACTAATAAGGTCCCAAAGGCGAGACCTATTGGCTATGCCAATGCTTGTTTAAAGCAGCGACTGTTAGAAAAAAGTCAAGCCACTAGACTCATTACCTTTTGACAACGTTCTTGTTACCTTAGCTTCTCCCGGGGGCTTGTGGCTACCCCGTTGAACATGTTTAGGGCCCAGCAATTGCTGAACAATATAAGGTTTTTGGGGAGTGAAAGATGTAAGCAGAAATCCGCCATGGGGTTTTAACAAACGTTTAGAAACTTGAGCAACGAATACGGTTATGATATAAGTCTTATTTACGAAACACCAAACAAAATCTGCGTTTATATTAATTTCAGTCAAGCTCGAGAGATAACCGCACTCTTTTTCTCACATCCTACGATGTGCAGTTTAATGCCCCTACTCCTGCCCTCGGTAATTACTGTTACAAACATAACACTTCACACAGAGTGAGAATAAGCAAAGGACTTACTGCATGTGAGATGCTGTGCCCTGTTCTACAGCATGCGAGGTAATCCAAACTAGCTGGTGTGACCCGCTGTCCTAGCGCTAAAGCGCCCTAGCAGCTGCGTCCACGGACAGTTAAGATTAGAATATATGATGTAAATATATTGTGGGATTGTCAGCTTCCCCAAACCATAAAACTTACTTTAATGACACCAGGTGTTTCAGGACAGCCCCTCAGCGCTCTTGCTTAGGGCAATTCACATAAATAACCTTCCAAACTTTTTAACTGCTAAAATCGGCATAGGAGCAGTATTTTGCCTTATGGCTTCAGTTAAACTTAAAGCCTCTTCTTTAAAGTGCTGGAGCTGTTAGAAAAAATACAAATGAGATGGCCTTTTTGCTCAGTTTATTTTTATTTTTTAAATGTTTTCTTTCGACTTTGATTTTCCATTACATCCTTGTCAGAGGTGAAGGTAAGTCTTCCTTCTTTGGGGGTATGTAGTCAAATTGAACGGTGGGTAATTGATGTAGATGCAAAAGGGAAAGACCCTGCGCACACTTAGGGAATTACATGCAACAGGAATTGAAGAGAGGGCGGATTTCTGATCTACTTTCTTGCAAAGGTAGACTTTTTGATTCAGCCTGATTGCGATCAGGTAAAGGAATAATATCAGAATGACGTATGGCTTGCTTGCTGTGATAAAGGGCGCGAGCGATTTGGCAGAGGAGAGCAGCCAATGCCGTTGGCATTATATAATCGAGACGTCCGTTTCCATCTAATGCCCGTGTCCATCTAATTATCAAAAGTTTAGCTGGGCATACGGAGTTGAACTAGCATGCATACAGAGAGGGGCGTGGCGCCAACACCCACACGCTTTGACAAGCCTTTTTTGTACTATGCCATATGATTTCAAAAGGTAGATCTCTCTTCAGTGAGCATTTATTTAAACCGTGATGCATTTGTTTCAGTTTACTCTGAAAAAACGGAGAGGAGCACACGATATCGCGTTATGGACTAATAGGAGTCAGGAAATGACCTTTCACGTAAATTCACGTTCTTTAAAGTATTACTAAGTAATTATTAAGCCTTGTGCTAAAGGCAGATGGGGGAAAATATTAGCCATTTAGGAACTAAAAGAAGCTGGTCTCATCCCGCCTTGGTAGCCTGGCCAGTGATCTTTCAGCCTCGTCCTAATGGCGCATTAATGTCTCTGTTTTCTTAGTTTCGCCAGGCCCGGCCCTGCTGCCAATTAGCCGCCATGAAGCTGAGCGTGCGTGGCGCTGCTCGTCTGACCTCGGCTTGCTGAGGAGGGCAGGCCAGTCGCTGCTGTGTCACGGCTGCCGACCTCCTGACGGGTCCCCTCCCCTCGGAGCAGGAATGTGCCCTGAAGTTAACTGCTTGTTCATTGTACGGTACAGCGGCCGCCCCCCTATACGACGACGCTGTTCGCGTACCTTTCAAGATCTCTGTGCTGCTCCCACAAGCCCGGGCGTTTCTCGTGAGACAGTAGGTGGCTGGGGAAGGTCACTCTGTCCCGGACTTGGGCAGCGCGATTACTCCTTCCTCCATCTTGTTCTTTTTTTTTCAGAGGCAAACTTGGTGCCGCGAAATTTGAATCACCCGCTGAAATGGGAGGCCGCTGGTTGGCTGAGCCTAAAGGGAAAAGTCGGAAGTCCCCGCCCAGGGGCGAAGGGAAACAAAACATCTACAAATGGCTCGTTTGCCCTTAAAGGCATACTATTTTATTTATTTATTTATTTATTTATTTATGCATTTTTATATAGCGCGGACTTTACCCGAAGGCGTCAGAGCGCTTCACATTAGGAACAGAAATGAAACATAATGAGAAACATTACAGAAGAGCAGATTACTAAAACATACGTTACTTACATAAGGTAATAGTGACAATTGTGAGCAAACAAAAAACATGAGGTAGTAAAAATTGTGAGCAACCAAAAATACATGAGGTAGTAAAGGTAATAATGACAATTGTGAGCAAACAAAATACTTGAGGTAGTAAAAATTGTGAGCAACCAAAAATACATGAGGTAGTAAAGGTAATAGTGACAATTGTGAGCAAACAAAATACTTGAGGTAGTAAAAATTGTGAACAACCAAAAATACATGAGGTAGTCAAAAGTGCACAAGAGGAAAAGTGACAAGTGGGCAGTTATAAGAGAAAACAGAGTATAATTTGAGGTATAATACTGCAATAAGTGCTAGGCACAAGAACAGGCGTTACGTAGGCAAGGTGGCACTTGTGCAAGTATCAAAGGTAAAAACATGTGAGAGGTAGCAACCGTGTGCTACAAGGGCAAAGTGTTGTGTGCATGTTACAAAAGGGCACCGAACACAAGTACATGGAGAATACTGCAAAAAGGCAGACACTCCCACCACAGGAAAACACTGGGAAGGCACTCCCATGGTCATGGAAAGTAGAAAATATCAGTAGTGGGAAGTCTTCCTCCGAATAGCAAGAGGACGTGAATTACTTTTGGAGGTGTCTCTGGAGGAGGAGAACTTTGAGGTCCCTTTTGAAGGCCTGGGAGGAGGCGGTGGTCCGGAGCTCAGGCGGAAACGAGTTCCAGATTCTCACTGCGTTGCCTGAAAAGGATTGGGCCATTGTTCTTTCCTTCTTGAAAGTGGGAGGTTCAAGCAGTAGATTCTCGGCATTGCGTGAAGGTCTAGAGCCTCCAGAGAGTTTCAGTTTATTCACCAGGTAGCGGGGAGAGGAGGAGTGCAAGGCTTTGTGGGTGATACAAGCGGTCTTGTAGATAGCTCTAGCCTCGAAGGGAAGCCAGCGGAGGGTGGATAACAACGGTGTGATGTGATCGCTTCTTTTGGCCCCATAGATGAAACGAGCTGCTGAATGGAAGACAGACTTAAGTGGGGACAGGTGAGATTTGGGGAGGCCAGTAAGAAGAGAATTGCAGTAGTCTAGTCTGGAGAGGACCAGCGATTGCACCAGGGTTATAAGGTCCTGCTCCGGGAAGAAGCGACGGATTCCCCAAAGAAGGCGCAGTTGGTAGCGAGCAGATTTTGCAATAGAATTGATGTGGGGAGTTAGATTGAGTTTTTTGTCTAGAATGACACCAAGAGATTTTGCGCTGTCGACAATGATGGGTTTGTTGTTTAGTAGATTCATCTGATCCATCCATGATTGAACCGGGGGAGGAGAGAGTGAGGAGGAGAAGAGGAGGAATTCAGTTTTGGAGGGATTCAGAATTAATTGATGAGATGACATCCAGTTTTGAATGGAGTCAAGAGTAGATTTTAGGATGGAGAGATCATGAGTGGAGGCAACCTTGAGGTAGAGTTGAGTGTCATCTGCATAGAGATGATAGTGAATCCCGGATTTGCTTAGGAGGTTTCCCAGTGGTTCTAAGTAGAGATTGAACAGTGTGGGTGCAAGTATAGAGCCTTGGGGAACACCTTGACCCACCGCCACAGGAGACGAAAGACTGTTCGCTATTTTGATCATTTGAGATCTGTCAGAGAGGAAGGATGCAAACCATTTAAGCACAGTGCCCTCCATGCCCATTCTCTGTTGAAGAATATTGAGGAGGGTGTTGTGATTAACAGTGTCGAAGGCTGCGGAGAGGTCAAGGAGAATTAGCAGACAGGACCCCCCTGAGTCGAGTATCCTCAGCGCATCATCAACCACTTGCAGTAGGGCTGTTTCAGTGCTGCAGTTTTGGATGAAGCCGGACTGACAATTGTCAAGAAGATCATTGTCCTTGATATGACGAGAGAGTTGTTTGGCTACACATCTTTCCGTTATCTTTGCAAGAAAGGGAAGGTTAGTGATGGGGCGGTAGTTATTGAGGTCATTCGCATCAGCAGTGGGCTTTTTCAGCAGAGGGGTGACCTGCCCAGTTTTGAAGGGGACAGGAAGGGAGCCTTGCCAGAGGGAGAGGTTGATCAGAGTGGTCCAATAGGAGAGGGAATGGGTATAGAAGTCAAAGGCAATGGCACTGGGGATAGGGTCAAGTGAATGGTTGGAGGGCTTTGTTTCCCGTATGCATTTGAGAAGGGCATCTTCAGATATGGGATCAAAGCTCTGCCAAATGGCTAAGGATTTGCGCTCCTCTGGAGGTGTAGGATGAGCAACCTGATCCACAAGTGATTTCACCTTTCCATCGAAGAAAGTAGCGAAATCCGCTGCTCTCTTTGTAGAATCCTCCACCTTGGAGGTTGGGGGAGAGCAGCTCGGAGTCTTGATGAGATCGAATAGTTTTTTGGGTCTATTTTTGGCAGAATCAAGGAGGGTTTTGAAGTGCGTCGCTTTCTCAAGGAAGATGTGCTTGTGGTATTTGGATCTTGCTGTCCGAAGCAAGGCTAAATTGTCAGTGGAAGGCAATTGCCTCCATTGCTTCTCCAGGAATCTTAGCTGCTTCCTTTCCTCATAAAGGGATTTGTTGAACCAAGGTGCTGAGGGAGTGGGCCTTATCCTTTTGCTTTTGAGTGGAGCGACGTTATTAATTTCAGCTTCAAGAACTGTGAGGCATTGGGAGGTGAGATCGTCAACAGCTATGTTCGGGTCTAGCCTTGGAAGTGAAAGCAAAGCTGATTCACAGAGGGGACCGACATCAATGTTTTTGGCATCACGGAACCAGGAGATGGCCCTCTTGGGTTGGCCAAGAGTTATAGAGTGTGAAAGTTGAAGAGAGAATGGGATGAGGTGGTGGTCAGACCAATCTACATGAATAGGGGTAGTAGTAGAGAGCATGCCTGCTTTAGAAATAACAAGGTCCAGGATTGCGCCCTTAGAGTGGGTTGGTTCAGTGCAGTGTTGGATAAGATCATTTGCCGAGAGGAAGGTGGCCAGTGAATTCGCAGAGGAGTCTTGTGGTGCGCCCCAGTGGAGATTGAAGTCACCCACGATGGTCTGATTGTCACTTTGAGAGTATTGGTCGCTGATGAAGTCTTTGAGATCTTCTATAAACGAAGAGCTACTGCTACAAGGCGGGCGGTAAATGATATGGAATCTGAGCGGTGAACGGTGTTGCAATTGAAGCTCAAGAGAAAGGCATTCAAAGGTGTGGGAGGAGCTGCTAGGAGACGCCTTAAGTTGGAGGGCGTTTCTGAAGATGACTGCAACACCTCCCCCCGTGTTTTCAGTTCTGTCATTCCTAAATATGGAATAACCTGTGGGTAATAGGAGATCAAATATAGAGTGAGAGGTATCTTTGAACCAGGTCTCTGTGAGGAAGAGCATGTCAAGTTTGTGAAGGGTGATGGTGTCGGAGATTTCAAGTTTGTGTTTTACTGCAGATCTGCAGTTGTGAAGCATACAGCGCAGCTCTGTCAAGACTGTTTTGGTGACGGGGGCACTTGGGCTCTGAAGGGTGATCGGGATATTGTACATTTGCGGAGGTGCTCGGGAGGGTTTAGGTGGACGCTTTGTTCTGACAGAGGTGATTGTCGGAATAGTGTAGACAGTGGGGTTGCTAGGGTATGCCTGTTGAAGAAGGGTGGCGTTCAAGGGCTTGTGTGAGTTAACGACGCTTGCAGACGAAGGGTTGAGCTTGGCTGTATTGGGGTGAGGGGGCGAGGTGCATCTCTGGGGAAGTTGCGAGGGGGTAGAGGTGCATGGAGGGGTGGGGATCTTAGAGCATAAAAGTGAAATGGCAGCTGTCAGCTGAGAGATGGAGGTGATCAGAGAGCCTAGCGTATTTTCCAGTGAGAAAGAGGCAGAGCACGGAAGGTTAGGTGGCTCGATTGAAATAAGGGGGGGTGGAATTGGTGGTGGACGGCAGGGAGAGGTGGGAGGACAGGGGGTGTGTTGGGGGGTGGGGTTCACAGGTGGGGAAAGGTGGAGGTTGGGAGCGGGAGTAAATGAATTGGGGGTTAAGGGAGAGTTGTCATTGTTGGTGTTGCAAGAGGGAGAGGAATTAGGGACAAATTTAGAGGGAGAAATGTGCGGAACACGTCGGCAGGGAAGTAGGAGGTGGGAGGCCTGTGTGGCGTCATGGGAGTGTAGGAGGTTTGGGCGGAAAAGAGGTGCATTGGTTGCGGAGGTCCTGTCAGTTAGGAGAGGTAGCAGCGAGGGAACGGTCATCTGGCAGAGTGAGGGGGGTTGAGAGAAAGGGAAGTTGAGGAGGGGAAGTGGTTCTGCTGGGCCCGAGGGAGGGAGAAGGAAGGTGTTCCTAGGAGGGGAAAGGGGGTAGAACACATTAAACAAGCATTGGAAATGCAATAGGTCTCGCAGCATTAGAGTTAGTGCTTTTAGAATTGTTTATGTTTTTTTTTGTAAATCTTTAACATTTTTGTTTCCTGTAGCCAATGCTAAAGAATTAAAAAAAAAAGCCATAAACATTTCTAAAAGCTCTAACTCAAATGCTCCGAGACCTATTGCACTGTGTGAGGGTGAGGGGTTGAGGGTGAGTGAGGGTGAGTGAGGGTGAGTGAGGGTGAGAGAGGGGTTGAGGGTGAGTGAGGGGTTGAGGGTGAGGGTGAGGGTGAGGGTGAGAGTGAGGGGGTGAGGGTGAGAGTGAGGGTGAGAGTGAGGGTGAGAGTGAGGGTGAGAGTGAGGGTGAGAGTGAGGGTGAGAGTGAGGGTGTCCAGACCTGATGCCTGGGCAACAGGCTTGTGCTGTAGAATCATCCCACGTTCAAGGGAATGGATGCACTTATACCTTTCTTGTATGACATGCGGCATAGTGGCCAGAGAGGAGGCATGATTCATCTGCATTCTGCTATATTTGAAATTGAAGATGATTTTTCGCTTGAAATGAGAGAGATCACAAGTAAACTCGTTTGTGCAGCTTTCAGATGGTTGTGTGGGGAGCTGTCACCAGGCCCAGGGGTGGAGCTAGACAGAATGTAAAAGTTCTCACTCTAAAAAGTCTTCCTGCAGACTAGATTGAAGATATAATGCCTCCCTGCAGATAAATGTGTATCGATGCTAAACTCTCTCTCTGCGGTCCTCAAACTAGTGGCAATATGTTCCTGTGAGTACTTTTTTTTGTTGTAAAGGTTAATCACAGTGAGAGACGGCAAGAGAAAGACGGAAAGGGCATGTCTGTGCCAGAGCGGTCGGTGGACGAATGCCAGCATGCATGCACGAGTGGACGGAAGGCAGCATGCATGCACGGATGGGCGGCTGACAGCATGCTGCAAGGGTGGGTGGATGACCGCATGCATGAAGGGGTGGACGGAAGGCCGGAAGACAGCATGCATGCACGGGTGGACGGAAGGCAGCATGCATGCATGCACGGATGGACGGAAAGCTGCATGCATGCATGCACGGATGGGCGGATGACAGCATGCATGCACGGGTGGACGGATGACAGCATGCATGCACGGGTGGACGGATGACTGGATCTGAACCGTTATAATTTCGTAAACGTTGAGAGCTGAAGCATCTGGTGACATTATATGTAAGAATGTACGCCTGCAAGATGTGTTTTGAACCCAACAGTATGGTGGTAGTAAAGTAATGCCCGTTATCTGTTCGATTGGTAGTCATGCCTGCACTCGGTAGAAACATCTGCCATGCCTGCCCACCGGATGGCATTTTTTCATCACATGATTGCAGGGAGAGATAAAACAGCGGAAAGAGCTGTCTCGTACCATCGCCTGATACTACCCTCAGGGTACCCCGCCCATGTGGATGTTCAAAAGTGAAAGCGGTGCGGCGCTTTGGGCTACGGGCAAAAGGCTCCACGGCCAACGTTTGTTGCCAAGGTATACCTAGTTTTCTCACGGTGTTTCCCAGACTGAAAAGCCAGTGCACATGAGATATACGGGTGGAATGGCTGTCTTTATGTGGCTAATGTAAAGCCGCACGCCTACATACACACGTCTTGCTTTAAAAGCAGATCTCCTTTTATTTAACAAAAGCTCATGGAGTGCTAAAACGCCAAAAAAGTGCTTGGCGCGGCGTGGCTTGCAGTGGCCCGTAGAGGAGGCTCGAGAGGACGAGGGCAACAAACGGCACCGAACCTCCCGGCCAGAGGGGCACACAGAAAAGAGCGCAAGGCCGTACAGAGAGTTAGGGGGTGAGAGGCTGTCACCTAAAGCAGCAGCACTGGAACTCACACCTTGCGTGGCACTAAAAGGGCGTCCCCATGGTGCATCCACAGCGGCCTGGAAGAAAGAGAGTGTGTAACTGCCTTGAGTGCACAAAGCGATGAGCACTAAGTCACACCCAGAGACTTGTGGACCACAAAAGCGCATAAATGGCGAGCGCCAGACTAAACAAGAAAGGGTGGAGGGGGCAGGGGAGGAGGGGTCCGGGGAGGAGGGAAGGGCCAGAGGGACTTGATGGGAGTGGTGGGGAGGAGGGGGAGGGTATAGAGAGAGGGAGGAGGAGAGACAGGACAGGGGGAAGCAGCAGAGACACGGCGACGGCGGGCAGGGGAGGGGGCGGAGAGGGGAGAGGAGAAATGCGACACGGAGGGAAGGGGAGGGGGCGGAGCGGGGAGGGGGCGGAGAGGGGAGAGGTGCGACACGGCGTTAGACGGAAGGAAGAGAGGGGAGGGGGAGGAGAAAGAGAAATGCGACACGGCGGGAGGGGGCGGAGCGGGGGAGAGGGTGTGTGTGTGTTGTTAGGAGACGGACGTGCACGCGCACGCGCTTTTAAGGTCAATGCGCATGCGCATAAGCTCAATGCGCATGCGCATTGACCTTAAAAGTCACGGGCACTGCAAGGAATCGCCACGATTCCTTGCAGTGTGGATAAAGAGTGGATAACTCGCAATAGTCTCGCTTGCTCGATGCGCATGCGCATCGACAGGCGAGACCTAAAAAAGGATACTTAATTTAATTTTATTGATGCGTTTTTATATAGTGCAGACTTTACCCGAAGTCGTCAGAATGCTTCACAAAAGGAACAGAAAATTACAAGTGAACAAATCACAAAAGCAGACGTTAAGTTACGTGAGGTAAAAGTGACAATTGTGAGCAAACAAAATACATGAGGTAGCAAACAGTGCATTACAGGAGGAATGAGTGACAAGTGTGCAGGTTACAAGAGAGAACAAAGTACAGTTAGAGGTAATATACTGCAATATACAAGTACAAGTCAGAGGCCTCCGAAGTCATCTGCGGCGTCCCCCAAGGATCATCTCTGAGCCCCACCCTCTTCAACGTCTACATGAGCCCCCTCGCGGCCATCGTACGCAAACACAACCTCAGCATAATCTCCTACGCCGACGACACCCAGCTGATCCTCTCCCTGACCAACGACCCTGCCGCCGCCAGAGCCAACCTGCACGAAGGGATGAAAGAGGTAGCCGAGTGGATGACGACCAGCTGCCTGAAACTGAACTCGGACAAGACGGAGATCCTCATCCTGGGCTCCTCACCCTCCGCCTGGGACGACTCCTGGTGGCCTCCCGCCCTGGGCACCGCACCCAAACCGACAGACCATGCACGCAACCTGGGCTTCATCCTGGACCCCTCCCTCTCCATGACCAGGCAAGTCAACAACGTCTCCTCGGCGTGCTTCAACATCCTACGCATGCTACGGAAGATCTTCTGGTGGATCCCCACCGAGACCAGGAAGAACGTCACCCATGCCCTCATCACCAGCCGACTGGACTACGGCAACGCCCTCTACGCCGGTACCACCGCCAAGCTCCAGAAGAGACTCCAGCGGATCCAGAACGCCTCAGCCAGACTCATCCTCGACATCCCACGAACCAGCCACATCTCCGGACATCTGAGAGACCTTCACTGGCTCCCCGTCAACAAAAGAATCACCTTCCGCCTCCTCACCCACGCACACAAAGCCCTACACGACCAAGGCCCGAGCTACCTCAACAGCCGAGTCAACTTCTACGCTCCCAAACGCCACCTCCGATCAGCCAACCACGCCCTCGCCGCCGTCCCCCGCATCCAAAGAGCGACTACAGGAGGAAGGTCCTTCTCCTACCTGGCCGCCAAGACCTGGAACTCCCTCCCTCCCTCCCTGCGCCTGACCCAAGACCACCTCTCCTTCAGCAAGAAGCTGAAGACCTGGCTGTTCGAGCAGTAGCGCCCCCCCCCCCCCAGCGCCTTGAGACCCTACGGGTATGTAGCGCGCTTTATAAGTGTCACTGATTGAATATATGCTAGACACTCAAGAAAAAACGTTACGTAGGCAGGCAATGGTGGCACTTGTGCAAGTATCAAAAGCAAACATGTGAGAGGTAGCAATTGTGTGTTACAAGAGAAAAGTGGCGTGTGCATGTTACAAAAGAGTGCCAAACACAGGCACAAGGATAATACTGCAACAAATGGCAAACACTCCAACCACAAAAACACACTGGAAGGCACTTCCATAGTCATGGAGAATAGAGTTTTCAGTAATGGGAGGTCTTCCTTCAGATAATAGAGAGGGCGTGAATTACTTTTGGAGGTGTCTTTGGTGGAGGAGAACTTTGAGGTCCGTTTTGAAGACCTGGGAGGAGGTGAGGCAGAAGTGAGTTCCAGATTCTCACCGCGTTGCCTGAAAAGGATTGGGCCATCGATCTTTCCTGGGGTAGGTTATAAATTAATGCACAGGGGATGAATAACAAGCATTTGCAATGCAATAGGTCTTGCATTATTATAGTTTGATCTATTGGCATTGCTAAATAATGCAACACCAATAGCTCAAACTTTAATAAAGCAAGACCCTTTGCATTGCAAATGCTTGTTATCTGCAGTGAGGGGATCCGCAGAATTAAAAAGTTTGAAGACCACTGTGATTGGAAAGTTGATGATGGGGGGAGTTGTAAGGGCAGGATGGAAGTCAGGAGCGGCTCTGAATTTGGAGGGGGTCATGTTGTGGGGTGCTCTGTGTTAAGCGGTTGAGTAACATTAAAATTATGTAAAGCTCTCCAATACCTTCAGGGTCGATTTAGCGCTATATAAAATTCCCCTTAAAAAAATCTTCTCCAGTAGGATCTTGTGGGATGTGAGCCCTGCTGGTGGGGGCGGGGCCTTGTTGGTGGGTGGGGCGCCCCTGAGGCTGCATCGCTGGGGGGCCTGTGGCTAGCAGGTCCTGCATTGTAAGTCCTGCCCCCTCCATCCCCCTCCCTGTCACAGACCCCCTACCCTCTGTTCTCACGCCCAGCTGCTCCTGGCCCCCATCCCACATCTTGACGATTAGCACGGGTGGGGGGCGTGTGTGCGAATCTGGCCACATCTTAAAGGATTCTCACACTGAAAAAGTGTGTTGTATTATTCAAATGTTCTGTCAGAGAAGGGGGCACTGTCTATCAATGCGTTTGATTCTTTCCTATCTACGTCAAGATTCGACACTGAGGAGGGTGGGGGCTCAAGGGGTAGGGGGAGGGGGTGTAAAGGGGTGAGCCATATGTAGTTACTACTCACTCACCAGTTGGAATGAGGTACCACTCGTGCCAAGGCCCCTAAATAATATATGTGCTTTGCAACAGACCTCTAAGAGTTAAACACTCTCTACCAGGCCTCCAAGGGCTGAAACACTCTGCAACAGACCGCTAATGGGTGCTCATTTTTGCTCAGGACCTCCAAGGGTCTAACACTTTTGCACGAAGCCTGCGGTGGGGTGGGAGGGGTTAAACACTCTTTGCACAAGGCCTGCAAAGGTTAAACACTCTGTACCAGGCATGCAAGGGTTAAACACTCCTTGCACCAGGCATGCAATGGTTAAACACTCTTTGTACAAGGTGAGTACAACTTCACCCACACCCTCAGCCAGTGTGCCACAAGCTCACACACACCCTTGGCCAGTGTGCCCCAAGCTCCCACACACCCTCAGCCAGTGTGCCCGAAACTCCCCTACACCCTCAGCCAGTGTGCCACAAGCTCCTCTATGCCCTCAGCCAGTGTGCCACAAGCTCTAAGACCCTCAGCCAGTGTGTCGCAAGCTCCCATACCCTGCACCAGTGTGTTGCAAGCACATCTCTGCCAGTGTGCCACAAGCACTCAAGGCACTCTGCCCATACTTATAAGGTCCCAAAGGCGAGACCTATTGGCTATGCCTATGCTTGTTTATTCAGGTTCCAGTACCCCCTGGAACCTCCGCCCTCCCTATACCTTACATTTGTATTTTAAATTTACTGCCATAGTGTGAGACATTTCATCAAAATGAATATAAAGTAGGGTTGCCAGCATGACCCTCCCCGACCCCCAGTCCAGTCCCCACACTCAAACACACTCAAACACTACCCTAAACGACCCTCCAGCACTACCCTAAACACTAAAACACTACCCTACACTACACAAACACCACAACACTACCCTAAACCCTAAAATACTAACCTCAGCACAACCCCCCCGACTCCCAGTCCAGTCTCCATGCTCAACCACTACCCTGCACGACCCTGAGCACTACCCTAAAACCTAAAACACTACCCTACACTGCACAAACACCACAACACTACCATAGACCCTAAAACACTACCCCCAGCACGATCCTCCCCGACCCCCAGGCCAGTCCCCACACTCAATCACTACCCTGCATGACCCCCCAGCAGTACCCTAAACCCTAAAACACTACCCTACACTACACAAACATCACAACACTACCCTAAACCCTTAGGGCCCTATTCACAGAATGAACTTAAGACTAAATCCTAAACTTACTACTATTTGGTATTCACAGAATGCACTTACTACTTTCGGGATTCATAGAATGAACTAACTACTTTCGGTATTCACAGAATAGATTTAAGACTACCAACTTTACGTCTGCACTCGGGCCAGAAATTACGGCCCGGAGGCGGAGTTTCCGGCCCAGAGGTGGAGTTTCCGTCTTGGGGCGGAGCTTGCGGCCCAGAGGAGGAGCTTCCAGCCCAGAGGCAGAGCTTGCGGCCCAGTGGTAGAGATTTCAGCCATGGCTAAATCCCCACCTACGAGCTGGAAGCTCCGCCTCCAAGCCGCAAGCTCCGCCTTCAGGCCGCAAGCTCCGCCCAAGCCAGAAACTCCGCCTCCGGGCCGTAATTTCCGGCCCGTGTGCGGACGTAAAGTCTTAAATCTATTCTGTGAATACGCCAGCATGACCCTCCCCGGCCCCCAGTCTGGTCCCCACGCTCAACCACCACCCTGCACGACCCGAGCACTACCCTAAAACCTAAAACACTACCCATACACTACACAAACACCACAACACTACCCTAAACCCTAAAACACTAACCCCAGCACGACCCTTCCCGACCCCCAGTCCGGTCCCCAGGCTCAACCACTACCCTGCTCGACCCCCGAGCACTAGCCTAAAAACTTAAAACACTACCCTACACTACACAAACACCACAACACTACCCTAAAACACTACCCCCAGCACGGCCCTCTCCCGACCCCCAGTCCGGTCCCCACACTCAATCACTACGCTGTACGATCCCCCAGCACTACCCTAAAACACTACTCTACACTACACAAACATCACAATAGTACAGGGGTCTTCAATCTGTGGGGCGCGACCCCCAGGGGGGTCGTGGAGTCCTGGGAAGGGGGTCGCAGATTGTCATTTTGCCTTAATGGCATCGGGCTGATTGAGGGTGCTCACGGCGGAGGTCTAATTCACACCGAGGGGTATAAAACAGCAAAACCTCATTAACAAGTAAAAGGTCTTTTAAAGACCTGTAAAGTACTCGGGTGCAGCTTTCTGTGTGTCCCTGAAAGTGTTTCAGCCCAGCTCACACACACAAGGGGGGGGGGGCTGGGGGGAAGGGGAGGGTGGCTGGAGGAGGAGACTGTAGCCCTTTGAGTTCCATGGATGTTGCACGCCTGGAGCTGTGGGTCCCGCCTGTAAAGCACAAAGCACGAACCCTCATACCTGGCGCCATGAGAGAGGAAGAAGGAAGAAGCGCAGAGAGATACTGATCCCCCCCCGCTCTCCCCCATGAGAGAGGCACAGAAAAGGTGCGTGAATGAATGGATGAAAGGGCGGATGGATGAAGGATGGATGTATGGATGGATAAAAGGTTGCATGGATGAATGGTGGATGAATGTGTGAAAAGGTGGGTGGATGAATGATGGGTGAATGGATGGATGAAAGGATGCATGGATGAATGATGGATGGATGTGTGTAAAGGTGGGTGGATGAATGATGGGTGAATGGATGGATGAAAGGGTGGACGGATGAAGGATGAATGTATGGATGGATTAAAGGTTGCATGGATCAAGATGGATGTGTGAAAAGGTGGGTGGATGGATGATGGGTGGATGGATGGATGGATGGATGAAAGGGTGGATGGATGAAGGATGGATGTATGGATGGGTGGATGAAAGGATGGATGTATGGATGGATGAAAAGGTGGATGAAGGATGGATGTATGGATGGATAAACGGTTGCATGGATGAATGATGGATGGATGTGTGAAAAGGTGGGTGGATGAATGATGGATGTATGGATGGAAGGATGGATGGGTAAAGGATGGATGCATGGATGAAAGGGTGGATGGATGAAGGATGGATGTATGGATGAAAGGATGAAAGGGTGGATGAATGAAGGATGGATGGATGTGTGAAAGTGTGGGTGGATAAATGATGGATGGATGGATGGATGTGATGAGGTCTAACAGGCGCATTTATGGTTGTCGATAGTTGTTGATGATGAGTAGTACCAATTTCTAGAAACTTTTGTTGGAAGGGGGTCCTTAAGCCTAAAAAAGTTTTACAAGGGGGCCTCGGCATCAAAATGTTTGAAGACCTCTGCAATAGTATAATAAATAAGGCATAAAAATAGTATAATAAAGAAGGCACCAATCTACCATTCAGCATGCAGTTTGAATAGAATGTTAATAGTAGTCTGGATTAAGTCCAGTAGTATTCAAATTGTTTGTATTCACTAAATGTTCTGCATTGTAAATGAAGACTATGCGATTACAAATAAGTATGTGCTTAGTATTCTGGTAGTATTCAAGAAGTACCACTCAAACATAAGTAGTCTTCATGCACTAGCCTTCCCAAAAAGAATACTACTGAATACTAAAATTGGCATAAATTAGTCTTCGAATGCTATAAAAAGACAGGTTAACCACTAAATGTAGTATTCCACTTCGGTAAGGGAACTTGCAACTTTATCCATCTAATTTTCCGACCTTTCTTCCTTTCTTCCCCCTTCTTTTCCATTGCCTTTCCTTCTCTTGTTTTTTCAATTCTATCCATCTCAAATAATCACGACAGACCGCGTAGTCCAAACACAACCATTGGAGGTATGTGTCGAAATTTTCTACTATTTTTTCACTAAGCACCTATTGCACGCATGAACTCTCACATCGGCATAGAACTTAGCTTAGCACTTCACCATGCACAACTTTGAAATATCAGCACAGAATATACACGCGAATTCACGTCATCAATTAGGGTGCTTAAGTGCACGACTGCTCACCTTAATGCATGGAATCTATGAGCTATTTTAGAGCACCTTAGCACACTAAAGGATGTTTTCCCACAACCATCTCAAGGGCATAGATCTATGCATGAGATTATCCAATGTGATGCTTGTCTCAACTGCTGACCTGAAGTGGTATTCAAGGTCAAACATACAAATGTACAATCGCAATCGGGAAAGGCATTGCACCATTGTACTGTTTCAGTGTATATTGTCAGTTAAGGGTATCTTGGAATACAAGGAGTATTAGCCAAAGACATGCTGTACATATGGCTGCCTTTTCTATGCATAATGTAAAGGTCATAATTAGACTACATCACACTCGGGGAAAGAACACACCACATTGTACATTTGTATAGACTAAAAACATGGTGTACTCCATTCTGTTAGAGATAGTCACATTTTCTAATGGCCTGAACCCAAGAACTTAGTAGTTTGGTCATATATTGTGTATATGGTACATCAGCTGTACATTAAGATGGCTCTACAATTGGAGATCTACCATTCTCAAACATTGACATATTACACAGTATATGCAGCAGAAATTCACATGACAGAGGATGTATGGAAGTTAAACTGATACAGGGGTGTTACTGCATATAGTAAGATGTTATAGCCTGCTCATTTGTAGACAAGTTTCCTTATGTTCATTTAATCCATGTGTTACTGAATCTAGAGTATGGATCCAAAGACACTCCTTGTAGTTCAGCGTCGAGGCCATGTTTCCCCCTCTTTGGTGCAGTTCAATTTTTTCTACTACCCACCATTCCAGTTGATCTTGTGTGTGGTTTAAAGTGGTGTAGTGCTCTACTAGTGGTGCCCCTTGTACTTTACATTGGATTCTGCTTTGATGCTGTAGAATCCTATTATTCACTTGTTGGGTGGTTTGTCCTACATATAGCATCTGGCATGGGCACTTGATTGCGTAGATGAGATTTTGGCTATTGCAGTTGGTAAATTTGGTGAGTGTATATGTTTTACTCCTGTGGGCAAATGAATTTCCAGTCTTAGTGTATCTGCATGCTTTACAGTTGCCGCATCTTCGGTGGCCCGTAACTGGTGGTAGTCCAAGTTGGCTCCTGATGTCATTGTTCCATGGGGTCTCAAGGTAAGAAGAGACCACATGGTCCTTGATGTTTTTAGCCCTTTTGAATGTACACATGGGCGCATCATGTATTCCAATTTCTGGGCCAACTAGGTTCCAGTATTTTTTGACTATCTTGTTGATGTCATGGCTTCTGGTGTTGAAAGTGGTCACACAAATAAGTCTGACACTTGTCTGGTTTTTCTCGTACTTCTAGTAACGTCTCACGAAGGTCGATACCACACTCTTTTTCTTGCTCTTTTGAGAAGGCCTTTAGGGTATCCTCTATCTCTCAGCTTGATGATGAGTGTGTCATTTTTCTTGAAGTAATCGCATCGTCTTGTGCAATTTCTACAGAGGCGTAAAAATTGTCCATAGGGCAAGTTGTCACATACGTTTCTGGGGTGGTGAGAGCTGTACTGGAGTAACGTATTGCGGTCTGTAGGTTTCTTATACAGACTCATTATTATCTTTTCATCTTCCACTTCAAACGTCAGATCAAGGAAAGGTAGAGATTCTCTGCTGTATGTCATTGTGAACTGAATGTCTGTTGAACGGCCATTCAACCAGGTTAGAAAGGTATTCAAGAGCTCTTCAGTGCAGGTCCAAATCATTACCGCATCGTCAATGTACCTATTCCATTTAGTTATGCAGTTAAAGTGTGGATTTTATTTGGAGTAGATGTGTTTCCCTTCGAAATCATCCATGAACAGGTTAGCCAAACTAGGAGCAAACCCAGCCCCCATGGCGACTCCTTTGCACTGCAGGTAGAAATTATTCTGGAACATAAAGTAATTTTTTGACATTGCAATTTGTAATAGTTGCACTAGGAATTCTGTTGGTGTCCAATGTGGGGCTGGACGAGTGTCCAAAGTCTTTTTGATTACATCTATTGCTTCATCCTGTGGTATGCTCGTGTAGAGCGAGCATACATCCAAAGTGACAAATAGTTGTTCTTGTTTGTTAAATGGGTGATTTTCAAAGATTTGGATAGTATGCATTGTATCTCGAAGAAATGATCTGGTTTTCAGGACAAAGGGTTGGAGGAAGTTGTCCAGATATTGATTTACCGGTTGCAGAATTGATCCACATCCGGAGACAATTGGTCTTCCCGGGGGTTTACCCATATCCTTGTGGATCTTTGGTATGTTGTAGATTGTCGGGATCCTCGGGTTGGATTTATTGAGAAATCTTGACTCGGGGTCAGAGAGGAATCCATCTTCTAATCCCCGTGTAGTCAGGTTCTTTATCAGTTTCGCAATCTCATTCGTCGGGTCACCTGGTAATTTGGTGTAGCTGTCTTCACAGTTCAGTTGTCTTAAGATCTCCGTTATATAGTCCTCTCTGTTTTGTACCACCACAGCCGCCCTCTTATCAGCTGTTTTTATCACAATCGATTGGTTGGTTTTTAGGGCATTGAGGGCTTGTCTTTCCGCTTTAGAAATGTTATGTTTGATTTACTTAAAGTCCTTCAGCATGTCCATTACCTCATTCATAACGATTTTTTCATAGTCAAGGATCCTCTCATTCATTAGATGATTGGCCGGGTTGAATGTAGAGCCCGGGCGGAAATTCGTTGCTGCTGGTTTTCTAATGTATTCTTCTTTTTGAGAAAATAAATATTTTAACCTAATTTTACGAAAAAACTGTTGCAATTCCAGTTTGATGTTAAAGGTATTAGGGGGTGAGGTGGGTACAAATCACAATCCTTTTGATAGGATATCATGCTCCGCTTTCGTAAGAGTATAGTCAGAGATGTTGACAATGGGGTCTTTTATGTTCAGTGAGATCATGTTGTTGCTGGGCCCTGTCTCCCTTTCTTCTATTGTGGCACCATCAATCCGTATTGGCTCATTTACCACCGGTATGTCTGGCGTCTGGTGCTGATCTCGCCGTGGTTCTGTTGTTGTTGAGGTTGGAATCGAACTCTCGAGTTGCCCCTGCGGTTGCTTGTCCCTTGATTCCATCTGGGAGGGCGTCGCCAGTTGAGGTCTCTTATGTTCCATGTGGGATCCCCTAAAAAAGACGATGTGGAGGGACCTTGGTATTGTGCTCCTATGGGATAGTGGAAGACAATAGAAACTGCCCACTCCTCATTGATTGAAATTATTTAGAAAAATGACAAGTGTAGATCAATGACACCTGTACAGGTACTTTTATTTATACCCATTACTCATATTTTTTATATTTATGAAATTTTAGGAACAGAAAAAAGACACACCAAATTAATCAACACAATGGCTGCACAACTCATAAACAATTATAAAGAACAACAATTCATGGAACACATAAATACACAAAACAAAGGATATTCACACATGAATTCATTAATATTTACAAATAAATTCCTATTTTAAGACAACCAAAGCTAAGTGAAAACAAGAGCACATGTTGCGTTCAATCATTAGCATAGGAACACTTAATGTTATGATTGGCTCTTGCGGAATGCCGACGCGTTTCAGGTTCGAATAGCACGTTTTCGAACCCTCATCAGGGCTTTGTGAGTTGTCTGTGTAAAGAATAAAATGGAATAATGTTGAAAGCCAAAACTCACATGAATTCCTCAAATCCATGAGATTGTAAAAAAGGTACCTGTGAGTATCAGGCTCCTAGGGTTTGAAAGGTGGACAGGGGAAGGGGGTGGCACCTCAATGGTTTGATTCTAAAATGAATAAAGCATATACTGTTTGAGAAATCCAGAATTATATTCTCATGTACACAAAAGGGTGGCGTATTATCATTAGATGCCACCTACCTCTATATGCACCGTCCGGCGCCTCTTAGAGGGTGGAGATTAAGGTTGCTGATCTTGAAGTCCTGTTTAACAAAAGGACAGGCTAGTACTGTATAATAGTATGAACCTTTATAAGAATCAGGCATAATAACAAAGGGGACCCCGTACCTTGCGTCTTGCGTCTGCAGAAGGAAATGAAATCCAATCTGTATTGATGATTTGCGGAAAGTTCTCCGACCTGAAAAGCCGAAGTGAATGTCAGCACTTAATGTGGCAAAACGATGTGTAAATGATTTGGTCCGGGCGGACAAAAGCCTACCTGGGTTGGCGGCGTGTGTCGTTGTGGCCCAGGCGTTGTAGGAGGAGTACTTCAATTCTACTCCGAAATTCGTGGCGCACTATATAAAAAGATGCAAGACGGCATGAATACCGGGACCGTGAGCGGTTGCTTTTGGGACGCATGGGCGGCCAAGCGGAGCTAGTTCTTACCTGTCAGTGGACAGTCAGTATCCCCAGTGTGAGGCTTCTGTGCGAATGCCTGACGTAACGTGGGGGCCATCTTGTTATGATTTAAGTCGAGTGTGATTGACGTCCCAGGGCATTGTGGGATATGTAGTCCCATGCCTTATAATGTACGCGCCAAGTGTTTTTCGAAGGTGACTGCATGCCTATTCGAGTTGCAAATGAGTGTTCAGCTATTAAAAAAAAACACTCAATGATAAGGCGACGAAAAAGAGAAGCCTTTATTTGAGGCTAAATGTGGAAAGTGTATTTATCAAACAAGGGAGTCCACCTTATTTATGTAAGAGGAATTAAGCGCAAGACTGGTAAGGGGTCAATGTCTCATTCAGAGTCAGCTATTGGCGAAAAAATCAGTCAGATTCTTGATAATTCAGACATGCTGTTAAGCCCTGTGAGTGTACTATTAAATTTGAGAATCAGGTATGCTTCCTTTTGGAGTAACGCCTTGTCGACGTCCGCTGGGCGCTGTGCTGTACCAATTGTAAAAAGTACCGACCATTTAAATTCCAATTCTGAATGGGATTTTTCAATGAAGTGGTCGACCATAGGGGCCGTGAGCACCTTCTTTCTTATCCGGGACCTGTGCTGACTTATACGTAAATTTACTTGCTGGTTTGTTTTCCCAATATAGATCTTTTGGCATGGGCACTGGATGACATATATGACGTTTTTAGTTTTGCAATTATAGAAGCCAGAATGCTTCCATTTGATCCCCTGATGTTCAAATTCATTGCCTTCAATTGTGCTGGAACACGGTACACAATTGCCGCATCTTGTTCCAGCAAGACAAGATGTCATGTTTAGGTTTTGGCAATGCCACATCTGCTCTGACAATTTGTTGTCCGATGCTTTTGTTCTTCTTGTAAGCAAAAATGGGGCGGGGAAAGGGGCATTCTAGCCCGTCTAATAGGTGCCAATTTTTGAGAATTGTTTGTCTCATTTTGTGCGTGTCAGGGCCAAATGTGGTCACACACACCAAACGGTCAAGTTCTTTCTTTTCTTTAGTTTGCAACAAACACTCTCTCGGCGTGAAACATGCTCGTTTGTAAGAATGCTTGAGGAGTTTCTTTGGGTACCCCCTATGCGTCATCTCTTCACAGAAAGTTTTTGCGTGGTTGTCAAAGTCACTGATCTCCGTGCAATTCCTGCGTATTCGCAGTAGTTGTCCATAAGGAAGATTAGTTTTTAGATTTCTTGGGTGGTGGCTACTGTGATGCAAAATAGTATTTTTGTCAGTGGCCTTCCTGTAAAGTGAGGCCTTCAGGGATCCATCGAGGCAAGTGACTTCTACGTCCAGGAAAGTCATTTTAGTATTACTGGCTTCCATGGAAAATTTTATATCACTGTGTCTCATGTTGATCCATTCGCGGAAGCTGTTTAAATCGGTCTGGCTCCCCTGCCACAGGAGCCAGACGTCATCAATATAGCTCCACCATTGAATGATGTTGCCACTAAATGGGTTGTTGTTGTCAACAAACCTCATTTCGTATTGTGCCATGTAGAGCACTGCCATTTCTGGGGCATAAGGACACCCCATGGCAGTGCCCTTCACTTGCATGAAAAATTGGTCATCAAATACAAAATAGTTCTTCTTGAGGGCAATTTCAGCCAACTTCAGGATAAAGTATGTAGGGACCCTATGGGGACGCTCTCGCATCTCAAGGTAAACCTCGATTACTTCCAGGGCCTCTTCCTGAGGGATTTGTGTGTACAAGGACGTGACGTCCATTGGTACCATCATCTGTGTAAGGGGGTCAAATGGTGTGCCTTATACTTTGATCAGGAAATCAGTGGTGTCTCTCAAAAATGATTTCACACTTTTGATAAAAGGTTTCAAGAAAAAATCTACATATTTAGATTTGGGTTCCAGGCAAGAGTCCACACCGGACACTATAGGCCTTCCGGGAGGGTCAGCCAAGCTCTTATGAATCTTAGGTAAAAGATACAGTATTGGGATGCGTGGGAACTTTTTATTCAGAAAGTCGAATTCTTTGGGACCAAGGAATCCTTGCTCCTGGCCCTCAGTGAGTGTCTGTGAGATGAGACCTTGGATCTGTTTTGTGGGATCTTCTTGCAGCTTTCGGGACCATGTAGCATTATTTACCTGTTTCATGCCTTCATTTATGTATTGGTCCCTGGGCCATAGCACGACTGCACCCCCCTTGTCTGCCTGCTTGATTATTAGGGAGGGATCCTCTTTCAGGCTTTGTATTGCTTTACGTTGGCAGAGACTGATGTTCTGGGGTACATATTTTCTGCTTCTCTCCGTTTGATTAATGGATGCCAATAACACCTGTTCAAAGGCCTGGACCTGTTTAGGAATGTTTTGGTGAGGGACGAAACTAGATCTGTTCCTTAGGCCCGTTGCTTCCTTATCTACTGGTGTGGGTTGGTGGAAGAAGAAGGCCCGGAGCCTCAATTTTCTACAGAACTCCAGAGTCTCTATCTTCAGTTTGGTAAAGTCAGTCCTCCGACTTGGGACAAACTTAAGTCCGAGATTTAATACGGACTCCTCATGTTGTGTTAGGACTCTGTCTGATAAGTTGACAATGACGTCGGGTTTCTCTAAGATTTGTAAAACCTGTTTCTTGTTCGCATTTCCCATGCTGGTTTGTACCTGGTTTTTGGTTGCTGGCCCCTGTCTAAAAAAGAGACTTGTTTCCTGGGGTTGTTACTTCTGGTATCTGAATCAGAGGACCCTGACGAAGAGGTTTCTGAAAAAGTGGTAAATCGGTTGCGTGATCTGCCTTGGTAGTCGTACAGCGCCCTACGTGAATCGACAAGGGAATAATAATCTTCTTTAAGGAAAGGATATACCTGTTCAATTTTGAACGTCTTGGTATCACGTTCGTATTTAGAAGTTTTGTTATTGATAGTAATATCCTTGAAGACTTGTATGTCTTTCTCGATTTTATCTAGTAATGCTTTAGCATCAGTGATGGCTGGGTTTTCGACAATAGCTTTCGTTAACTCCTCAATCTCCTCAACCTCCTTGAGGCATAGACGTTGTGCGGTCTCTATAGTGTGGACCATAAGGTCCCGGCTACATTTCGTGTTTATGAAGCTAAACCCTTTCTTATACTCCTCGTCTTCAGTGAAAATTACAGGTATATTTTTCACCTGGAGCCCCCAAGGTATAGTCCCTCCTTTTAAATGTCTAAGGAGAAAGTGACCGTGGAGCTCAGTTCTGACATGCTTTTTGCACAATCTTATACGTTTTTCAGATTCATTTTGTTGCTTCGCAGTGGTGCTTAATGTAATCGAAGCAAACTGTGACGTAGCAATGAGTGATTGAATATGGCTTTCGCTGAAGAAAAGCGTGTCTTTTTCTGCCATACTATTTGAAGGGAGAAAGCCCTTCACCCAATTAAGGGAAAATTATTTTGTGTCCCTAACACTCTCGCGAGTAAAAACTCGCTCAATATTGAGGCGACAGAAGGAGTCAGGTCCGTAGCGGGACTGAGGGGGGCTGGACCGTAATATAATGGAAGACAATAGAAACTGCCCACTCCTCATTGATTGAAATTATTTAGAAAAATGACAAGTGTAGATCAATGACACCTATACAGGTACTTTTATTTATACCCATTACTCATATTTTTTATATTTATGAAATTTTAGGAACAGAAAAAAGATACACCAAATTAATCAACACAATGGCTGCACAACTCATAAACAATTATAAAGAACAACAATTCATGGAACACATAAATACACAAAACAAAGGATTGTTGTTCTTTATAATTGTTTATGAGTTGTGCAGCCATTGTGTTGATTAATTTGGTGTATCTTTTTTCTGTTCCTAAAATTTCATAAATATAAAAAATATGAGTAATGGGTATAAATAAAAGTACCTGTACAGGTGTCATTGATCTCCACTTGTCATTTTTCTAAATAATTTCAATCAATGAGGAGTGGGCAGTTTCTATTGTCTTCCATTATATTACGGTCCAGCCCCCCTCAGTCCCGCTACGGACCTGACTCCTTCTGTCGCCTCAATATTGAGTGGGTTTTTACTCGCGAGAGTGTTAGGGACACAAAATAATTTTCCCTTAATTGGGTGAAGGGCTTTCTCCCTTCAAATAGTATGGCAGAAAAAGACACGCTTTCCTTCAGCGAAAGCCATATTCAATCACTCATTGCTACGTCACCGTTTGCTTCGATTACATTAAGCACCACTGCGAAGCAACAAAATGAATCTGAAAAACTTATAAGATTGTGCAAAAAGCATGTCAGAACTGAGCTCCAAGGTCACTTTCTCCTTAGACATTTAAAAGGAGGGACTATACCTTGGGGGCTCCAGGTGAAAAATATACCTGTAATTTTCACTGAAGACGAGGAGTATAAGAAAGGGTTTAGCTTCATAAACACGAAATGTAGCCGGGACCTTATGGTCCACACTATAGAGACCGCACAACGTCTATGCCTCAAGGAGGTTGAGGAGATTGAGGAGTTAACGAAAGCTATTGTCGAAAACCCAGCCATCACTGATGCTAAAGCATTACTAGATAAAATCGAGAAAGACATACAAGTCTTCAAGGATATTACTATCAATAACAAAACTTCTAAATACGAACGTGATACCAAGACGTTCAAAATTGAACAGGTATATCCTTTCCTTAAAGAAGATTATTATTCCCTTGTCGATTCACGTAGGGCGCTGTACGACTACCAAGGCAGATCACGCAACCGATTTACCACTTTTTCAGAAACCTCTTCGTCAGGGTCCTCTGATTCAGATACCAGAAGTAACAACCCCAGGAAACAAGTCTCTTTTTTAGACAGGGGCCATCAACCAAAAACCAGGTACAAACCAGCATGGGAAATGCGAACAAGAAACAGGTTTTACAAATCTGAGAGAAACCCGACGTCATTGTCAACTTATCAGATAGAGTCCTAACACAACATGAGGAGTCCGTATTAAATCTCGGACTTAAGTTTGTCCCAAGTCGGAGGACTGACTTTACCAAACTGAAGATAGAGACTCTGGAGTTCTGTAGAAAATTGAGGCTCCGGGCCTTCTTCTTCCACCAACCCACACCAGTAGATAAGGAAGCAACGGGCCTAAGGAACAGATCTAGTTTCGTCCCTCACCAAAACATTCCTAAATAGGTCAAGGCCTTTGAACAGGTGTTATTGGCATCCATTAATCAAATGGAGAGAAGCAAAAAATATGTACCCCAGAACATCAGTCTCTGCCAACGTAAAGCAATACAAAGCCTGAAAGAGGATCCCTCCCTAATAATCAAGCAGGCAGACAAGGGGGGTGAAGTCGTGCTATGGCCCAGGGACCAATACATAAATGAAGGCATGAAACAGGTAAATAATGCTACATGGTACCGAAAGCTGCAAGAAGATCCCACAAAACAGATCCAAGGTCTCATCTCACAGACACTCACTGAGGGCCAGGAGCAAGGATTCCTTGGTCCCAAAGAATTCGACTTTCTGAATAAAAAGTTCCCACGCATCCCAATACTGTATCTTTTACCTAAGATTCATAAGAGCTTGGCTGACCCCCCCGGAAGGCCTATAGTGTCCGGCGTGGACTCTTGCCAGGAAACCATATCTAAATATGTAGATTTTTTCTTGAAACCTTTTATCAAAAGTGTGAAATCATTTTTGAGAGACACCACTGATTTCCTGATCAAAGTAGAAGGCACACCATTTGACCCCCTTATACAGATGATGGTAACAATGGACGTCACGTCCTTGTACACACAAATCCCTCAGGAAGAGGCCCTTGAAGTAATCGAGTTGTACCTTGAGATGCGAGAGCGTCCCCATAGGGTCCCTACATACTTTATCCTGAAGTTGGCTGAAATTGCCCTAAAGAAGAACTATTTTGTATTTGATGACCAATTTTTCATGCAAGTGAAGGGCACTGCCATGGGGTGTCCTTATGCCCCAGAAATGGCAGTGCTCTACATGGCACAATACGAAATGAGGTTTGTTGACAACAACAACCCATTCAGTGGCAACATCATTCAATGGTGGCGCTATATTGATGACGTCTGGCTCCTGTGGCAGGGGAGGCAGACCGATTTAAACAGCTTCCACGAATGGATTAACATGAGACACAGTGATATAAAATTTTCCATGGAAGCCAGTAATACTAAAATGACTTTCCTGGACGTAGAAGTCACTTGCCTCGATGGATCCCTGAAGGCCTCACTTTACAGGAAGGCCACTGACAAAAATACTATTTTGCATCACAGTAGCCACCACCCAAGAAATCTAAAAACGAATCTTCCTTATGGACAACTACTGCGAATACGCAGGAATTGCACGGAGATCAGTGACTTTGACAACCACGCAAAAACTTTCTGTGAAGAGATGACACATAGGGGGTACCCAAAGAAACTCCTCAAGCATTCTTACAAACGAGCACGTTTCACGCCGAGAGAGTGTTTGTTGCAAACTAAAGAAAAGAAAGAACTTGACCGTTTGGTGTGTGTGACCACATTTGGTCCTGACACGCACAAAATGAGACAAACAATTCTCAAAAATTGGCACCTATTAGACGGGCTGGAATGCCCCTTTCCCCGCCCCATTTTTGCTTACAAGAAGAACAAAAGCATCGGACAACAAATTGTCAGAGCAGATGTGGCATTGCCAAAACCTAAACATGACATCTTGTCTTGCTGGAACATGAAACCAATTGACGGGCATCACAGATGCGGCAATTGTCTAGCGTGTTCCAGCACAATTGAAGGCAATGAATTTGAACATCAGGGGATCAAATGGAAGCATTCTGGCTTCTCTAATTGCAAAACTAAAAACGTCATATATGTCATCCAGTGCCCATGCCAAAAGATCTATATTGGGAAAACAAACCAGCAAGTAAATTTATGTATAAGTCAGCACAGGTCCCGGATAAGAAAGAAGGTGCTCACGGCCCCTATGGTCGACCACTTCATTGAAAAATCCCATTCAGAATTGGAATTTAAATGGTCGGTACTTTTTACAATTGGTACAGCACAGCGCCCAGCGGACGTCGACAAGGCGTTACTCCAAAAGGAAGCATACCTGATTCTCAAATTTAATAGTACACTCACAGGGCTTAACAGCATGTCTGAATTATCAAGAATCTGACTGATGTTTTCGCCAATAGCTGACTCTGAATGAGACATTGACCCCTTACCAGTCTTGCGCTTAATTCCTCTTACATAAATAAGGTGGACTCCCTTGTTTGATAAATACACTATCCATATTTAGCCTCAAATAAAGGCTTCTCTTTTTCGTCGCCTTATCATTGAGTGTTTTTTTTTAATAGCTGAACACTCATTTGCAACTCGAATAGGCATGCAGTCACCTTCGAAAAACACTTGGCGCGTACATTATAAGGCATGGGACTACATATCCCACAATGCCCTGGGACGCCAATCACACTCGACTTAAATCATACCAAGATGGCCCCCACGTTACGTCAGGCATTCGCACAGAAGCCTCACACTGGGGATACTGACTGTCCACTGACAGGTAAGAACTAGCTCCGCTTGGCCGCCCACGCGTCCCAAAAGCAACCGCTCACGGTCCCGGTATTCATGCCGTCTTGCATCTTTTTATATAGTGCGCCACGAATTTCGGAGTAGAATTGAAGTACTCCTCCTACAACGCCTGGGCCACAACGACACACGCCGCCAACCCATGTAGGCTTTTGTCCGCCCGGACCAAATCATTTACACATCGTTTTGCCACATTAAGTGCTGACATTCACTTCGGCTTTTCAGGTCGGAGAACTTTCCGCAAATCATTAATACAGATTGGATTTCATTTCCTTCTGCAGACGCAAGACGCAAGGTACGGGGTCCCCTTTGTTATTATGCCTGATTCTTATAAAGGTTCATACCATTATACAGTACTAGCCTGTCCTTTTGTTAAACAGGACTTCAAGATCAGCAACCTTAATCTCCACCCTCTAAGAGGCGCCGGACGGTGCATACGGAGGTAGGTGGCATCTAATGATAATACGCCACCCTTTTGTGTACATGAGAATATAATTCTGGATTTCTCAAACAGTATATGCTTTATTCATTTTAGAATCAAACCATTGAGGTGCCACCCCCTTCCCCTGTCCACCTTTCAAACCCTAGGAGCCTGATACTCACAGGTACCTTCTTTACAATCTCATGGATTTGAGGAATTCATGTGAGTTTTGGCTTTCAACATTATTCCATTTTATTCTTTACACAGACAACTCACAAAGCCCTGATGAGGGTTCGAAAACGTGCTATTCGAACCTGAAACGCGTCGGCATTCCGCAAGAGCCAATCATAACATTAAGTGTTCCTATGCTAATGATTGAACGCAACATGTGCTCTTGTTTTCACTTAGCTTTGGTTGTCTCAAAATAGGAATTTATTTGTAAATATTAATGAATTCATGTGTGAATATCCTTTGTTTTGTGTATTTATGTGTTCCATGAATTGTTGTTCTTTATAATTGTTTATGAGTTGTGCAGCCATTGTGTTGATTAATTTGGTGTATCTTTTTTCTGTTCCTAAAATTTCATAAATATAAAAAATATGAGCAATGGGTATAAATAAAAGTACCTGTACAAGTGTCATTGATCTACACTTGTCATTTTTCTAAATAATTTCAATCAATGAGGAGTGGGCAGTTTCTATTGTCTTCCATTATATTACGGTCCAGCCCCCCTCAGTCCCGCTACGGACCTGACTCCTTCTGTCGCCCTATGGGATAGTGAGCACAAGGTGGAAACACAGGATCTGGTTGTTGCTAGGTGTTCCCTTGCTGGTATCCTCGAGGAGCTGGATTTTGGTTGGTATTTTCTGACTCACTGTCTGGTCCGCTGCCAAAAGAGGAATTGGAGAAGGTGGCAAACCTTCTAGATGCTTGGTGGTTCCGGTTTGTGTAGTAGCCTAGTGCGTCTTGGACGTAGTACTCGTCACTGATGTAAGGGTAGGTACGTTTCTTGTCATATGCTTTGATGTCTTTGGCTAGTTTTTCTAATTTTCTGTTAAGGGTTACTGTATTGAAATCAGCTGTAGCCTTTTCTGCACGTTCCAGTGCTTCCTTGGCATTGGTCAAAGCTTTATTATCAAGGATTTCCTTTTTTAAGTCTGCGATTTGTTGGATCAGCTTCTTGACGTATTCCACTGCCGTTTCTGCTCCCAACACCATCCAGTGTCGGGAGCAGTTATTAGCCACAAAGCTGAAGCCTTCTCTGAATTTTGGAAGTTCTATAAAAATCCCTGGCTCATTTCTGACCTGTAGGCCCTTGGGAATTATATTGGTATGAAGGTATTTTGTTAATAGGTAGCCATGGAGTCTTGTCCGTAATAGTTTCTTCTCTAATCTTTCCAACTGAGATAGTTTGTCATTCAAGGTAGTATCAGTAGGTGTTAGTCCTGTACCTAGATAATCAAATTCAGCCTGTTCCTGAATCAATTTATTACTATATTCTTCTGTGTATGACAATGTTTCTTTATGTGACATAGTATACTTGTTTGTTAGTAGCTCTAAACAGATGCTAAAGGAAAACCCTCCCAGGTATGCACCTGCACTAGATAACCATTAATTATAATGGGGTGACCCAGTGACCCTCAGAAACTCATCACTTTCACTCACCTCAGCACTTTCACCCTTATTGCATTCTCAGTTGTTTGTGGACAGCCGAGTTTTTTATGCTTGAAGTAATTCATGCAAGGCGACGAAAAAATAATAACAACCTTGCAAAAAACTATATATTGTGGTGTGTGTTCTTCATATGTTTCCATGATTAATAATGTGAAATATACAAAGAGCACTAAGTATAATTTAACTGACCTAAGAAATTGTTTTGAATTCCGACAGAACCATTGTTTGCCTATAACGTATTACCCAGGTTCTGAGGGTCACTGGGTCACCCCATTATAATTAATGGTCACCTAGTGCCATAGACATGATTAAAAGAGGGTTGAAGCAGGCTTCACCATAGCCAAAAGACTTCACCACTTAAACTTGGGTAAGGTTTTATACGGCACAGTGGAGACAGCAGCGTCCGTAACTGTAAAAAAGAAAAAAAAATTATGTGAGATACAGTAAGAAAGAGAGAGATAAAAGGACATTAAAACGTGGAAGAGACACAGATGATGGATGGGGGCTGAAGCCCAGTTAGCCTAATGGGTATTGCACGCCTGCTGCATACTACATATTCTGTCCTTTGACAGATAACTTGTCGTTGTTTCGTAAACAAGCTTTACATTCAACCATATACGATCAATTAGAATAGAGGCCTGGGAAGCCCACGTGAGGCAGCAATAAACATTAAAAGTCACGGGAGGATTAGGAGGGAGCGAATATGATGAAGCACAAAGCATGTACCCCACAAAAATAAAGTAAAACAGAGCTGGGAGGGGCACGTGATGCAGAAAAAAAATAATACTATTATGAACGCACAATTTATAACAATACAGGCTAAATCACGTGACACAGTAATTCATGCACGCACAATTTATTTAAAAAAGGCCTAGGAGGGCCCCGTGACGCAGTTGGAAATATTCCGATCAGCAATATATGATCAATTAGAATAGAGGCCTGGGAAGGCCATATGAGGCAGTAATAAATATTAAAAGTCAAGGGAGGATTAGGGGGGAGCAAATACGAAGAAGCACAAAGCATGTTGCGCACAAAAATAAAGTAAAACAGAGCTCGGAGGGGCACATGACGCAGTAAAAAAATAATACTAATATGAACGCACAATTTATAACAATACAGGCTAAATCACGTGACACAATTCAAAAATACAACACAGAAATTCATGACCGCACAATCTATTTAAAAAGGGCCTAGGAGGGCCCCGGGACGCAGTTGGAAATATTCCGATCAGCAATATACGATCAATAAGAATAGAGGCCCGGGAAGGCCACCTGAGGCAGCAATAAATATTAAAAGTCACGGGAGGATTAGGAGGGAGCAAATATGATGAAGCACAAAGCATGTACCCCACAAAAATAAAGTAAAACAGAGCTGGGAGGGGCACGTGACGCAGAAAAAAATTAATACTATTATGAACGCACAATTTATAACAATACAGGCTAAATCACGTGACACAGTAATTCATGCACGCACAATTTATTTAAAAAAAGCCTAGGAGGGCCCCGTGACGCAGTTGGAAATATTCCGATCAGCAATATATGATCAATTAGAATAGAGGCCTGGGAAGGCCATATGAGGCAGTAATAAATATTAAAAGTCAAGGGAGGATTAGGGGGGAGCGAATACGAAGAAGCACAAAGCATGTTGCGCACAAAAATAAAGTAAAACAGAGCTCGGAGGGGCACGTGACACAGTAAAAAAATAATACTAATATGAACGCACATTTTATAACAATACAGGCTAAATCACGTGACACAGTTCAAAAATACAACACAGAAATTCATGCACGCACAATTTATTTAAAAAGGGCCTAGGAGGGCCCGGGACGCAGTTGGAAATATTCCGATCGGCAATATACGATCAATAGGAATAGAGGCCAGGGAAGGCCACCTGAGGCAGCAATAAATATTAAAAGTCATGGGAGGATTAGGAGGGAGCAAATACATTGAAGCACAAAGCATGTTGCGCACAAAAATAAAGCAAAACAGAGCTGAGAGGGCCATGTGACGCAGTAAAAAAAAATACTATCATGCAGGCACAATTTACAGCGGAGACTGATGTTGTGACGGCTTCTCTTACCTTTGCTTCTGTCGTCTTTTGTCTTGTCTTCAAAGGTTGGTGCTTTGGCTGGGCCTGAGGTGAGCTGGGCGTGGGCGCCGCCGCCACCGCGCCTATGGTGGCCTGGCTTGGCGACAGCAGCAGTGACACCACGTCGAGTGTCACGAGTCCTCCTCCGTTCGAGCAAACAGTTCGTAGTACAATCGACGACGACAGTCTGTCTGTCATCGCAGCACATGCAGGCAAAAGAGAGCGTGCTCACGTCAGTGCCCGCAATATATGGGAACCGCGGGGCTGACCAAACCAAGCCCAGGGCCGTCATTGGTAGCGTTTTCGCGCTCCACAAGAATGACGGCCCTGGGGGCCCTCCCATTGGCTAATGTATTGGCTTCCAGGCTTAGTAATAGCAAGAAAGCTAGGTGGTGACATCTGGGGGGTGTGGGAGGGCGTGCACCGCGCTTGTGCAAGTGTGAGTGTGTGCACCAACAATTAATAGCAGAGAGAGACGGGGTGGGTTATCATGTGCGCAGAGGCAGGCCCAGAATTGGATCTCCAATGAGTGACCACTTGTAATCATGCTCGTAACGTGCCCTGAGCTCTGATTTGAAACTGAGAGGGTGATCGCACCATACTTTGTACTGTTAATCATACTCAGCGCATACTCACGTATACGCTACGAATACGCTTTGACGTTACGCGTTGCATCAAAGCTTCCGTATGACGTCATGTACGGCGCCCTGTACGCGAAAGGCGCCAATGTTTTTATTTGTTTAAAAACATATATTTATGTATTTAATGTACATACTCAGGGTAGAAATTATCTAGGATAAATTTGAAAACAGTTTTTTAAAACTTTTAACAATCGTATATTACTTTTAAAAGCAATTACACAAAAGGAGGAGGAACGCCATGCGTACTCGCTTCGTAAGAGCATCGTAAGAGCCCCGTAAGCACACCGTAAGCGTACGCAAAGCCATGTGACTTTAAAAGAAGAGATTTGATTGGTTCATAACACTTCCTATTCCACCTATTGAAAGTTCCTTCCCATTTTAATCATTCTATTTTGACTTACTAAGAAGAAGCATCTCTTCTGAGAATCCTGTCAAATAGAAGGAAGATAACCATAATAACAGCAATGGACTCATCTTTCAGCCATTCTTCAGAGGGAGATTTCATTCCTTAAGAGCCTCCAAAGAAGAGGAAAGACGCTGTAATTTGGAAGTTTTTTGCTTTTCCAGAAGGGCAAAAAAAGGTTAATGCTCCAAAAGTAACCTGTAAAATTTGCCAAACAATTCTTTCAAGGGGTGATCCATCTAAAAAAATACTCCTTTGGCACATCAAATATGGTGCGACACGTGTAGAACTTGCACCCCAACAACTTTGCTTGAGCAGCAAGACGGAGGTTGCAGGACAACTCACCTGCTACTGCACCAAGCACATCAACTGCTGCAGCAACATTTTCAGCAAGCAGTCCACACCCACAAATTGATGCTGATTTTGGTGAAGTTAAAATTCTATGCATTTATTGCGATAAACTTTTGTGTTATGGCGAACAGTCTATCGACCTGATAAAATGCAGGAAGCAGGAGCATTCTTTTGTTCCTGTAGGACACCTTTTGGGTTCCAGTTTCATTTAGGTGGTTTTAAAAAAAATTGTTGGAAAAACACAAAAAAAATAGAAAACTAAAAACACAAAAAATACAGTTCTCAGAACTACCTCCACTGGTCAAAGAAAGAGCAATATTTCTATGATAGTGTGTAAAACTTTGTCTGAATGAATGTGTAGTGCATAAATGAATGAATGAATACATTTATAGTGTATGGTGAATGTGAAAGTGCAGAACTATAAGGAACTGCTACAGTATAAATCTATAAGCAGTTTACCTATAGTATACTGTAGTACCTCTGAAGCACTTGAATGTAACATATGTACATAAATATGTTACAAGTCTATGCTTGAATTTACAGTGCTGGGGAAATTGCCTGGATGAACTTCTATGTGTTACGGGTGGATTTATAACCCCCTTGTGCCTCTTTTAACACAGCTGTTGCGTCACATTTGTGCTGCACTGGTGGTGCAAAAGATGTGCCATGGTGTGTAGTATTTACAATGTGACACATCTGAAAGGTGCATCAATTTATAAAGCCCTACGCCAGAAGGAGGTGATATCACAATACACAATAACTGGCATATCTCTGGGGGTGTACCACTTATTGTACATCTGCAGATTAGTGTTTTAATGTAATGAATGGATTCTTTTAGAACAGTGTATAGATAAGCACATAGTGCTGTATGGTCTCTACAATACTGAAACAGAAATGTGATAGTGTTTACTGGAAGTGTAAGGATACAGATTGGGGAATTGAAGATATAAAAGACAAGTTTCCCGTTGCATAGAACACTACATGCATAGTCTATAGGGGTTTTCTCAGGAACTACTGAATGGATTTACACCATTTAACAAAAAGTACATTTAAAAATGTTCATATACAAAACCTTTGAAATTCACTGAAAAAAACATAGGTTTCACAGACGTTATAGTTAGGAATTAGCATTTAAAAAACCTTGCAAATTCATTGAAAAAAACAGAGGTTTCACACATGTTATAGTTAGCTGGACATTTCACTCATACAAAACCATTGATGACTGATGTCATCAGTGATGTCATTTGAGATGTCATCAGTGATGTCATGAGTGATGTCACTGACCATGTCATGAGTGACGTAATATGTTACGTCATCAGCAGTGCATTGCGGGCGCGCAAGTTATAGTTAGCTGAACTAACTATAACGGGGGAATTTCAATGGTTTTGTATGAGTGAAATGTCCAGCTAACTATAACATGCGTGAAACTTATGGTTTTTTCAATGAATTTGCAGGGTTTTTTAAAATGCTAATTCCTAACTATAACGTGTGTGAAACCTATGGTTTTTTCAGTGAATTTGGAAGGTTTTTTAAATGCTAATTCCTAACTATAACGTGTGTGAAACCTATGTTTTTTTCAGTGAATATATATATATATATATGTATATATATATACATATATATATATATATATATATATATATATATATCTCACGAGACCTCCTTTGAAAAAAGAGAGCAGCGGCCACACCTGGGGTATGCAGGGAGGCCTCTTTATTCAGCAGCAATGTCAGTAAGGTGAATGCATTTCGGCATTTAAATATGCCTTCCTCAGCGCCCAGAGCCTTTAGGAATCACAGATGACATAGTGCATTTTAAATACAAGCCCCAGTACAATTGGTTCCTGTCCGCTCCGCCCCCAAGATCGATGTCCTTTCTCACCTTCTGCAGCACACTCAGTGTATGTGCACTACAGGTCCCAGAATGCTGTATAAATCCAGGTAGGTAACTTGCGGGGGTGAACAGTTTTTTGATGCGGATAATGGCGCCACAATGTCATTTAGCCACTTCCCCTGCATATTGCTCGAACTCCGGTGGCCCCTTGAGTCCCCAAACCGCACCAACCACCAAGGAACAGGTCTTCACTCAGCGGGGGCAAGGCTGGTCATCCAATCTTGCCCAGCGCGGAGTTAATAACTCTGTCACCGCCCCATCTCCTCCTGCACCCGGGGGTGGGCCTTGGTTACTCCAGTACACTGGAAACATCTGAAAACTGCCGCAGCAGATGCCAGTAAGACCAAGGCCAGCTTTGCGATGCGGGGGCCTGCAAAGAGCGTTTCTGGCTCACGCACTAAATGTCACCAGAACCTCCTTTGAAAAAAGAGAGCAGAGGCCACACCAGGGGTATGCAGGGAAGCCTCTTTATTCAGCAGCAATGTCAGTAAGGCAAATGCATTTCGGCATTTAAATATGCTTTCCTCAGCACCCAGAGTCTTTAGGAGTCGCAGATGACATTGTGCATTTTAAATACAAGCCCCAGAACAATTGGTTCTGGTCCGCTCCACCCCCAAGACCGATGTCCTTTCTGACCTTCTGCAGTGCACTGAGTGTATGTGCACTACAGGTCCCAGAATGCTGTATAAATCCAGGTAGGTAACTTGCAGGGGTAAACAGTTTTTTGATGTGGATAATGGCACCACAATGTCATTTAGCCACTTCCCCTGCATATTGCTCGAACTCCGGTGCCCCCTTGAGTCCCCAAACCGCACCAACCACCAAGGAACAGGTCTCCACTCAGCGGGGGCAAGGCTGGTCATCCAATCTTGCCCAGCGCGGAGTTAATAACTCCGTCACCGCCCCATCTCCTCCTGCACCCGGGGGTGGGCCTTGGTTACTCCAGTACACTGGAAACATCCGAAAACTGCTGCAGCAGATGCCAGTAAGACCAAGGCCAGCTTTGCGATGCGGGGGCCCTACAAAGCGCGTTTCTGGCTCACCCGCTAAATATCACCAGAACCTCCTTTGAAAAAAGAGAGCACAGGCCACACCAGGGGTATGCAGGGAGGCCTCTTTATTCAGCACGTTTTTGTATATATATATATATATATATATATATATATATATATATATATATATATATCTATGTTCGATTCCTTCGCTCCTTCCAACAGATTTGGGACACAAACATGAGCACGGACCTCAGCATTGGTGCAAAATTCATTATTTAATTTGTTGCAGTCTTATACAGAAGAACAGAAACTGTTTGTTAGGGATGCACTGTTCACTAGCCCTTACGGTACAAATTTGTAAGTACATTCTGTTCATTTACATACAATTGTTGTTCTAATACTATCCAATTTTATCACTCAAAGAAATGTAACATCAAACATTTATACATAATCAAATCATTTAGTCAGGATGCTTCCTTTCTTGTCTTTATTCTTATGAATTTGTTCTGGTTCCTTATCATAGCGTAGAGGACGTTCCATATAAAAGGATCATAGTATGTTCACTACTCCCGTTCACTATTCCCAATGCATTTCGGTTAGTACCTTCGTCAGGAGAGTACTAGAAACAATGAAAATATTCTTTGTAATCACAAAAAACAAATTACAATGTATTAGTATTTTTACATTAATCTCAAGGGTTAGCCACTACCGCTCCCACCAAGCATGTAGTGATGGTTATTTATTGCGCGCACGGAACAAGGACTCCAACATGATGAGGCGTGATTGTGTCTTATAAAAAACTTTGTGATAATTGTGGAAAAAACATATCCTAAGTGCCATGCATCCTAAAAAGTGCCCTTCTACCATGTGCTTCATGTGAGTGCTTGATAATCCCCAAACACTCACCTGTAACAGAACACTAAAAATCCTAATAGCCAGAAGACAAATGATACCTATGAAGTGAAAAACCAAATAATATGTAACCTTGTGCCTTAATTCACGCTCTATGAAATGCACCATTACGTACTTGACCAACAATGACCACCTACTTTAATCTGCTGCCTGTAGTTCTCCCAAAAGTAAAACTCTAGAGGACTCGATGTTAGTACAAAGTATTCTACAAGAAAAGCAATAAACTAACAACCGTCCATAAGCTGCCACCATATTAACATTGCAGCTCAAAAAACGTGATTCAAGGCAATTTTTAACATCAGTCATACCTTAATCACGAATGTCTCCTCTTCCTCGCTACTCGTCTCCCGTTAGTTTGTACACCAGCACAAGTGCAAGCGCCACGTAATTGAAATATACTGTTGCCTCACTCGGCGCATTTATTTAGAATAGTTTCCGTGGAAAAAATTGAAAACGAACTGTATTTTTAATGTTCGCCCTACGTAACGCACTAAATGAAGTGCTCGATATTGCGCAATGTCAACATTTTTTATTGAATTCCCTACCCCACTATATCTGTGTTCTGTGTACATTTAGACTCAGAAGTCTGTGTATATTTGTGATACCTCGTGATTCCTAACTCTACCACAATGATGTAGGATGCTGTATCATATTTTCGCTGACTCTTTCGGAAGAGAAAAATCACTAAAGAATAAGATAACTACTCCTAAAAACAAAAATAACGTATCCTATTTTCACTAATTATATCGAAAAATGCAAACTCAAAACAAAGATAAAGAAATGCTACTCAATATGTGTCTGTGGCCTACTAGTGTTCGATATGGCCTCTTCTTAAATATCTGGTGAACTCATTGTTTAGTGCCCCAGACAAATAACAACATTGAAAGTATATTCAAAAAGTGTACATAAATACAATCACAGTTCCACAAAATGCTCATAAAAACATAACATTTAAATTTTATCATTCAGCCCATTGAGTACCAAAGTCTTTAAAAAACGTATCCAAAATGTCTCTCTTTGTGATAAGTATCGGGTGGCATCAAAATGTTCAGACTCTAACATCTTTTCCAATATGGTGAAACGTAATTGCGGTATGGTGTGTTTCATTTCACTCCAATGTACAGCTAAACATGATTTAGGGTTTGCGTTTCTAATCGTACTTTTATGCTCCGTCATACGGATCTTCACTTTTCTAGTGGTACGCCCCAGGTATACCAATCCGCACAGACATTAAATCGCATACATCACCATACTCGAATTACAATCCGCTGTATGTCTTAGCTTAATGGTTTTCCCCGTATGAGGGTGTGTGAAATAATCTCCCACCATGACATTTCAACATTGTCCACAATTATGACATTTCATCAAGCCTTTGTCACCTCTGACTGAACGAATTACCTACCTTGCTTCAGAATTTCTTTAAAATTCTTAGATCTAGTATGGGCAAAAATCGGTCTATCTGTGAAAACCTATCTGAAATCCGCATCTTGCTCTATAATCTCCCAGCGTTGTAAAAAACATGTTTTAATCGCCTGAGCCGCTGTGGAATATTTAAGCACAAAAACTTCCCTCCTTAATGGTGGTTTAATCACTTTTTTTTAACAAATCTGCACGTTGAAGCTGGCTTACTTTTTGCTTTGCAGTATTTAATACTGTGTTTGGGTAACCTCTTTGTCTATAGTCCTGCGATAAGATCTCTATTTCCCTGTTGCTTTGAACCTCATCTGAACAACTCCTGTGAACTCTAATGAACTGAGAAAGTGGTAAGTGATTTTTCAGTGAAGGGGAATGAAAACTATCATAATGAAGAGCATTATTCCTATCAGTCTGCTTCTTGTACAACCTAGTCGTCAATGTCAATCCTTTCCTTTCAATTAATATGTCCAGATAACTGATTTCCTCCATACTCATCGAATAGGTACATTTTATTTGAGAGTGACATTGATTCAATGTATTCAAAGAGTTCTGCAATTGTTCCTGTTGGCCCTTCCAAACAATCAAACTATTGTCTATGTACCTAAGGTACAACTTGAAATGATCTTTCCATTCTTCTTTACCAAGGATATACATATCTTCAAACCTGGCCATAAAAATACTGGCATATGTTGGTGCCCCCATAAAACCCATCTTTTGAAGATAAAATGTGTTCTTCCAATTGAAATAACCATGATACAAACAAAAATGCAACAGTTCTAACAAAAATACATTCAAACTTTGATCATAATCATGTTTGAGCAACATCCACTCTACAGCTTCCATTCCCTCATCATGGGGAATGGATGTGTACAGTGCAGATACATCAACAGTACATAACCACATTTCTTCGTCAGGTAATATTGTTAAATTTTTCATTTTTTTAAGACAATCTGTTGTGTCTTGTACATATGTGGACCATTGTTGTATTAATGGTTGTTAAATGTGATCCAAACATTTCCCCAAAGGTTCATGTAGTGACCCACAACCAGCCACAATGGGGAGGAATGGTGGGACTACTGGATTTTTGTGCATCTTTGGCAACATATATATTAGGTCTCCTAGGATGCTCCGATGTTAAAAATCTACAGGTTTGCTCATCTACCCAACCTAAATCTTTGGCCTTTTTGAGAATTTGTGATAATACTGATAGAAACTCCCAGATTACGTTGGAGTACGATTGATTCAGTGATTTCTTTGAAAATTGTGTGGTGTGCAAGTTATCTTCATATCTAATTTGTTGCAGTCTGCCATTACGCATTTCAGCCCGTCTGGGCCTTGATCACATGACAAGCGCTACGTAATTTTTTGTGCTTTTAAAGTGCAGGTGCTCTGTGCAAACAGTTTCAACCATGGAGAATGAAGACATACTTAACATTCCTGATGTCTCGCGTACTGATGGTAATAAATGCACTCATAATTAAAATAGTAATTAGAAATGTTGGTAAAAGTAATCAATAAATAATTAATTAAATAAATTAAATACTTGCAATGTCAAAATCCCATAAAATGTAATTGAAAAATTATCAGTTGAAATATCGGCTTAAATGCATGATTTCATCCATTGTACTGACCCCTGGGATACAGGATTGGACGACGTAGAGGAAGAACAGGGTGCCTTTAGTTCAAATTTGCACAAGCCAACGATCCTACCCTTTTGAATGCGTGGGAAGCAGCCCACGTATCGCAAACCACCGGCACTGTTCAAAGATACCCCAGGTTCAGGATCGAAAACGATCTACTCTATCGAGAAGGGAAGGAGGGAGACCAAGGGCAACTGGTGGTACCAAAAGAGTTCCGCAAACAGATACTGTTCTACGCCCACACTCACATAACAGCGGGACATAGCGGGGCTGAAAAGACCACCCAAAATATACTGCGACTGTTTTATTGGCCAGGAATTTACAAAGAAACCGAGGCCTACTGCCAACACTGCGAGGCGTGTCAGAGGAAAAACCTAACTAAACCTCCAGCGGTGCCTCTGCAGCCCCTGCCCGTGATAGGTAATCCCTGGGAACGTGTGGGAATGGACCTCATAGGACCCCTGCCTCGCACCTCTCGGGGTCACACTTATGCGCTAGTAGTGGTGGACTATTCCCCCAGCTTCCCTGAGGCATTTCCACTACACACCCCGACCACCAAAAATGTAGCAGAGAAGCTGGTGGAACTGTTTTCGAGAGTCGGGTTTCCCCGGGAAATCCTAACAGATCAGGGGACACCTTTTGTGTCACGGATGATGAAGGAGGTTTGCAAGACCTTGGACCTTCAACACATCCGCACTTCCGCTTACCATCCTCAAACGGATGGATTAGTGGAACGATACAATAGGACTTTAAAATCCACTCTAAAGAAACTGTTGAGCGCTGAAAATAAAGACTGGGACAAAATGCTCCCATTGGCACTGTATGTAGTAAGGGCACTGGTCCAGAGCAGCCTGGGATACTCCCCATTTGAACTATTGTATGGCCGGCAACCAAGGTCCCTACTCGAAATAACTAGAGAAGTCTGGGAGAGAGAAGAGGCTCAGGAGCAACGTTCACTACTGGACTACACCCAGCAGTTGCGGTCCAGATTAGGCAAGTTGAGAGACCTCGCCTACTCGAACCTACAATCGGCCCAAAATCACCAAAAGCAATGCTATGATAAAGGGAAAAGGTGGAGGTCGCTGAACAAAGGAGACTGGGCTTTGGTATTGCTCCCTTCTTCCACGCAAAAATTCAAGAGCGAATGGAAGGGACCGTACCAAGTACTAGAGAAATATGGCAATACAACCTATAAGATACAGCTATCACCCAAACGCAATCAAACCTACCACATTAATCTCCTAAAGAAGTGGTTAGGACCAGCCCCACAATCATCTAACCTGGTGCTACCCGAAGACAGTCCTGAGACAACCTTAGACTGCTTGCCTATCAATCCAGAACTCACAGAGGAGGAGAAACAGGCCTTACTTGAAAGACTCCACCCTTTTTCTCACTTGTTCTCAGACACACCTGGGTGCACCCACTTGGCAGAACATGAGATACATACGGCCAAAGGGAGTATAGTAAAACAAAGGCCTTATCGCATCCCAGCAGCAAAAAGGGCAGACGTAAGAAGGGAAGTCGCGAGTATGTTAGAACTGGGGGTCATTAGACCGTCAAAAAGCAACTGGTCATCTCCCATAGTCATGGTGCCCAAGCCTGATGGGTCCACTCGCTTTTGCATGGACTTCAGGGCATTGAATGCAGTGTCCACTTTTGATGCGTTCCCTATACCCCGAGTGGATGAACTCATAGAGCGGATAGGAGATGCCAAATACATAACCACTCTGGACCTGACAAAAGAATACTGGCAGGTGCCCCTAAGGGAGGAGGACCATCACAAAACAGCCTTTGCCACCGAGGACGGTCTGTACGAATTCAACGTCCTCCCTTTCGGACTCCACGGGGCTCCTGCCACGTTCCAGAGGCTTATGAACAAGGTATTGGCCCCGCATACCGCCTATAGCTCGGTGTACCTTGATGACATTGTCATCTTCAGTCACTCTTGGAAAGACCACTTGGACCACCTGGCCAACGTAATGTCCTCTCTGGGTAGGGCGCGTCTTCATATTAATGCCAAGAAGTCCCGAGCAGCCTTCCCAAAAGTTAAATACCTCGGCTTCATGCTAGGAGATGGGGTAATAGCTCCCCAAGACGAGAAGATAAAAGCCATAACAGAGACCCCGTTTCCCTCCACTAAACGGGAACTAAGGGCGTTCCTGGGCCTTATGGGCTACTATCGAAGATTCATTCAGAACTTCGCAGACATCGCCACCCCCCTGACCAATTTGTTGCAGAAGAACGTCAGAAATACACTGCCTCAACCCCCCTCCCCTGAAGCCAGGAACGCATTCCTTCACTTGAAGAGAGCCATTACCACCAGTCCTGTGCTTATTCCACCAGATTTCGGACGTCCCTTTTCACTGGCCACTGATGCTTCGGAGACGGGAATCAGGGCAGTTCTATCGCAGATAGGGGAGGACAATGCTGAACATCCCATACTGTAGATCAGCCGCAAGCTCCACCCTAGGGAAAGGAAGTATCCCACGGTTGAGAAAGAATGTTTGGCTATACGGTGGGCTGTGGATAAACTCCGTTATTACCTGGAGGGAAGGGCGTTCACACTGTATTCCGATCATGCGCCACTGCAGTGGATGCAGAGGAACAGAACTCAGAACGCTCGGATACTACGATGGTTCCTCTTTCTTCAGCCCTTTGCCTTTACGGTCGTGCATAGGAAGGGTAGGGACAATGGGAACGCTGATTTCCTCTCTCGCATGCCGGTTCTCCCCGATCGGGAGAATCCAGGGGGGGAGGAATGTAACGGAGCGAGGCGGAGTGCTACCGAGGAATGGTGGACTCCCGTAACTGACCCTGTCATGCCTCCTTCCTTACAGACTGACCCCTGGGATACAGGACTGGACGACGTAGAGGAAGAACACAGTGCCTTTAATTGGGCGTTCTCGGAGGAGGAGGTGAACACTCCTCCTGTATACGTCAGCGAGATCAGATTGGATAAAGATCGGGAAGTACGGTACGACGCGTGTGACATCACCCCGGAGGAGGAGAAGGCGAGGAGCGGCATCGGAGAGCGGTTTGAAAGAAGTGGAGAAGCCGGAAGAGAAAGAGACCGAAGGAATTCCGAAGAACAGCCCGGAGGAGACGAGACCCACGGAGAGCCAGGAGGCCAACGACCCTGTGAGCCGCCGTGCCACTCTCCCGGGGGAGGAGCGTGGCTGTCCCAGGTACGGGAGCGTATGGCGGTATGGGTGGGAAGAAAGCGTGCATGTAAATAAGTGTACAGAGACCCGCGTTCGTATTACCCCATCTTTCCCTACCTCTTGTGTCCGTTACCCCGAGTTTAAACCCTCACCTTCTGTTACCCTCCCCACGTCACCGACCGAATAGCAGCACGTTAAATACTGGTGCACTCCTCCCCTCCTCACTTCACAAGGCCCCAAGGTGCATTTCCTAGAAGACTGTAGAACTAACGGTTCCCTCTCTGTTGGTCTTCCTTTTCATGGGCACCGGAGCGACGAGACACCTCCTTGACCAGACCTTGAGGCCAAGACCGGAGGACCAAAGACCAAGAAGGAGACACCCCTGTTATCAAGACGGATCCCAGTCAGTTTGCTAGGGAAAGACTTACGTTTAGAACCCAGAGAACTTTGAAACCTAACACGAAACGTGTAATACTAATAAAACCCTCTTTGCCTTGATCACATGACAAGCGCTACGTAATTTTTTGTGCTTTTAAAGTGCAGGTGCTCTGTGCAAACAGTTTCAACCATGGAGAATGAAGACATACTTAACATTCCTGATGTCTCGCGTACTGATGGTAATAAATGCACTCATAATTAAAATAGTAATTAGAAATGTTGGTAAAAGTAATCAATAAATAATTAATTAAATAAATTAAATACTTGCAATGTCAAAATCCCATAAAATGTAATTGAAAAATTATCAGTTGAAATATCGGCTTAAATGCATGATTTCATCCATTGTACATAATATTCTGACTGTTATTAGTCCGGATGTGTTTTTTTCCATTCAGTAGTACACATTTTGCCATCATACATATGAAAACAAAGTAGTGCAATACTTCTGTTAATTCGATATCACAACAAGTTGATAACTGTTTGAAGTGTGTAACGGAGCGAGGCGGAGTGCTACCGAGGAATGGTGGACTCCCGTAACTGACCCTGTCATGCCTCCTTCCTTACAGACTGACCCCTGGGATACAGGATTGGACGACGTAGAGGAAGAACAGGGTGCCTTTAATTGGGCGTTCTCGGAGGAGGAGGTGAACACTCCTCCTGTATACGTCAGCGAGATCGGATTGGATAAAGATCGGGAAGTACGGTACGACGCGTGTGACATCACCCCGGAGGAGGAGAAGGCGAGGAGCGGCATCGGAGAGAGGTTTGAAAGAAGTGGAGAAGCCAGAAGAGAAAGAGACCGAAGGAATTCCGAAGAACAGCCCGGAGGAGACGAGACCCACGGAGAACCAGGAGGCCAACGACTCTGTGAGCCGCCGTGCCACTCTCCCGGGGGAGGAGCATGGCTGTCCCAGGTACGGGAGCGTATGGCGGTATAGGTGGGAAGAAAGCGTGCATGTAAATAAGTGTACAGAGACCCGCGTTCGTATTACCCCGTCTTTCCCTACCTCTTGTGTCCGTTACCCCGAGTTTAAACCCTCACCTTCTGTTACCCTCCCCACGTCACCGACCAAATAGCAGCACGTTAAATACTGGTGCACTCCTCCCCTCCTCACTTCACACGGCCCCAAGGTGCATTTCCTAGAAGACTGTAGAACTAACGGTTCCCTCTCTGTTGGTCTTCCTTTTCATGGGCTCCGGAGCGACGAGACACCTCCTTGACCAGACCTTGAGGCCAAGACCGGAGGACCAAAGACCAAGAAGGAGACACCCCTGTTATCAAGACGGATCCCAGTCAGTTTGCTAGGGAAAGACTTACGTTTAGAACCCGGAGAACTTTGAAAACTAACACGAAACGTGTAATACCAATAAAACCCTCTTTGCTTCCAAGACCAGCTGTCCATCCAGTTTCTGACTCACTACTGAGTTTGCCTAGCAGTCCTGGCCCAGAACCAATAATCAGACCTCAGGTTAACCCCTCACCCCTACACCCGTCCACAGTGGTGTCAGAAGTGGGATCTACTCCCTCTGAGCAAGAGACGAATATGGAACAAATCATACAGACATTAGTCGAGGGTCAACAAAAACTGGAATGGGCGGTCAGCCAACAAATCAGTACAGCAGACGCGGATCGAGCCCTGTTCCGCAGCACTATGAAGCAACAGATGGATAATTTGCAGAAAGTGGTTCAGACACCGGGGACCGCTGTCTCGGTGGATCGAAGGCCTGCCGGACCACATCCAGCCGGTGTCTCATTACAGAAGTATGTAACCGGAGAAGACCCGGATACCTTCCTGGTCAATTTCGAGAGGGCCGCACGGGCGTGTGGGTGGCCAGAGGAGAAATGGCCCTTTTTTCTTGCGCCCTTGCTGACGGGCGAAGCACAGACAGCATACCAGGTTGCAAATCATGCAGGCACCTCCTCATATACTGCAATCAAGGAGGTGATACTAGATCACCTCGAGATGGACCCCGAAGCATATAGACTCAGGTTTCGGAAGGAGAAAGGGGTCACAGGGGAAAACCCCAAGACACTGTATTTATGCCTGAAAATGGCGGCAGAAAAATGGTTGCGTCCTGAAAGCAGGAGCAAGGAAGATGTCATGACAAGCATAGTACTGGAACAGTTTATGGAAGCTCTACCCTATGGGACCCAGCGATGGCTAAGGCAGCATCCGGGACTGACCGCAGCTCAGGCTATAGAGATGGCGGCAAATTACTCTAGAGCAACTCCTAGATCTTTTCCATGGGAGACTGAAAAACCCACAAAGACATTGGCAACCCCCCCTAAGACAGAGAAAAAGAAACCCATCTACGAACCGCTAAAGCCACGGCCATTCCGTCCGGATGTTACTCCAATGAGGGGACCCCAGTGCTTTGAATGCGGGGAGTGGGGCCATATTGCGAGGTTGTGCCCCAGGAAAAAACCGGTTGAGGAACCCATGGAAGTTGTGTATATACCCAAAGCTGTGATGTACTCCGCCGAAATGGGACCTTCTTATTATGTAAGGGTACTAGTGAACCACGCCCCTGTAAAGGCGCTACTCGATTCAGGATGCAGACAATCTGTCATACGGGAGAAATTGCTGGTTCCATCCCAAATAGGGCGGGAGGGCGAAGTACACATCCGGTGTGTCCATGGGGACGTGAAGACATATCCCCTTGCACGCATCACTATAAACCCGATAGGAAGGGAACCTTGCTCAGTGAAAGTGGGTGTGGTAGCGTCACTGCCCGAGGAGTTGATCCTCGGGGTGGATAATCCCCATTTCCTGGCCTTATTTAAACGAGAAATAGCCAGTCGACCAGTGGAGGCATTCCTGTCGGTCGAGCCCTGGGTCATAGACAAGGGGTTCAAATTTGCACAAGCCAACGATCCTACCCTTTTGAATGCGTGGGAAGCAGCCCACGTATCGCAAACCACCGGCACTGTTCAAAGATACCCCAGGTTCAGGATCGAAAACGATCTACTCTATCGAGAAGGGAAGGAGGGAGACCAAGGGCAACTGGTGGTACCAAAAGAGTTCCGCAAACAGATACTGTTCTACGCCCACACTCACATAACAGCGGGACATAGCGGGGCTGAAAAGACCACCCAAAATATACTGCGACTGTTTTATTGGCCAGGAATTTACAAAGAAACCGAGGCCTACTGCCAACACTGCGAGGCGTGTCAGAGGAAAAACCTAACTAAACCTCCAGCGGTGCCTCTGCAGCCCCTGCCCGTGATAGGTAATCCCTGGGAACGTGTGGGAATGGACCTCATAGGACCCCTGCCTCGCACCTCTCGGGGTCACACTTATGCGCTAGTAGTGGTGGACTATTCCCCCAGCTTCCCTGAGGCATTTCCACTACACACCCCGACCACCAAAAATGTAGCAGAGAAGCTGGTGGAACTGTTTTCGAGAGTCGGGTTTCCCCGGGAAATCCTAACAGATCAGGGGACACCTTTTGTGTCACGGATGATGAAGGAGGTTTGCAAGACCTTGGACCTTCAACACATCCGCACTTCCGCTTACCATCCTCAAACGCATGGATTAGTGGAACGATACAATAGGACTTTAAAATCCACTCTAAGGAAACTGTTGAGCGCTGAAAATAAAGACTGGGACAAAATGCTCCCATTGGCACTGTATGTAGTAAGGGCACTGGTCCAGAGCAGCCTGGGATACTCCCCATTTGAACTATTGTATGGCCGGCAACCAAGGTCCCTACTCGAAATAACTAGAGAAGTCTGGGAGAGAGAAGAGGCTCAGGAGCAACGTTCACTACTGGACTACACCCAGCAGTTGCGGTCCAGATTAGGCAAGTTGAGAGACCTCGCCTACTCGAACCTACAATCGGCCCAAAATCACCAAAAGCAATGCTATGATAAAGGGAAAAGGTGGAGGTCGCTGAACAAAGGAGACTGGGCTTTGGTATTGCTCCCTTCTTCCACGCAAAAATTCAAGAGCGAATGGAAGGGACCGTACCAAGTACTAGAGAAATATGGCAATACAACCTATAAGATACAGCTATCACCCAAACGCAATCAAACCTACCACATTAATCTCCTAAAGAAGTGGTTAGGACCAGCCCCACAATCATCTAACCTGGTGCTACCCGAAGACAGTCCTGAGACAACCTTAGACTGCTTGCCTATCAATCCAGAACTCACAGAGGAGGAGAAACAGGCCTTACTTGAAAGACTCCACCCTTTTTCTCACTTGTTCTCAGACACACCTGGGTGCACCCACTTGGCAGAACATGAGATACATACGGCCAAAGGGAGTATAGTAAAACAAAGGCCTTATCGCATCCCAGCAGCAAAAAGGGCAGACGTAAGAAGGGAAGTCGCGAGTATGTTAGAACTGGGGGTCATTAGACCGTCAAAAAGCAACTGGTCATCCCCCATAGTCATGGTGCCCAAGCCTGATGGGTCCACTCGCTTTTGCATGGACTTCAGGGCATTGAATGCAGTGTCCACTTTTGATGCGTTCCCTATACCCCGAGTGGATGAACTCATAGAGCGGATAGGAGATGCCAAATACATAACCACTCTGGACCTGACAAAAGAATACTGGCAGGTGCCCCTAAGGGAGGAGGACCATCACAAAACAGCCTTTGCCACCGAGGACGGTCTGTACGAATTCAACGTCCTCCCTTTCGGACTCCACGGGGCTCCTGCCACGTTCCAGAGGCTTATGAACAAGGTATTGGCCCCGCATACCGCCTATAGCTCGGTGTACCTTGATGACATTGTCATCTTCAGTCACTCTTGGAAAGACCACTTGGACCACCTGGCCAACGTAATGTCCTCTCTGGGTAGGGCGCGTCTTCATATTAATGCCAAGAAGTCCCGAGCAGCCTTCCCAAAAGTTAAATACCTCGGCTTCATGCTAGGAGATGGGGTAATAGCTCCCCAAGACGAGAAGATAAAAGCCATAACAGAGACCCCGTTTCCCTCCACTAAACGGGAACTAAGGGCGTTCCTGGGCCTTATGGGCTACTATCGAAGATTCATTCAGAACTTCGCAGACATCGCCACCCCCCTGACCAATTTGTTGCAGAAGAACGTCAGAAATACACTGCCTCAACCCCCCTCCCCTGAAGCCAGGAACGCATTCCTTCACTTGAAGAGAGCCATTACCACCAGTCCTGTGCTTATTCCACCAGATTTCGGACGTCCCTTTTCACTGGCCACTGATGCTTCGGAGACGGGAATCAGGGCAGTTCTATCGCAGATAGGGGAGGACAATGCTGAACATCCCATACTGTAGATCAGCCGCAAGCTCCACCCTAGGGAAAGGAAGTATCCCACGGTTGAGAAAGAATGTTTGGCTATACGGTGGGCTGTGGATAAACTCCGTTATTACCTGGAGGGAAGGGCGTTCACACTGTATTCCGATCATGCGCCACTGCAGTGGATGCAGAGGAACAGAACTCAGAACGCTCGGATACTACGATGGTTCCTCTTTCTTCAGCCCTTTGCCTTTACGGTCGTGCATAGGAAGGGTAGGGACAATGGGAACGCTGATTTCCTCTCTCGCATGCCGGTTCTCCCCGATCGGGAGAATCCAGGGGGGGAGGAATGTAACGGAGCGAGGCGGAGTGCTACCGAGGAATGGTGGACTCCCGTAACTGACCCTGTCATGCCTCCTTCCTTACAGACTGACCCCTGGGATACAGGACTGGACGACGTAGAGGAAGAACACAGTGCCTTTAATTGGGCGTTCTCGGAGGAGGAGGTGAACACTCCTCCTGTATACGTCAGCGAGATCAGATTGGATAAAGATCGGGAAGTACGGTACGACGCGTGTGACATCACCCCGGAGGAGGAGAAGGCGAGGAGCGGCATCGGAGAGCGGTTTGAAAGAAGTGGAGAAGCCGGAAGAGAAAGAGACCGAAGGAATTCCGAAGAACAGCCCGGAGGAGACGAGACCCACGGAGAGCCAGGAGGCCAACGACCCTGTGAGCCGCCGTGCCACTCTCCCGGGGGAGGAGCGTGGCTGTCCCAGGTACGGGAGCGTATGGCGGTATGGGTGGGAAGAAAGCGTGCATGTAAATAAGTGTACAGAGACCCGCGTTCGTATTACCCCATCTTTCCCTACCTCTTGTGTCCGTTACCCCGAGTTTAAACCCTCACCTTCTGTTACCCTCCCCACGTCACCGACCGAATAGCAGCACGTTAAATACTGGTGCACTCCTCCCCTCCTCACTTCACAAGGCCCCAAGGTGCATTTCCTAGAAGACTGTAGAACTAACGGTTCCCTCTCTGTTGGTCTTCCTTTTCATGGGCACCGGAGCGACGAGACACCTCCTTGACCAGACCTTGAGGCCAAGACCGGAGGACCAAAGACCAAGAAGGAGACACCCCTGTTATCAAGACGGATCCCAGTCAGTTTGCTAGGGAAAGACTTACGTTTAGAACCCAGAGAACTTTGAAACCTAACACGAAACGTGTAATACTAATAAAACCCTCTTTGCTTCCAAGACCGGCTGTCCATCCAGTTTCTGACTCACTACCGAGTTTGCCTAGCAGTCCTGGCCCAGAACCAATAATCAGACCTCAGGTTAACCCCTCACCCCTACACCCGTCCACAAAGTGCAAGTGCAAAAAAGTGTGATATGTACATGTCACTCTTTAAAGTGCTTTTGTGTTTGTCTTAAAAAAACCATAATTGATTTGGTTGAGGGATTAGGCAGCAGATGATTTCTCATTGTCAATAATCAATACATAACACCATGATGGTTTAAATACCCTTCATTCACCCCATTTTCTCTGCCCTTGGAATGTAAGTGTTAGTGTTACTTTAGAATTAAAGAGAGAAAAATAAATCTTCTGTTGTGTTTAACGCACCCGGATCCTTGGAGTCAAGCTCCAATGTATATTAGGTTTCTAGTTTTCTCAATGTCCCCTCTGTGTTTCCTCCTCTCCTGCTGATGGGTACTGCATCGATTAAGTAATATTTAAAATGCTCAAGATTCGTGTCATGTTTTTCTTTAAAATGCCGAGCAATCCGGTAGGTTGAGTCATGATTCACTATTGCTCGTATGTGCTGGAGTATTCTTTTGTGGGCTTGGAGTTTGGTGCTGCCCACATAGTGTAAGCCACAAGAACACTCCAGCACATATATTGCTTGATCAGATTTGCATGAAAAAAGGTTTTGTGATTTTGTGTTCCATATTACTAAAAGGGATACTATACAAGATTTTGTTTATCCTGTATTGGCATGCTTTCCAAGTTTTGCATTTAATAAAACTCTTACGCTTAGAGAGAAAGTGTGTTTGTTCTGATAACTCTGGACTACTTTTTACAAGACAGTTACTCATTGGGGGTGCTTTCCTATGTGTAATAGACAGTTTTTGGGAGTGATTGGCCTATTATGGGATCAGATAGAACTATCAGCCAGTTTTGTCTGATAATCTTTCTCAGTGCCTTGTCTTGCTTGTTGAAGGCCCATATCATTCGCAGTGCTCCACTAGTTTTGCTGTGGCTCTTATACCTGTTTTTGTGAACTTTGCCTTACGATTTCAAGGTTAACTTTCTTAGGCACTAGCAAATCTAATCTGTTCAGGCTGTTTGTCTTAGAAATGGCAGTTTCTAGAGTTTTCCTTGAGTAACCTCGTTTTAAAAATCTTGTCTTACTTGCCTCTTGCGCCTCAATAAGATCTTGCTGTTTACTGCATTTGCGTTTCAATCTAAGCATTTCCCCATATGGTATGCTCTCCACTAGGTGTCTGGGGTGAAAGCTTTTTGCTTGCAGGATTGTGTTACCAGCTTTTTCCTTGCGGTATACTTGAGTTTCTGTTTTTTCATTCTCAATGTGTATCTGTACATCCAGAAACTGTATCTCTTTTTCATGAATCGGAACAGTAAAATTCAAATTAACTTCATTGACATTGATAATGGTTACAAATTCCATTGCACCTTCTCTTTTTCCCTTCCAAATAATAAACAAATCGTCTATAAAACAAAGCCATAATTTCACATTGTTTTTCAGATAGGCACTATGTGTTTTGCCCAGTACAAGCTCCTCCCTGCAGCCCATATTCAAATAAGCATAACTGGGGGAGAAGCTGGCACCCATGGCTACTCCTCGCATCTGTTGATAAAATGTATTTTGAAACAAGATAGGTGGCAGGCTATGCAGAAAGCCCTTGGAGATAAGGATTCAAGAGTTTTCTGGAACTTGGTAAACAAGCATTTGCAATGCAATGGTCTCGGCATCATTAAAGGTAGAGCAATTGGCATTGCTCATGACATTTCTTTTTTTTCTTTAAATCATAAATAAATGGCATTGTCATTTACATTGCCAATACACAGCACTCTGCACTCAACAGCACACACCACTCTGCACCTGCACTCACTGCCCTGCACACTCAGTGCTCTGCACACTCACTCTGCACTCACTACTCTGCACTCACTACTCTGCACTCACTACTCACTACTCTGCACTCACTACTCTGCACTCACTACTCACTACTCTGCACTCACTACTCTGCACTCTGCACTCACTACTCTGCACTCACTATTCTGCATTCTGCACACCCACTCTGCACTCACTACCCTGCACTCACTACTCTGCATTCTGCACTCACTGCTCTGCACTCACGACTCTGCACTCACTACTCTGCACTCACTACTCTGCATTCTGCACACTCACTCTGCACTCACTACTCTGCACTATGCACTCACTACTCTGCACTCTGCACTCACTACTCTGCACTCTGCACTCACTATTCTGCACTTTGCACACTCTGCACTCACTACTCTGCACTCTGCACTCACTACTCTGCACTCTGCACTCACTACTCTGCACTCTGCACTCACTATTCTGCACTTTGCACACTCTGCACTCACTACTCTGCACTCTGCACTCACTACTCTGCACTCTGCACTCACTACTCTGCACTCTGCACTCACTACTCTGCACTCACTACTCTGCACTTTGCACACTCTGCACTCTGCACTCACTACTCTGCACTCTGCACTCACTACTCTGCACTCACTACTCTGCACTCACTACTCTGCACTCACTACTCTGCACTCACTACTCACTACTCTGCACTCACTACTCACTACTCTGCACTCTGCACTCACTACTCTGCACTCACTACTCACTACTCTGCACTCTGCACTCACTACTCACTACTCTGCACTCACTACTCACTACTCTGCACTCTGCACTCACTACTCACTACTCTGCACTCTGCACTCACTACTCTGCACTCACTACTCTGCACTCACTACTCTGCACTCACTACTCTGCACTCACTACTCTGCAATCACTACTCACTACTCTGCACTCACTACTCTGCACTCACTACTCTGCACTCACTACTCTGCACTCACTACTCTGCACTCACTACTCTGCACTCACTACTCACTACTCTGCACTCACTACTAACTACTCTGCACTCACTACTCTGCACTCACTACTCACTACTCTGCACTCTGCACTCACTACTCACTACTCTGCACTCTGCACTCACTACTCTGCACTCTGCACTCACTACTCACTACTCTGCACTCTGCACTCACTACTCTGCACTCACTACTCACTACTCTGCACTCTGCACTCACTACTCTGCACTCTGCACTCACTACTCACTACTCTGCACTCACTACTCTGCACTCACTACTCTGCACTCACTACTCTGCACTCACTACTCTGCACTCACTACTCACTACTCTGCACTCACTACTCTGCACTCACTACTCTGCACTCACTACTCTGCACTCACTACTCTGCACTCACTACTCTGCACTCACTACTCTGCCAATACACAGCACTCTGCACTCAACAGCACACACCACTCTGCACCTGCACTCACTGCTCTGCACACTCAGTGCTCTGCACACTCACTCTGCACTCACTACTCTGCACTCACTACTCTGCACTCACTACTCTGCACTCACTACTCACTACTCTGCACTCACTACTCTGCACTCACTACTCACTACTCTGCACTCACTACTCTGCACTCTGCACTCACTACTCTGCACTCACTACTCTGCACTCACTATTCTGCATTCTGCACACTCACTCTGCACTCACTACCCTGCACTCACTACTCTGCATTCTGCACTCACTGCTCTGCACTCACGACTCTGCACTCACTACTCTGCACTCACTACTCTGCATTCTGCACACTCACTCTGCACTCACTACTCTGCACTATGCACTCACTACTCTGCACTCTGCACTCACTACTCTGCACTCTGCACTCACTATTCTGCACTTTGCACACTCTGCACTCACTACTCTGCACTCTGCACTCACTACTCTGCACTCTGCACTCACTACTCTGCACTCTGCACTCACTATTCTGCACTTTGCACACTCTGCACTCACTACTCTGCACTCTGCACTCACTACTCTGCACTCTGCACTCACTACTCTGCACTCTGCACTCACTACTCTGCACTCACTACTCTGCACTTTGCACACTCTGCACTTTGCACACTCTGCACTCTGCACTCACTACTCTGCACTCTGCACTCACTACTCTGCACTCAGTACTCTGCACTCACTACTCTGCACTCACTACTCTGCACTCACTACTCACTACTCTGCACTCACTACTCACTACTCTGCACTCTGCACTCACTACTCTGCACTCACTACTCACTACTCTGCACTCTGCACTCACTACTCACTACTCACTACTCTGCACTCACTACTCACTACTCTGCACTCTGCACTCACTACTCACTACTCTGCACTCTGCACTCACTACTCTGCACTCACTACTCTGCACTCACTACTCTGCACTCACTACTCTGCACTCACTACTCTGCACTCACTACTCACTACTCTGCACTCACTACTCTGCACTCACTACTCTGCACTCACTACTCTGCACTCACTACTCTGCACTCACTACTCACTACTCTGCACTCACTACTCACTACTCTGCACTCACTACTCTGCACTCACTACTCACTACTCTGCACTCTGCACTCACTACTCACTACTCTGCACTCTGCACTCACTACTCTGCACTCTGCACTCACTACTCACTACTCTGCACTCTGCACTCACTACTCTGCACTCACTACTCACTACTCTGCACTCTGCACTCACTACTCTGCACTCTGCACTCACTACTCACTACTCTGCACTCTGCACTCACTACTCTGCACTCACTACTCTGCACTCACTACTCTGCACTCACTACTCTGCACTCACTACTCTGCACTCACTACTCACTACTCTGCACTCACTACTCTGCACTCACTACTCACTACTCTGCACTCACTACTCTGCACTCACTACTCTGCACTCACTACTCTGCACTCACTACTCTGCACTCACTACTCACTACTCTGCACTCACTACTCTGCACTCACTACTCTGCACTCACTACTCTGCACTCACTACTCTGCACTCACTACTCTGCACTCACTACTCACTACTCTGCACTCACTACTCTGCACTCACTACTCACTACTCTGCACTCACTACTCTGCACTCACTACTCTGCACTCACTACTCTGCACTCACTACTCTGCACTCACTACTCACACTCACTACTCTGCACTCACTACTCTGCACTCACTACTCTGCACTCTGCACTCACTACTCTGCACTCACTACTCTGCACTCACTACTCTGCACTCACTACTCAGCACTCACTACTCACTACTCTGCACTCTGCACTCACTACTCAGCACTCACTACTCACTACTCTGCACTCTGCACTCACTACTCTGCACTCTGCACTCACTACTCTGCACTCACTACTCACTACTCTGCACTCACTACTCACTACTCTGCACTCACTACTCACTACTCTGCACTCACTACTCTACACTCACTACTCTGCACTCACTACTCACTACTCTGCACTCACTACTCTGCACTCACTACTCACTACTCTGCACTCACTACTCTGCACTCACTACTCTGCACTCACTACTCTGCACTCTGCACTCACTACTCTGCACTCACTACTCTGCACTCTGCACTCACTACTCTGCACTCACTACTCTGCACTCACTACTCTGCACTCTGCACTCACTACTCTGCACTCACTACTCTGCACTCACTACTCAGCACTCACTACTCACTACTCTGCACTCACTACTCTGCACTCACTACTCTGCACTCACTACTCACTACTCTGCACTCACTACTCAGCACTCACTACTCACTACTCTGCACTCTGCACTCACTACTCTGCACTCTGCACTCACTACTCAGCACTCACTACTCACTACTCTGCACTCTGCACTCACTACTCTGCACTCTGCACTCACTACTCTGCACTCACTACTCACTACTCTGCACTCACTACTCACTACTCTGCACTCACTACTCACTACTCTGCACTCACTACTCTGCACTCACTACTCTGCACTCACTACTCACTACTCTGCACTCACTACTCTGCACTCACTACTCTGCACTCACTACTCACTACTCTGCACTCACTACTCTGCACTCTGCACTCACTACTCTGCACTCACTACTCTGCACTCACTACTCTGCACTCACTACTCTGCACTCACTACTCTGCACTCTGCACTCACTACTCTGCACTCACTACTCTGCACTCACTACTCTGCACTCTGCACTCACTACTCTGCACTCACTACTCTGCACTCACTACTCACTACTCTGCACTCACTACTCACTACTCTGCACTCACTACTCACTACTCTGCACTCTGCACTCACTACTCTGCACTCTGCACTCACTACTCTGCACTCACTACTCTGCACTCACTACTCTGCACTCACTACTCACTACTCTGCACTCACTACTCTGCACTCTGCACTCACTACTCTGCACTCACTACTCTGCACTCACTACTCACTACTCTGCACTCACTACTCTGCACTCACTACTCACTACTCTGCACTCTGCACTCACTACTCTGCACTCTGCACTCACTACTCTGCACTCTGCACTCACTACTCTGCACTCACTACTCTGCACTCACTACTCACTACTCTGTACTCACTACTCAGCACTCACTACTCACTACTTTGCACTCACTACTCTGCACTCTGCACTCACTACTCTGCACTCTGCACTCACTACTCTGCACTCACTACTCACTACTAATAAATATGTTGTCAACAGACTAACTCGATGTACTCCCAGGCCGATCTAGTTTGCAGGGTTAATTGGAATTGGCCATAAATCAGTAATTTAGACAACTGATAGGTATACAAATGTAAGAAGTTAAGACCGAAGCCTACATTGAGCTGCACATGATGACTAATGGGGAAAATGTCCTGTCATTTAGAATTTGGCATTCATTTACATCACACGCCTTAAATTAACGATGGGAAAACCACAAGTGCTTTAAGGTTGAACTAATCGATAAGGAAATGGCCTGCTGATATGAAGTACAATACAAGTACAACATTACTGACATGAAAAACCTATAAATGAGATTAGCCTAATCACTATATAAAACGGATGTGACACACAGGCTAAACAATTCCACTCATCTCAGCTACATGCAAACGGCGCAGCTGTCATCGTACTTCTCGCGCATTGCTGGGTTTCCCCGAGTTTATCTGATCACTTTTCCATCACAGCCCACAAAACGTTCACCCGCCAAAGGAATATTTTTTTTCCAGTTACAATCATGACACGTCTTTTTTTCTGCTTAACTAAATCACGTAGGTCACGGCAAAAAAAGTAAATGTAAACGTTAACCAGACGTTCGCCATGCACATGTAATATATTAGACACGGTTGACGCTGAACAAACTCAAGTGGGACTTGGCCCCGGAAGTCAGGCACGGTCGCCTGTGACGGGGGCGGGGCCACGTTCACACCGGAAGAGGAGGCAGGCGGAGTCGTAGCGTCTCGCGGCCCGGGGCTCCTGTGAGCGGTGTAGAGCCCCGGGGCCGCGCCAGCAGGAGGTTGGACGCCGCGTGCTGAGGTAAGGTAAGTTCCAAACGGCTGGAGCGCGATTGGTGCACTTGTGTGTGTGTATGCTCGTGTGTGTGTGTGTGTATGTATGTGTGCGACGGTGATGGCGGGGGAGGGGGAGGGGGGCCTCGGTGCACTTGTGTGTGTGCGCGCGTGTGTGTATGAGTCAGGGGTGGTGTCTCTGTATGTATGTATGTATGTGCGTGCGTGCATTGGCGCGTGTGTGTGTGTATGCGCATGCGTGTGTGGTGCTTGCGCTTCCCAGGAGACAGCGCCTGGCCACAGCGCGCGTTCCAGTTACAAATCGCCTGGCAGGATGCGCGTGGCCAGGACTGTCTCCTGGGAATGATAGTCGCTGACATAAGATCTCGGCGGAGACGCGCTTCCGCGCGTCTTTAGCCGAGACCTAAAAACGGAACGCTCGAGGGAAGGAATGCCATTGATCCGAACCTTGGGGAGGAGGTCTGGCGCTCCCATTTTGAACCCTTATACTCCAAACCTCAAGATGGAGTCACAGAGATGGGGCGGCCTACCATTGACCTTATTTTGGTATCGCAGGTAGAAATACCCCCCTGTTCATTGGCTGAGGTCAATATGGCAGCCCTGGAGTAGAGTTGCACAAAAGACAATACTCTTACTCAAAGGAAGTGTATACTTAACACTAATCCACAGGCCGTGGTGTAACCATATACTAAGGTCTTATCTCATTCTCACCCATGGGAAAGAACGTGTGAAAAAACGTGTGGAAACAAAAAGAGAGCGCCTCACGGTAGTAACACCCGAGGGGGTTCCTGACCTGGTATTGTCAGTTAACCCACTTCTCATCATTGGTCGCTCTCTCATTGTTGTGACAAACCAAACAGAGAAACAACAGAGAAGAACACCCAAAGGATAATAAATGTGTAAATACAAACTATCAAGAAGTGCTGTGTAAAATAAAGAATCAAATCAACACCTCTTCTGTCTCCTAAAAGTGACCAAATATCAGTGAGTGCACCTAGAACCCCTGCAGTGGCCAATGTGGAAGGGAATGGCCAATGCTATTAAAAATGGGAACCACTTGCTAGCTGTATTGGCTTTATTCTGTTGCTGCGGGTGGTCCCAATTAAAAATGGTTCAAATTGTACCATGCTTGAATAATGCCGACATGTTTCATTGCTGTAGTTTCAGCAAATTCATCAGGGCAAAGTTGGGGTTGTGTTAATCCGAAGTTCTGTTTTCTCAGTTTTCATATGGTCTGATGGCTGCCAATACGGTGTATACCAGCAACCACCTGTCGTCAAAGGGCAACGTGTCACAAGATCACGTGCTCCCCGGAATTGCACAAATGCGGGGACTAGCTTGGGACCGAGCGGAGCCGGTACCGATTGCAGTAATTCATTTGTGCAATTCCGGGGAGCACGTGATCTTGTGACACGTTGCCCTTTGACGACAGGTGGTTGCTGGTATGCACCGTATTGGCAGCCATCAGACCATATGAAAACTGAGAAAACAGAACTTCGAATTAACACAACCTGAACTTTGCCCTAATGAATTTGCTGAAACTACAGCAATGAAACATGTCGGCATCATTCAAGCATGGTACAATTTGAACCATTTTTAATTGGGACCACCCGCAGCAACAGAATAAAGCCAATACAGCTAGCAAGTGGTTCCCATTTTTAATAGCATTGGCCATTCCCTTTCACGTTGGCCACTGCAGGGGTTCTAGGTGCACTCACTGATATTTGGTCACTTTTAGGAGATAGAAGAGGTGTTGATTTGATTCTTTATTTTACACAGCACTTCTTGATAGTTTGTATTTACACATTTATTATCCTTTGGGTGTTCTTCTCTGTTGTTTCTCTGTTTGGTTTGTCACAACAATGAGAGAGCGACCAATGATGAGAAGTGGGTAAATTGACAATACCAGGTCAGAAACCCCCTCGGGTGTTACTACCGTGAGGCGCTCTCTTTTTGTTTCCACACGTTTTTTCACGCGTTCTTTCCCATGGGCGAGAATGAGATAAGACCTTAGTATATGTTTACACCACGGCCTGTGGATTAGTGTTAAGTATACACTTCCTTTGAGTAAGAGTATGACCTTTTGTGCAACTCTACTCTAGGGCTGCCTGATTTGTTGGTGGTTGTTGGAGGAGGTATTTTGTGTTGAATACTGATTGAGTGGGGGGCCACCTCCTCCTTCTTAGTACCTTCCCCCTTGAGCTCCTTTTGTTGTTCATAGTTGAGGTCAATATGGCCCTTTCCAAAGTTCTCCCAAATAAAGCACCCGGACTAGATATGATCCCTGGAGATCTGTTTAAATCTGAATTGGTGGTTTGGGACCAGTATCTGCAGTACTTATTTAATGCAATTCTCTGCGGCCTGACACCCCCGCAAACGTGGGCAGGTGTGGAGATCATTCTCATACATAAAAAAGGTTCTCTCATAGACCCGGCAAATTATAGGCCTATTAGCCTTATCGATATAACTCAAAAAGTTTTTGCCCGGGTTCTTTTGGGAAGACTGCAGAGTTGGATGGACGACCATAATATTCTTACCACTCTGCAGGCGGGCTTTAGGTCCAAAACCTCCACTATAGATCAGTTGTTTAGACTACATCTGATTTTTTTGAAAACGATATTGCTGGATGGAGGCTCTCTCTATCTAACGTTTGTCAACCTCAAATCCGTATTCGATATGGTAGATAGAGACCAATTGTGGGACCTTTTGCTTGAAATGGGGGCCCCAGTTTATCTTTGTCAACAGCTCAAACAAATACATGAAGGGACATTTGCCAAAGTAAGATTTGGGAAAAGCGGGGAACTTTCTGCTCCATTCCCTGTAGGGAAGGGGGTGAGACAAGGTTGTGTGCTCGCACCAACTCTTTTCTCACTCTTCCTTAATGGGCTTATAAATGACCTTTTAGCTGTTAAAGACGTAGATTCGCCAAAACTTGCTAGCCGCAGATTACCATCTCTAATGTTTGCAGGCGACACGCTGCTCCTATCTAAAACACCTATGGGGATGCAGCGTGTTTTAAATGAATTTAGCTCGTTTCGCAAAAAAAAGGAACTTGGAGGTCAACATTTCGAAAACAAAGTATATGGTCTTCCATGCCGACTCCACCAATTGCCCTCACCCTAGAATGGATTCTAGACCCCTAGAAAGGGTGCCTGTTTTTGATTATTTGGGTGTGACTTTGAATGAGAGAATGGAATGGGGGCCTCAGATTTCTAAGGCAAACCTAAAATTAGTTCAAGCAAGTGGGGGTATCTTGAAACTCTATAGAATCTCTGTTGTCAAAGTCATTGGTCCACTTGCAGAAATATATAAGGTTCAGACTTGGGCAGTCTCTCTATACAGTGCAGAACTATGGGGTCATTGTCCAACAAATATCTTGACTGTGACTGAAAATAACTTTCTAAGGCACCTATTGGTCCTGCCCCAGAGTACTCCCTTAATTCCATTGAGGATGGACCTGGGAATTGCTCCCATTGCTGACTTGATCGCCGCTCGGCCACTACTCTACTGGCGTCGGTTATGGAGTACGCCTGAGTTGGTGGACTATAGAGAGGAATTGAAGTCAGTCATGCCAATCTTGTGGGCGGGGACGATCCCCTGGTTGTCATTTGTTCAGGAAACATTCCGTAAAATAGGGAGAATGGATTTATGGTCTGCTCCTGAGGAGACTTGTCCGGTGATTTCAAAACAATCACTAACTTCTGCATTGAGGGAATTTAGATTGACAACAATTATGCAAACAACTGAGTCATCTAGTTTAACCTCTAGATGTTTGGATGTGAAATTTCATTACATCTTGGAGCCAGACTTAGACCTGAGACAACCACTTGCAGCTACGAAATTGTTTACTCAATTTTGGAACGGGACGCTCCCCCTTTTTATATTTACTAAAAAGTGGGCAGGAGCCAATTAATCTTTATGTCCCAGGTGCAATATGATTGAAGAGACGGAGATCCATGTGATCTTTTTTTGCCCAGCATACCATATGTCCAGATCAAAATGGATTTTCCAACTCTGCAAGAACATAGGAGTAAAAAACTACAGAGAGGTCTACAGACTATTAAAGCACGACACGCATCCGGTTGTTGTTGTTGCCATAGCAAAATTTCTCTTTGCAATGTGGTGCAAGCACAAAACCTTAGTGAGATGCTTGGATCGCGTATTAGAGGGTGTCGTTTTTCTTCTGGTCATTTCCCGGATTTTATAAAGGTGTCAACTGATGTTGTAACTTTTTATTTTCCCTGGTAGCCTATTTATCCCTTTTAAATTAAAATGTTTACTATTTCATGATGATATCATCTTATTTTGATCTTAAACATTAAGTATTTAGGATGCTCATTTCTCCCCAAAAGTTACCTAGGGTTAATATGTAGAGGGCTAGCTTTCCCCATTTATATTGTATTCCCCCGATACTAAGGGTTTAAATTTGAGAGGGTAACTTTTGCAATTATTTATACGCTGTATAATGCTATCCTATGTTGTGTTATTTGTATAAAATTGTGTAACTTTTTTAATGTGCTTTTATGGCATTATTGCCGAAATAAAGTCTGTTGAACTTAAAACAAGAACACTTTATTGTTAAGCCAAAGGTTCACCATGTTTAACAACATCTTGCTCTGTTGAGACATTTGTGATGGTCTTCCCTCCAGGTAGAATTCCAGTGCTCTCAATCAAGTTTAAATTCTTGTAGAGTGATGTTACATTGAGTGTTAACAGGAAATAATCTTCCTGCCAAACAAAATCACTCAGTTTCCTGAGAAAATCACTGTTATCTTTTATGTATGAGGGTAGCTTTTACACGTGTTCCTGTAAGAAAAAGTCTACATATTGCAACGTGTTCTCAAGTAAGCTGTTTTGAGCTGAGATTATTGGTCTCCCTGGTGGTTTCTTGGGGTCTTTGTAAATTTTAGGAATGAAATAGAATGTTGGTACCGTCGGGTTCTCCTTTTTGAGAAACATATATTCATCCATTGTAATCAGTCCCGCACTTTACCATGCCAGCAATATGGTGATAAATTCATTATAGATAGCCCTAAGTGATAGTGCATTGCTTACTTTGTTCAAGTTCTCTCACTAAGTTGTGAAAGGGCCTCCTTAATTTAATCCTCTTTTGCCCAAATAACTGTATTTCCTCCCTTATCTAAGTTCTGGATTACTATCCGGTAGTTTTTCTGTAGCTTCGTCATTAGTTGGCGGTACTGATGGTTCCGTTGATTAAATTTGGCTTTTGTATTATGCACTTTGTAATTTAGGATCTTTGTATGTGCTGTGACTTGGTCATTGAAAATAACAATGGCATTCCTTGGTTGTATGGGGTTGAACGTGGATTTAGGTCTGAATGGGATCTCTTTTCTGCCCATATTGTTTTCCCCACTTTCAGTGTTGGTTTCATTTTGGTTTTTTGTTGTTGTTCCTGTAGCTACTTTATTCTGTACTAATGTGCCGTTACTTTCTTCCTGCACGTCGTGTAAAACTTTCAATAAAGACATATCTGAAGTTGTTAAATTCAATTGTGATAGGCAGTCACTCAGCTGGCTGTTTGTAGCTGATATGTCACTCTTTGCTCGTAAGGTGTGATACTTTTTCAGCTTCAGTTTGCGAGCAAAGCGGTAGATATCCATTCTTGTGTGGGCATCATTAAAGTTGCTCTCTGGGCAGTACAAGAGTCCTAGAGAGAGAAGTTGTTTTTCTGCAGTGCTGTGTTTGATATTCGCTAAATCGATTTGAGTATGATTGTTTTCTGGGCAAGTTGCTACTTTCGTTTCCATCTCCCTGTTTCACGCCTTTTAGTATTTGTTACGTTGCTTGTATTTGTTTCGCCTCTGCCTCATCTGATGTTTCTCCTTTTTCTATTTTCTTCCTTTGTGTTCTTGGGTGGAGGGTCTGCCTCTGGTCTTGAACTGAAAAATCCAGTTCTTCCGCCAGTGTGAGTTTCTGTGGTACCGGCCCAGATCTTAGTTGCCGCAGGTCTGACTCTGACTCACTCTGCACTGCCGAGCTAAGATCGGAGTTTGAGGTGTTGGCATGGGCTTCTCTACTTGTTGTAGCCACTGATGTATTATCTTTTCTGGGGTTAAATTTGGATATGTTTGGGGAGTTGTATTTTTGAGAAAATGTGAACACTTGCCCTTTCTCATAGTCTATTTTATCGCGCTGAAATTTATACGCTTTTCTCTCCTTTATTTTTTCTTCATCTCTCCGTAATCGACTAGTCATTTCTTCTCGCAATTTTGTTATGTCGTCAATCGGTCCCATTGTACTTAACTCATTATTTAATTCATCAATTTGCTTTTGTAGCTCCACTCTGTCTAATTCAGCGTATTTCACTAGAATTTTCACTAGAAGTTTTGACGATTCTAAGTTACATTCCGCCCATTCTTTCATTAGGTTTGGATTGGGGTTCTCATATATATATACATATTCAAAAAGATATGCGGAAAGTTGGTGTGCTTCCTAATTGCTGGTTGTGCTCAGAAAATGGCGCTACCGCTAGTGTATCAAAATTGCTCCATACTCTGTTAGGAGAATGAAAACCAGCACTCGAAGTCAGGGAAAATGAACCTGTTTATTGGATCAGGTTGCCCCAGGCACAAGGACACAGGAAAGACACATTTTGGCAGCCCAAAAAACAAGCATTTACAACGCAATAGGTCTTGCATTATTAAAGTTTGACCTAGTGGCATTGTAAATGACAATGCTTTTATTCATTTGGTTTTAAAACCTGCAATCGGTGAATAAACACGCACTTTGAACGTATAGTACTTGCTTACGATGAGCAAGACTGGCAGTAAAAGAGACTGCCAGCCATGCTTCTCACAAGCATGGACTACAAAGACAAAGTGCTTTCTTACGCACCGATGCAAATGAATAAAAGGCATTGTCATTTACAATGCCAATAGCTCAAAACGTTAACAATGCGAGACCTATTGCATTGTAAATGCTTGTTATTCTTGTTATGTTTGGGCCCTGTCCAGCTGATGAAGTGGGATTGTGTGACAATAAGCTGTGAAGCTACAACTGTCCCCCACACACAGCACTTCCCCATTTAAGCACTGTGCAACTGGCCACAATTCAGCACTTTAAGCATGTTTGTACTTTATATCACGCTGCTAGCATTTACTTAGTTCCACTAGTTTCTAATTTCAACCCTCTGCTCATTGTTGGCATTGCACAAACACCCTCTCCTCTCTTTTCATGTGTAACTCGACGCATTTCATGCTTTCCCCCAAGAGATCACTTCAAAAAGTTATTGTGCAGTTTTTCTCGGCCACCTTGCGGCTGACCAATGAGAGCCCCCGTTTCTCCTGTGATTAGCAATGTTTTCCGCGCACCTGCTGCCGTTCTCGCTCATGAGGGCCACTGAAGGATGCTGTTGAATAATAAATGTTTGTGTTGCTCGACAGCATACCTTGTTGACAGTCGCACTTTCAAATAACGTGGTCTTGAAATTGCTATTGACAAGTCACCTCCCGCGTCATATGGAACTGCCAAGCAGTTGTGACACGTGTAAACATCACCATGACACCTGCGTGTACATGGCGAATCCCGTGTTCACTCACCTTGACGTGACCTACATAAGACACTCCTCGTGCTCGTGGGAGAGGCCGAGCTGGTCTTCGAGGCGCACACTAGAGTAAACACCTTTCCCATCATCTCCGATGTACTTGCTCTTTGCTGCTGCACACAGACTGCACATCTCAATAATGAAGCTTTACTAGGATGCATTTGGGCACTTTCACTAGGACAGGGAGACATGGATACTGACAGGTACACAGGGCAGGGAACTGGTACGGGGCTTTGAGATGAAGGCAAAAGGGATTGGGAAGCAAAAACGCAGGAGACAAGATGACCCTGGGACAGAGGTAACCGGATACTAAGAATATTCAAAGAGACAAACAAATGAATCAGTGAGATAGAGGGAAACAAAAACAGACGGAGGGACAATGAGACAGGAAGACAAAAAATTACGCAGGGACCGAAGGCACTGACACCATTACTGAGAAGAGCTCTGCAGTGCATGAACTGCAAGACACAAAGACCAGGCACGAGCAAGGAGCAATAGAAAATGATAAACACACCACAGTATGCACGCCCCGCCCCTCGTTAAGTGGGCGGCTTCACAGAGACAAAACAAGCGATGCAGAGTATTTACGGAGTAGGTATATAGGAAATGGTGTTGTCTATCCAGCCTCGTCTGTATGCGTGCCTAAGAGCCCAGCCCTGGCAGGAAACACGGTCACAGAATCCTGTTGCATGGGATGAGTGCTGGTGAGTAGCTCTGTCACCCAAGTAAAATAAGCCTAACTTCACTACGCAGCAGCTTCTCTGTGGCGCTGATGGAGCGGTAATTTCTTCTGGTAATTTCTCAATGCAAAACCCTCATGCTACCTCTAATTTACCGCTCAAAAGGTGTTGGGCCCTTCACACCATGTAATACCTTCAGGAGACTTTAAATAAAGATGAACAGTCAAAAATGCAATTATTATTTTAAGCCAATAAAGAGAGTTGTTGAGTATTTAAAGGGTTTTATTTTCTATTAAAAAGTTAATTTTCTCTGACCCTTTATTCATTAATAAAATATCAATCAGGTTACAGAATTTGAAAACCAGGAAAAATAGCATTAATACAGAACACATTACAGTCTGCATATAGGCATAACATGTAGGAATGTGGCGCAAAATGTCATTCAAGATTGTTAAAGAGTTTCTAAGAAAAAATATAGTCTTGCAAGGCTAATCAAAAATCAAATAGTTTGCAAAAATCTCCCATTAAGAAAAATAAATGCATAAGTCAAATAAATCTTTTCAGACCTAATTAATTTGTCTAAGCATAACTTGAAGTTTAGCATCTAATTCTATTTAATCAGCTGTTCTTCTGCATCTGTCTGTGTCTAAAGAGCAAGCAGGGAGTGAGATAGCCCGCCCTTCACAAGACCTCAAAGGAATGTGGCCAAGATATGGCGTGGAAGCAAGAAACCTCCCCCTGATTCTCCTCGGACGCAAACCCTCAGCAATCTCCCGGGACGTTTCTCGTACCTAACCCATAGAAGCCTAAACCAAAATGAGCAAGAAGCCAGCTGAGCTGAGAAAGCCCGCCCCTGTCAGTTTTTATACACAAAATTTTGGCAGACTACACAAAATGTTGCATTTCAGGAAAACCTGTATGTTGATTGGTCAATCATGATGGCATGAGTTTGCACTTTCCTGACGCATTAAAAAAAAACAGTTTTAACAAAAGAAGCATACATGAATAATACATTTATAAACATTTGCAACATTTACTAGGGAAAATGTTTCATCCTTCCTTTTCTCAGCGCAGTAGGACGGATACTTTAGTTAGCTGGCACATTGGCACAATCAGAAGAATGTACAGTTCAAGCTGTCCTTCACTTCTTGGCATGAGGAAAGCTGCCACAGTCTGCGCATGCTCCCTTCTCATTCAAAGCAAGCCATAGCTTTTGATGGTTTCACAGGCAGCCATTTAATGGTAGGCCCGAAAATAAAACAAACAAAAAGATAATATTAATGTCATGTGAATCAGCACATTATGTTTCCAAACTCCATTATTTATGTACAACATGTAAAATAAATGTGCAATGTGCAACAAAGTAAAAGAGGTGTTATTAACTGAAAATATTTATCAAAATATGCAACAAGTCAAAGTCTCTTTAGACAGAAATAGTGGATTTAGATTACATGGGATGCGCTGGGAAGAGAGAAACACATTCTATTAATCTTCAAAGCTAAAAAGGCCACTTTTCGCTACACTGCAAAAACACATGTTAATTCAGCAAAAGCATGTCAGACTGATTTGGCCTAACTTTCATATTTTTCAAGTGCCATGTTTATAACTTGCACCAAAATGTGCGTGGTAATTTAAATGCAGTCTGTCTGAAGCACAAAAATAAAACAATGCTTGACTGCAGAGGAAATCTGCTCCATCAATCCACCCTTCTGATAATTCAAATCATAATAAAATGATTTATAATTAATCACACATTTCATTTTCAAAAGTGACATGTTTTTTTTTTTTTTTTTTTTTTTTTTTATTGCAACAGCTGAGCATATAACAATTTCACTTCTATTTCTAAGGCAAACACAAGTCTATCTGTAATCAGATCATATATAGCCAAGCTCAAATGTTTTAGTGCAGAGTTCTGTAAGTAGCTTCTTGAAACAGTTAATCTTCTTTAAAATAAGTAACTAAAATAATAAAAAAGGAATTCAACAGGACAGTTTCAGCATTTCTTTTCTCTTTGTCATCAGCTTGCCATCAGAATGGCTCATTGGCATTCTGTACCTTTTTCAATGCAAATTAGACTACTTAGGTGCTGAGAAACTCGGACAGAGCACCATCAATCTCTTGCACTTTTTCAACCAATGCCTTTCACTCTTATCTTCACTTTGATCAGATTCAGATGATTCACCACTTCATCTCTCCGACCAAAGCCGTTGCACCATCCATTATGCAGATCTTGTGTAGCAGCTGCAATCTGGTGAGAAACTGCACACTGTACATCAAACTGACCTACACAGCCATGGCTAGTGTTCTCCTCAGTGTTTTCCACAAGTGCATTTGCATATGCATTTTCAAGCCACTTTGGTGTTGGTGAGACACCGTCTTTTGCAAAAGGTAACTCAGTGCTGCCATTGTGTTGCTTTATTATGCTTGAAACTTTAGGCAGATAGCTGCAATCCATTCCTTGTCCAATCTGTTGCTCTGCACTCATTATCTTTGAGACCTCATTATAATCTGATTTCAGAGAAACTGGCAATCTATACCTGGGCATCAGTCTTTGCAATACCACTTTTACCACTTTGCAGTTATCACTTTTCTCAAAAACAGTTCTGATACAACCCTGTTGTGCTGCTTCAAAAACATTTTCTTGAGCCTCTTTTAATACACCTGTGAATATTCCATAGAATGTGCATGCTAACAGAACACAAATGTGTGCAACTGAATTAGCATTTCTCTCTCCCATGACAACAGTGACTCTCATTTGAGCAGATATACTGCATGTTATGGTAAGGGCAATCAATTTCGAATTTTGGGCTGGGGCAAGTACTGAGAGCCATGAAGCTTTGACAACATAATGTATAAGGAGCACAGCATGTGCTGCTTTTAATGTGTCACCTTTAAAACATGGGCCATCTACAAAGTGGACATTGTTGGGCTGACTCAGACATTCATCATTAAAGTCTGATTTTGGCTTTATGCATATTTTCATGATATTTAGACACTCATATTCATTCTTATCACAAACCAATTCATTTGCTGACATTTCTGTGAAGTTAGGGTCAAAGGTCATTGGGCAATACATCACAGACCTTTGAACACAGTCATCTTTTTGAATAGGCAATGAGAGAGTGCAGCCCTCCCTCTCACTGCAAATTGGTGTATTTTCTTTTAAATAAACTTTCATTCCTAGTGCTGGGGCGCAACATTCTTTCTCTTTCAACTCTAGGAATGCTTTTGTGCAATTGTTGTCCAATGGAAGTGGATCAGACACACCTTTGTGTGTCAGCCTCAGTAAAGGCTTAGCCACTAGGGAAAGGTTTAGTAACCACTCTCTGCAGCAGCTAACCATTCCCAAAAATGTCCTGACTTCTTTCCTAATTTGAGGTGGATTTTTTTTGGAAATCATTTCCACCCTCTCTGGTGACACCTTTCTACCTCCCTTTCCAATTTTGTGTCCCAGATATTCATCTGCTTTTTGACAGTACTCCTGACTATTCTCATGCATTGGCACTGTGACATGGACTTTGCAAAAATCAATAAAAGTAAGCCATTCTTCAGCACATGGAATGTGGAAAAATATATTGGCTGGATTCGGTACCACAGGACAACATGAAAAAAATATGCTTTTAATCTCCTGCACTATTCTGTTCTTTTCATTTATTTTCTGTGAGCCTGTGATCAGAAAGTTACACAAACTTCCAATCAATTCCATCAAAAATCCTTTTATTGGTAAAATTTCTGCAACTGATGGTTTACCTGCATGCATGTCATTTGGTTCTAATTTTAATAAGACATGTTCTGCACATGTTATTAATCTGGCATCCTTCTCTGTGAACTCTCTAATTTCTGTTTTTTCCAAAGCAGAAGGTAATTTTTCAACTGTCTTTTCTGAAAATAACACTACAGCTGTTTCTTGTTGGGCCATTTTAAAATGTACCTCCTCATCAGGAATCTGAAAATGAACATTATCTGATGTACAGTAATCTCTGCTGTTTAATTCGCAAAACAATTGTTTTTCTGCTAGGCCTGAATCACAGACAACAGTTTTGCAGTTTCCCTCAAATGGGCCTAATTTTGGTGCACATTTTTCTAAAACTGGGTTTATAATTTCTTTGTTTAAAACTCCAGCAACTAAATCTGGACTTTCCACTGCCTTCACAATGGACTTGGTAAATTCAGAATTGTGAGGGTTAAAACTCTCATTTTCAAACACAGCAACCTGTTGGACTGGGTTCTGATTGTGTCTCTGGAAATAATTCACATTTGCTCTGGACATCTTATTTAAATTAATTTTAGCATTTTCCATATTTTGTGGGACCATCTTTGCTTGGAAAATTCCTGCCATAGGTACCTGTCTCTGAACTGACATTTGCATTTGCTTAGCTGGTATATTTTGCATCTGCATTTCTCCATGTTTTTGTGCATCATGTTTAAATTTATTTTTCTTCTTCCAATGCTCAAATCTGCTATAAAGATGGCAAAAGGACACATTTTCCAGCAGTACAACATCCATACCTGAATGTTCACATACCAAACCACCTTTACTTCCATCCTGTGTTCTTTTAATCAGTACCCAATCAACATCCTTTGCTGGCACTCCACCCTTCATGAAAATAATCACTGCTATATTTTCCTCCATAACAACAGAAAATAATGGTGCATTCATGCAAACCCTTTTCACTGTCTCCTCACCTGGCCTTTGCAAAACTTTAGATTCAAACCACAATTCAGTCTGCATGACAATGTAAAAGAACATTTCCAAATTAATGCACAACTCTTTTAAAATGTCATCAAATCCATCAACTTGTGGGTACCACAGCATATGTCTGTCTCTCAATTGTGGAAATGTGTTCAGAAATGCTGCAAGTTCACTTTTATTCTGTAGCATAGGAACATGCACTTCTCCCACCATTTCTCTCAATGAGTAAGCAAAATCTTCTCCCTCATTCTGCTTATTATTTTTCTCAATTAAATCTGGTGGCTTCTTTTCCTTATCCAGTTTCCTGGCTAGGTCTGGTGGTTTCTTTTTCTTCTCATGTTTTCTTTCCCATTTGTCTCCTAATTTCTCAAACCCATTGCAATTAAAAATATACTTTATTTCTGCAATGTGCAATTGCATTCCTGAAGAACACATTATCTCATTTGCTTCATCATCCATATGTACCCTAAAACTTTTCTGAAATGGGAAACTTCCTGAAACATCAATTTCATATTTTTGAGCCAAATCTGCCAGGCCATTATGTGTAGTTAATGCACATGCAACTGTTTCCTTACTCAGGGAAATTAATTCTTTTTCCTGACACTTGTTCACATTTTCATTATTTAAACAGCATGGACTGTTATTTTTTCCATGTTCTAGTGCTGAATTTAAAACACTAAGCTGTTTCTCTTTTTCAGGGCCTGTGTTAATATGTTCTCCCATGTTTTCTATCTTTTTAATCACTGCTGCTTCCTCTAAGCAGGTTTGAAAAATAACATTTTCAATTACATTTATTTTATTTGGGGCTGCAGATGTTGTAAATACCATGTTTCCCTCACCTTTCAGTGCTTGGGGTAATTTCTGTTCAATAATCTGTGAATTCTGAGTTTCTGAAATAAACTCTGCCATAATCACTCCTTCTGCAGCTCTTTGAACCTTTTCAGTAGGGACCATATTAATTGGGACAGTCATAATTTTTCTATGCATTATCTGTGCATCTGCATTTTGCAATTCTTGGACTGAATCAGGCACATTTGAAGCAGCAACACCTGGAGGTATTACTGTCAGTGCTGAATCAACAGGTAATGGGTCAATATAAAATGTTTGCACAGTTTTCTCAATCTGTGTTTTTATCTGCTCAACAGAAGCAGTAGCCACTGTAGTGCTCACTAGTACACTATTTTCAGTATTTTTAATGGGAACCACATAAAGTGGTGGACACTCAGTTAACAATGCATCCATTATTTCATCACCTGAATCATTATTTATTTGAAGCTCTTTATCATCATTAATTCTCTTCTCCTGCATTTGGTGCTTTACCTTTTTATCCTCACTTGCTTTCTCTCTTGCTACCTTTTCCCATATGCTTAAGGCCTCAAATTGTGCAGCTTTAGATGGTGTCTTTATTTCACATAACACTTCCCTTAATTTGTCAATAATTTGCAATTCAAAAGTACCATCTTTTGGAAACCTCAAAACACCCTCTTTTTCAGTAATCTTGCACCATTGGTGAACCCACATACATGTATTTTGTCCCAAATTGGTAGACATAAAATGCACAGGTGTTCCTTCAGGAGCATCACCAATAAAAAACGAATTTTTCACTTTACCTCCTAACAGCTTCTTTAAGCCTTCAAACAATTTCATTTTTGCAATAGTTCAATGCAATTTCTTTCTCTCCAAAGCTGTCAGTCTCAATTTTAGTCAGTTTTACTCCTACTACTGACCCTCCACAAAATCTTACTGCAATATTTCTCTGAATCAATAACTCTGTTAGTAACAACATAAATACATTCGCTACTCTGTCTGTTGTGCTAAATAAAGGATAGATTTATATTCACTGCGAGTAACACATTCCGCTTACCCTTCACAAAGTAAGACTTTGCGTTTACTCTTCAAACACTACAGGTAAATCCCTTCCGCTTACCTGTCACACAAGCTCAGAAGAACCTGCTACTCCTTTGGACTTATCCTTCAGGATATATCTTAGTCCAAAGTTTCACCAGCGAACCCTTTTGCTGTCACTCAAGCTCAGAAGAACCTGCTACTCCTTTGGTGTGACCCTTTCTAGGTGATATCAGACCAAAGTTTCACCAGCGAACTCTTTGCTATAAATCACTCACACAGAAAATAGTCCCTAATTTAACATAGCCAGCCCTACCTAGCTTCTCAGTGCTATTCCAACAGACGAGTAACCTCAGTGCAGTGTGGCTTCCATTTACCACCCGCTATTCCTTCCCGGGATTCCACAGGTGTGCATACCTGCGTGTTCCAGACAACATAGAACAAGACACTACCTTAACATGAAGAGTTAAAACATGTAATCAATAATCAAAAATTATGTCCTATGAAATTACCAATATAATCAATAACACCATCAATTCAAAATGAGCAAAATGTCACCAACAGTAAAAACCTTACTATTTTCAACACTTTAAAAAAAACATACATGCATGCTAGCATATTAACAACATTTCACAACCCTATTGATACTCACACCACTTCTTGCATCACCTGCTAGTACTGCTTTGCCAATCTTCAGGTTCTTGAGCATTGGAGTCAGGAATCAGGAGTTGGACATTTATCTAACTTGGGCAATTATTTTATTTCCCTACTTAAGGTCAATGATCCATTAGTTGAGTAGTTGATGGTGAAATCAATAATCATTAATCACCAAACTAATCAATAATGACCATCCTCTAATTACCAAAAACTGATGGAGCGGTAATTTCTTCTGGTAATTTCTCAATGCAAAACCCTCATGCTACCTCTAATTTACCGCTCAAAAGGTGTTGGGCCCTTCACACCATGTAATACCTTCAGGAGACTTTAAATAAAGATGAACAGTCAAAAATGCAATTATTATTTTAAGCCAATAAAGAGAGTTGTTGAGTATTTAAAGGGTTTTATTTTCTATTAAAAAGTTAATTTTCTCTGACCCTTTATTCATTAATAAAATATCAATCAGGTTACAGAATTTGAAAACCAGGAAAAATAGCATTAATACAGAACACATTACAGTCTGCATATAGGCATAACATGTAGGAATGTGGCGCAAAATGTCATTCAAGATTGTTAAAGAGTTTCTAAGAAAAAATATAGTCTTGCAAGGCTAATCAAAAATCAAATAGTTTGCAAAAATCTCCCATTAAGAAAAATAAATGCATAAGTCAAATAAATCTTTTCAGACCTAATTAATTTGTCTAAGCATAACTTGAAGTTTAGCATCTAATTCTATTTAATCAGCTGTTCTTCTGCATCTGTCTGTGTCTAAAGAGCAAGCAGGGAGTGAGATAGCCCGCCCTTCACAAGACCTCAAAGGAATGTGGCCAAGATATGGCGTGGAAGCAAGAAACCTCCCCCTGATTCTCCTCGGACGCAAACCCTCAGCAATCTCCCGGGACGTTTCTCGTACCTAACCCATAGAAGCCTAAACCAAAATGAGCAAGAAGCCAGCTGAGCTGAGAAAGCCCGCCCCTGTCAGTTTTTATACACAAAATTTTGGCAGACTACACAAAATGTTGCATTTCAGGAAAACCTGTATGTTGATTGGTCAATCATGATGGCATGAGTTTGCACTTTCCTGACGCATTAAAAAAAAACAGTTTTAACAAAAGAAGCATACATGAATAATACATTTATAAACATTTGCAACATTTACTAGGGAAAATGTTTCATCCTTCCTTTTCTCAGCGCAGTAGGACGGATACTTTAGTTAGCTGGCACATTGGCACAATCAGAAGAATGTACAGTTCAAGCTGTCCTTCACTTCTTGGCATGAGGAAAGCTGCCACAGTCTGCGCATGCTCCCTTCTCATTCAAAGCAAGCCATAGCTTTTGATGGTTTCACAGGCAGCCATTTAATGGTAGGCCCGAAAATAAAACAAACAAAAAGATAATATTAATGTCATGTGAATCAGCACATTATGTTTCCAAACTCCATTATTTATGTACAACATGTAAAATAAATGTGCAATGTGCAACAAAGTAAAAGAGGTGTTATTAACTGAAAATATTTATCAAAATATGCAACAAGTCAAAGTCTCTTTAGACAGAAATAGTGGATTTAGATTACATGGGATGCGCTGGGAAGAGAGAAACACATTCTATTAATCTTCAAAGCTAAAAAGGCCACTTTTCTCTACACTGCAAAAACACATGTTAATTCAGCAAAAGCATGTCAGACTGATTTGGCCTAACTTTCATATTTTTCAAGTGCCATGTTTATAACTTGCACCAAAATGTGCGTGGTAATTTAAATGCAGTCTGTGTGAAGCACAAAAATAAAACAATGCTTGACTGCAGAGGAAATCTGCTCCATCAGCGCAACCCATGGGTTAAGAGCCACCCGGCCTCTACCACGTCACGTCGCGTTGCCAACCTCCCCGGTTCTGTGCATTGCCTCTAGTTCGCTGCTGTTCCGTGACCACGCATGCGTAGTCTCATCTCCCCCGATTCCTATGCGCGCTCTTAGCAGCCATGGTGGTCACTGTGAGTGCGACAGACTCCCTCCCGCCCGTGGAAAGAGGCTGCCCGAGGAGATTACCTGCCAAGAGAGGCTGCCAAGTGACATCCAGGCAGCGCCGAGGTCTTCGCTCCTTTCACAGTGGGTGGCCAGTAGCTGAAGCCTTGAGCACGAGTTTGGGTCTGTGGGGCGGGTCCTTTCTGGTGTCAGACCCGGTAGTAATTAAAACGAGTAAAATGCGGGCCGTGGAGCCGACGGCGGAAGGGGGAGGGAAAGTGAAAGTAACTACATGAGGCTTGCAAGGGAGACAGGAGATGGGCACAGCGTGTGACTGTACGTGGTGAACCTGTGCGTCCACAGATCCGATCCGGCCTGCAGGCTGCGCATGCCCATCTCCTGTCTCCCTTGCAAGCCCTAGAAAGCATGGCCGACGACTATAGGTTTTGCTGGCGACAGCGCTTTGCACTGCATCGCCAGGTGCGAGACCTAAAAAAAGGCAGTTGGACTGCGGTAATTAGTCTTTCCTGTGTTCTTGCGCCTGGGGCAACCTGATCCAAAATTACCAGAAAAAAGAATCCAATGTAACGCTGTGGACTATAAGCCCAGCATTTGCATTTCGGTTTGGTTGACAATTTTACCTTCACCACAGATTGCGCGGCTGTTCAGCAAGAAACTTGCATGGATAATGTATCATGCATTTTCTTTTCCACTGTGACGTCTTTTACGTTGTATATCTATTGTTATTGGAAGCTATATTCAGGGAGTGCTCCCTTAAGTAATAGGGAGCAGTCTCCCTACATACTTTATTAAGTAGTGGACGCATTGCGGGGAGATGTAAAAATGAAGTTATAACAGTGACTCATAACACCAGCGCTCGTCTTTCGGACCCAAATTCTTTTTTTTTTTAAAGTGCGCCGCAAGTTAGAGACATGACCTGAAACGAAATAACCCTTGTAACAGGGCCAGTCGCCTGTGGGCGTAGCAAACACACCAAAAGGAGGGACAAATTACACCAATGCACCACACAAAAGAAATACACCTCGAACGGCAGAGGAAGGAACCTTTGAAAAGGCAATGGGCATGGCCAAAGTCCACAGACTGAATACACCATGCCTCACAGAGCAGCACATGCACACTGACTCTAGGCTCAAACTAAAAAGCTACTACTAGAATTCAGTGGCGGCCACCCTGGTGTCACTTTTGAGCCTCTGTGGCTGAATTAATTGTGGTCGTCGTTTGCCGTACCATGTCTCCTCAATTATTTTATGAGGCGAGAGGTCTAGGATAGACACAGGGGTGTTGAAGATGCTTGTCAGACCCTAATTAAGCTAGGCCCCTGCACGTTGGACAGTTTGTGTAGTTTTGCACCTGCTTCGCTCTTTAGGAAATTACATTTCCAATGGAGATGGGACTTTATTGCCGACAACCTACTAACTAAATCATTTCCATTTGCAATTAAGAGAAGCAAGGCATTGGGAGATAAACTGGTTTGGGCAAGACCACACACTGCATCAAGTGGGTGAATCAGTGTAAAAAACTTTTTGGCATAATGTCAACACAATGGGAGGGAGAAACTGCACAAAGGAAACAGAACTCAATAAGTATAAAAAACCAAGTATCATTTAATAAGTATATAAATATTCATATTAAAAACAATTAATGAAAAACATAAATTCAAATCAATAACACAAGAAACAAGCTAAACAATATTCATATACTACATACAATATACATATAAAAAAATATATTATAACGGTGGCAATCTATATTGTTCAACGCGCGTTTCGGCGTTAAAAGGAACGCCTTCTTCAGGAGCCACAATTAAAATCTGAAAAACATGTTTAGTTCATAATTAGTAAAGAATACATATATTACAATTTAAATCGAAAATTACATTCAAAAATTACATTCTAAATTCAACTAAAATATTAAAACTAATAATGACAACAACTAATAATAACAGAGAACAAAACCTCAGTGACAGTGACTCCCTACTTGTGAAGCTGGTAGAATGCAGCTAAACAAGGTACAGACTAATAATCCTAATGCTTGAGCAGTAGTAATTTTTGGAGGGCGATAGTCCCTAAGAGGCACGCCAAAAGGGTGGACCAATGGAAAGATCTAATATGCAAAGAGCCAAAATAATAAATGGGCTCTAAATCTAGTGCGTAATCGGTTACCATGATAGGTGGAAAGATATCACTTACCAATTCAACTGATGGAATGGAAATTATGAAATCATGTATCACAAACCTAACGACAACCAGGAAATTAGATCGAAAATACATGCATGTATGATCTGAATGTACAATCATGGGTCGAACAAACCTCTGATTACCAGCCGTGCTTTTGGATGGAAAAATACTAAATGTATACTTCGGACTGCTAAGATACCCGGTACAAAGTGTCTAAGTAAGATGGAGACAGTTCTAACCAAAGGTTTTAATCAGTATAAGGTTTCTATGGTTGGTAGACCTGCTGCAATGGGGCGTCAAGTCATTTACCCAGATACACATGATAAAGGCTGATATTAGCAAGGACAAAACTTGTCCTTATTCTCTACAAGCATGTCTGTATAATGCTGCATGCATATTCTGCTATGGGAGCATAATTTGGTATTAAAGCAAAAAATCCTAAATGGAAGGAACAACTTGCTGCAAGATACACCTTTTTTGTTAAATTGAGCTTACCAAGGTATTTGATCGCCAGATTCTTGCAATAAGTACAGCCTTATTGGGTTGAACACTAATGAGTCCTTTTAACCAAGCGACTGGTTTCCTTACAGATTGTCTTAAAGGCTAGAATACAGAACAGGAAAAATAGTATTGTTACAACCAGGGTTAAGACAAAAGAACTAGTCTTAAAAATGATACCTTGCTATGGTTAAATTATTCTTATTAAAATAAGTGAACAATGCACAGGGGTATTTAATTGTTGTGAACTGTAACGTGATGTAAAGATACTGGTCTAAGTAAGTTCTCTGTCCTACGTGAGATCCAATAACTTGCCATGCAAGAAGATGACCTACCGGTAACTGAATTCAGAGATAGCATATCCGTATTCTTCAAACCCACAGTAGAGGATATCGGGGGAGTGCAGTCGATAATAAATTCACTGCGAAAGACGCTTCTATAGAATGTCCGTAGAAAGGCTGAAAATTGAAACGGACAGCAACGAACGATCAATGCCCAAGCCTTAAAAGAACAAGGAGCAATAATAGTACTGTGCTCCAAAATAATCGCAATTTGGACTAAAATAGGATTATCCGACACGGTATAGCTCATCAATTTGCCTTACCGGAAACAGGAAAATATTACTGCTGCCGTTTTCATTTGGTTTTAATGGAAAGCAGCTGGAGCTTGCCGTCGTGATAGAGCTGTGGGAGGATATGTCACCATGCAGAGTTCGCACTTCTAAAAAATAAGAGTTGATAAAGCGAACCCTATTAAATTATAAGTCGCTTGTCAAATATCTAATTCAATAAAAGTGAAAAGGGGGGATTAAACCTCGAGCTGGACCGTGTTCTTACCGGAGAAAAGGTGGTCCGTGCCGTATATGTCAACCTACGGGAGCCGCATAAAGGATAGCTGCTGGCGTCCCGCAGGCCGTTGAGAAAGCGAAATGACCCAATGTGCTGGCATCTGTCTCCTTATATAAGGACCAATCGTTTTACTTGATGCATAACTATGATGACTAATGCGCCGCCCATTGAAGGAATCTCCCTGTGACGTGGAAATTCGAGGGCCGAATGGAAGACGGAATCGCCTGATAGATACGCCTAATGAATGACGTATGAATGATAGAAACAAGCCCCTTGTGAACAGGGAACTGTTCTATGCTTTATTCCATGAAGATAACAAGTAGTAAGGTACAGGACATCATGTAGTTATGTTGTAGATCAGAGCCCCACCAGGAGCTGCCTGTCAGCTGCTCAGTCCATGACCAACCGTCACACTGCCTCTCTCAGTTCCAACATTCCGAGGCATCATCAGACTCCAACATTCTAATGAGTCAGAGCACAGGCACTGGCTGAGCAGGGCTGGTAAAACACCTTACAATATAAATGTTTGTGAAAAACATGAGCTTGTGAAAAAAAACGCTCTTTAAAGGGCTGACAGAAAACTGACACACCCAAGAGAAATGTCAACAGGAAATACACTTGTGTAGAAACTGGTATTCCTCAGCGTGGACAGCAAGCCCATGAGTGAAGTCATGATTGGAAATATGAGTCTTGTTTTAGTGACAAGATAAACGTACATTTTTTTCTCACGTCCGTGTCAGTTAAAATTTTGTGCCCCTCATTAATGGAAACACCCTTCAGTAAACATAGATACCATCCTTTATCATGACACCCACAAAGCCGAAATGCGACTGGTGCATGATGGTTCTTTCGGGACGAAAAATGCAGGAGAGTCCAAGTCCGCTGCTTCAGTGTTGAATCTAAACCCAAAATGGCGGCACGTAAAATGCGTTGCGCTGGGTGGCTCCCAGCACACTTGTGCGCCAAAAATATTCACTGTGAGAGAAGCATCACCGTTGATGCTCGTGACGCGATAAAAGACGGTTGAAGTGGCGTTCTACTGCGCGCTTCCAATGTGAGGTAAATGAACGCGCATAACGAACTAACAATAAACAAATTTAACAGGCCAGCAGAAGAATGATAAATATGCCAGATAAAACTTGCGACAAAATTTAGGATTGCAGCATGCAGCATGCAGCACTCCGGAATGGTCATCCAATTGGTGGCCATCATCATTAGGCCCGCCTCCCAAGCCTGTCAGCAAGGTGAGGAACCTGGGAGTCATCTTTGATGACCGCCTCACTTTCCATTCACACGCTAACCAGATCACCTCATCAGCTTTTCACAAACTGAGACTCATCAAAAAAATCCTCCCCTTCCTTCCTGATATAGCTGGTAAAACCCTGGTCACTTCCCTTGTATTGTCCACCTTAGATTACTGCAATGCTGTATTCCTCAATGCACAAGAAGGAGTTTTAAACAAAATGCAGATTATACAAAACTCAGCTGCCAGGCTACTGGGAAAAATTCCCAAGTACCAATCCGCCTCGGACACCATCAGAGAGTTACACTGGTTACCCATCAGAAACAGAATAAAATGTAAAACTCTCTGTATTGTGTACAAGGCCTTGCATAATCTGGGACCAGCTTATCTCGTCCAAAATCTGATTCCCTATTGTCCGTCCAGAACACTACGTTCTTCAAGTTTAATTGATCTTGTGGTTCCTCGGACCAAAACTGTTTCATGGGGTGACAGAAGATTCCTGGTGTCAGCCCCAAAGTTGTGGAACACGCTGCCCCACTCGATTAAAGCCAGTCCTTCTCTTTGGTCCTTCCGTAAGCAACTTAAGACCTGACTCTTTAATCACTAGACTCAGCTCCCCCCTCTCAGGTTAAATACTACAGTTATCACAGCGCCGAGACGCCTATGGGCCTTTGTTCGCGCTTTAGAAATATCATTAATAAATAAATAAATAAATAAATAACGAAAGTAATGGCACATAAATTATTAGAAGGTAGGACCACTAACAGTGAGCATGGCGTGGAACTCACCCGCACTGTTCCCTCAGCGTAGAGTGAGCATGAAAAGAGTTCTCGAACGTTTCTTTTAAAAGTTGAAAGACAGTGACATTATTGCCCCATGTGACAGGAAATATCAAAACAGCTAGTGTAAAAATTATTCTCTGGCAATTCATAGTATAGAGGTAGCCGAGAGGTGGTGTAGAGACATGAAAACACGCACACTGGAATTATCTCAGCGTAGATTGATGACGTCCAACACAGATGGAGGCTGAAGCTGTCGAGAACTACAGGGGCTGTTTGAAAATGAACAGCAAACACTATGTTGTAGACACCTTAAATCGGCACTGTGTAACTCGCTGTAGAAGATTCTGAGAAAATCAAACCAACGTTGTTCAGCATGTTAGACTTGGTCAAGATGACAAACAATGTTAGAGAGCATCAATGCCCAAAATTCGTACTGTAAATGCGCAGAAGATCACACAGCGTAGGCATCAACATGACTTAAATAAATGCCGCAATGTAGTTGCAGTTCTATGGGATCGTAGAGTGAGTGTCAGAGAATGCACCAGCGTGACAAAGATGAAGTTTTTACTTGTGAGGTTGGTGTGCTGGGATGCACAAGCAGTGGATATAACACCAAAGTCCAAAATGAGTAACAAGGATGAGCACAACACGCCTGGGCTAGGGCTGTCCGGTGACAGTGTTGGGGCTTAAAGGCGTAGTGATTCATGCTTACTCGTTTAAAGATGTATTCTTTTCTTTTCTGTGAGAAGCTTGTTTCTTACTTGTTTCAGTCTTGGTTGTCTTGTGAGGAACATACATGTTTCTTTTTCGTAGTTTATCCTTTCCTGTGGATACCTTCATAAGTACTTTTTGTTGTAGTTGCAATAGATTTCGCCATCTCCAGGTCCTCTTGTTTGTCAGGTACCTGAGATCTCCTTGTAATTGTAGGTTCTTCGTCACCTTGTCGCCAAAATGTGTAGTGAAGAAGGTCCACTCAGGAAGGTGTATTTCAAGATGCTTTATTCCATGAAGATAACAAGTAGTAAGGTACAGGACATCATGTAGTTATGCTGTAGGTCAGAGCCCCACCAGGAGCTGCCTGTCAGCTGCTCAGCCCATGACCAACAGTCAGACTGCCTCTCTCAGTCCAAACATTCCGAGGCATCATCAGACTCCAACATTCTAATGTGTCAGAGCACAGGCACTGGCTGAGCAAGGCTGTAAAACACCTTACAATATAAATGCAGGATACTACAAAGTCATATTGTTAGAATTGGGGGTCTCTAGTTGGCACAGTGTAATGATGAGAAGTCCACAAGTAATCATAAGGTTTTATGATAGTTTATTCCAAGTTATAAAGAGAGACCCCACCAGGAGCATCCAGCATGGTGCTCAGCCCAGCCAACTGTAAACTCCCAGGCAGATCACCAACATTCTAATAGAAACATCTCATGAACAGTCCATTAGTGGTAGAGAAGGATTGCATTGAGAATACCAAAATACCACACATCCTCTTTTCTCAAACAGAAAACAAAAAAGTAAAAAAAAAAACAGCCACAGAGAATAGGAGGAAAAGAAAGCAAGTAAATTGAGCAAAAGCGGAAAAAGAAACAGCAAGGAGAAAATACCCAAAAGAAGAATGGAAGGACATATAAACCATCCTCCCTTCATACACCATGTAAACCATCCTCCCTTCTTACAGAACTTTAAAAAGGAAGAAAACAATGGAAGACAATATAAAAAAAAAGCACAAAAGAAACCTTCATTTCAAGATTAAGAAAGATGAGGAACAGTAGAGGTGAAACCTCATCTAAACACCATTATCTCTATGCAGAATACAATTACGTAATGCAAAAGATAATAGTGCAAAAATAGCAATAAAAGTACACCAAAACTGAACATATTTAGCAAAGACAGCATAAAAGCACTTTAAATATTGAAAAAACAAAGGCTTAATATGTGAATGTCAAACCTATGGTGTTCAAAACACTAGACGAGTAAGGAACATAAGATAATGCTAAAGGACTGTAACCCTAGCATAACTCCTCTAAAGGAAACAAAAAGCGCACACCCTACAGGGCACAAAACAAAAATAGACGAGATCCGTGTGGACAACTGACGTGGTGCCAGGTGGGACTAAACCCCACTACAGGAAAATGGGACTTGAGACCCATAGCAAAAACAATGAAATAGAGCAGATGGGACTAAAACCCACTACAAGCAAATGGGACTGTAACCCATCGCAAAAACAGTGAAATTGAGCAAGTAGGACTAAACCCCACTGCAAGCAAATGGGACTTGAACCCATAGCAAAAACAGTGCAAATTAAACAGGTGGGACTAAACCCCACTGCAAACAAATGGGACTGGGACCCATTGCAAAAACATCTAAATTAAGCAGATGGGACTAAAACCCACTGCAAGCAAATGGGACTATGACCCATCGCAAAAACATTTAAATTACACAGGTGGGACTAAAACCCACTGTAAGCAAATGGGACTGGGACCCATTGCAGAACACTAAAACAGAACAGCTGGGAATAAAACCCACTGCAAGTGAATAAGACAAAACACTAATGTACACAGCAGAGTATACATAAAATATTTAGCCTGTGAGGAGGAAAACCACAATACTATACTAGGAAAAAAAACATATAAAGCACTAAGCACGTTCCTAAACTGCAAAAACGTAGCACACCTTATGTAAAAGCAGATAAATACATGAAGTAGTGTAACACAGGAGTTAAAGTTTACACAATAGCATTAAGTTATGTTTTTAAACGCCGGAGCTCGATCCTTGCCCCGAGAAGAAATGCGCTGCGACAAATAGAAATTAAAATCCAATCAGCTAAAACAAAAGCATGAAAGTACTGAAATTAGTAAGCACCAACTGGAGAATAAAGGACGAGTCACTGAGGTTTCGGTTCCCATTTTCCGGCATTATCACGAAGGAAGAGCACAGTACCTTAGATTAATCACAGCGCTCAGTTGAAGATGAGGGTAAAATGTCATTTGTCTCGCTGTCCGCTGCATCGCACTGACTTGACGACTGAAAAGGAACGAACAATACTCCAAATAACGTTGAGGCAGACCGTGTAAACAGCGTTTGTAAGGACTCCCAAAACAAACATGGCGGCACGCACAGTGACGCAAAGCAGGGTGGCTCACGGCGGTTCCCCGCACCAAACCACATCTGAGGATCCGGCAGAGAAGACAGCACGTCACAGGAGTTCCGTTGAAGGCAGCAGGTGAGAGCGTGTACAGTGAAAGACACGCGCTGCATTTTAAATGAGGAAAAGGCAGTTGAACTGACGAAGGCTTCAGTGACTCGATTTTCACACAAAAAAAGGTAAAAATAATGTACATGAAAGAGAAACATCGCAAAAATAATTGAGTTTTGGCATATCATGGTGCTAAACGAGTGAAACAGGCAGAACATCACCAAACCTCGTCGTTTATTCACTTACACCAGTGGTTCCCAAACTTTTTTGACCCGTGGCTCCCTTGACCTAATTGGCAGTTGGCCGTGGCTCCCCACCATGTTTTTACCGGTGGGCGGAAGGGGGGTGATGTAATCACGACCTCAGGAGTACTTAGTGTTGGCTTCCTAAAGTAATTGGGATGCAATGAAGGTATTATTATCATATTTGTAACAAAATAAAAAGATACCAGTTGTTTAATAAGAACACCTTAAGTGAGAAACGATACTACAAGATTAATAGCCATATGTTTCCATGCACCTTTTTTAACCACACAATTGTTAAATTAAACTTCTTTATCAATGCTTGGTAGCTGCATAAGATAAAATAAATAATCGACAACTCTATGGCTTTGTTTTTTTTTTTTTACATTTTTGAAAACCTTTATTGTGCATGAATAAAAGAACAAATACGGGCCTACAACCGTCAGGCCGGCCACAATACTTTGTCAGCACAGGTGCAAGCATTACAGTTCCCCAGCAGCGACAGGCAAAATTTCAATAATCAATGAGCGTTACACTGGGAAGAATCATGTCGCCATGGGGGAGGAGAATTGAAGGTTAATTTTTTAAAAGTTTTTTGGCGTTTTCATCATAAGATAAGTCAGTGAAGAGTAAGAACTAAGAAGATTCGAGTCCGCACAATGGCTTCACGACATGGGTAAGCGGCGTTGTAGTTGAAAACAACAGTGGAAGTTAACATCAAGAACAATATGGCGGTGCAAAACAACAGCAAGTCTTCATCCAGCATTTACGCACCCCATTCAGCGCTGCCCCCTCCCTGCCTACCCCAACCCGGACCCAGAATCGAACCAGATTAAGAAAGCGCAGAGAACAGAAAAATAAGGCCCATAGAACTAAAAAATTACCAAATTACCCCCCCCACCCTGCATCATTGTGGAGGCTACGGCCTACCCCCCCCCCCCCACAGAGTGCCTGTCGCCGTTTAAAGAACCCGAAATATAGACAAGAAAGAAGAAGGAGGAGAATGAAGAAAAAGAGTAACATTAACACCTATAATATAGGGAGTGAGAAAAGAATAAACCAATCTAAACTCCCAAAAAGAAGAAGGTGGGGAGGAGCCCACTCGATATCAGGTCACCCGGAGACCCCGGCCATCACAGACTCCCACACCATAGATTTCGTCCATCACTAAAACACCAATACAAAATCAATTAGCAATATCAATGCAGTTGGAAAAAGTCATCGCGCGATGCGTGCACATGAAATATATAAATCAGTTCCAACCCCATCCCCGTCAGCCAGCAAATCAGTTAGCAACAAAAAACAGCCTAGCCCTGACCCGATCGTGGATGTAACTTTGAGCATACTCCCCCATGAGAGCCCACCCCCCGGTGCACAAAAGGACAGTATGGCCGCTTGGAAGAAGAAGACAAAGCAGGATCACAAAATGGCCGCCGACTATCGTTAAAAGGTCCTTTGTCCACCGTACACAGTTCCATCAGGGCATCTGGAAGATAGAGGTTCCGCAGGGGGAAAGGCGACGGCCACCATATAAAAGCCAACAAGGGGGCCAAAAGTTGCGCAGCTGGGTCCATAGACAAGCGCGATGGTACAGGCAACAGTGAGTCAGGCTCCGAGGGAAGGGGAGACAATGTATCAGACACGGAACTGGAGGGCAGCCAGCCGTCGGCTCCGATAGAGGCAGCAGCAAATACAGAGTCACCATAGTCACAGGGAAACATTGTATCTCCATGAATCGGCAAAGGCAGATCCACACCCCGCTGGAGGCAGACGGTGCGTTCGCGACCCACATCAGACCTCATTCTATCAAATTGCTCACCCAGTGCCCGGAGGCCATCACACATCTCCGAGTGGAAGTCACGCAGGGCGGCCAGGATGGATCCACAAGATAGTGGAGGCTGCAATCTCCTCGTATCAGGTTCCAGAGCCGGTGCTTGCAAGCCGGTGCACAACGCAGGCAGGGCGAGACAGTCCACAGGCAGGGATGGGTGAACTCCCCCCAGCCGCGGGTGGTCAAACGAGGCCATGGTTCCGGTAATGCGGTATAGGAGCCGGGGAGGGTGTAGCACAATCAAGCACCGCTTCAGGACTCCGACACTACCAGGGTCGAAAGCAGTCGGGCGCACGTCTCATAAAACCGCTTAGCAACAGGCTGGGCACCGGATGAAAAAGTCGTCAGCCTGCGTTGAGCCGGCCCGCTGAGCACCTCACGCCGCTCACCGTCCACTCAGAACAGGGAATCCCCTCCCTCGGGGCTTCCCCACTCGGCCATCACGTCCCAGGTGCAGCTTGCGGTGGACCTCGGCATCAGCGCGGTGATGACCGCATCTCGTGAAACGGCGCCGCATCTAAGTCCTCGGCGCTACGCAGATGGTCCGGCCATTTCCGAGCCTCCAAGAGCCGGTAACGAACGGCATTGCAGGCGAGGGTCCAGGGCGGGGGACATTACTACAATTATCTCCGGCATCCGGGCAGGCTGAAATGTCGGGAAAGGATCGAAGTAATCAGCGCATCGTCACACACGTTCCGCCACCGGGATCGATCAGGATGGAAAACAGGATACCGTTGCGGAGCTCAAGGGCCGGTGGAGCCGGGTGACTACACGTCTGCTCCGGTCACCATCTTGGCTCCTCCCCCCTCTATGGCTTTGTTGTTTTATAATATTGAAAATGCTTCAGTTGTGACATGATGAGACTGTCTAAGAAACATAACGAGTATATTTGATTTTACTTCAATGTCCGTGAAGGGTGGTTCTGCTGCCGAATGAAGATTTTTTTTTACCCAGATGGTGAGGGCAAAAATGGAGAGCCCAAAAGAGACCCGTCTCAGCACCTGCTTTTATGAACTGCCAGTGTGCACTGACAGGACACAACCCACTTAAAACCCTGCATTTGGCATTTTTTTTTCCAGAGTTTTATTCAGCGCAAACTGGACCCCAAGGTATCAGAGCGCTTTATATTGATTAGCACTAGTTGCGATGGACACATTCCTTTTCGTTCAGCACTGGGGAGATTAAGTGATTTTCCCCTAGATTAGAATCACAGGATGTTGAGCATTCCAGCTGAGAGTCAAACCTGGTTCGAGGTCTTCCGGTTTAGCTGTAAGAGGCCACATCCTCTCCCCAGTTGAGAAATCACTGATGCTTAACCCATATGTGCCTGGATTATTCGGTGTGCACATCCACAGGTTGCTGGGGAAGTAATCGGGTTTGATAAATCTATGCTCACATTTGCAGAAAGTGTTTACTTTACTAAATGTCCCACTTCTGCAAAAGCAGGTATTTGATTAATAATATTACTGTGAAAAAGGCGGGCTCCATGGAGCGAGTAAAGCGCAAATCGTACTTTTGAAGAAGAGGGACAATTAGTAAACACTTTCTGTAATGCCAACATAGATTTATTAAACAAGGTTACTTCCCCAGCAACTTGTGGATGTGCACTAAGAATAATCCAGGTGAGTTCTTCATTCAGGCACACGTGGGTTTGGACTGGATTGGGGAGTCGAACTTGTGGCCACAGTGAACTACATTTAAAAGGCACATCACACAGGATCCGCAACAAATAAAGTAGTGAACAACTGCCCAATGCAGCCCTCACTACTCCCCACCCCCCTACCAAATACCACTTCCGCCACCCTACTTCCAGCACCTTTGCTCTAAAGCAAAGAGACATGTCAAACATGTTGTCGTGCGCGTACATCTAGATGGCTTTTGGCACTGAGTAGAAAATAAAGTTTTAAAAAATATAAAAGGTTCTTGGTTCTTCATTTAAACGAACCGAAACGGTGCCTCAAAATTAGCATTTTCTCCTATTGTATGTTTAGGAATAAAACTGCCCCTGGCCCTGCTTGCCCACTCATTAAACCGAATCCTTGTTATTTTGGACTAACTGTATCAGAAGACACACTTTGAGAAATTATTTTGTTGACCACCCCCCTCCAACTCCCCCTTCTCACCCACACACACTCCTTCATGCTCAGTCTAAGAAAAACACGACTCCAAATGTGTGGAGGTCGCGTCCAGAAAATATCAAACCACACGACATCCAAATGGGAACAAAAACAACACATCCGGGCTATTTATTTCCAAAATGTAAATGATAAAAAATAGATCCAGGGGGTTTCAGGCCAAAATTAAAGGGGATTTTGGTGGCGTCCGATAACAGAAGGCTGCAGCGCCTCCTCCAGGGGGGCGCCTGACCTACGGGTCAGAGTGTTCTGTACAAGTGAAAGTCCCCCTGTTTCAGCCTCTCCTCCATCTCGGCAGCACTCGCTTCACTTTCCTAGGCTGTCAATGGGCAGTTTGGAAACACAAACCTCTGAAGAGGTGGCCTAAGCGAGCCCCTCGGCCCTTTGATGGGAATAGCTCTCTCTCTCTCCATGGAGTATGCTGCCGCCGCGGCCTAATCCACATTCAGATCCTCCGACAAATGCCTGGAATCCCTGTCTGTCCCCCACCCTCACTTTCCCTAACAAAAGAGCCCCAAACTCCAGGGAGGGTAAGGGGGAAGAGCATTTTCAGACTGTATCGCGCCAGTACTCTCGGGCCATAAACACCATGTTCCCAAATAATGCAGGGGGGCACGTAATTCGCACTACAGCTCACACCAGGAGCGAAACACCCATTGGACTGAAAGGGCTTCAGCCCCCCACCCCCTCTCGTGTGGCAGCCCGGAATGACATAGCTCATGGACATACACGCAGCCAGCCGCACCGAGCACTTCGCAGGTCTTTAAAGACCTTTTGTTTCCTAATGAGGCTTTGATGTCCCGCCCCCGCCCCTGCTTAGTGGCCCTGCAGCTAAAGAGTGGAGCTTTTGCTTGAAGGTCAGCCCCCCCCCGTAATTTGACTCTGGTTGCACCTCTGGCTCACACGAAGTGCACTTTCCCACATTGTGCGCGCGGCGCCCCTGGCACCTCACAGCGGCGCACCGGGGCGCCGAGGCGCACAGTTTGGGAACCACGGACTTACACCAAAAGTCTCCTCTGGGCAAACACTTTAAATAATTTAACTTCCAAAAGAGATAAGTCACTGCTGCATAATGTATCCATACTTGAACAGTCACATGTATTCCCCAGAAAGATTAATGCTCACTCTCACATGAAGGCACAGCACAGGATGAGTCAGGAACCGTAGAAATTTGGGTTTACCTCTCTTGAGGGCACATCTCCAACACAGCATATTGTAGACTCTCCTTGTTAATAGGACAACTGGCAGAGTTGGCAAATAAAATGCTTACCTTCATGTGAGGATACAGCGTGAGTCCCAATGTGAAGAAAAACAGGCTTACCCAGCGTGAGGGTACAGCTCCAACTTAAAATTTGTAGACTCACTGGTACACAGGACAACTGCCAGACTGCTGTGGGCAACCGATTATAGGTCACTGGTGGGGTCATGCTGGCAGTTGGGGTAGCTTTTCTTGTTGCAGGAGGTCCTTTCTTAATTTGTAGTTTTCTTTCATAAACTTGAAGTTGTCTGAAGTACTACTAGACTTGACAGATGTAGGTTCTTCCTTAAGATCGTCGCCAATATGTAATGATGAGAAGTCCACAAGTAATCATAAGGTTTTATGATAGTTTATTCCAAGTTATAAAGAGAGACCCCACCAGGAGCATCCAGCATGGTGCTCAGCCCAGCCAACTGTAAACTCCCAGGCAGATCACCAACATTCTAAAAGAAACATCTCATGAACATTCCATTAGTGGTAGAGAAGGATTGCATTGAGAATACCAAAATACCACACACAGGTAGGTACTTGTGACAAATACGGACACTCTCCTAGTCAGGATAAGGGGATTACACTCCTAAAATAACCCCTGCTCACCCCCTTGGTATCTTGGCACGAGCAGCAAGGCTTTATCTCAGAGACGTTGTAAGTTAAGCAATTGTGACCACATACAGTAACCCAGTGACAACACTACAAATGGACACAACACAATGTTTTATATCAAAAATAAGTATGCTCTATATAGAGTTACCACAAGACCAATAAACGACAAAAATAATGCACAGTACTATTAGATTTCAAGAGTTCTGATTAAAAGGCTTAAATCAAGGTTCTGTGCGAGTCGGTATACCGGTCCGGCTACAGCGTTGTTGAAATAACACAAAGCCTAACAAATCCAGCGGACCGCGTTGGTACGGACCCACTCAAATGTCGACAGACTCAATCACAGTAGCTTTTACTTGAGGCAGCCGGCACGGATGTGTGAGCGGGTTCCGCTGTTCGTCGCGGTGCAGAAAAGAAAGCGTTGCAGGACGCATTGTCCCTCGATGCGGTACAGGAAGCGGCCCGTTGACAGAGTCGGTGGATCCAAGGCGTGCGTTGCAGGGCGAGACGGTGCTTCGATGCGGTGCTTGCGGTGCGGCGACAGAGCCGGAGTTGGGTAGCTGGCGGCGATCAGTCCGGACAGTGGTGCAAGTCGGGCGGTGCGTTGCGAAGATTGTGAGGCGGTGCCCAATTCCGGTGCGTTCACAGGACTCGGAGTCAGCAGCAGTGACCGCGTGGGTCAGACCAGTACGAGTCGGTGTAGCGAGGCGTTGCACGTCGCGGTGTCCTCCAATCGCGGTGCAGGCAACGGCTCGGTGACGGTGTCAGGACAGAGTCAGTGAGCTCAGAGCTTGCATTGTTCGAGGTAGACGTTGCTTGATGAGGTCCCTACAGGACACCGGTCCGGTCGTGAGAGTCGGTCACAGCTCCCTGCCTCTGTAGCCACTGAAAGAGCGTTTCCAGCAGCAATTCACAAAGACTGGTGAAGTCCACTCGCCCTGGGACTTCGGTTAGGGGGCAAGCTCTATTCCAAGCCCTTGGAGATCTTTTGCACAAGTTGAAAGTAAAGTCCACAAAGTTCTTTCTCCTCTCTTTGGCAGTCAGGCAACCACTGCAGGCCAATCCCCCAAGCAGCACTTCAGCTTGGGAATAGTCTCTCCTCAGTTTCTTCAGGTTCCTCTCCTCAGCAGAGGTTTCATCTTGTAAGTCCAGAAGTGATCTAATTTCATGGGATCAAAGGATTTTAGGGTATAAGTATTGGGACCCTTCCAATACTTATATCCCAAAATCTTTTCTTCTCTGAGGGGAGAGGAGCCTGTGCCTAGTCCAAACTAGTTCTGAAGCACTCTGTTTACCAGACTTCTCCTTTCCTTTCACAGTACATGGCAGGCACATAAGACGCCCCACAGGAGGTGGAGCCAGCATTGGGGAAGGCAGGTACAGTCCTGGAGCACTATGTTGACAGTCCTCCTTCTCTTCTTTCAGTGTGCAGGGCAAAGACTTCAGACTCACCACAGGGGGTGGAGCCAGCATTGTAGAGGGAAGGCCCAGCCCTATTCAGGTCCGAGGTGCAACTCCTCCCTCCCATCTAGATGCAGATCTCACTATTCACCACCGGGCTGCCCCAGCCTGTCTCTTGGAATCCCCCAGCCCTGTCACTCACAAAACCAGACGAAGGAATACACAACCTCGCAGAGGCAGGCTCAAATGGTTTGGCAAGCAAATACCTACATTCTAAAAGTGGTATTTGCAAACACAGAATATTAAAATAAACTTCACTAAAAGATGTATTTTATTATTCTGAGTCCAGGCATACTAAACTCGAATTTCTGCTATGTTCTCTGAGTCTGCTAGGATTATAAACATGTAATAATCTAGCAGCCCATTCTGGCCTATGGAGAACAGATAGCCTTGCAATAGTGAAAAAGGAAAATGGCTGTAATTCACTATTAGGACATGCCTCACACATCAGGGTGTGTCCTACCTTATACTTACAATGCACCCTGCCAGTGGGCCTACCATAGGGGTGACTAATATGAAGAACAGGGAAGGTTTAGGGACTGGCAAGTGTGTGCACCTTCCCAGTCAGCATGACAGTACCAGACTGCACGCAGGCTCTGCAATGGCAGACCGTAGACACGTTTTATAAGGCCGCTTCTGCGGGTGACACAACCAGTGCTGCAAGCCCACTAGCAGCATTTGGAATTACACGCCCTGGGCACACTCAGTGCACTGTACTAGGGTCTGACAAGTAAACCAAACATCCAATCATGTAACCACTAATCAATACATCAATTTACAGTAGGGAGCACTCGCACTGTGGCACTGCACAGCAGTGGCACAGTGCCCATAGCATCTAACACCAGCAAAAACACACAAGGCAACAGCAAAAATGGAAGGGAGACCCACCCCAATGGTGCCAGGTCTAACACTTATCCCCTCCAGCTGTAATGTGGGGAGAACTACCCTGCGTCCTATGAGTTCTCATCACTAAGGTAAAAAAATCTGGACAGACCATCAGCGTTGATGTGTTCTGTACCAGGGCGGTGTTCCACCGTAAAGTCCATACCCTGTAGGGAAATGGACCACCTCAACAGCTTTGGATTCTCACCCCTCATCTGCATCAACCATCTGAGGGGCCTTTGGTCTGTCTGAACCCGGAAGGGATTCCCAAACAGGGACAGCAAATGCCTAACGCTCAATAGCACTCCGCCTCTGTTCCCGTGGAAATAACCTCCTACTGATGAAGGCTACAGGTTGATCTAGGCCCTCTTCATTCATCTGTGACAAAACAGCCCCCACACCATGCTCTGAAGCGTCTGTTTGAACGATGACCTCTTTGGAGAAGTTGGGTGCCAGGAGCACGGGCGTCGTGCACATGGCAGCTTTCAGGGCCTCAAAAGCTTTCTAACAGGTGTCAGTCCAAATCACTTTCTTGGGCTGCTTCCTGAAAGTCAGCTCTGTCAAGGGTGCAACAATGTTGTCATACCCCTTGACAAACCTCCTGTAGTACCCTGTGAGTCCTAAAAAGGCCCTCACCTCTGTCTGGGTTTTGGGGGGTTCCCAAGCCAGGATGATTTCAATCTTGGGTTGTAGGGGCGCCACCTGGCCGCTCCCAACTTGGTGTCCCAACTACACCACAGAACCCTGCCCGATCTGGCACTTACTCGCCTTGATCGTGAGGCCTGCCTTCTGCAGCGCCAACAACACTTTCCAGAGGTGGCGCAGATGTTCCTCCCAAGTGACACTGAACACTGTGATGTCATCCATGTAGGCGGCACTGAACTCATCCAGTCCAACTAACACCTGGTTGACCAACCTCTGAAAGGTGGCAGGGGCATTCTTCATCCCAAAGGGCATAACACGGAACTGGAAATGCCCATCTGGTGTGGAGAATGCTGACCTCTCCTTTGCCCCATCAGTCAAGGTGATCTGCCAGTACCCAGACGTCAAGTAAAATGTGCTGAGGTACCGTGCAGCCCCTAACCGATCAATGAGCTCATCAGCTCTGGGGATGGGGTGCGCGTCGGTCTTCGTGACCAAATTGAGCCCTCGGTAGTCCACACAGACCGGAGTTCGGGTGTGGCACCTGGCGCCGCAGCCTTTGGGACCAAGACCACTGGGCTGGCCCAAGGACCGCTGGAGGACTCAATCACCCCTAGTGCAAGCATCTTTGAGACCTCCTCTTTGATGCAAGCCCTCACCCTGTCAGTTACCCTATAAGACTTGTGCTTCACGGGTAAGCTGTCTCCTGTATCCACATCATGGAGGCACCAATCTGTGATACTAGGAACAGGGAGAACAGATCAGAAACCTGCCCCAGCACCTGACAGCAGTCATTCAGTTGCTCAGGGGTCAGAGTGGAAGAGAGGTTAACACCATCCACTGACCCATCTTGCTCTGTGGCCGACAGGAGGTCAGGAAGAGGCTCAGTCTCCTCTTCCATTCCAGCATCTGTCGCCAAGAGCATGCCCACTTCAGACTTCTCTAAGTGGGGCTTAAGGCGGATAACATGTAGGACCCTGAAGGGGTTCCTGGGAGACCGCAAGTCCACCAAGTAGGTAACTGGACTCTTGCGCTCCACAACCTCAAGTGGTCCGGTCCACTTCTCCTGGAGCGCACCAGGCTCCACTGGTGCCATGACCCACAGTTTCTGACCAGGTTGAAACTCTACCATAGTGGCATTCTGGTCGTACCACCACTTCATCTCCTCCTGGCTGGCTTCCAGATTCGCCACAGCGAGTTGCCTGAAATGCCTAGTCTGGTTCCTGAAGGCCACCATGTAGCTATATACATCCTGGGGAGGTTTCCTGGGAGATTGCTCCCAGCCTTCCTTGACCAGACTCAGAGGTCCTGTGACTGGGTGCCCATAGAGAAGCTCAAAGGGACTGAACCCGAGAGATTTCTATGGCACCTCCCGGTATGCAAACAACAGGCATGGTAAGAGGACATCCCACTTATGCCTCATGGGTTCCTCAAGACCCATAATCATGCCTTTTAGAGTTCGGTTGAACCTTTCAACCAACCCATTTCCTTGGGGGTGGTAAGGAATGGTGAACTTGTAAGTTACCCCACACTCCTGCCACAGGGACTTCATATACTTGGAAATTAAGTTGGTGCCCTGGTCAGACACCACCTCTCGAGGGAATCCTACTCGTGAGAAAATTCCCATCAGTGCTCGTCCCACCACGGGGGCCTCACTGTCCTCAGAGGTATGGCTTCCGGGTACTGGGTGGCATGGTCCACCAAGACCAGGATGAACCTGTTGCCCATGGCTGTCTTGGAGTCCAGTGGCCCCACAATGTCAATCCCTACCCGCTCAAAGGGGGAACTGACCACAGGGAATGGCTGGAGAGAAGACTTCTGCTTCCTCCCATTCTTTCCACTTGCCTGGCAAGTCTGACAGGTCCTGCAATGAGTGTCTGAACTCTTGTGCATTTGGGGCCAATGAAAGTGGGTGACAAACCTCTCAGAGGTCTTGTCCTGCCCCAAATGTCCTGCCAATGGCACATCATGAGCCAGCCCCAGTAGGATGGCTCTGAAGCTCTGGGGTACCACCTGCACATGGGCTGGCCCAGGCTCAGCAACCCTAGGCTCACTATACAGGAGACCATTCTCCCAGTAGATCCAATGTGACCCAGACTGATCACCTGCTGCCTAGCTTGCGGTCTGCTGCCGCAAGCCCTCAAGAGAAGGGCATTCTTTCTGCTCCCTGCAGAATTATTCCCTGGAGGGGCCTCCTTGTTGCTGCCAATGGGTCAGCTCAGGCAGGTCCCCCAGTTCAGCTACCTGTTCCCCGGTAGGATCCAGGGCATCCCCCTCAGGGTCTATCTCCTCCTGGGCCATGGGAATTAGGGGCCGGTTTCCCACATCCCCTGCCTCTTCTCTCTAAGGCAGGTTCCTGGGCCTCCCTCTCAGGCTCCAGGTCCTCTTGAGCACCCCTACTGGCAGCCATTGACCGGGTGGTCACGCACACCCAGTCAGGTAGACCCATCATCCTCAGGTGAGGACTCTTCTCCACCTTCTCACCAAGGTGAGCTCTCCAAATTGTTCCCCAACAAACAGTCAACAGGCATGGCGGGCCTCACAGCTACCTGAAGAGTACCAGAGACCCTCCCCACTCAAAGGGAACCTGAGCCATTGGACAATGACTCTCTGTATTGTCGGCGTTAACAACTCGGCAAAATGCATGTGGGACAACCTGCTCTTGAGACACCAGGTGATACCTGACAGCTGTCACACTGGCTCCTGTGTCTCTAAGAGCCTCCACCTTTTGGCCATTGATGGTCACCCACTGCCTATATTTCTTAGTGTTCCTGGGCAGTTGGTTCTCTTGGACCACCTCACAGTCTCCTAAAGAGACAAGGGACATCTCTGCGGGACCCCACCCACCTTGGACTTCAATCTCCTTCCCAAAGGCTACACTAGCCATCTGCCGAGGCGGAGCACCAGTGGGTACTGTTTTTCCAAATAGGCGGCACCTGGAATCACTTGCCGTGTGACCCATGTCCTCACATTTGTAACATCTCAGGGGTCCCTGTGGAACAGGGTTATCTGTCGGGATCACTGGCTTTCTCTCAGGGGGAGGCTGGAAACCTTTCCCTTGGTTACCTTGGGAATTATTTGGGGCCCTCTGCAGAACTCCCTCTGTTTCCCCTGTCCACCCCACTCTTCTGCTGGGGACCCTGCCCACCTTTGGCTGAGTCTCCCACGTGACCCTTGTGGACCCTGGTACTGACCCAGCGGTCCGCCTCCTCAGCGAGCTTCCTAGGGTTAGTCATCTTGCTATCTATCACGTACTGGCGCAGCTCTGGAAAAAAATTATCAGACGAGTGCTCCCATGCAATCAAATCCAAGAGACTTTGCTGCCCTTCACCCAACCATCCAACGCTCTGCAAAAGAAAGTGACATATTCGACCCAGGTACTATTTTCTATGTTCTTGCACTTCTTGAACCTCTGCCTATAGAGTTCAGGGGTCAAACCATACCTATTCATGAGTGCATCTTTCATGTGGCTATAGGAATTATGGACTTCAGAAGGAAAGTCCAACAGTGTGTCCCACCCCTCACTAAGGAATCTTCCCCACAACCCCGCTCCCCAATCTCTCTCAGGGACCTGGTGGGAAGACATGGCTATCTCATAGGCTCTGAACCACTGCCCAATATCATCATTTAAAAAAAAATCCTTTACCACATCTTTGGGGATGTACAATCTACCTTCCACAGGCGCTGACAGTGTGCTGCCACCAGAGGGAGTAATCTCTATGCTCCTGGCTTTCAGATCCAACTCCCTCAAAACTTTGTCATGCTCCATCCAACTGCAATCTTTTTTCTTCCAGAGCCATCTTCTTGCTTTCTAGCTTCAGTTGCCCATTTAATTTGAGCTTGGCCATCTCCATTTCATGCATCCTGTTTTCTTTCCTGTCTGCCAACTCTTCTGGGAACAGACCTCGGGCAGAAGCACTGCTACCCACTGGGGAGGGCGCACCCATCTTCTCAGGACCCAGTGGCCTACCAAGCTGCTGCTCTGTATCCTCATAATCCACTAAATCTCCAGGGGCATTCCTTGCCGCCATCTAGGCCCTCAGCGCCTTGTGGTACTGCTCATTCCTGGTGATTCCGGTCAGGAGAATTTTAAACTTTTTGCAGAAGCTCCAGAGCTGCTTGTTGGTGTAGCTTTCTATTTTCTCTTCCTCCCAATCACAGTCAACAGATGCAACGGATCCTGTCTTCTCCACGATGACTGAATCAGGCATGATTTTGGAAATAATGGAGATCTCTGGAAAAAACAAGTATCAGAAGTACGTGGTTGCGTTTTGGTCTCCACTCACTAAGTAGTGTTCACCAATCACTGTACATGAGTCACAAATGCAAATCCAGAATACCTTCCGCTGACCACCAATGTTAGAATTGGGGGTCTCTAGTTTGCACAGGTAGGTACGTGTGACAAATAGGGACCCTCTCCTCTAGTCAGGGTAAGGGGATTACACTCCTAAAATAACCCCTGCTCACCCCCTTGGTAGCTTGCCATGAGCAGCAAGGCTTTATCTCAGAGGCGTTGTAAGTTAAGCATTTGTGACCACATACAGTAAATACATCCTCATGGAAGACAACCCATTCACGGGCTGTGTCCTCTGCAAACCGCCCGAGGAGCAGGAACATGCACAAGCCCTCCGACTTGGCCTTCTCAATTGCAGGTCTCTTGTCAGACACGCTCACGAGATAAATATCCTCGTTCACAACTCCACGCTAGATATAATGTTTCTTACAGAAATATGGCTGACGCCGAATAACGACTTTGACATGGTCAATGCCGTCCCCCCAGGCTATCAAATACGCTTCCTAAACAGACCTGTCGGTAGAGGCGGTGGGCTAGCCATCCTTTACAAGGACCACCTCACCTGCAGGATTGACAATGGCAATGTCAAAGATTGTGAAAGTTGTAACTTTACTCTACAGATCTCTCCTGCAATCTCTCTCTCCGGACTCTTAGTCTACCGGCCGCCAGGCCCACTTGGGGAATTCTCCAGTACATTGATGGATCACGTTACACTAATAGCAACCACTGCCTCTAATTTCCTCCTCCTAGGGGATCTCAATCTCCATTTCCTTGACCCCACGGATAACTCCGCAGCCAACCTACTGACAGATCTTGCGTCAGTCGACCTGCATCTCATGAACTCACAAGCCACCCATGAAAAAGGCCAGCTTTTGGATCCGATTTTTACGAATATTCGAAACTTTAAAACCCAGGAACCCATTCCCTTCCCTTGGACAGACCACTTACTGGTCCCCATGCACTGGCATCTTAAAACCGCTCCGACTCAACCATCCAAAGCCAGGACCCTCGTTAGACGGTGGCACAAGCTGGTACCCGAGGACTGGGAAGCTAAGCTAAGAGAATCCACCCCTCTCCCCTCCCTGGATCCCAAAACGGCGGATAGAGAATTTAATGAATGGCTCACCCATTCCCTAGACAATCTCATTCCGCACATTAGCACTCTAAAACATACCAAGAGGATCAATCCCGCTCCATGGTACACCCCTGCATTGAACGCCTTACGGAAGGAATGCAAAAAGTCGGAACGCATTTGGAGGAAGGATAAGTCTGCGAATAAAAAAGATGTATTCCAGACATCCATGAGAGCATATAAACTAGCACTCCGTAACGCCAAAAGTGCCTTTTATGAGGAAAAAATAGAGAATTCTTCCTGCTCTGCTAGGGAAACCTTCCTTATCCTTAAAGAGCTCCTCCATGTACCCGACCCCCCAGAAAAACCTCTGGACCCCAAAGCAGCGGAAGACAAATGTGTCAAACTATCTACCTTCTTCGATGAAAAAATCAAAAAGATTCTCGCCTCTCTTCCCGCCACCGAATCCGATTTCATTGAAGGAGATAAGGACAACCCTCCCCTTCGAATGAATTCCCCCCTGAAATCATCTGCCCCTCACCTGGTTTCCTTTGGCCCGGTTACCATGGAGGAGGTAGCCGCCACATTTGCCTCAATCAAGAGTGGCGCCCCCAGTGACCCAGTGCCCATACGGTTCCTCAAAAAAGTCACCCACACCATAGTGCCCCCGCTGACCGCTCTGATTAACACCTCATTATCCCAAGGTGAAGTCCCTCCTAGCTGGAAAGAGGCGGTTGTTAAAGGACTTCTTAAGAAGCCTTCCCTAGACCCAGAGGACCTATCAAACTATAGACCCATCTCCCTCCTCCCCTGGATTGGTAAGGTCACTGAGAAACTAGTAAATAAAAAACTGTCACAGTTCTTGGAAACTAACCACCTACTCAAGAACTCCCAAACGGGCTTCCGACCAGGTCAGGGCACTGACACCGCACTCCTTGCAGCAGTGGAGAAGGCCAGAGACATTCTTGACACAGGAGGATCAGTGGCAGTGATCCTCCTGGACCTGAGTGCGGCCTTCGATACTGTCAGCCACCAGGTCTTAACTCAACGCCTGGGAAACATCGGAGTGAAGGACAAAGCTCTGAAATGGCTCTCATCATTTCTCTGCCAACGCTCCTTCCAAGTCTGGGAAAGTGACAGCCGCTCCCCTGCCATCCCCCTCCGGTGTGGTGTGCCCCAGGGCTCGTCACTAAGCCCCACGTTATTTAACGTGTACATGGCCCCACTGGAGGAGGTGGTCACTCCATTTGGAGTGACTATCATCAGTTATGCTGATGATACACAGCTGGTGGTAACACTATCTCACCCCAAGCAAGAACCCTCCAACCTAAATGGCTGTCTCTCCAAAATACACCAATGGATGAACGACTCAGCCCTTAAGCTTAATGGGTCAAAAACAGAGATTCTGCTCCTGGGACAAAAAGGGCTCTCTCTACCCCCGAACATCTGGCCCGCCTGTCTTGGTGAACCTCCTACCCCCAAGACGGAGGTCAAGAGCTTGGGAATATGGTTAGAAAAAGACCTCACCTTTAGAACGCAGGCAAGGAAGACGGCCGGCGTCTGTTTCGACCTTCTAATGTCTTGTAGGAAAGTGCTCCCCCTACTTCCTTTTAACTCCCGGAAACTGCTGATCCAAGGCCTGATTGTTTCCAGGTTGGACTACAGTAACGCCATTTATCTGGGAGCCCCCGAAGCCACCTTTCAGACCCTACAGAAAATCCAGAATGCCGCTGCCCGGATGCTCATGAACACCCCGGCCAGAGCATCTGCCAAACCCGCCTTGAAGAAACTGCACTGGCTGCCGGTCAGGGAAAGAGTGGTATTCAAGGCCCTCTGCCTGGCTCACAAATTGCTCCACAACAAAGGCCCACCAATTCTCAAAAACTGTATTACCCCCTATAGACCCACCAGAGCACTCCGATCGGACCACGAAAACCTCATAGTGGTACCCAGAGTGAAAAAAGCCCGCTCAGGAGGTCGCCGCTTCTCGGTTCACGCAGCGAAGCAATGGAACGCGCTCCCTCTGAAACTAAGAACAGAACCAAACCTCCTCCGCTTTAGGAAATCGCTCAAAACTCTTCTCTTCCCATAAACACTCCATTTCTTCTGCACTCCTTCTCCTCTGGATTACGAGGTATAGCGCTGGGATACTCACGGGTGACTACGCGCTCTATAAAAACCTTAAATAAAATACAGTAACCCAGTGACAACACTACAAATGGGCACCACACAAGGTTTTATATCAAAAATAAGTATGCTTTATATAGAGTTACCACAAGACCAATAAACGACAAAAATAATCCACAGTACTATTAGATTTCAAGAGTTCTGGTTAAAAGGCTTAGATCAAGGTTCTGTGCGAGTCGATAGCCCGGTCAAGCTACAGCGTTGTTGAAATAACACAGAGTCTAACAAATCCAGCAGAACGCGTCGGTACGGGCCCACTCAAATGTAGACAGACTCAATCACAGTACCTTTTACTTGAGGCGGCCAGCACGGATGTGCGAGTCGGCTCTGGTGTTCGTCGAGGTGCAGAAAAGAAAGCGATGGAGGATGCGTTGTCACTCGATGCGGTGCAGGCAGCGGCCCTTTGGACAGAGTCGGTGGATCAAAGGCATGCTTTGCAGGGTGAGACGGTGCTTCGATGCGGTGCTTGCAGCTTGCAGTGCGGCGACAGAGCCGGAGTTCGGGAGTTGGCGTCGATCAGTCCGGACAGCGGTGCGAGTCGGTTGGAGCGTCGCGAAGAGTGTGAGGCGGTGCCCAACTCCGGTGCATTCACAGGACTCGGAGTCAGCAGCAGTGACCGCGTCGGTCAAACCAGTACGAGTCGGTGTAGCGAGGCGCTGCACGTCGCGATGTCCACCAGTTGCGGTGCAGGCAACGGCTCGGTGACGGCGTCAGGACGGAGTCGGTGAGCTCAGAGCTGGCGTTGTTCGAGGCGGATGTTGCTTGATGTGGTGCCTACAGGACACCGGTCCGCTCATGACAGTCGGTCACAGCTCCCTGCCTCTGTAGCCACTGAAACAGCGTGTCCAGCAGCAATTCACAAAAGCTGGTGAAGTCCACTGGTCCTGGTACTTCGGTCAGGGGGCAAGCTCTCTTCCAAGCCCTTGGAGATCTTTTGCACAAGTTGAAAGCAAAGTCCACAAAGGTCTTTCTCCTCTCTTTGGCAGTCAGGCAACCACTGCAGGCCAATCCCACAAGCAGCACTTCAGCTTGGGAATAGTCTCTCCTCAGTTTCTTCAGGTTTCTCTCCTCAGCAGAGGTTTTATCACGTAAGTCCAGAAGTGATCTAATTTCATGAGATCACGGTCCCAATACGTATACCCCAAAATCCTTTGTTCTCTGAGGGGAGAGGAGCCTGTGCCTAGTCCAACCCAGTTCTGAAGCACTCTGTTTACCAGACTTCTCCTTTCCTTTCACAGTGCAGGGCAGGCACATCAGACGCCCACAGGAGGTGGAGCCAGCATTGGGGAAGGCAAGTACAGGCCTGGAGCACTTTGTTCACAGTCTACTTTCTCCTCTTTCAGTGTGCAGGGCAGAGACATCAGACGCACCACAGGGGTGGAGCCGGCATTGTAGAGGGAAGGCCCAGCCCTATTCAGGTCCCAGGTCCAACTCCTCCCTCCCATCTAGATGCAGATCTCTCTATTTACCACCGGGCTGCCCCAGCCTGTCTCTTGGAATCCCCCAGCCCTTTCACTCACAAAACCAGACAAAGGAATACACAACCTCGCAGAGGCAGGCTCAAATGGTTAGGCAAGCAAATACCTACTTTCTATAAGTGGTATTTGCAAACACAGAATATTAAAATAAACTTCACTAAAAGATGTATTTTATTATTCTGAGTCCAGGCATACTAAACTCGAATTTCTACCATGTTCTCTGAGTCTGCTAGGATTATAAACATGTAATAATCTAGCAGCCCATTCTGGCCTATGGAAAACAGGTAGCCGTTCAATAGTGAAAAAACGAAAATGGTTGCAATTCACTATTAGGACATGCAACACGCATCAGGGCTTGTCCTACCTTATACTTACAATGCACACTGCCCGTGGACCTACCATAGGGGTGTCTAATATGAAGAAAAGGGACGGTTTAGGGACTGGCAAGTGGGTGCACTTGCCCAGTCAGCATGCAGTACCAGACTGCAATGGCAAACCTTGGACATGTTTTTCAAGGCTGCTTCTGTGGGTGGCACAACTAGTGCTGCAAGCCCACTAGCAGCATTTGGAATTACACGCCCTGGGCACACTCAGTGCACTGTACTAGGTTCAAACATCCAATCATGGAACCACTAATCAATACATCAATTTACAGTAGGGAGCATTCGCACTGTGGCACTGGACAGCAGAGGCACAGTGCCCAAAGCATCTAACACCAGCAAAAACACATGAGGCAACAGCAAAAATGGAAGGGAGACCCACGCCAATGGTGCCAGGTCTAACACATATCCTGTTTGTTGTGTTAATATAATCTTATGGGCTTTAAAAGGCTCTTCTGACTGCTGGAGGGTGCTTCAGTGACATTTCAAACGCTATAATGAGGCCTTCAAAGTCGAGCCAGAAACTGAAATTAGCGAAGCTGTCGTCCAGGGGAAAATACAAATATTTATTCAGGGCTACCGTCTCTCCCTATGTGGAGATGAGAATGAAACTCCTGCCTTCCCGGGGACTAGCCCATTGATGTCGTTTGTCGCTTCGGCCCTGTAGGGTGCAAGAACATTCTGCTGGGAGAGGGTGAGCAAATACTCACATAGCAAAGGACTTGGGACGCTCTTGGGTGTTTGAGGAGCCCTGGGGTTGGCATTTGGGGTTTATCAGAGGAGGTGTCAAGACAGTTTGGCTCTCTGGCACGGAAAGCATGTAAGGCACTTTTTGTATTTATACACCCCCAAAGATGTTAACTTGTATTCCATAAGTTATAATGTATTACCTGCTGGACTTCAGGTATAGACATGGGAGTGAATGCATATTATACCTGGAGTATAGGTTCACACTCTAGAGGTCACTAATTGTTAGGTCTCGCCTGAGCCTTTGAGTTAGCGATGCTTTTGCGAGATATAAAGTAAGGGGCATTCAAAAGTGCTCCCAAAGTGCGGATCGGGTACAGTTAGGCTTTCCTGTTTTCAGTTTCTATTTATGGTAAATTCTGGTGGTGTTTTTTCAGTGCTTTCCAGTGATTTTAATGCCTCAAAAAAACAGTGCTTTTCAGTGGTTACTCGATTTTGGGTCATAAAAAACAACTGAAACAGTGTTTTACCGGTGTTTATGGAACGCTTTGATTTTATTATTGCTTGTTTCTGGAATACATTTTGTGCAACCATCTATGCTACACCTAGTCAAGGAATCCCTCAACAGAGGCCCTACAGAAGGTGCTTAACTACCAATTCTAAGGGTAAAAGCATTGGTCTGACGCTTACGGCGCTGCAGCACGTTCCCCCTCAGACACTTATTAATAAATGACTGCCACAAAGGTGCTTGTGAAGAGGTGTATGTGGTGTGAGTTTCTAAACTTGACTGTGGTCACGTACCACCGGGGTTGTAGATGGCTTCTCAGTCCAGCCCCATTCTGAGATACCTCTCAGTCTATGTGCTGTCAGCGACAGGCATCTCATCTTGTGTGTGCAGTGTCCATAAGTTGCACCTCTTGTGCTCTGGGCGGTGTCTGTAAGTAGCGCCTCTCCTTGCAATGCTATCAGAGAGAGGCACCACGCATTGACTGCGCCTGAGAGACACTGTCCTAGCTGCCGCGCCACTGGTCAAAGCCCAGGCCACAGGGCATGCCCTGGACCTTTCGTCAACCAATGGTTATGGCAGCTGGATCAATGGCATGATGACAGCACAATGTGCGCCGCTCCGATAATTTCCTTAGGCGCAAATTGTTGGAGGTCTATAGATCCGAAGGGAAGGACTTGAACTAACAAGATTCAAAGAACTTACAGATGAGCAGACAAAAAGGGTTCCATATATGAAGACAAGAAGCCTTGAACGCCAAAATGCTTGAACCTTTCAATGCCTTGGACACCCACATTTCAAGTTAAGGTAGCCATGAAGAACACCATTCTCCAATACTGGTCTTATCAGGAAACTGAAGGACTGATTGGCCTCACTTGAAACATCTGGACTACAGTTCTGGATCATGATAGATTGCAGAAGGAAAAACTGGACTGTAATAAAAACTTGATCCCTCCCTCCCCCATCGGGAGCTCTCCATAGTATATCTGATGATTGACCCTACAAGCGTGACTCCTAAACACTGCGTAATGTGGATTGCAAATGACAGTCTAACAGCCCACGATCACCCTGCAGCCTTAAAGTTAGCATCAGGCTTGTTCCATGAGCTCAGTGTAAATAATATCCACCATGAATGAGGGCAAACAATATGGAGGGACTGAGGCAGCATATACTAGTAAACTCCTCTCACCCCTTGGAACACATGCCATTTTAGCAACGCAACATGGCTGTAAAATGGTGATCCTCACCAGCCCTATCAAGCACACAAACACCCATAATCCCCTCTCTATTTTTATTATCTGCTGCCTGCACTGATAAACAGCTTTCTGCACTTTGTACTCTGAGATCTCACTAGCTCTCTAACTCGAACTGCACAGTCTGTTCCACACCACTCACCGGGATCAATATTGGGCTGAAATAATTTGATATCAGGAACTGTCTTTTTAGACCTTTGGCAGGTTTCTTCACTGTTCTGAGTGTATTAGATGCAGTTTTGTATTCTATATGCCTTTTTTTAACTCTGCAACATGACAGTCTGAGACTGAAAATGTCTAACGTAGAATTTAATTCATTGTGAGTGTATCAACTTCCAGTTAAAGACAAAAAAACCCACATTTTTTAATTCTCAGCCAAAACCCTTTGATTTATAACTTAAGAAATGTTGCATTCACTGCAGTAAAGATGCTGTCTAAGTCTCACTGATTGTGAGTGAGAATCACACATTTGCATGTTATGTTGCGCTCTCCTCACTTAACAAAAGCTAAATACCAACATGGTGAGAAAGATTACAATTTGAACTCATGATGCTGTATTCAGAGCAACTTGTTGGGCCTGCAGAGGCTTAAAGCGAGCAACCGCTTTTCAGGGGAGCCCTCCTATAGATGCCTTAATTTTGGAGGAGCCGTTGTGGTTCTATCGGAGTAGTGTCCCACTACTTTTTAAAGCTACCAACCTACTTCAGTGAGAATTTGGTGCAGAAGGAAACAACCAGGAGACAAACAAAAAAAAGAAACAGGACAGTACAATTAGACAAGGTGGATCAGAAAACACCTATATGGAGAAAATGAAAAATGGCACGAGTGAATATTTTAAAATGGGACAGGTACTGGAATCTGTAAGAAGCTACACATAACTAAAAAGAAAACTGTACCAAAGTTAAAGAGGCCGGGACGTAAGAAGAAAACAAGTAAAGATATAATCTAAAGAAATAATACAGACCAAAATAAGGGAAAACAGGAATGCAAAGGCGAGTGGGCATAAAATAAAACAAAAGAAAAAGAAGTAAATAGACGAAGAAAAATGTAAAGGAAGAAAAGCAACAGCATCAAAACGATAATAGGAATACATTAAAATAAATAAATTAAGAATACGGGTTTGAGAGACACGAACAACAAATATGCCAAAAAAAAGACAAAATATTCAAAAAGATAAAAGTAGAAGAAAATCAGTAAGACTTCACACCAAGACTGTGACCTCTCGTCTACCCCAGATCTCTCCCACCTTCCCCAGTTTAGCAATACGGTTTTCCACAGTTCGTTTATCTACGGCTCTCATAATTTATATAAATAAATTATGCATGTATCTTGTAACGCTATCTATTTTATGATAGCCTCAAACTCTCTAAAAGTATAAATTGGCATTTGGCCCACCATCATAATTAATTTTCCTAATTATAACCAATTTGTTAACTTATCTGTAAGATTCATTTCAGAGTTATTCAAATGTCACTCTTTATATTACCTCAATTCTCCACATTTGCAATGTGCTCTTTTAAGGGAATGCCATTGCATCAATGCCGTTCAGGTATCTACCTGCATCACTAGTCTATGTTTATGCAAGTGCACATAACCAGATCTCGCTCTGCCTCCAGCCATGATGGACATTGTACAGGGGGACAAGAAATTATATCAAAATTGTTTTTATCTTACCAAAAAGATCTCATAAAATTTAGCAACGTCCTGGCCCGAATCACATAGCATTTTCTGCACCCACGTTTGTCATATCGTTTCTTGCCTGACCTCTGTCTAAGGACAGGGCAGGCAAGGCAGGAAGGGGCGTGGGCAGAGGCGGAAGAGAAAAGTACGAGTTAGTTACAGGAACGGCATGAAAGAATAAAGACGTGCCTGTTACCTACTCCTTGCTCCTGCGTCTCATTGGGGGGGAAAAGCGACACTGGCGACGAGGGTGGGATGCCCAGACACCCACCGCATACTGTGACAGCCCCAGCCGTCCGTGTATGGCCCAACTGCAGAGAGCCTGCAGCCTGCTACCGCCAACGTGAAAGAGCGCGAAAGTGAAAGACGCTCCACACGTCGTGTCGGGTGCTGCCTGGGAGCGCGAAGGCTCCGAAACGGTGAATTTTGCCCACGAGCAGCGTCGGCGACAGGCCAAGACTGCCCGAGACCCCTCGACCCAACAAACTTGTGAATCTGGTGCCCCTGTGTCACGAAACGGCGTGAAAACGGCCGACAGCACCGGCGAATATTCCTGACTCTGCTGATTGAGAGCAAAGGCATAAGAGTGAGTCCTGAGCGCTGGAACACCCAGCAAATGCATATCATGCAATGAATGGACATTAAAGCGGGAAAGAATTTGGTTTGAAGACAGTGCAGTGTGTCCCGAGTGGTGGCCATTTTGAGGTCAGGCACTGGCCATAGACGTCCCTTGACTCTCGGATGTCGGCCATTTTGGAGTCAGGCAACTTCAAAGTTAATACACACAAGCTACTAAGTGGACACTGGGGAAACACAAACCACATCAAATTAAACGGCAGCAGCCAGCTGAGTGACCTTATCAAGTGGAGATGTCTATCACTAGCTCGACAGGTGCTTCAGGGGGAGGACCGGCAGCTCCAGGCAACCCACCACTGCAGGCACTAGCCCCTGAGGCACTCATGGGAGTACCATACCTGCGGCCACTAGACCCTCTGGAACTAACGTCCGGCAACAGCATGGGACCTAAATGGAAGAGCTGGGCTGAGGATTTTGATGATTACATGACTGGGTCTCAGGTACAGGACCCCAAGCAGAAGCTAATAGCCCTGCGAAACTTGGTGGGGAAAGACATCGCGCAGATCATTAAAGAACTGCCTAATGCGGCTACTGCCCCCTATGATGACGTAAAGGGAGCCCTCGACCGGAGGTTTCTACATAAACGCAACCTGGAATACGAACGCTACACGTTCAATCTAGCCACCCAAGAGAAAGACGAGCGCATGTGTGACTTCATCATGCGCATCAGACAGCTAGCTCGCCACTGTGAGTTCGACAACTTCAACACTGAAGACGCGTTGCGGCTCCGCATAATTGAAGGCTGCCAATTCGAATCACTACGCCGGCGACTGCTGAAGAAGCATTACACCCTTGAAGAAATTGAAGAAATGACACGAATTAACGACCAAGCGGAAGACCATGCAAGGAAGATGGAGACTAACAAGACTGAGGGAAAGGAACAAGCATTCAGAAGGCAAGCGCACAAGGAGAAGAAACACCGGACAGATCATCATAGGCCAAGTAAGCCAACACGCTTCACAACTTCCCGGAGGACGTCATCACGGCATGAGTCGCGACACACCAAATCCAGCAAAACAATACCAGCGTGCTACAGATGCGGCCAGGACTACCTCCATTCAGGACAATGCCCAGCTATCGGTCAGCGATGTCATCGCTGCGGCAGGGAGAATCACTTCGAAATTGTCTGTCAGACTCAACATTCGGGGCGAAGATCATCCAAACCCAAATCTACTACACAACATCACGCCCGTGCAGTGAAGGGAAGAGAAGAACGCTCCTCTAGTTCTTCCCGGTTGAGTGTCCGGTCTGCAAGCTCATATCGATCACAAAGATCAACCTCCAGCGAGTCATCGTCACACACTCCTGTGTCACAAGACAGTGATGAATACATCTGCATGGTGTCAGACCAGGACCGGTTAAAGAAATACCCGAAGCTAGACATCCAGACAGGAGACCACCCTGCAAAGTTTGTCCTAGACTCGGGAGCCTCTCTAAATTACATCTGTGCGCTTGAATATCAAAGCATGAAACCACGGCCTAACCTAGAACTTGCAGCTGTCCGAATATTCACTTGGATGTCCAGAAAGCCACTGCCATGCCTAGGCCGTTTCAGCACGACTCTATCATACAAAGACCGACAAATCCCAGCTTATGTTCATGTCGTCGAAGGCCCGGACCTAGCTGACTGCCTGCTCAGCTTGCCGACGGCTGAGAGACTGAAGCTCGTGGAACTTCTCTACATGACTGAAGACGCCCCTGACATCGTTGCAAAGTTTCCGAACCTCTTCAAAGGGCTAGGGAAGCTCAACCAATTCAAGGTAAAACTACATATCGACGAGCGCGTGACTCCAGTGGCCCAACATCACAGGAAGGTACCTTTTCACCTACAGCAAGCTGTAGACGATGAACCTCAAGATCTACTAAAGACAGATATCATCGAGCGTACGTCGGGGCCAACCCCGTGGGTATTACCGGTAGTGGTAGTACCCAAGGAAGGACAAGGCAACAAAGTGCGTCTGTGTGTGGACATGCGTGCGCCCAACACGGCCATCGAGCGAGAACGCCACCCGGGACTATACATCAGCGATATGATCGCTCGTCTTAATGGAGCCACAGTATTCTCGAAACTTGATCTCAACAAAGGTTACCACCAGCTGGAGTTACACGACAAGTTACGTTGCATCACGACCTTTGCAACTCACCAAGGACTTTTTCGCTACAAGCGGTTGAACTTTGGCATCTCTTCGGCCGCTGAGATCTTCCAAGAAGCCATTCGGCGAGTCATCCAAGGGATCCCCAACGCTTTCAACTACAGCGACGACCTTTTAGTATTTGGAAAGGACCAAACTGAGCATGATACTGCTCTGGACAGAGTACGCCACGCGTTGCTGAACGCCAACCTAACCCTGAACGCAGACAAATGTGAATTCCATAGGACAACCTTAAAATTCTATGGTCACATTTTCTCCAGAGACGGTATGAAACCAGATCCAGAGAAAGTATCTGCCCTGGCAGACACTTCAACACCACGGGACGTCAGTGACCTCCGTTCATTTCTCGGAATGGCGAGCTATTGCGCGCGATACATTCGGGACTATGCTACTATCAGCTATCCCCTCAGGGAACTCACCCGACAAGGTCAGCCATTCACATGGACAGCAGCCTGTGAACACGCTTTCAACAAAATCAAACATACTGTCAGCTCAGCCATCAACCTAGCATACTTTGACACCAGGAAGAGAACGGAAATTACTGTTGACGCCAGCCCCGTGGGCCTGGGCGCCATTCTGGCACAGTATCAAGAGGACTCAGACCAACGCCACATCATTGCCTATGCCAGTCGCAGTCTCACCGACACCGAGAAAGCATACTCTCAACCAGAGAAAGAGAGCTTGGCGGTGGTGTGGGCATGCGAACACTTCCATCTCTTCGTATACGGCAAACACTTCACCATCATCACGGACCACCAGACCCTTGTCACCATTTTTGGTAATCCCAAAGCTAAGATGCCTCCACGCATTGAACGATGAGGACTACGTCTCCAGGACTACATTTATACCATCATCCATAAACCGGGGAAGGCAGAAAATCCGGCTGACTATATGTCCCGACACCCTCAAACACTCACCAGCGTGGAGCACTCAGTGGCAGAAGAGTATATTCATTTCGTCATCGACACTGCCTGTCCGCCTACAGTTCCTCTAGAGGCAATCCGGGAAGCGTCCATCCAAGACCCGGTCCTACAAGATGTCATGGGTCGCATACGCAGTAACTCATGGCGCCATGTGAGAGACAATTCCCAGAACACCAGTCAGAGTGTCCGAGACCTGGTAGCGTTCAAGCACATCCAGGAAGAGCTGTCTATCAGTGAAGACGGTTTGCTCCTGAGAGGGGGGAGGATTGTGATTCCACAAGGACTACGACAAGGAGTGATCAACCTCGCTCATGAAGGTGACAGGGGAATAAGTGCCACGAAGAAGGCACTACGGGAACGTGTCTGGTTCCCGACACTTGATCAAATGGTGGAGGCCACCCTTAAGGACTGTGTCCCGTGCCAACTAGTGAGCCGTGATGAACCACCGGCCCCTCTCCAAATGTCAGAATTGCCAGAAGGGGTATGGCAGCAGGTCGCCATTGACTTCTTCGGCCCTCTAAAATCAGGCCAGTACATTGTCGTCATCTCGGATGAATACTCCCGATTCCCATTTTCGCACATATTGTCATCCACCAGAGCGACCACAGTGATCCCAGTTCTCGACGAGATCTTTGCAGCGTGGGGCATCCCGCTGCGAGTCAAATCTGACAACGGGCCACCGTTCAATGGCCATGAATGTGCAGAGTTCCCAAAACACCTTAACTTTAAGCACCAGAAGATCACACCTTTATGGCCTCGAGCTAACGGCATGGTGGAGCGCTTTATGGGAACTCTGAAAAAAGCGATTCAACAAGCGGATCTAGCTCATCGAGACATCCAACAAGCTCTGAATGAAGTGCTGCAGGCCTATCGCACCGAGCCCCGCAACACTACCAACCAATGTCCAGCCACCTTGATGCTAGGAGGAATCCCTCGCACTTGACTGCCCACACTGGACAGTACTCTCCAACCACAGACTGTGAACGTCGATCATGACACGCTAGTCCAAATAGACTATGACAAGAAATTACAGATGAAGACTTATGCCGACCGGCGCAGACGTGCAAAACACACCGACATCCAAGAAGGAGATTGGGTGATGGTCCGGCGTGACCGAAGAACGAAGGCGGACAGTCGCTACCTCGCTCATCCTCTGAAAGTCAGTAGACGAAAAGGGACTATGATTACAGCGGAGGCTGATCACAAACGGATAACTCGAAATATCTCACACTTCAATAATGCAACTCCGACAACCATGATGAAGGCCAGCCACCTGAACTTTCCACTGACTCAATGAGCCAAAGTGAAAACAGTGACAGAGATCATTGTAACCCATTGAGACCTGAAGACTTCATGGACCACCGTATCAAGACGCCGGAGCAACTCAGTCGCCCCAGAAGGTAAGCCAAACGACCAGCGCGCCTTATTGAAGAGATCTGAGAGACAGTAAGACTTTGTACAAAAGGGGGAGGTGTCGTATCGTTGTTGCCTGACCTCTGTCTAGGGACAGGGCAGGCAAGGCAGGAAGGGGCGTGGGTAGAGGCGGAAGAGAAAAGTACGAGTTAGTTAAAGGAACGGCATGAAAGAATAAAGACGTGCCTGTTACCTACTCCTGGCTCCTGCATCTCATTGGGGGGAAAAGCGACAACGTTTAACATACACTTGAAATAAACCAAGGTTGTGTGTGTTTCGACTGAGGGATTGACGAGGGAACCCAGAGGCTCAACTAGACTCAAATTTTGGGGGTGGGGCTATTTAAAATTACGGGGGGAGGTGAAAATACCAAAAAGCCTCGCTAGCAAGTAAATGGCGCCTGAGTTGGAGAGGATGCCAGGCTCAAACATTTTAATAACTCGTAAGGTGGGAACGTGGTTGAGTTGAGTGTGTGAAATCATAGGTAACTTCATTTCTTTCATGCGCATCAAAATAGTTTTGCAGACTGCTGGATAAATACATGAGCAAAACACTAAACTGCTTACAATTAAGTTAGTAACAAAAACAATATATTTTCTGTTGTCAATGCATCCACGGAAAAATATCAATTTGCCATAGGGTGAAGACAATTATTGTAGCTTTAAATATCACCTCTGTGAAAATTAGCTCAGACCAATCATTTGGTTTGCGTGCATCACTCCCTCGGACCCATTTACGCCGACATTGCTAACCTTACCTCAGAAACTCCCCAGCAAGTGTGCGAGGTCTGGGAGGGACAGCTGCAGGCAGCCTCATAACGAGAAGTGTGAGAGTTCTGGGAAGTTTCTTTTTCTTGTTTTCGTGTTTGCTGTCTGCCCCTGCACACAGGACAGGGATCAGAGCCCAGCCTCAGTGACAAGGCTCAAAAGCCAGTGATTCTTGAACCCTCCCCTTTTTATTTTCGCCGTGCGCTTAAAAGAAAATGAAAAAAAAAACACGAAAAGCAAAAGGTTACTGCAGGGCGGAGGCGCAACTAGAGCCACATTTCGGGGGGGGGGGGCTAAAACTTTAAGCAATAGGCAGAGTGGAGCTGCAGGGGCTCTTAGAAGGGGTGAAACATCAATAAAGCCTCTTTAACATGCACATGGTTGTTTAAAGACCTGTGAAGTGCTCGGGTGCGGCTGTGTGTGTGCCAGGGAGCTGTCTGAGCCCGGGCTGCCACACACGACGGGGTGGGGGGGGCTGAAGCCCTTTGATTCCAATGGGTGTTGAGCGCCTGCTGCAGGGAAAATAGAAGCGTGCGTGCCCGGCTACCCGCCCATTGTGCGCGCCCAGGGGTTAATGCTATTCTGGGGGCAAAATAGTTGCTGCTCTCAGTCCCAAAATGTAACATCTCGGCGCAAGGCTGCAGATATCATGCCCCCCTCTCCCCACGCAGCAAAGCAAAGCGGCGGCTCTTATTTAAATCCCCTTTTTATTTAAATCTGCAAGTCTTTGGCCCCATCAAGTGGCCAAAAGGTGCAATAGCAATGAAAATCAGAGACACTCGGTTTAAACCGGGTCAGCTGATTTTCATCCATTAGGGTACTTTCGTGAAGAGTCGGTTTAAACCGAATTTGTCAGGGTGTAGACTAGCGCGCCTACCTAAAAGACTACGATTCCCTGCACTCCCTGGTAAAGGACTACTTTTCCCACAATCCCCGGCGGGATTACAGGATATCACCGGGCGGAGTCTGCCATTCGGTGCTAGTGATTCCTGTGTTGGAGGCTGCTTTTGTTCCTCAGCTCCAAGGGTTCCAAGCAGCCGGTTTGTTTCCAGCTTGGGAGAGGCGAGAACCAGTAATTGGGTAACATTGTGAATGCGCTGGCTAGCGCGTTCTGTTTTGCAACTTTGTATCGGATGGTTTGTTGAAAAAAGGAACAGCGCTGAGACTTTGTTTCACCTCGCGGCTGCGAGGGACTGTTACAGACTACATGTTGCAACTTTGTAACGGATTGCTTGTACAACAGGGAACAGCGCTGAGAGTTTGTTTAGCCTTGGCTGCAAGGGACTGTTACAGACTACATGTTGCAACTTTGTAACGGATTGCTTGTACAAAAGGAAACAGTGCTGAGAGTTTGTTTAGCCTCTGCTGCGAGGGTGTTGTACAGACTACATAGCTTCTTGGCACACGTTCCTGGAGGTTCCTGAGACTGTGTGGTAAAGGAATGAGATTTGGCTATTCAAGTGGCGGAGTGCAGGGGGGGAGTCTGGGACCTCCGCACTGCCGTCACGAAGCATAGGTTTGGGGCTCATTTACTTGGAACTAGTGGATATACAAATACCAAAGCGGAGTGCTGTAGTAAAGAAACTATGCCCTGCCGTGTTTGGTCATCTTTTTGTACTATTTTGATGGAAGGAAAACATATGGGCTTTCAGTTCACAACGGAGTGGATTCCTTTGCTTTTCTGTTGAGCATAAGGGTGCTCATTTAATCCTGGTGATTTTGGCGCATTTCTTTGGAACTAGTTTACAAACATACATAAGCACAAAGGGGTATGTGTATGTTAACGACAATGGCTTCTAGATAATGGAGTACTGTGGGTTGTTGCTAATACCTTCTTTTGTATTGAGCAGGATGGAAGGAAGACGGGAGATGCAGCAATAGCGTGGCGTAGAGTCCATGTATTACAGGTGAATTCAGGGGTTATCGACCTAGTGAGAATTCATGAGAGTAGGTTTAAGTATTGCATTTAACCTTTGTACTTTTGTTTTTCAGTTTCTTTTTCCCTGCTGCCCCTTCCTTCTTCTCTTTGTTCTTTCTGGGTTTTTTCCCCATTTGGGGTTTTTTCCCTCACCGTATCGTCTGAATACCCTGTGTTCATACTTCAGGGTGTTCGGAGGGTCCGGAGGTGGAGCATAGTTGCTGCATGCGGATCCTGCGGAGTGTACATCTGACAGAATCACTAGCCCAAGAATTTCACTCTGCCCGATCCGTGTGTAGCAGCGATGGCGTCCATGGAGGATGTGTTACATGCTTTGGTCCTGGTACAGCAGGAATTGGCTTCCTCTAAGGCAGAGACCACTGCATTGCGGGAAAAAGTGGAGCGTCTGAGTAGTAATGCTTTTAACGCCTCCGCTTCGTCTTCTAACGTCCAGGTCACTGTGCCTCCACCAATACCACTGGCTACACCTGAAAGGTTTTCGGGGGACCCTAGGAAGGTACATGTGTTCATGACACAAATCCTAATGCATTTCTCATGTAAGCCGTCTTCTTTCCCCACAAACCATTCAAGGGTGGCTTTTTTGATTTCATATCTGACAGGTGATGCAGCGGATTGGGTGGTACCCTTGGTGAAACGTGACGATGCTATTCTGACTGATTGGTCAGCGTTTAAAAATTAATTTGAGAGGGTTTTTGACCGAAGAGCTACTACATTTAGTGCTGATCGGGAATTACTGACTTTGAGACAAGGCAGGGGTGAACTGATTACATATCTTACTGCTTTCAATAGACTTGTGGCAGAAGCAGAATGGCCAGAGGAAAAAAGATTGTCCCTGTTCTATCAAGGGTTACATGATGATTTGAAGGATGTAGTGGTTCAGGTGGATCCACAGCCTACATCTTTTGTGGACATGGTAAATTTGGTGTTAAGGCTCGATAGTCATCTTACGGATAGGGGGAGTAACAGGAGACGATGGGAAAGAGGAGCTTACAGTGGTGAAAGAAACCCGCGGAAGGTATCTGGGGGTACTGACAGTCCTCCAGAACCTATGGAGATAGGAGCAATTAGAGCACCTCTGTCGAGAGAAGAGAGGGAAGCCAGAAGAGTACAGGGCCTGTGCATGTACTGTGGGAAGAAGGGGCATTACGTTCGGGAATGTCCTTCTAAACCCAAGTCCTCTGGGAATATCAGTAGGTTCAAAAAGGTTGCTGTATCTAGTACAGTACAGGAAAGGGAGAGGAAGGAAGACAACACGTCTAGAGTAGAAGAGGGACATGCGTGGAAACTCACATCTTTGTCCTCTCTGGGTGATGATGAAACAGAGCCGCACTTGGTGGTGGTAATGACACTAGAATACGAACTAGAAAGATGTCAGGTGATGGTAATGTTAGATTCTGGAGCGACTGGTAATTTTGTGGACGAAGGCCTGGTGAGGCGGTTAGCTTTACCTCGTGTCTCTAGAGAGACTCCTGAGGATGTGTTGGCAGTTGATGGGCAACCATTAACATCAGGTCAGATAACGGAAAGAACAGGTGACTTGGGATTGTCAGTGGTTTCCCATGGATATGTGCATTCTGAGGTGTTGTCTCTGAACATCATCGGCGCACCTCAGCACGAAATAATTTTGGGTATGCCTTGGTTACATAAACACAACCCGGTGGTGGGTTGGCAGTCGAAAACGTTTCAATTTGTATCTGAGTATTGTAAGGATCATTTAACTCCATGCGTGTCTGCTAATGTCACAGTATTAGCCACCCCATTTTTGGCAGCTACGGCGGCTGAAAAGAATGTCAGGCTACCAGTTGAATACTCGGCTTACAGTGACGTGTTCAGTGAGGTAAAGGCAGAAAATCTACCGCCTCACAGGGAATACGACTGTCGCATCGATTTAGTGGAGGGGGCTACAATACCATCTTGTAGAGTGTACGCTTTGTCGGTGCCCGAGACCCAACACTTGAAAGAGTACATAGAGCACTATTCTCGTCTGGGGTTCATCCGACCCTCTCGCTCTCCAGCAGCTTCCCCTCTTTTCTTCATAGCGAAAGCCAACGGGGATTTAAGAGCGTGTGTGGACTACCGCGTCTTGAATAGAAACACCATCCGTAACCGGTACCCTCTTCCGCTCATCTCGGTTTTGCTCGATCAGGTGAGAGAGGCCAAGATATATACCCGTTTGGACCTCCGTGGGGCATATCACCTGGTTCGAGTGAGAGAAGGAGATGAGTGGAAGACGGCGTTCAAGACGCGATTCGGTCTGTACGAATATTTAGTGATGCCTTTTGGGCTTTGTAATGCTCCTGCAGCATTTCAGTTTTTCATAAACGATGTCCTGAAGGAATATGTGGATCAATTTGTGGTGATATACATTGATGACATCTTGATTTACTCACAGGATGTATCATGCCATAAGAATCATGTCTGTAAGGTTTTGGATAAACTAAGGGAACATTGTTTATATGTGAAACTGAGTAAATGTGAGTTCGGGGTACGTGAGGTGGAGTTTCTGGGTGTGATCCTTAGTCCAGATGTCAGAGAGAAAAGTACAGGCAGTGAGGGATTGGCCAGCCCCTAAGAATTTGAAAGAGGTGCAGAGCTTCCTGGGGTTCGCAGACTATTATAGGCGGTTCATTTTGCACTTTTCCCAAACCGCTGTCCCCATTACCAGGTTGTTAAGAAAAGGGAAGCCTTTTGAGTGGACTGGGGAGGCGGAGGAGGCGTTTAGAGCTTTAAAAAGGGCATTCACCACAGCACCGGTGTTAGCACATCCTGTCTTGGAACATCCATTCATAGTTGAGGCCGACGCTTCCGATGAAGCCATAGGGGCAGTTCTGTCTCAGAGAGATGTCCACACGGGTCAGCTCCATCCTGTTGCTTACCTATTGAAGAAGTTGAGCTCGGCTGAGGTCAACTACTCCATTGCGGAGAAAGAACTATTGGCGATTAAAAAGGCTTTTCAGGAATGGAGGCCTTATCTGTGGGGGGCTTGTCAGGCTGTGACGGTTTACACCGATCACAGAAATCTCCAATACATGTCCTCCGCCAGACAGCTGACACAAAGGCAGATGCGGTGGATGCTGTTCTTTTCCGAATACAACTTTGTGGTCACTTTTCGTCCTGGCTCAGAGAACAGGAAGGCTGATGCTCTTTCCAGACAGGAAATCCCCTTGAAACAGCGAGAGGAGCAGCAACCCATCATCCCTCCTAATAAAGTGGCGTGTGTGATCCGGGCCGAGCAGTTCCTGGACGACATCAAGGGCTCCAGGTCTTTGGGGTCTTGGGTCAGATGGGTGGCTGACAAACCAGGCAGGAAGGTGAGACAGGGGTTGCCTTTCCAAGGGGAGTGTTTGTTTCTCCCTAATGAAGAGATTAGGAAGAAAGCTTTCAGTTGGTGTCACGAAGCTCCAGCGGCTGGACATCCTGGGATTACCAAGACCGTGGAACTGCTTAGGAGACATTTCTGGTGGGAGTCATTGGTCAAAGACGCGACTCAATGGGTGGGAAGATGTGATACCTGTGCCAGAGCTAAGGGGGAAACAACAAAAAAGAAAGACTGGTTGATGCCTATGCCCACGCCTGATAGACCATGGATGAACATAAGTCTGGACTTCATTACGGGTCTCCCATCTGATCAGGGAAACACCGCAGTGTTGGTAATAGTGGACAACTTAACAAAGATGGGACACTTTGTACTGTGTGTAAACCTTCCCACGGCTAGTCAAACGGCTCAGATTCTGGCATCTCAAGTGATCCGTTTGCATGGCATTCCGAGAGTCATTGTGTCTGATAGGGGACCACAATTTATCGCTCGCTTTTGGCGGATGTGGTGCAGTGCTTTGGGCATAGAGACAGCGCTATCGACCAGCTTCCATCCCCAGACGGATGGCCAGACGGAACGTCTAAATCAAACATTGAAGAAGTATCTGCGCTGTTCGCCAAGGAAGCAAATGAGTCTTGGGTGGACTTATTGTGGTTGGCGGAGTTGGCATACAACAATGCTTGGCACAGTTCCATTGGTATGTCACTGTTCAAAGCCAATTATGGTTATGATGTGCAGACCTTGCCTATCAATATCCCTGAGGAATTGGGCGATCAGCCCTCGGTGAGGAAGCGTGTACTGACAATGAGGAGAGTGCATAGAGCGGTGCAGAGACATCTGTTAAAGGCCAAGGAGGTGTACAAACGATGGGAGGACAAGCATCGCGTACCTGGTCCTCAGTTCGAGGTGGGGGATAAGGTGTGGCTTTCGACCAAATACATACGTTTCAAAATGAGAAGTATCTTCCATCCGCGATTCATTGGGCCTTATCCCGTAGTGCGTCGTATCAACCCTGTTGCAAAGTTGCCTAACACGTTGAGAATCCATCCCGTGTTCCATGTGCAGCTACTAAAGAGAGCCCTTACGTCGCGCAGAACCGCGCCCCCTGTCCTGGCCAGTGACGGGAACCAGGAGTACGAGGTGAGGTCTATCCGAGACTCCAAATTCCGCAGAGGGGTGCTGTGGTATCTGGTCTCGTGGAAGGGCTACGGGGCGGAGGAGGATTCATGGGAACCAGTGCACAATATCCATGCTCCTAGGGCGGTGAGGTCTTTCCATGTCAGGTTTCCTGCGAAGCCTAGGCCTAGGAGGCGCTTGGGAGGAGGGCGTACTGTCAGGGTGTAGACTAGCGCGCCTACCTAAAAGACTACGATTCCCTGCACTCCCTGGTAAAGGACTACTTTTCCCACAATCCCCGGCGGGATTACAGGATATCACTGGGCGGAGTCTGCCATTCGGTGCTAGTGATTCCTGTGTTGGAGGCTGCTTTTGTTCCTCAGCTCCAAGGGTTCCAAGAAGCCGGTTTGTTTCCAGCTTGGGAGAGGCGAGAACCAGTAATTGGGTAACATTGTGAATGCGCTGGCTAGCGCGTTCTGTTTTGCAACTTTGTATCGGATGGTTTGTTGAAAAAAGGAACAGCGCTGAGACTTTGTTTCACCTCGCGGCTGCGAGGGACTGTTACAGACTACATGTTGCAACTTTGTAACGGATTGCTTGTACAACAGGGAACAGCGCTGAGTTTGTTTAGCCTTGGCTGCAAGGGACTGTTACAGATTACATGTTGCAACTTTGTAACGGATTGCTTGTACAAAAGGAAACAGTGCTGAGAGTTTGTTTAGCCTCTGCTGCGAGGGTGTTGTACAGACTACATAGCTTCTTGGCACACGTTCCTGGAGGTTCCTGAGACTGTGTGGTAAAGGAATGAGATTTGGCTATTCAAGTGGCGGAGTGCAGGGGGGGAGTCTGGGACCTCAGCACTGCCGTCACGAAGCATAGGTTTGGGGCTCATTTACTTGGAACTAGTGGATATACAAATACCAAAGCGGAGTGCTGTAGTGAAGAAACTACGCCCTGCCGTGTTTGGTCATCTTTTTGTACTATTTTGATGGAAGGAAAACATATGGGCTTTCAGTTCACAACGGAGTGGATTCCTTTGCTTTTCTGTTGAGCATAAGGGTGCTCATTTAATCCTGGTGATTTTGGCGCATTTCTTTGGAACTAGTTTACAAACATACATAAGCACAAAGGGGTATGTGTATGTTAACGACAATGGCTTCTAGATAATGGAGTACTGTGGGTTGTTGCTAATACCTTCTTTTGTATTGAGCAGGATGGAAGGAAGACGGGAGATGCAGCAATAGGGTGGCGTAGAGTCCATGTATTACAGGTGAATTCAGGGGTTATCGACCTAGTGAGAATTCATGAGAGTAGGTTTAAGTATTGCATTTAACCTTTGTACTTTTTGTTTTTCAGTTTCTTTTTCCCTGCTGCCCCTTCCTTTTTCTCTTTGTTCTTTCTGGGTTTTTGCCCCATTTGGGGTTTTTTCCCTCACCGTATCATCTGAATACCTTGTGTTCATACTTCAGGGTGTTCGGAGGGTCCGGAGGTGGAGCATAGTTGCTGCATGCGGATCCTGCGGAGTGTACATCTGACAGAATTCCGGGCAGCCTAGGTACAGTGCATGTGCGCCGGGTGCGCGCACCATTTGTCCGCCTGCTGATCATGATGTTCTCAGTGAGCCGCGCGGCCACTGAGTACATCAAAGTGGACGCGAAAGTGATCACCATTTGCCACCTCCTTCCTTATCCCACTTCCTGCTTGTTTTTATGGCCTTTCATTCAGGTTTGCTTCTCTAACAGTGAGGTGTTGCCTACAGTGACTGCCACTAGACCTGTTTGTTTATTCCTTTATATCCACTAATGCTAAAAGAGCTCTATTTCTGCTTTTTATCCGCAACGTCATGGTGCATACTTGTTCATGTTGTCGGGCGATGGAAGTCTATAGTGGAGGCAGTAAAAACGGTGCCAGTGTACTAACAACACAATTGCACTTATTGCAGCAAACCAAACGTTTTGCAGTAGCACGCTGAGAGTATGTATGTATGTATGTATTTGTTTTTGTAGAGCGCACATTTCACCATTAGGTCTCATAGCGCAGTTAATTTGAAGAAAAACGATTCTGCCCTACCTTTTGTGTTGGACATGAAGTTTCAACTGTTTTTTTTAACTGATTAATGTTTATCTCATGTAAGTAGCTTCCAAGTTGTACATTCCCCCGCATCACCATCCCACGTCCAGCTTTGATTGCAGAAATTTGTCTTAAATCCCTGTGGCAAGTAGTCACGCCTTGATACACATTCCGAACCACATTTACACGTTTAACGCGGATACCAAGGTCACGCTGCATGCTGGTTTTAATCCATTCATGCGTCTCCATCCTTATCAGAGAAACGCAACGAGGACACATTAGGTCATGAACTGATGAGCAATTGCATTTGCAACTGCTTTGAGTAAGACGCAGAACGTGGAAACATTAGGGAATGTTTAATAATAACTTCTTAGCAGCTAGGGCTTAGCTTTTTAATGCAAATGTTATGCGGGATTTTTAACAGGTTGTTACCAATAAGTTGCCACGGATTTCCATATATTCCTATCTTTTAAACTAAGACGCATCTATATTTGAATAAAGTACTTGTCCAAGTGTTTTTACTTACTATGAACGCTTTCCGTTGAGTCTACGCTGCGCCCTTTGTGTACAAATGGGTGTATGACTTAGTATTGGCATTTGTTTCAGAAAGCAAATAGTTATCATGCTGTTGATTAAGTTCATTACCCATAACAACAAAAATCATAAAATGTAACTAGTAAAAACTGACACACCATTATCTTGATATTTATGTGTAAATTGTACAGTTAGCTTCTAATAAGGAGATTACCCGGTCTCAAGATGGTGGGTCCTTGTCTCTTAATGCTGCCATAACGTGTATTAAACTACTTATTTTATCCAAATCCCACTCAGTGCCACATAATTACACGCCACATAATTACACAGCACTCAATGCAACATACACTCCAAATACCACTCAGTGCCACATAATTACACGCAACATAATTACACTCCGCTCAATGCAACATACACTCTAAATACCACTCAGTGTCACATAATTACACGCCACATAATTACACTCCACTCAATGCAACATACACTCCAAATTCCACTCAGTGCCACATAGTTACACGCCACATAATTACACTGCAATCAATGCAACATACACTCCAAATACCATTCAGTGCCACATAGTTACACGCCACATAATTACACTGCACTCAATGCAACATACACTCCACACAATACCACTCAGTGCCACATAATTATATGCTACATAGTTACACTGCGCTCAATGCAACATACACTCCAAATACCACTCAGTGCCACATAATTACACGCCACGTAATTACGCTGCAATCAATGCAACATACACTCCAAGTACCACTCAATGCCACATATTACACGCCACATAATTACACTCTACTGAATGCAACATACACTCCACACAATACCACTCAGTGCCACATAATTATATGCTACATAATTACACTGCACTCAATGGAACATACACTCCAAATACCACTCAGTGCCACATAATTACACACCACATAATTACACTCTACTGAATGCAACATACACTCCACACAATACCACTCAGTGCCACATAATTATATGCTACATAATTACACTGCACTCAATGGAACTTACACTCCAAATACCACTCAGTGCCCCATAATTACACTCTACTGAATGCAACATACACTCCACACAATACCCCTCAGTGCCACATAATTATATGCTACACAATTACATTGCACTTAATGGAAAATGCACTCCACACCATGACACAATTTCACTAAGCATAATTTCACAGACCACCACAGTTCCAGGCCACACAATTATACTCCACACATTTCCAATACACACAGCATATTTACACACCAAACAACATATTTCAACTCCAAAACTCCACAATCCACAACGTACCCTAAATCCACACCATATAGTGTCACCATCTGAGCACCAAACAACATTCACCATCACCATTTTGCATCAGCGCACCACTTAAGCATCACGTCAGTCAGCCCTTGGAATCTGGCAACTGTTGATTCTCCCCTAGTGTCTGTCCGCTGCTCGTGTACTAATTAAATTACTGTTTTCAAACATCCACTCCCCCATTATTTATGTCCCACTCCCCCATAATAAAAAAATTATAGCAAACAAGCATGAGAACAGGCAGTAAGTAGTTGCCAGCAGTGCAAGCACAAAAAAAGTAGAAGACAGTGTTTATGGTAAAATCTTTTTTTAATCACGTTTTTCAGTTGCATATAATGTTGCCTTTGTTTGTTTTTCCTTTGCCTGTGACTCTCAACAGGATTTGCTACTATCGCTCTCTCTGTCTGGTAAATTAGGTTCTTTTAGTATGCTAGTTTTTCAAGGAGTGTTAATGTTTGCCCATTAGCAAGAGATGCTTGCTTTTGCATCTGAAAGGCTATCTCTGCCCTCTCACCCAGGGGACTGTTTAACCTGTGCCTGCTTACAAGAAAAAAAGTCAGAAGGCCAAGAAGTAAACTTTATTTTGCATTTCACTATCGCGCTTTGGGACTACGACATTAGATACCAACATCTATTTTTTAAGTCTCGTCTAGGCAGTGCTTGTGCTTTCTCTTTGAGACCTGCTCTATTCAGGTATGGACTTTAACCTCCACCCATTTTCTGCCCATCTTTTCAATTGGCTCCTGTTACTGTCCTTTGTAAATGGTGTACTTTGATTTGTTAATGGGCTTAGTTAGCCCTCCTTAGTACCTCCTTTTCTCGTGTTGTAACCTCCCACGAGGACTGACCGCTTACATGTGTTGTTACTTTGTATGTTTTATTTAGTCTGTGAGCACTATTTTCTTACATGACTTTCTTCTACATCATGTTGCAGGCACAACACGCTCTCCTGCAACTTTATGTCTTTTCTTTTTGCAGTGCAGCATACCGTGTTTGGACTTTAACAATGGTGCGACTTTTCATTTGTTGTGCACGGCTCACCAAACTCTATTTTTGCAACATTGTCTTTTTTTTAGGTCGAGCCTGGGCAGCGCATGCGTTGCTCTGCTAGGCATGCTGTATTCGGGTATGGAATTGAATCTTCGCCCACTCCCTGCCCATATTTTCAATTGGCAGCTTTGACTTGTGAATGTAGGCTTTTGATTTGTTACTAGGCTTATTAGTCCCGCCTTAGTACTTCCCTGTCTTCAGGTGTAACCTCCAATAAGGACTGGACCTTTTACTGTGTCCTTACTGTATAGCTTGCATTAGCCCTTGGGAAGAACTCTTTGCATAATTAATCTAAAGAGCACTGATGGGACGCCAGCTTTAGCAATGCTGGCTGTTTTTGTTTTGGTATTTGAAGCGTGCTTTCACGTAATATATAACTTTTAAATATGCCCCCTCACCCCCGCTGCATGGAAGCTTGGTGAAGCGGGCGCTGTGTTAATTCAGGAAATCTATAGAAGCTTCCTCCATTGTTCCCTCTCCCTCCTCCATCCATGCCCTTTGCATGGCTTGTTTTAATTTCTCTCCCCCCCCCTCAACACTGCATGCCCGCTTCTCAAAGAGATCACTGTTTATTTATAATTTAAATTGCTAGATCCTGGGCAGGAGATTAAATGTTTTGCTAAAAATTAAAGAATGTCGAGCCTCGCAGAGGCTCAAACACTAGTCCCCAACTCCAGAGTCAGGAGCTCTGACCGCTGAACCACAACCTCTCCCTCTAACAGCAGCATGATAACAAGTGCTTGCAATGCAATAGGTCCCACATTTGGTAGAGTTAAGCTATTGGCATTTTAAATGACAATGCCTTTTGTTTATGTTTTAAAAATCAACACATAAAGGCATTGTCATTTACAATGCCAATAGCTGAAACTCTTGTAAATGCGAGACCTATTGCATTGCAAATGCTTGTTTAGGTTTCGCCTATTATCATTCGCTTGCGAATGTAATAGGCGAGAATTCAAGTGCTCGATCGACTTGTCAAACCACTGCGGTTTCTTCACAGTGCATGTGAGTCATGTGACCACAAAAGTGGGTCACGTGACCCAACAAGCACGCGCATCTCCCCAATCCGCCTGCCACACTTCTCCTCCCCTCGCTCGCATTCCCGCCCCCCCACCAGGCTCTCCCGCCCCCATCCGGCTTCCCTCCGCGCATCTCCCTAATCCGCCTGCCACGCGTTTACAATGGCTGAGGCTCCTTTCATTTCTCTGGCTCGGCTTGTTTTTGTTTAAAAGGCACGCTTCCTATCACGGGTGCGCCACACAAAAAAACGTCTACAGTTAACAGTTACCAAATAGTTTTCCCTAGTTGCATAATGTGGTGCATGAAACTTTGGAGTTTTACGTGTGAGCCATTCTGCCAGACAATGGGCGTACAAGTGGTTCATTATAAGAGCAACTGAAACTACCAGGAATCAATTAAAAAACACACAGACACAAAAGAGGTGTCACCAGAAACTAGTTCAGTCGTGTACGTGGACTATCAACACGGGTGAGCCTTGGACAGCCTAATGCATAAGATAAACTGATAAAGAACAACAGTGTTAGTCATGAGCCCATGCCTTATTCCAAAAGTGCCGTGTGTGTAGCAGTTTCTGTCACTTTTAGTTTATTGCCCGCTCGCTACCCGCCCTGCCCACACCTCCCGGATGGTGGCTGTTTACAGGGAGGAGGCGGGCCAGGCAGCAGCCCCATGGTTTGTTTACATGCTCTGCAGTGAGCAGGGACGCTACAGCTGGAAGCCAACGCGACCGCAGGGCAGCCAAAGCGTCATGGAGCAACGCTTGCAAGCGGCCCTGAGCAAAACATGGACTCGTGCTAACTTCTGTGCAGCCCAGGGAGGAGGCGGGCCAGGCAGCAGCCCCATGGTTTGTTTACATGCTCTGCAGTGAGCAGGGACGCTACAGCTGGAAGCCAACGCGACCGCAGGGCAGCCAAAGCGTCATGGAGCAACGCTCGCAAGCGGCCCTGTGCAAAACATGGACTCGTGCTAACTTCTGTGCAGCCCCTGAACACTTCTGAGCTGGGGGGAGGGTCTTGTTCACAAGGTCAAAGCAAACACACATTCCAGTGGCAGAGATCTCACTGTCCACAGGTGCACAGGCGTGAGATGCAATGCTTTCAGAGCAACATGTTAGGAGACACAGGGGGGATAGACATTTGAGGTTTGGGGAACACTGCTCTATGTTTTTTTTTCTTCAATTTGGCGGTAGAGACTAAGTAAGAATTGATATTAAAAAGCAGCATTTTGGGGTTAAAACATGGAGAGCTGGAGTGCATGCCAAAAGTTAGTGAAATAACCAGAAAATTATTCACTGCTTTGAGATTCATCGAGCGTAGGTTGGTTCATTGAAAATAGCCAAAGGTTAATGGAATTCCCCAAAACGTGGTACTCACGCCCAGTTGCAGACGGGGCAGTTATTTTGGTACCCCAGTAACTATGACGTCTGCTGAGGAAGATGATAGGGAGTCTGGGATTCAATTTCCATGCGTGATTCTACTGAAAATATGAGGCTCTGCTGTGAGAATCTTCCTAGAAAACATTTTGTACAATGCATTGTAACTTATACATGCATTTTCGATCATTTTGGGAACACATTAAATGTGACATCTTTACAACCCTTATTGTATTTCTGGCGCCCGGTCGCGTTTTCTGAATAAGAAACCACTGCCTCCCTTTTCTGATAAATATAATAACTCTCTTAATGCATGTCAGCGTATGCGTCATCTTGCAATTTTTTAGAGGAGTAGCCTCAAGTATATTCTTATATATTTCTTCGGGATTTATTTGTTTTCATGTTTCCCTCCGGTGAAAATGTCATTATCTAATGGACTTCGGAATAACCTTGAGAGCCCACTAATACAAGTACTGGACGTGAACAGGACGTGCGCTGAGCACTTCCACATGTGTCCTGTCATGTAGTTTTATTTATGTGCACCAGCACCACCCCCTGAAATCAACACGCCGCCACGTGCAAACATCGTGCACTGTTTTGTGTCCAGTAAAAACTTATTTTCTTTTTATTCCTTCAAACGCAGGAAGTCAAATTGTCAGAGATGGTAATAACATTTCACTTCTAGCTGAAGAATCAGGAGCAGGGGAGAAAGAGCCTGGGAGGGATGCTGGAGAATAAAAACAAACAAAACAGGTGATGGACCGAATGTGGATCAATGTCACACATTCATCCCAGTCAAAAGATCTGGGCCCAAATCCATCGTTTTTTTGCACTCCACACCACCCTGGGTTAGACAATGGCGATATGCAAATCAGCTCTGACCCTGTGCCCGATGGGAACAGTCCAGTCCGAACTACAAAAGCCATGTCCTTCCCAGAGCGGAATCAAGCATCCGAGGCATCTATATATTGTTATTGACATTGCCAATAACGATATATAAATATAAAATGTCATTTACAAAACCAATAGCTCCAACTTTCCAAATGCGAAACCTATTGGCAACGCCAGTGCTTGTTTTCTTATGTGCTGGTTGCTAAATAATTTTAAACACAAGCTTCTTATCTGTGTATGCATTAACTTAACTGAACTGGCCGCTAGGTGGAGCTGAGAGGTTTAATGTAAGATGTAATTTAAATACTTTTACCTAGTACACAAATTTCTGTGAAGAAAGCGGGTAATGTAATGTCTTATCCATGGGCCTCGAACAGAGACACATCAGACGCCTGGGAAAGAAGGCTGTCCATGTCTGCCCAGTTTACAGTAGGAGATAGACAACATAATGATACCCTATGGGTGAGTGACAGCCCAAGTTCAGAACTGCACAAGTGTACTGTAACATACGGCGTGCTGTAACACAAGCTCAAAACTAAACATGTGTACTGTAACAGTGTTAACACATGGTGAAGCTCACAACTGCACAGTGTACTGGAACACACTGTAGAACAATTGCATGTCTGTTCTGCTCCGAACTTCTACAAGAAACTTGAATGGTAAATGTATCTTGCATTTTCTTTTCTACTGTGGCGTCTTCTACTTCGTATATTTATTGTTATTGAAAGCTATATTAAGGGAGCGCTACCTTAAGTAATAGTGAGCAATCTCCCCAAATACTATATTGAGTAGTGGACGCATTGCGGGGAGATGTAAAAATGACTCATTTCATTTCATTTCATTAATCTTTATTTCGATCACAGATCATAAAAGATGCAGAACAATACATACATTTAAAAACTTATTAAACATGAAGTGATCCAAATTTATAAGAGGTAGGTAAAATGTAGATAAGACATTTGTGGAAAGCCGCTGGTCATGTCCATTTATACCAGACTTTTCATCATTCGGCTACGGGTGAACCACAGTGAAGTTAAAAATTTTGACAGTGCAAAAACGATAGGAGGGGAGAGATCAGATTTTAGGACTCTATAAGCGGTTTGGTGAGATCTAAAACCCAAGTTCCTGAGCATCGGAACAAGCCAATATTTCCTGCTCCGCTCGTAGCCCTTGCAGAAAAGGACCGCATGCATGTCGTCCTCCTTCGGGTGTGCACACATTGGGCAAATTGATGTAGTGGAGCAGGCTGACCAAGATGCTGTGAACGAAGCTAGAGGGAGGCATCCATAACGCCATTGTAAAAACAGTTTCCTGGTTAATGCAGGGGAAATCTCATCTAGAGTTTTTTCAAGGGAGTAGGTATCTTTTATTTTCAAGAATAAATTTGTCAGAGACCCCTCACGAGTATCATTAGAGGCTCTGGTAAGCATCATGGCGTGGTAGGTATTCGCGAGTACCTTTTTTGGGATCTTGGTACAGGAATTAAGAGGGTCTGTCCATAGTTCCGGGAATCCCATTTCCTCGCACCTTCCCTTGACGTAAGTCAACCAAGGAATCCTCTTTATGCTCCGTAGTTCCAGGAATTCTTGTAGTTCTTCTCTATAGCTTGCGAGATCTGGGCTAGACCACAAACGCCTCCAGAATTTTAGGGGTTTTAGTCCTAGCTCCTCTGTAATGGGTCTGACTCAAAACACGGGCGTACATGTTCCGGCCAAAAACAAATGTTAAATAAAAAGTGCGCTGCAAGTAAGACACAGCCTGAAGCCAAATGACCCTGTTACTGGTCCAATTGCCATAAGCGTAGCAAATACACCAAAAGGAGGGACAAAGGCACCAAAGACACCTCGAACAGAACAGGAAGGAACGTATGAAAGGCGGTGGGCCTGGCCAAACTCCACAGACGGAATACACCATGCCTCGCAGAGCAGGGCATGCGCACTGACTCTAGGAACGACCTAGTAACAAAAGAAAAATAATTTGCGCAAATGGGTGTGAAGGAAGTACAAAGTAGTCAAAATATTGATGAGGTGAAAGTAAAAGAAAATGCAGTACTCACAGGTTAGTGGAGTGGGTGCGTAGTGGATTTGGAGACGGTGAAGTGAAGGGCATGCGAGGAAGTGCATAAAGGAGATAGTGAAGAGTTCAAAATTTGCGAACATACGTGACAAGCATTTTCAATTCTATTAAAGACATGGAGTTGGGAGGCCAGGCCTCCAGGAACCGCAAAACAATAGAAACATCCCAAAGGGCCACGAATTTCGGACAAGGCGGCTTCACTAGGCGAATACCTTTAAGCCACTTAGAAATCAAAGGATGTTCACCCGCCGGTTTACCATCAATATTGATATGACCTGCTGAAATAGCTGAACGGAAATGATTAACCGTTCGGTAGGCCAGACCGGACAAGGCTATGGAAGCTAGAAAATTAACAATCAGAGATATATCTGCTGAAGCGGGATCCACCTCCCGTTGAGCACACCAATCACACCATCGCTTCCAAGACCCTGCATAACGTATGTGGGTGTTGGGTGACCAAGCCTCGCTGATGACTCAGGTAGCGTCGCGTGAAAGGCCTGGGAATTGCTAGCGTTCCCCGAAATTCGCCACGCCACTAGGAGAAGATCACCTGACTCGATCAGGGGATGTGGATTGCCTAGAGGGTCCAGTAAGAGAGTCCACCGCCGGGGAAGAAGGAGCGGCACTGCACAACTCATTTCCAGGAGAACTGGGAACCAAGCTTGAGCCCTCCACAGAGGAGTGATTAGAATCAGCTCCGACTGATAAAGCTTTGTGCGAGCCAGGACTCTGGGGATCATCATAAACGGGGGAAAGGCGTAACACAGGAGCGATGGCCATGTCTATAGTAAAGCATCAATGGCCAGGGCTTCTGGATCCGGTCTCCAGCTGAAAAACAGGGGGAGCTGAGTGTTGAGACGAGACACAAACAGGTCGATCTGACACCTGCCCCAAACACGGGAGAGAGAGCGAAATAGGCGAGGATGCAGCCTCCAATCGCTGAAGTCCCGAAGATGACGTGAGTTCCAGTCCGCAATGAGATTGTGGCGACCGGGAAGATACTCTGCAATAACTGTGATCTTCCTCTGAAGGCAAAAATGCCAAAAGTCTTTGGCAATTTCCGCCAATATCTTGGCCCGAGTCCCGCCTAATTTGTTGACATACCGAACCGCCGAGATGTTGTCCATTCGGAGAAGTATGCAACAATTGGTCTGGCGTGGGGATAAAAAACGAATCGCAAACGATCCCGCTAGAAGCTCTAGACAGTTTATATGGAGACAATTCCTCCTGAGACCATCGACCCCCCGTCGACAACGGGCCGCAATGGGCTCCCCAGCCCCACAGACTGGCATCCGACTCTATCACCACCTCTGAGGACGCTCTGAATAGGGATCGACCATTCCAGGCTTCCATATGTTCCAACCACATCATCTCCCACCTCGCTTTCCCTAAAAGAGGGATCAGATCTGAATAGAGAAGGCCTTTCTGGAGATCAAGTATATTCAAACGCTGAAGTGCCCAGTAATGAAGAGGGCCCGGGAAAATCGCCTGAATTGAGGAGGCTAACAAGCCGACAATCTGAGCTATAGACCTCAACGAAACACTCTGTTTGGACAAAACTAAATTCAACTCCCTTTTGATGGACCGAATCTTCTGATTGGGCAAGAGGAGTTGACAAGAAAGGAAATTGACCTGGAAACCCAGAAATTCTATCGACTGAGAAGGAAGAAAGATCGATTTCTGAGGATTGACCAGAAAACCCAGAGACTGTAAGAGACTGATGGACCATTCCAAGTGCATCCGTAACCTGTGAGGGCAATCCGCCATGATCAGACTATCGTCCAGATACATGATTAGACGAACACCCCAAGCTCGCATGGATTCGACGACAGGCCTCAGAAGCTTCGTGAAGCACCAGGGTGTGGATGAGAGGCCGAACGGGAGAACCTTGTACTCGAACCAATTCCCCTGCCACTGAAACTGAAGGAACCTACGGTGTGGCACGTAGATGGGAATCAACAAGTAGGCGTCCTTCAGTTCGAGACGGACCATCCAGTCCCCTTCTCGAAGAAGATCCCTCAAAAGATGGATACCTTCCATTTTGAAGTGGCGATAAACCACCCTGTTGTTGAAATCCTTGAGATTGAGTACCAGTCTGGACCCGCCCCCTTTTTTCTGGACTAGAAAAACTGTGCTTGCAAAGCCTTGTGGATGTCGGGAAGTTGGAGTCATGGCACCTTTTTTCAGAAGAGAATCGATCTCTGCCGAAATGAACTCTTGTTCCTGAAGGGAGAAAACTAGGGGAGTAGACGGGCGGGATTGATGCTGGGCATGGTAGAACTCTATCCTGTAACCCTGAACCGTCTCCAATACCCATGCACCTTTAGAGATCAGATGCCAGTTTGGTAGAAAAAATTGAATTCTTCCCCCAAGACTACCTCCGAAGCAGGGATTAAGCTCACCTGAAGTGTTGGAATCGTGATGTCCACCTTGGGCCCCGCTGTAGCTGTAACGGAATCCACATTGGGAATTCTGGCTGGATCCACGGCCGAACGATCGCCCCCTGTATCGTCCGGCCCGTGTAAAAACCGGGCGAAAGGCTCTCCGGAGGGAAGCCTGAGCCTGATCAAGCCCACTAAAAGTTGCCACAAACTTCGTTAATTCCTTCAAGAAGGGCTGACCAAATAGTAAACCTTGAGCTAAGGGATCGGATTCAGATGATGACAATTCAGCCAACTTAGGATCAAGTTTCAGCAAAATGGAGCGCCGACGCTCGCAGGACATATCGCAATTGGCATTCCCTGATTGGCAGATCGCTCTCTGGGACCACTCAATTCACTCATCAGGATCCACAAGAGACGATGATTCCTTGGCCTGAAAACCCAGGTCCAAGATTTTTAGGTCTCGCTATTCGATGCGCATGCGCATCGAGCTTGCGAGGATATAGGGCTTTAACCAGAGTTAAACTAACTTGCAAGGAATCGTGGCGATTCCTTGCAGTGCCCGTGACTTTTAAGCTCAATGCGCATGCGCATTGAGCTTAAAAGCGCGTGCACATCAGTTCCCTCAGCAGCACTCCAGGCCCCTGCTGCTTTCACACCTCCCCGCTCCGCCCCCTCCCCTGCCCGCCGTGTCGCATTTCTCCTCCCCCCTCCCCTTATCTGCCTTCCCTCCGTCTGTTCCCTCTCCCCGCTCCGCCCCCTCCCCTTCTCTCTCTTCCCTCCGTCTTGCTTCTCCAGCACACCCGGCCTCACTTCTCCTCCCCCTAATTACACTTCTTTCACTGCCGCCAGGCTGCTGTCACTTAATCTCCCCACTGCCCCACCCCCATTAGTGTCCTAACTACACTTCCAATTCTCGCTACCTCGCCGCCTCCTCTCTATCCCTCTCTCTCCGTTCTTTTCCCATCTCTCCGTCCTCCCCTCTCCTTTTCTCAATATTCTTCTTTTCATACTTGTTTTTGCAGTAATCTGGTACATCTTTTGATTTTCGGCACTATCTCGACTCGTGTAGCTCGTGTTCCTCTGCCCATTTGTGCTTCCAGTATATTCCGTCATAGCCTACTCTCCTGTTCGAGCTTGCTTTAGGAAATTCCTGTCGCTTCCACACGGATCACAAGATGTTTTATCCAGGTTAGAGCTGTGCTGGAGACCTTCGCTCACAGCAGATTGCGGTTACCAGACCCTCGCCTCGACTGCAAGATGTCTCTGCAGAAGAGAAATGTAACTGCGAACACGAGTCTGTCTGTTGCAGACAGTCCTGCAAGATACCGCCAGGCTGGATTACTTGCCATCATAGTCCATTCCTAGGGACACAGTTACTCTGTTTACTAACTTCTCCCTTTTATTCCGCGATGTAAAGCTTTGAAACTCTCCATAGTTTCCTTCAATAGATAACTGTACACACAACTGTGGAAGCTATGGGTGTCGTCAGCTCTCAGTGCTCGCCAGAGTATCTCATTCCGGTATTTTCAGATAACAGAGCTTCCCCGTCGCTGGGCAGTCTGAGCAAGAAGCTCAATTCTACTACTTGGTGATAGCACGCACAGTGGCCTGCTGGCTGTTGTTGCCCCTTATCTTGAAGTGTCCCTGTTGTCTTTGTACTGTTGCAGCAAAGAGTACACGCAACCAGAAGATGCAGTCTAACCCGCCCCCATAATCTCTGTCTCCTACTGCGAAAACTCTCTAAGTAAGAGTTTTTTTTCATTACCTTTTGCTTACATAAAAGCCTGTTTGGCTCAGACACTTCGTGCAGTTAATTACATCATCAGCACCGATGTCAATGTGTTCTGTCGGGATTCCTAATTTAAAAAAAGTTGAAATGACGCAGCGTCTTTCCTCAAAATTAATTTGGAGCTAGCACTTGCAGGTGGGGGTAAAATGTTAGCACTCCGCAGCTTACAATAAACAGTGCGTCCTGCTTCTCCGCTAAACTCCCTCACCCTCAACCCCTCACCCTCACTCACCCTCAACCCCTCACCCTCACTCACCCTCAACCCCTCACCCTCACTCACACTCACCCTCACCCACCCTCACTCACCCTCACCCACCCTCAACCCCTCATCCTCACTCACCCTCACCCTCACTCACCCTCAACCCCACTCACCCTCAACCCCTCACCCTCACCCTCAGTCACCCTCACCCTCACTCACCCTCACCCCCTCACCCTCAATCCCTCACTCACCCTCAACCCCTCACTCACCCTCAACCCCTCACCCTCACTCACCCTCACCCTCACTCACCCTCAACCCCTCACCCTCACTCGCCCTCACTCGCCCTCACTCACCCTCACCCACCCTCACCCTCAATCACCCTCACCCCCACTCACCCTCAACCCCTCACCCTCACTCACCCTCAACCTCAACCCCTCACCCTCAACCCCTCGCTCACCCTCACTCTCACTCACCCTCAACCCCTCAGCCTCACCCTCACTCACCCTCAACCCCTCACCCTCACTCACCCTCAACCCCTCACCCTCACTCACCCTCAACCCCTCACCCTCCCTCCCCCTCAACCCCTCACCCCCTCCCCCTCAACCTCACTCACCCTCAACCCCTCACCCTCACTCACCCTCAACCCCTCACCCTCACTCACCCTCAACCCCTCACCCTCAACCCCTCACCCTCACCCTCACTCACCCTCACAACACATATTGTGTTACAATAGGTGTCACATTTGCGAAAGATAAAACTATTGGCATTGTAAATAACAAAGCTATTAATTCGCTATTTTCAAAACAAGCACATAAATAAAAAATGTGTCCTTTACAATACCAATAGCTCAAACTTTCCTAATGCGAGACCTATTGCATTGCTGTGCTTCTCTCCCCTGCTGCACTCTCCTGCTCTCTAGAGATGTGGCCTAACGACCAGAGCTGCCATCTAAGTCACGTAAATACAAAACCCTCGCTCACCCTCAACCCCTCACCCTCACTCACCCTCACCCTCACTCACCCTCAACCCCTCACTCACCCTCAACCCTTCACCCTCACTCTCACCCACCCTCACCCTCACCCACCCTCACTCACTCACCCTCACTCACTCACCCTCACTCTCAACCCCTCACCCTCACTCACCCTCAACCCCTCACTCACCCTCAACCCCTCACCCTCACTCACCCTCAACCCCTCACCCTCAACCCCTTACTCACCCTCAACCCCTCAGCCTCACCCTCAACCCCTCACCCTCACTCCCTCACCCTCACTCACCCTCAACCCCTCACCCACCCTCAACCCCTCACCCTCACTCACCCTCGACCCCTCACCCTCGACCCCTCCCCCTCAACCCCTCACCCTCACTCACCCTCACCCTCACTCACCCTCAACCTCACTCACCCTCAACCCCTCACCCTCAACCCCTCACCCTCACCCTCACTCACCCTCACAACACATATTGTGTTACAATAGGTGTCACATTTGCGAAAGATAAAACTATTGGCATTGTAAATAACAAAGCTATTAATTCGCTATTTTCAAAACAAGCACATAAATAAATGTGTCCTTTACAATACCAATAGCTCAAACTTTCCTAATGCGAGACCTATTGCATTGCTGTGCTTCTCTCCCCTGCTGCACTCTCCTGCTCTCTAGAGATGTGGCCTAACGACCAGAGCTGCCATCTAAGTCACGTAAATACAAAACATGTTGCATTCCAAATGCTATAGGTGTCACATTCGTGAAAGTTATAACTATTGGCATTGTAAATGACAAAGCCATCAATTTAGCAATTTTAAAAACCAACAAATAAATAAAATATGTCATTTACAAGACCAATAACTCCAACTTTTCTAATGCGAGACCTATTGCATTTCCAATGCTTGTTGTAAGAGGACCCAAGAGATCCAGCAGTTTATCTTGGCAGGAACGCCACGCTCTGTCGATGCCCTTTTTAGGATCCCTAGCATACTTCTTAAGGTATGTCACCATAGTAGGGTCAACCTCCGGAGTGTAGGCCAAATCAGGGCGGGGACACTCTGAACGAAGGGGAGACCTGACATCCTTCTCGAACGGCTGACGAATATGAACCTGAACATATTCCGCCACAGCTGGGGATGGGGGCCAAGAAGAAGAATTCAGATGAACGATCTCTGAGGGTTCAAAGGTAAGGAGCTGAGGATGCGTTAGAGCATCCACATAGCGCTCTGTGCAATCTTTCTTAGATGGCGGAGGTTCATCATGAGCCGAAGAGGAAGATGAAGAAGAATCATCTATATCCGTTGGAACATCCTGTGACGTAGAAGCCCTTTCAGACGCTTTGGACGTGGACTGGTCATTGGACAACGCCTTCACTAAGCGTTGAAAATCAGATTTTTGAGGATTATTGGGGGTCTTAGAGGTGGAAGAACAACCGGAAGTAGATGGCAAACAACCTTGTTGTTGTGCATAGAGTGAAAGGTGACGCTTCAAAGGAGTGATTGCGCGCACAAGCGCCTTATTAACGGAGTGCTGCACTCCCTGATCTAAAGCCTCCACTAGATCCTGCTCCATGGAGCCAGAGGCATCCTCCTCATAATAATAATCATCCTCTTCAAAATTATCTGCCATGATTACACAAAGTGTAACAATTAAATGCCCACAGAGGATAAAATATATAGGTATGCCAAAGGCACAATGCAGGGGGAGTGACCACCCCAAGGCAAGCCAATAGAACAAACAGGCAAAAGAAACCTGTATTGTAACACAATTTAAAAAAGGTGGAGGGAGGGCTTGCCAACAAGAAGCCACTCTAGGCAGAGCCTAGGAAAATTATACTGCCCAAAGTGAATATATTGCAGCCCTGGGCGTAAGTAGGGGCTAAATGCGCATGCAATGGGCTGGAAGCGGTGAAACGCTGCTGTTCTGTCAGGAATTCGTGAAAAGACACGGATGTAAACAAGGAAAATGGCCACCGCGAATGCGCGGTATAGGCCGCCTGCAAGCAAAGCAAATAGCAAAGCAAATAGAGCACTCGCATTCTGCGCGCGAGTCTCACAGCCCCGTGAATGAAATGAAAATGAAATGAAAATCATTTTTATTGAGCGCTAGCAGCTGCCCTGAGGCGTCCAGGCGCTAAAAACTACCATCAGTGCTCAGAGAAAAGAAGAGGGGTGAGGCAACACTATTGATTGAACAGAAAAGTTTTAAGTTTCTTGCGGAAGCTCAAAAGGTTAGAGTCTGCTCTAAGATGAAGTGGTAAGGTGTTCCATATTTTCGGGGCTTTATATGCGAAGGATCGACCTCCGGCCCTCGCTCTATGAATTCTTGGGATTTGGGCTAGGAAGGCGTGTGAAGATCCGAGAGCTTTGGTGGGTTCGTATGGCGATACCAAGGAGTGGTTGATCTCTGGGCCTGATTTCCAGTACGCCTGATGTGCAATGCACAGAGATTTAAACTTAACTCTCTCCCTGATGGGGAGCCAATGTAATGCTCTTAAGCCAGGTTGTATTGAAGTTCTTCGAGGGGTGCAGCTCCACCTCGGGGAGGTGACCACACGCCCCCCGAAGCTACGCGAGTTCGCTGAAAAGCAAAGATAACCAGAAACTGCAAAATGAATGACCGAAGCGCCGGAAAGGCGAAAGAAGATATCGGCCAGCGCGCAACCACAGTGCTAAGGAAGCGGCAGCAGCAGGAAGCGCTCAAAGCATCAGTAAGGCAAATACAATAATAGCAAAGCAGTAATATGGAAAGTAAACTTAACTCGCTGCGGAGCAGCAAAGAAAGAGGGAGTTGGCATTCTCTATGGGACCTTTTATACTGGTGACTCTATGATCTATCATGGGATACCCTAGTATTCATGGGTATTGTAGTTTTTGTTGTCTATAAAAAAAAAAAAAAGCAAGACAAGGAGAAAGAGCCCTCTCAATCGCTGGCCCAACTCTTTGGAACAGCCTCCCACTAACCCTGAGATTGTGCAAGGATCACCTCCCATTTAGGAAACAATTGAAAACTTTCCTATTTCAAAACTGAATAATAACATCTATGGCCAGGATCTGCTAGTTGCTTTTTTAGCTGCCAAAGGCGCAGAGATACTCCTGTGGGAGGTGATCCTAGCGCGATACAAACATGCAAATAAAAATAAATAAATAAATATACTGTTTTCTGATTGGCTGCAAAGCATTTCTATTAAAGAAATGAGAAAGCATAATCGGAGCCTCCGGTCCTGAAATAGAATTGGTGCTAAAAAGGAAAGAGATGTGTAAGATATGCAAATGGGCGAGGTGTGGATAGAAAAGGGCATACATGTCTAACATAGAGTGAACATAATAAGAATGACTGCCATCATTGGTGCCTTAGACTCAACAGACCCAATAATTAATTGCAAATTTATAAAATTCTTGATAGCCTTTGAAAAGCGGCTGAAAGCTCTTGATATTTTAAAATAAGATGCTCAGTATTGTTCACTATTTTAACCACAAACAATCGGATAAAGCTCCTACCAGTATCATCTTAAATTTTGTACTTTTAACTGTACTATGTAGAAATTTTACTGATTTTATTGTAATGCCAAATTCTCTTCCATCTTAGTGTTCTTATGGTTTTAATTAACTTAACAATAAAGTTTATTATTATTATAATAAGAATGACTGAAACACTAAAGACCACTTCCCCTTTCACTGGCCTCAATAATGTTTAATTCAGTCCCGCAATTTCAAAAGGAAAACAATTTCAATATGATTTACAAAATCGTAGTTACTTATTTACCTTAAATAGTAACAACCAATGACAAAGCCAATAGTCCTGGGTGGACTTCGGTAGATACCAGATCTTGTGTTATGTATCTGGGTATAATAACAAAGCTGAGCACAGAGAGGCAGCAAAATACAGGTTGGGGGGGGGGGGCAAACATTTTGGTTTACATGTTGAAACCACGCCCCTACTGACTGGCCTTAATTACAATAACTCATCCTCCTTTCGGGGACCACCCAATTTAAACCCTGTACCTATCGTTTGAAGAAGGCGTGAGCTCCTGGAAGCTCCTCAAACTGTTATACACACTCAAAGAGAGACCTCAATACATGCTGAAAAACTCGAGAATCTTAACTATTTATTTTGTGTAGAACAGCGCGAAGTTATTTTACGCTACAACAATCCACACTTTCCCCGCTTGAAAAAACGGACTCCCTCCAAGATGGCCACCTATTCACAAATATCCGTAACGGATGACCCTGGAGCATCTGTCCTCTTTTCACCTTCGCGCAACAAAAACAAAAGAAAGACTGCCACTCAATTTCTCACGTCAGCTTGACGTGGCGTCGGTCGCCATCTTAGAGAGAAGCGAGTCCCGTTCCAACGCAACGGCCGAGTTCCAGGTAAGTCGTAGCGAGATGGGCTCTTAGATTTACCGGTTCGGGTAACGGCGGGTCTCGCTCAATGGACAAAATAAGTGCTTGTTTTTTTAAGCGATTGACGGGAATTGCCTTGTAATGGTGAAAATTCGTTCACGACCGCCATTGGCGCGAATAAGCAAACGGTCTCTTCTAAGATGGCCGCAAGATGAACGTAATGCCGGAAATGTCATATTGACTGTGTGATTCTAGGTTCTGTTTTAATTTGCTGCAATATATTGGGTCTTTCTTTGTACCATTAGGGGTGTAAATGTTTAAAAATAGTTTAGTAATTGACGCACCAATACTGTCGGGCAAGTCAACGTCTGACGTCACAATCAGCTTCTCAGAAAAATATTTATCAACCACCCCGCTTAGTTACTTATTTGTACCTTCTTCACCGACCGCTATGTTCCTAAAAAGTATCGCTGTACATAGTGCAAGTTTAGAAAAAAAGTTTATTTGATATCTAGAGATTTGTAAACGCAAATTCAAGCGCGCGGTAGCCCATGCGTTTAGGGCGCTATAGTGATGTAGTTTGTTTAGGGGATATATATGAGATTTTAATCACCCAGACGTCTCCTTTCACGGAATATTATTGAGCCTCTCCTACCCTTCAGGCGGTGTGAAAACCGCCGGCACAAAGACTGCTCGTGCAGAGGACAGCGGACAGAGACTTGGCTGTTAATTTTTGCCCGGGCGTGGGACGTCTAATCTCTGCCAGAGGAATCTGTGTAGTACCCGTAGCAGTTCTTCTACCATCTGTTTCGCACGGGTCATCCCGAGGCGCCATTCGATCCGTGTAAGGAGCACCCTCCTCCAGGAAGATAGGAGAGTACAGGCTGCAGGTTTCGCGTACCAGTGCTCACAGACAATGTCACTCTCCCTGACATAACGCCCATGTCGTTTTAATGCCCATCCCACCAGAATTGCACGTGGGAGCAGGCTGGGTATGGGGCAGGTGGGACATTCCGCAGGTTATGGAGATGCTTAGTGGTTGAGCCAATCGTTCTAACGTTTAGGAACACGGTAGACTGAAATATGGGGGAAAATCAGGAATTTCAATTTACTTTTTAACTTGCTTCTCAGCGAGGAAATTTTTAGGTTGAAAAATAAAATAATTAAAAACTTTTCTAAAAATCTTGAATCCCACCTATATCATGAGTGTTGGTGTGTATGGGAAATTGCGTCGGATACTTAAGAATATAGAAGGGCTGCTTTAAGTATTCGGCATGTGTGAGCAGGGCTTTAAGTGGGGGGATAATAAAAACAAGTATTTACAATGCAATAGGTCTCGCATTTACTTAAGTTTGATGCTATTGATTGATTTATTGTTGACCGTTGAATTATTTAAACTCATTACAGTAAAAATAATGATAAAAGTTTGAGCTATTGGCATTGTAAATCACAATGCCTTTTATTTATGTTTTTTTAACATAAATAAAAGGCATTGTCATTTACAATGCTAATAGCTTAAACTCTCACAAAAGCGAGACCTATTGCAGTGCAAATGCTTGTCTTGTGTAACTATTGCGGCATTTCGGACGGTTGGCCCTGGGAGTGAACACCCTGTTATTTGAGAACTGTACAGAGTGCGGTGATTCTCACCACAACCGTTCAAGTTGTGTTAGTACAAGCTAGAATTTTACTGGCGGCATCTCTAATGCTCGCAACAAATTTTTGTTGCTCTAATCTTTTAATTGAAAGACTAATTTATTGCCTATCTCCTCGCTGTTCTCAAAGTACTAGAGATATTTCGCCTGATAATTTGAACATGGTCTATCCCAAATCCTTTTCTTCAATTGCATCCGTAACGTACTCAATTGTCTGAATATATCAGATGCATTATTAGGATAGCCTCAGGACTTCAGTAAAAGTGCATCTTTCAACTCCAGCTGGAGAAGCTTCTCTCGTAACTTGATCTTGGTAGCCTGTTCAACTCTGCCCTTTCGGATAGTGTAGCTGGTAGTCTGGCCCCAAACAAATGATTTCAAGGCCTCACAAACCATTCTAGGTTTGGCAGACCCTTTATTAAAACAAGAACTTTCCATCTACAGCGACCCTGTGCTGCAAAGTGTCCCAGGACATTTTTTCCAAATGTTGACTGCTATGCATGAGCACCAGTTAGTTGCACAAGGACACATTCGTTTTTGGTAGGCAAAGGGAGATTAAGTGATTTTTCCCAGAATCACAGGATGTTGAGCCAATGCCGAGGCTCGAACCTGGGGGCATATGTATCAAACGATTTTGTATTCGCAAATGCTGTGATTCGCAATAAACAATGTTTGAAAATACAAAATCGCAAAACGTGATGTATGAGCCTTTTTTTTGCACCATAATATTAAGGAATCACTAATTTTGGGATTCCTTAAATGCTATGAAACAAGCACCCAAGTTTTGCGATTTCTCCTTAAGAAATCGCAAATTACCACCAACAACTTCAAGTTGGTGGTAATTTGCTATTTCTTTGAAAAATGCACTTTAAATTTTTTTTCAAAGTGCATGTGGTGCACATACTTGCCCTTAGGGCATGTATGTGCGCCATATGCGCACACATGCTCAGTTCAGGGGTGCATCAGGGTGTCCTTATGACACCCTCGCACCCTTGAAATTATTCTCTATTTGCGATTCTCAAATTGCGAATGGCAAATTGAGAAGGACTTCCCATTCATTCCTATGGGCCTCCTGGCCCATAGGAAGGAATGGGAAGGTATTCCTTAATTGTGATGTCGCAATTTGCTAATCGCAATTAAGGAATACTAATAAATCGCGAAATATTTTTAAATACATCCAGTTTTGCGATTCTCAAATAGCGATTCTCAAAAAATCGCTATTTGAGAATCGCAAAAACGGATCTTGATACATATGACCCCTGGTTCCCCTGCTCCAAAGTCGGCAGCTCTGGTTGTTACGCCAAATCCCCCACCTCAGGGCCAACACCCACTATCTTTGAAAGTGATACTTCTAAATCAATTGGGTGTAAGGAGGAAGAGGAAAGTAAAACGCTTTGGGGGCCTTGCCAAGCTGAGAAACAGCGACAACACTCTGGCCTGTGTATGCAGTCCTGCCAAGAATCACGCATACACCTCCCCTTATATGGTGGCCGCTGCGCAGTGAAAGGAGCGACCCTTGACCCTGCTCGCAGGCAGGTTGCTCCCTCTTCACTGCACAGCACCACCTGTGTGTCCGCTGGCCTGCTGCTACCGCTGTCAGAAGTTCGAGCTCTGCGCTCGTTCTGCCCCTCTCCCCTCATTGTACATAGTTAATTGTGTCTGTTAACTGTATGTGACTCGTTTTCATCCCTTATTTTGGTCTTGCTTGCACTGTGACTGTTGCCTTTGCCCCCTTTCCCCTCAGCCTTAGTGTACTTGTGCCTACTTCTGTAACATGTCTAAATCGTTTTTTGCCTCAGTTCTGGTTTTTATTGTGTTTTTTGTCTTCATTCTCTCCTTTTTTCCCGCTCTGCCGTTTTATTTTCTCGCCGCTGCTCCCCGCCCCCCAACGCGCCTATTCGCTGTCCCGCTCACTCCTCCCAGCTGCTCCTCCCTCCCACTTCCCCTTATATGGTGGTCGCGCAGCGGGCGCGCCGCTGGTGCACTGAAGGCGTGCCTAAGGCAAGCCCGTCTGTGCCCGTCCACGCCTGGACCGTGCCCAGCGCCAGAACCCCTGGCCCCCGCGAACGCCACGACACCCGCCTCCACTAAGACTCCAGCACTCTCAACACCGGACGATCACGCACCTGCTTCCTGGCGGCCCCAAAGTGCACCCAAGGACCCTTCTCCTGCCGGAACTGCAGCTTCACCAGCATCAAGCCCGTCAAACCACCAACCAAAGACCCCAACTACCTCAGATGTATCCTCAACACCCGCTCCACCCGCAAACACGCCATTGAACTCTGGGATATACTCGACTCCAATACCCCAGACGTTGCCTTGATGACGGAGACCTGGCTGAACCCCTCCTCGGCACCGGTTATCGCCATAGCCATCCTGGAAGGCTGTAAGATCACCTGCAAGGACCGCACCAACGGAGTAGGAGGAGGAATCGCCATCATCCACAGGAACACTCTCATAGTCTCGACAAATAAAGACCCCCTCTGCAACGCCGAACACCTGCACTTCCAGATCCACACCGACCCTAACGCCACCCTAGGAGGAACCCTCATCTACAGACCTCCCGGACCCCGACCACAGTTCAGCGACTCCTTCGCCGACTTCGTCAGTGCACACGCCCTTGCCTCCACGGACTACATCCTGCACGGAGACCTGAACTTCCATCTCGAGAACAACAGCGCTAACTCTTCCACCCTGATAGAGAACCTCGGACTCCGACAACTCGTCACAACACCCACCCACACCGCCGGCCACACGCTTGACCCCATCTTCTTCGCAAGCTCCCACGTCTCCTTCAACCACACCACCGAGCTCCACTGGACCGACCAACAACAGTGCATCCACTTCACCTTCCGGAAACCCACCGCACCCAACAGCTGCCCCCCCCAGCTGCTGGAGCAAAGTCACATAAGACCAGCTATCCACCACCCTCGCCCGTAGTCCACCCGCAGACCCGTCCGACCCCAACGCCGACACCTGCAACCACAGACAATGGATCGACGACTGCGCCAACACCCTCGCACCACTCAAGAAACCCTCCAACAGCCACAACAGCAAGAAAGCCAGCTGGTTCACTGTAGACCTTCAGGCCTCTAAGCAAACCTGCCAAAAGCTAGAGAAGAACTGGACCGGCGAACGAACACCGGAAAGCTACGCAGCCCACAAGAAAGCCACCTGCAGACACCATCACCTCATGAGATCCGCCAAAAGGGCCTCCTTCAAAGACCGCCTAGACAACAACGCACACAACAGCAAAGAGCTCTTCAACATTGTGAAGGAGCTCTCCAACACCAACAACATCCCACCTTCAGCATACCTGTGCGACTCGCTGGCTACCTTCTTCCACCGCAAGGACGCAGACCTCCACAACCGCTTCAATGCCGCGACGACCCCGGCAACCACTGAGACCTCCGCCCCCACACCACCTTCCGCACTAGCCACCTGCTTGCCTGGACCAACATAGACGACACCATCAAGATCATGAACACCGTCCACTCCGGATTCCCGTCAGACCCTTGCCCACACCACATCTTCAACAAAACCAGCACCACCATCTCACCCCATTTCTGGAAAGCCATCAACATCTCCTTCGAGACAGCGACCTTTCCGGAGAGCTGGAAGCACGCCAAGATCAATGCCCTACTGAAGAAACCCAAGGCGGACCCCAATGACCTCAAGAACTTCCGACCCACCTCCCTGCTCATGTTCCCGGCGAAGGTCATCGAGAAAGCCGTCAACAAGCAACTGACCTGCTTCCTCGAGGAGAACAGCATCCTTGACCCATCCCTGTCCGGGTTCCGCAGCAACCACAGCACCGAAACTGCCCTCATCGCAGCCACCAACAACATCCGAACCCTGCTTGACAATGGAGAGACCGTGGCCCTCCTCCGCCTGGACCTGTCGGCCGCCTTCGACACGGTCTGGCACCAAACACTACAAACATGCCTCGTGACGCCGGAATCCAAGAGAAGGCTCTGAACTGGACCACCTCCTTCCTCTCCGGCAGAACTCGGAGCGTCCGCCTCCCATTCTTCCCCCCCACCCCCAAGATCATCTGCGGCGTACCCCAGGGCTCATCCCTGAGCCCAACACTGTTCAACATCTACATGGCACCACTCGCCCACGTCGCCCGACTGCACAACCTCAACATCATCTCCTATGCCGATGATACCCAGGTGATTCTATCCCTCACCAAGGACCCCCACACCGCCTAAACCAACCTCCACGAAGGTATGAAGGCTATCGCTGACTGGATGGAAAACAGCCGATTGAAGCTGAACTCAGACAAGACGGAGGCCCTCATCCTCGGCTCCACCCCCTCGGCCTGGGACGACTCCTGGTGGCCAACAGTACTAGGAACCACTCCAACACCCACCAACCACGCACAAAACCTAGTGGTCATCCTCGGCTCCACCCTCTCCATGACAAAACAGGTCAATGCCGTGTCCTCCTCCTCCTTCAACACGCTCCGCAGGATCTACAAGTGGATCCCCACCAAAACGAGAAGGACGGTCACCCAGGTCCTTGTCAGCAGCAGACTGGACTATGGAAACGCCCTCTATGCAGGAGCCTCGGCCAAACTCCTGAAACGTCTACAACGCATCCAGAACGCCTCTGCACGCCTGATCCTCAACATCCCTCGCCACAACCACATCACACCCCACCTGAGAGACCTTCACTGGCTCCCTATCGACAATAGGATAACCTTCAAACTCCTCACCCACGCACACAAGGCACTCCACAACACCGGACTAGCATACCTCAACAGCCGACTTAAATTCTACACCACCAGCTCCGCTCAGAAGACCCCGCCCTCGCCACTGTCCCCCGCATCCGAAGAGTGACCGGCGGCGGCAGATCATTCTCCCACCTGGCCGCCACGACATGGAACACCCTCCCAACCCACGTACGGCAGACCCAAGACCTACTGACCTTCAGAAGACTCCTCAAGACATGGCTTTTCGAACAGTAGCTTTGCCCCCCCCCCTTCAGCGTCTTGAGACCCTCACAGGTATGTAGCGTGCTTTACAAATGATGTGATTGATTGATTCATGGACGTGTGATCGGCGCGGCCGCGCGCCCAGCCCCCTCCACTGCTCCGGCTACTGTACTCCTCAAGCCTCAACATGCCTGGCGCGAGGGGCAGAGCCTCTCTGCACGCGGGACAGGGATCGAAGAGGCACTATCTGGGTGCTACATGTGGTTCGGATGCCAAGTGTGGCCCAGTCCACCCTATTGTGTCCTTTCACCGCTTCACTTAAGCTTACGGCAATTGTAATTAAGTTTACAAAATACCGTTCTTAAAGAAAAAAGTTTATGTAAACTCATGCCAAATTTCTGGGGTTTGGTGGCCGCAAGATTGCCCCCGTTTCCACTAATGTGAGATCACACCACAGGCAGGGCGGAAACTTTCACCCAAAAATTAGCATTTGCAAACACGACTCTCGACAAATGTGTTACCATGGAGCAAAGATGACGTGAAGTTGCATGAAACAATTTCAGTCTCGTGTCACATGGCCGACTTCAAAAATCTTTGTGTTGAGGAACTAACATCGTTTATGTAAAGCAAGCCGAGTTACTTAGCTACAACAAGTGCTCGCCATGACGTAGAGTTTTCTCTTTTTCTGCAGTCCCACTTGGACTGCCTGGCCTGCTTTCCCTCTGAAGTAAAAGGTTTATAATCTTTATGGGGCCATGTGCCCCATAAAGATAAGAAACCTTTTACGCCAGAAGGAAGGCAGGCCAGGCCGTCTTAAGTAAGACGGCAGAAAAAGAGAAAAGTCTACGTCACAGAATGCTTTTTTCCAATGGTTGGCCACAGTTTAGCATAAGCGATGACGCCGGCCAATGGGAAAGAGGGGCGGGGCTTAAAGCAGATACTCTAAGCCCCCTCTAAATCATAAAATCTCACCAGCGAGACTATTCATGCGCAGCCTAGGTAGGCGAGACCTAAAAATTTACTTTCTATCTGGTCTCCATCGGGATCTACTTTCTTGTCCTTAACATTTTACATGTGTCTGTTGACCTGCTGCGTTCCCCCTCCCTCCTTTGATCAGCTGGGGCTGGCCTAAGGGAGCCTATGGAGGGGGGTCCACGTAAGCCCCTCCCTCTCCATTGTACTGCGCAACCCCTGCTGAAGGAAACAAATAGCTTTTGTTGCACTGTGGACCTTAGCTGGGGTCCAAGGTATACCTTCCCCCTGCCCCCTTTTCTTTTAAACATTTTTTATATTCCCAAGATGGCAGCCAGCACTTCTTGGTCGAAGTGTAAGCAGCCAGTCAGATATATATATATATATATATATATATATATATATATAATCTATCCAAAGGATTCCGCTGCCAAATAGACGAAATAGCAGACCCAGATTCAGTGCAAATGTTTAGTTTATTGGACAAACGCCCGCGCCTCCGCCATGACGCGTTTCTGCCTCCCACGAGGCCTTGATCCCCAACGTAAAACGGAGTCTTCTTTTTTTTTTTTCATTTTTAAAGTGCTAGTGCCAGGTAAAACACATGTGATTATCGTCATCATGGAAATGGACGAAACATTTTTTTGTAGTTCCCCAATACCTATTACAGTGTTGCATATAAATAATTCTAAAATAGAAATAAATATGTGCAAAGCTTGTTGACAATAAATAAATATTCTCAGAGCCATATGAATATTGGGCATAGAAAACACAGTTAAAATCAAGTAAAATCCATTAAAATAAATTTCCTTTTTTTGTCCTCATATATGCCACCAGTAGATATTAGCTCTAAATAGGCGTACTTCAGGCCACTGACACAAACCTTCCTTTCCTGCCCTTGTGTTTGTGAATAGCCGATGAAAGTTGCCCAGAGGTAGGGTTGTTTCCAGCCCAACTCCCTCTCGCGATGTTACTTGCTACATAGGGAGGACAGGACCACTTAACCTCTGGCATAATCATTGGACTTTTGTTCTTATTTCTCGCTCCATGTTTTTAAGGCAGACCAAAGCTTAACAGACTTTACCCCTCCACATAATGTATCTAATCTACTCACCGCCATGATATTTTTGAGACAGTCAGCAAATTTTGGAGGGAGTTCTGACTTCTACTCTTTACAGATCTCTCTTCTGGCGATGACAACCACATAAAAAATGAACTGTGATATATAGCTGTTAATGTCATAATCAGATAGAAAACCAAAGAAAACTAATCTGGGGGGTACATATGATTGGTGATAACAGTACCTCATCCAGAAAACCGCATACCTGTCTCCAATAACTACCTATTTCAGGGCATTCGACAAACATATGTGCATCATCTGCTGCTGGAAGCTTACATCTTGGACAAGAATACTGTACTGTTGAAATTTTTGAAAGTTTCGCCGGGGTCCAATAAGCCCTATACACTGTAAATAGATGGTTTCTTCTCAAGTTCGATGGTTTAATAATTTTTTGAGACATTATGAAATAATCTGTCCAAACTTTAATTATGTCATCTGAAATCTGAACTGTGGAGGTATCCCATAATTTAATAATTTCAGCCTCTAGATTATCTTTGCTTCCCACTAAGATTCTGTACCACTCGGCAATCTCGCCCTTCCATCCCTTCTGCCTACTTATTAGTTCAAACAGAAGGCTCTCTTCTTCTGTATTCCAATTTTAACTTCCCCACCAGGCAGACAGTTGGTAAAACTTGAATCTTGTAATGGTACCCTCTGTTAAGCTTACCAGGGTTTCCCAACTTAATAATGTCGAAGCGTCACAAAGGTCCCCCCCATTTTGTAAGGCCAGCTTTCCTCAATGGAAGAGCTAGTTGATCCATTAAACATTCCGGAGTGCGGGGGGAGTCCCAAATTGGGGCTTGAGTGGTAGTAAGGGATGCCTAAAATTTTCCGTATCCGCTGCCAATTATCTAGGGCTGTCCGTAGGAGCTTTAGGCGAATTAAAAAAAAAAATTTTGATCACCAAACTTGAACAAAAAAAATCTGCACTATATGGGAGGTCTAACAACATAGCCTGAAAAAGTCTGCAGTGTGAAGTAGATTCCAGCTTATTAGCTAGATGTCTAAAATGTTTGAATTGGAAGTCGTAGCAATAAAGAAGTAAGTCTGGAAGTGCCAAACCACCGAGTTTTAGTCCTCTCCTCAACTTCTTCCAAGCTATTCTAGGAGACTTTGTAGCCCAAATAAAAGAACCTATCCTACCTTGCAGGTTAAAGATATCTTTTTTTATTAAAGATTAGGGGAATAGAATTGAATAGAAACGTTACCTTTGGCAAGATTATCATTGTAACTAGATTCACCCTACCATAGATGTTTAAAGGTAGGGTGTTCCATCTAGTCAGGAGTTTTCTGACCTCTTTTACAACTATTAACCAGCTGGTCTTAGGGGTATCTTCCAGATTTTGAGTGAGATGGATCCCGAGATATCTGATTTTGGATTTTGCTTCTGGGATAGGAACAGGGTTATTCCAGCTCATTATGTCAGTTTTGTCTCTATTGATACTATACCCTGATACTGTACCAAAATCCTCGGCCAATTTAAATAATCTTGGTATTGCTTCCTCTGGATTAGATGTATAGAGGAGGAGGTCATCTGCATAGAGAGCTGTCTTGAGTGCTAAGTCTCCTATTTTAAATGGTTTAATTTCTGGGTCTTGTCTTAGGGAACATACGAAGGGCTCAATATATATATCAGATAAAAGAGGAGATAGGGGGCAACCCTGACTTGTCCCTCTAAAAATACTACGCCATTCAGACAGACTGCCATTAACCAAAATCTTGGTTCTGGGGCCCCTATACAAAGTTTCAATTCCCTTAACGAAGATCTCTGGGAAGCCACATTTTTTCATTGACTTCCATAAAAAGAGCCAGTTCACTTGACCAAAAGCTTTAGCCGCGTCTATCGCTACAATGGTAAGTGGCACCTTTTTTTCAATTGCAATATCTATTGCTCCGATGACTTGAAAAGTCAGTTCATTTAATTGGCGGCCTGGTATGAATCCCCTCTGGTCTGTGTGGATAATTGACTTAATAACTTTAGCAAGCCTGGACGCCAGGATACCAGAGTACATTTTTGAGTCTGAATTTAAAACCGAGATGGGGCGATATGACTCTATCTTTTCCGGGTCTTTGTTTGGTTTAGCTATCAAAGAAATTGTGGTATATAGCCAGGAAGACGGAATTTGCTCTCCCTGGATGAATATTTTGTTGAAGAGTCTCTGTAATGGGACTAAAATTTCTTCCACAATATCTTTGTAGACCTCTGTCGGGAGTCCATCAGGGCCGGAGGCCTTATTTCTGGTCATCTTTTGCAATTGTGACCTAACCTCTCCCTCTGTTATCTCAGCGACCAAGAAAGCTTTATCTGAATCACTCAACTGCGGCAACTCTTAAAGCCCACCAATTATCCAATTCTCCCACCAGCCGATTGATCTTCTCTTGATATAATTCTTCATAGAAAGTTCTAGCTTCCCTTTTGATCTCTGTATCCTCTGTTAAGAACAATCCAGTCCCACGCTGTATTAAGGATTTAATGTTGTTCCTGCTCCTCTCCGTCCTAGCCTTCCATGCTAACAGTGACCCACATTTCTCACCGTATTCAAAGTTGCGTAGCTTACTTCCTTCCCATTTATCTTTAAGTATTTTTTCAGCTCTTGTTCTAAAGTCTGTTTGTAATTCTAGTATTTCCTTCTCAAGCCTTGGAATACTAGCTCTATCATCCAAGGCAGCGAATTGAAGTTGCTGTTCTTTTATTTTAATTAAGTTGAGCTCTTGAATATCTCTTTCTTTTTTAAGCTTCCTGTTTAAAATCATTTGGGAGCCATATATTCCTCTTATGTAAGACTTGAATGTGGGTTGGAATTGCTTTTGGGCGGAGGAACATGGCGGCGGCAGGCTAACGGCTGCTGCGAGGCTCTGCACCTGAGCACCCCGAGACGAGAATTTGGCCGGTCTTTCTACATTCAAACTATGGACGATTACGTTCAAACAAACGGTGAGGCGGATGATTACCTCTTTTACAGATTTTCGGTATGTGCCGCTGAGTTTTCTCCCGTTTCATGTTTTGGAGGTCGGGACTGTGGAGGCAAACACGGAAGCGTTAGGACCCTGCAGGGATGCGTGAACGGCGGTACGCAACGGAGTCAGAGAAAGGCAGCTGTGTCGAATCTCGAGCGGCGAGAGCGGTGAGTCATGGAAGCAGGTCAGCAGTAGCAGCCGTTTTGTGGAGGGGAAAATTGAATCCAGTGGACTTCGGGTAAGCTGTTGTGATCTATGGTTGCGCTCAAGGGCAGCGCTTCTGTTTCGAGTAAGAGCTCCAGTATGCCGGGAGACTTGCACAGCAGCGTTTAAAAGCGGTAAGGTGGCATCCAGAGGGGAAGACTGTATGGAGGCAGACAGACATACAATAGTCCGCCAAAGCAAGTGTGCTAGTGCAATAGAAGATACTAAGAAAAGTGGAATTACAGAGGGGGCTGCTTCTGCTGATCATTCTATAAAACAAGGCATAAAACAGGACACCACTGTTGAAGAAAAGCTGGGAGAAGTAAGGAGCCGTTATCAATTGAGATCAAAGCAAGACCTCAGGAAGCAAGGGGTTTGGAATCTCACTGATACTGCTGAGAGAAGTGGTCCGATACCCATTTCTCCCCATAAACAAAACAGGAAAGGAGGGGCTAAAAGAGGTAGGTCAGCCAAAGTGACAAAACAAACGCAAGTACCCAGAGGGACTCCTTCGTTAAAAAGCTACTTTAAAATTATGGAACAGGCGATGAATTCCAAGGAGGATGCTTCAGGAATTGCCGTGGTTAATATAGGCTCTAAAGTAGCTGAGATACCCACAATAGGCGAAAATACTAGGTCCACTAAAGTATCTGCTCCCTCACTCCGTTCTACACTACCTTTAGGCAATAAATTTGCTATATTGGATTTAAAGCCTGGTGGGGAAGGCTCAGAGGTAGTAGCGCAGAACATCTCAAGGCAGAATTTGGAATCTGATACAGACATCCCATTGAACGTTGTACAAACTGTCCTTTCTTCATTGGAAGAGTCGGTGACTTTAAATCCTGTTGAAATTCCCCTAAACAGTAATGCTAAAATACAGTCTCTACCTTATCCAACCTTTGATATACATGGTTCGATCCCTCATCTTGATGGGGCAGTTGGATTACCTGGGATGGAAAAAGAGGAGGATAGACTTGGCTCTCTATTTCATACACTGAGGGAAGACTTGCTGGGAAAGTTCGAGATTTCTGAGAAAAATCAGAGGGGTTTGCATGATAGATTTGACCTCCTGGAGGCTAAACTCGAAGGTATCAATGCCAGAACTAGCGTCTTGGAGGGTAAAGTGACGGCACTCTCAGAGACCTCTAAAGGGAACTCTAAAGATATAGAAGCCTTAAAGGCGCAGAATTGCACCCTAACAATGGATCTGGAAAGGTTGGAAACCCAAAGTCGACGCAACAATCTTAGGATCCTCAAAATTCCTGAAGGAGTAGAAGTGGAGGATATAAAGGGGTTCGTATGCAGACTGCTCCGTGAGGATATTTTAAAGGACCGACCGGACATCAACCTGGAAGCTGAGATTCAGCGAGTACATAGGGATCCATTTAGGCTGCACCCTGACCGTAAAGCACCCAGGAAGATTCTGGTGTACTTCCAAACATATAGTGTCAAAGGGCTGATCCTTAATAGATGTCTGTCACGCACCTCTCTACATTTTCGTGCTAACCCCTATCAGATAAGATCAGATATAGGGGGGAAAACCGCTCAACGACAGTGGGAGCTTGGCTCTAGGATGCCAGATTTGCGTTCAATGGGAGCACAGGTACAAATGAAATTCCCAGCTCTGCTCAAAATAATGTGGAACAATAAAATGTTTACCTGTCACTTCCCAGAACAAGTTGATGAGTTACTAGCTAAAATGAAGGATTAGTTAATTTTTTCATCAATTCTTTACGAAACTAAATCTCTAGAGAGTGTTTAAATAATAAAATGGGGGAGAGAAGGGGAAAAAAAAGAGGGGGAGCCCCATCTCATATCAAACAAAAAAAGGGGGGGGGGTACTAAATAAAAATAGGGGTTAGAGAGAACCATATAAGAAATAGTAGTAATTACAGATAAAAAGGAAAAAAAAAAGACCAATGTTTAGCCACATGTAATAGGGGTGTTAAGGGTATAGGGCCTCTTAAGGCGTATCTACGCCAAACAGTAGGGTTGGGTTCCTCGGGGGGGCGGGGCGTGGGAGGGTTCACAGGGGAGAGGGGAAAAAACAGATAAAAATGTCCTCATATGCCATAAATCTTTATTCTTTTAAGTTCAAATGCAATCACAGGTCACTATTGGTTGTAGGTGAAGGGGTAGTTATATCACATGATGGCCTTGTCTAGCAGTAAAATCTTTTCCTGGAACTTAAACGGTTTGGGGAGCCGCAAGAAACAACAAAATGTCAGTGAGTTTTTGAAAAAATCTGAAGCATGTATATCTCTCTTACAGGAAACTCACTTGGAAGCAGAAGAATGTAGGAAAATATTTGTAAGGCACAATTGGGTTCAGGAAATTCTGTGCTCGAAACAAACTGGTGTTACCAGAGGGGTAGCAATGGTAGTGAGCGCTAATAAAGGGATTAGGATCCATGACTGGAGTACAGACCAGTCAGGAAGGTGGCTGGCTGCAGTTGTTTCAATTGGTGATACTACATTTTTGTGTGGGGTATACTATGGTTCCAACGAAGACAATGCTTGCTTCCTACAAAAGCTAGAAAAATATATGTTACAGCACACAATTCTAGTCATATTAGGGGGTGACTTTAACCTATTGTTAGATCCTCAAGTCACTCAAGGCACCTCGAAAGCCAAGTATAACCCTCCAAAAAAATCCCTTTTAGCCTTAAGACTACACATTACGAGATGTTTGGAGAGTCAAACATGGTAATTCAGGAGAGTACTTTTTTTATAGTAAAAAATATCGCCAGTTTTCAAGAATAGATTTTTTTTTGTTAGATCAGTCTTTTTTAGCTAATATCACTTCTGTTTCCTACATCCCGGTGGGCCTGTCAGATCACTCTGTGGTCGAGTTAAAAATAACTTTCATAAACAATATCTCAGAATACAGGTGGACACTAGACAGGACCATCCTACTAAATTATGAGTTTAGAAAACCTTAATCGGACTTATCAGCGTTTGGATCTTCTTGTGCCCTGCAACGCCTTGCCGGACCCGCTGCGCGGGTCCCGCTGCGTAGTGAGACTCCCTGTGTGGGAAGAGAGGGGGAGTCTAATTGCAATCACCAACCTTTGGATACCGGCGGGCTGCGAGCTGCCTAGCAGGGACTCCAGTGACCAGGAGTCCCTGCGTGCAACACCTGTGGCCGCTCTCCCTGCCGGCACCGCCCCCTGCCCTCCCCTATTTCACAGGGTGGAGCACCCTCTGCGCGGGAGCGACCGGGGCGAAGACCGGGCAAAGAGCGGGCTGTTGGAGGCCGTTCGAGTACGGCAGAGTCCGGCCCGGGCCCACCCCCCCTGGCCGATCGGAGGGCCTCAAGGTAGGCGGCGGTCCTCGCCATACCAACTCCTGCCCTCTGGTGTAGCAAGGACGGACTGAAATTTACTGTGAGATTTAATCCCACGTACCCCTTATAATGCCGTTAAGGTCAGGTAAAGAACGAACAGTGCAAATCCACATCACCAAGGGAGTCGTATCAGGCCCCCTTGACGCTTTTATCTCACGGGCTACGGGGATCCTGGAGAAGGAAATTGCTATGGTCGAAAAAAGACTCTCACTTGACCTTATCAGCGGCAAGCGCTCATCATTGGGGGGACTAGCTACCATTACCTCCCCTGCACCACATGCTGCCTTTAATTGCGTTCAAACTTCTTCCACGGACGCTATCGTCCATTTAGAAAGTGTGGGGGTGAGTCCTACTACCTCTATCCTGAAGGAAGAAGGGTACAGTTTAGATGACTCTCAAGTCAGCCAGGGGGGCGATTCACAGATTAGTGGGGGGCTCGAACCTAGCCAGTTATCTGGATACCTTCCCCTTAATAACTCTGAAACCACAGACTTCCCAGTGTCCAATACTGATCTTAACATCAAAAAGAGAAAGCTGGATCCCAGACTGTCGGGGGGGGGGGAGAGAACGAAAGATTCTAAAAACAAATGATGTCCCAGATAAAGGGAGCCAGGGTTCTGAGCTTCCCCCTGACACCCAAAACCCCTCTGTATTTGCTAATATGCTGTGCCCTTCCCTCATGTCCTTGGGTTCCTCTAGCACTTGCCCTATGTGCCTTAACAGCGACGAAATTTTGTTAGTAAAAATGGAGGCCATGTTTAAAACTTTATTACTACCTGTTTTGGAGCGGACAAGGCTCATGACCTCAAAAATTGACAGCATGGAGGCTATAACTAACTCAAACCATGCTATGCTACAAAACCTACTTGGCACTAGTCATACGGGTGTCAGTAAAACACAAATAGCTACTAAGGACCCCGTTAGTAATAATCAGGCAAGGAGTAAATCACCCCATAACAAAATTTCAGGGCCAAATACCAAAACGCCAAAAGGGGGGGAGAAGCAAAAAGCCACTTCCTCCAAACCAGCCACGAGCACTCTTACACAGGCACCCAAGACAAAAATTGTGGATAAACAAAATACCGGTGGGCAACAAAGTACGGGACTACCCCTACAAACTAAAACAAATTTTGCCCCCACCAGCACACATAGAGACCCTGTGGGCCAACGCACCACTACCAATCACAGGGAGGGGAGTCGCAGAAGATTTACCACCCCTCGTGTTGATCTACCGATCGAAGCAGCCCAACACACTATAGTCCTGACAGGTGTAGCCCCGTTAAAACCAGGCAGCAAAGAGTCATATGGGGATCTCCGCAATAAAGTAATCTTCTGGCTAAATAAAAACCGTCCCCTACCACCCTCCTCTCCTACGGAGATATTATTTGTAAGAAGAGTAGATTGGGTGGGTCATGGGACTAAAGACCTGGCGGGAGATTGCATTTTGATCTCGTTTAAGGATGCATGGGTGGTAGATGCCATCCGAAGAGAACCTAGATTTGCAAGACAGGGGGATGTACAAACTTTATCCTTATCATATTTCTATCCCCATAGGCAAATACCCCCCCACCTTACCCCATTTTTTGTCAGGCCCCACCCATAAGACGCCCCTTGGTACTAACCCCTCTCGACCGACAGCGCCCATTCCTTTTTTTATTATTATTTTTATTTTTATTTTATTTGGAGTCAGCAATACATCACAGTAAAATGAAGATTTTTAAAAGTACATATTTTGATCATTCAGGACACAGGCTTAATAATTAATTCTCATAATCTTTAAATACAAAAGACAAATAATCATTCCAAACATACATTAGATAAATAGTTAAGACTTCTAAAATGGAAAGGCTCATGTAAAATCATCAGAATATAAATAGGAGGGGGAGACAAGGTGTATAATTGTATTTCCAATATCAATAAACATCCAAATATGCTAATTTAACATTTCATACATTTTTTACATGAGTCTCCCTCCAGTTGGTTACCGGGGCCCAGAACCTTCTTCCGAAGTCCCGTACTTTCCCCCTCTTATACTCATATAGGCAGATCTCAATATTGTGTATACCAAGGAGTCTAGATAGCCACATTTGAAAAGATGGTGCAGCTGTATCCTTCCACCCCGCAGAGATCAAGATCCGAAGAACAGCGACAGAAATAAATACCAATGCTTCTTCTTCCTTGCCCAAATTTAAATTCGAATCAGTGCCCAAAATCATCAGGGTAGGGGATAGATCGATCTTATGACCTAGCAGCCCCTCCCATAGTTTTTCAATCTCTTTTTTCACTGGTGTCAAGAGAGTGCAAGAGAAGAACATATGCAGTAGATCTGCTTGGCCCCCCCCACATCTTGGGCAATTATCATCCGCTCTAGCCGCCCATATGTGTAATTTCGCCGGGGTATGGTATAAGTTAAATATCGTTTTATAGTGTTGGGCTCTTAGGTTTGTAGCTCTGAATATTCTTTTATTCAATTCTATAGCCTGGTCAACATCTACATTCGGGTTCCCTAATTTGTTAGACCATGCAACCTCTGTTTTCTCAACATCATCCTTGATCTCAGCCCGAAGGATGTTGTATATAGGCTTGATTTTACTGCATCCTTTGGACAATGCTTCCAAGAGGGGACTATTTTCAGGGGGAGGTGGTTTTGGTTTAATGGACTTCAAGGAGCGGTCAACCTGGGTATAGGCGAACCAGTGATTATCTGGAATCCCGTATCTCCTTTGTAATACCTCAAAACTCATAAATCCTTCTACTTCCATTATGTCTCGTAGCGTATTGATGCCCAATTCACTCCAAATTTTTAAAACCCTTCCAATCCCAAGCCTTGAAAAGAGGCTGAATCTGTAGGTGTGGATATAGGCATTAATTTTGGGAATATTACACAGTTTTCTACTGGCCTTCCACACACTCCAAGCACTATCAATTATCTTATATCTTACTTTTTTATAAAATCTTCGATCTACTTCACATAACATGATACCAGTAGCCTTTCTTCCCAATAATAATTCATAAATGGAGGGGGGTTGATAAGCTTCGGGTCTAACGTTGTCCGAATTAACATCTAATTGAAATAGTATTTTCATTTGTATTAAGAGACAGGTCCAGTGGTATAGCCTTAAGTTAGGGAGATCCAAGCCCCCCCTTTCCCGCTGGAGAGATAAAAGACTTGTTGACCTTCTTACTTTACCATATTGCCAAATAAATTTGATGAAGACCGACTCCAGTTTTGACATTATTTTTTCCTCAATAAATAGTGGTATGGCTCTAAAGAGATATAAAAGCTTTGGGAACATCGTCATCTTGACTGCATTTATCCTGCCGTTCAAGGAGAGGTGTAGTCCATCCCATCTTTTTAGGTCCGTCTCTATTGATTTTATCAATGGTAAATAATTGCCTTCCACTATTTTCTCTACAGAAGCATAAATTGTGACCCCCAAATATATTGCTGCATCCACGTATCTAGAGTCTGCCTTTACCACATTTCCTGTACATATTATCTGAGTTTTTGCTTCGTTTAGTAGGTAACCCCTCTCGACCGACAGCACCCATTCCTTTTTAATCACTTTGGCCCCCTCTCTGACCTCGAGGCCATAGATTGACTCCACGTTACATCCAGTGAGTCTTCCCCTGTTAAAGCAGTTGGTCACGAGCTTATTGGGTACTGTATGGCGAGCCCATATCCAATTAACAATCTAGCTGCTGTTGGGGGAGGCCTAGAGACTAGGGCACTTAACCTACCTGTATACAGAGATGTTCAAGAGGCTATGATAAACGACGATTCCATGGTTAATGCCAAGCTCATGGAGATTAAGAAGGATAGAGGGCACAAACAGGCAGCTACCCCAGTTCCACCTTTGAAATCTCCCCCTGTGGTCCCACCCAATGATAACTTGAGTTTAGAAATAAAATTAAGGAAAGTTCAGTGGAATTTTTCAGGTTTAATGAGAACACCGATTAAAATAAATATCCGATTTAACATTTCATTCTGCAGACTCTGGGTATCGGGTTAAAACTTGTTAATCTATATTTAGAGTTGATGGATCAAGGCTATGCATGAAATGTACAAAATGCCTCAAGGATCTTTCACATTCTCCTCAATATACATCCAAATTCTTGGCTACTATAGCTCATCCACAGGTCAAATGTAATAGTAACCATACCCCAGCTCTTATTTATTTTATAGTCAAGCATTCACATAATTACTGATGCTTTGCATTGTGTGGTAAAACAAGTCCTGCCCAAGTGGTCATAAATCCATGATATTTTTAAATAAAGTGCTTGTGCATCTAAAAACATAAAAAATGCCCTCACCCTACTGAATTGCAGCCGCAATAAAGTTTGTAAAATTGTGTATAAAATTAGAATTAAACTAACCCTAAAATTTACTGATAAATAAGCAATTTTTCTAATATTCAGCTAAAAGGAGAGTACCAATGAAGAGTGCATGAGATAGATAATTGTTACAGGCAAGTGAAGAAATCCTCAATTGCATTCAGGCCCTCTAGTTCTTTACAATCCAATTCTAAAATGTATTGGGTTTCCAGTTTGCGCCAAAGGTATTCTCGATTACCACCCCTTCTGAGTGGCAAGACTGTATCTATGGCAAAGTATTTCAAATGTTGTACATCACTGCCATGCTGTTCTCTAAAATGTCTTGCCACGGGATACATATATACATAAATATATACCAGGTGCGAGTCTTGGCAAGGACACGCAACATCCTGTGATTCTGGGCAAATCACACGTGCACACTTGCCTCTCT